>NC_056065.1:71292052-71898385 GCF_016772045.2 Ovis aries | reverse complement strand
ATGCCCAGTGAGGCACAGAAGGGTCTGCTGAGGGTGGAGGTGGAGTTTTGGGGAGATGCTTCCTTACTTTTAAACAGTCAAAGGGAGCAAGTTGTTGCCTACTTCTGCTGGGCACTGCCGTACCTGCATGTGAACCCTGGAACTCTGGCCAAGGGCAATGCCAACGTGGAAGACGCCAGAGAAGAAAGACGGAAGGAACCTGATAACTGGTGTTGAGCCACTGGATTAAGCAGTGTGCAGAAGCTCCATGTTACGGCGTCTTATAGTGTAAGAGAATCAAGTTTCCCAATGTTTAAGCCAATAGGAGTCAGAAATTTCTGTCTATAGCTGAAAGCATCCTAACGGATGACCAAGTAGGACTGTTCATAGAACTATAAGAACCGGCAAACTGCTAGGTTAGAAAACCTAGCACACTTGCCACACTTTCATCTCTCTATATTATAGATTCCAAAGGTCCTATGGAAACATGAACAAGGATATTCATCACAGCACTGTTTGTGGTACCAAACCATGGGAAGTAACCTAAGTCCATCATTAGAGGACTGGATAAGTAAAATGTAGTTTTTTGTAACACTGAATTCTCTGCATAACCACATGAGGAGTAATATAATAGATTTCTATCATATTACTAAAGGCAACTAATTTTAAAATTATGTCTATGTATATGTAGTAGTATAGATGTAATAATGCTGAAGACCGTAGTGTTGAATGAAACAAGAAAACCATGATGATAGCACAATAACTTTCATGCGAATTAAACACGAACACCCAACATATGACACCTGCTGTTTCTCAAGGATACACGTATCTCTAGATATACAAATAGAAGGTAAAATGGGAGTTACAGCGAAAAGCATAGTTAAAAAAAGGACCTTGACAGATCAAGGCTGGGAGTGTCCCATACTTTGGGGAGTATAAGTAACTTAATTTTCTCTACCTGAGATAAGGGGAAGAAGAGAGGAGGAGAGGGAAGAGGAGGGAAGAAGGGAATGAAAGAAGGTGAACAAATACCTGTAAATGTAATTTACATTAATAGACTGAAATGAAACACAGATGCTTCCCAAGAGATACAGAAGCAGCTTTCAATAAAACTTACCATGAATTATTCTTAAGAAGACAAGATTAGAAAAGCACTGCTTTAACCTGAAAAGGGCATCTATCCAAAACCTAGAGTCAACATTATTCTTAACAGTAGAACCTTAAAAGCTTTGCTTTTAAAGTCAACAAAAGAAGAAAGGCTAAAATGACTACCTCTGTTGACTATTATATGGAATGTGCCCCAAATTTAATAAGAACAAAAAATGATGATGATTAGAGCATGAATTAAAATTATATACATAGATTGTATATTTATCTACATAGAAAACACAAGAAAATCACCAGAAAACACTAGAATAGAAGGGTACTAGATATAAAATTTACATGCAGAAATAAACAGCATTATTTTGAGAAACAATATCAATTAGAAATTTTAATAAGGAAAAAAGAGAACATTCATGAGAAATAAACACCATAAAACATCTAGGAATAAACTAATGAGAATGTGTAGAACATTTATGGAGAAAATTATCACATCTATATAAGAAATTTTATATTTAAGATTTTGAAATATATGATCATATTAATATATATTAATATATTATACATTAATATGTTAATATACAAATTTATGTTTAAATTCTTGAATAAATGGAGAAATAAGATATTATGGTAAGACTCTATGCTATTAAAAAAATTAAGCAAACTCCCAACAGTTTTTAGGGCACTGTAACTTATTTTAAAATTTCAATATAAGAATAACAGCACATGAATAATTAATTTTTTAAAGAATGGCAAAGAAGAAAACTGGTCAAAATACATTGAACACCTGCATTAAAGTAGATGCTTATGCCATGATACACAAATAAATTGGTAGATCAGATTAAACAACCCTGGGCACAATTCTCTTTGACATCTCAAATTTAACAAATACAAAACTGAACCCCTCATCTATCCCTCCCTGCCCATAATCCTAAACCCATTCTTCCCCCATCTCCCCCATTTCCACTGACAAACACTCTTTGGAATTTGTTTACCACAGGAGGAAAAGTGGTTTCGCCCATTTCCCTAAGATTCAATTTTTCGCTCCTCCATAGACAGGGATGCACCAAGACTTATTCCCTGAAATCATACTAAAATAGCCAGGAGTAAATAGGCCTATGGGAAAAACTAAAATCTCTTTCTTGCCCTTTTCCCTACAACGACAGAGGTCCCTTGAGTCCCGATCTCTGTGGGGCCTTTGATTTTATGGGCTTCTCTTGAGAGGCGAGAAAATGCAGCAGCATTTAACATCCACAAACAAAAGAAATCAATGCCATCCCTGTTTTTTCAAGGAGCACTAAAGCAGCAAGGAACACAAACTACTGGGCTCTGTGTGGGGCTGCAAAGGGCATCCAGTTTCCCCACAGAATCCCTTAGTGCCCTTCATGTAACTTAGCACCCCTATACCCTTTCTCCAACATCACAGTTCAAAAACATCAATTCTTCGGTGCTCAGCTTTCTTTATAGTCCAACTCTCACATCCATACATGACCACTGGAAAAACCATAGCCTTGACTAGACGGACCTTTGTTGACAAAGTAATGTCTCTGCTTTTTAATATGCTGTCTAGGCTAGTCATAACTTTCCTTCAAAGGAGTAAGCATCCCTTGGACTGCAAGGAGATCCAACCAGTCCATCCAAAAGGAGATCAGTCTTGGGTGTTCATTGGAAAAACTGATGTTGAAGCTGAAACTCCAATACTTTGGTCACCTGCTACGAAGAGCTGACTCATTTGAAAAGACCCTGATGCTGGGGAAGATTGAAGGCAGGAGAAGGGGACAACAGAGGATGAGATGGTTGGATCACTGACTCAGTGGACACGGATTTGGGTAGACTCCAGCAGTTGGTGATGGACAGAGAGGCCTGGCGTGCTGCGGTTCACGGGGTTGCAAAAAGTCGGACACGACTGAGTGACTGAACTGAACTGATACCCTTTCTAAGTGCTGGTCAAACACAGGAGTATTAGCTCTGCCTCCGGCAGGTCACAGTAAAAATCAACTCAAAGTGGATTAAGTGCACAGGCTTGCCCTCTCCACCCCTCCTTCCCTAGCACTTAACCCTAGCTCTCAGCTAGAGTTAACCAGTTCTCAAATAATTTGGTGATTCGTCTTTCTCCAGGGAAATTATAAGTCAATTTAGGGTGCAGCTTTTCCCCAGACTGAAAAAAAAAAAAAAAAAAAATGGCTGATACCACCAAGCCTGACTTCCACAGCTCACCAGTGAGAATAAATGACCTGCTCCAGGATTTGCTACTGGAGGCAGAAAGATGCTTTTCAGAATTTCAGCTATGCCATTCCTAATTAAAGGTGTAAGTGATCTGCTCATTTGTGTGAAAAAGAAGAGAGAAGGGAGCGAGCGCAGGTGCACAGCAGGAGGAAAAAGATGGGGCCGCAGAGTCTGAAGCAGGGTGCTCAGTGCAGTGACACAGAACGTCTCATCTGTTCCTAAATCAAAGGGAAAAAGTGGTTCTGAAGCCCAGCTCCCGTGGGGCTGTGGATGAAACTGCAACCTCAGGAAGTGAACAGGCTGTCAAAATCTATAGCTAGCAGGATGCAAGATGTCCGATTTTCCACACCTGCATCAACACCCACCAGCTTCACTGGCAACAGTAACTGAGAACGACAGCCCCTGTGAACACCCAAAAGTTTCTCCCCAATCTGTGCCCATTTTCCCACTGCACTATTGCATGCAAGTTATTTATTTGTTCTGCAAATAAATAAACAACTTCTACATACCTATCGCTATACTGCCTTCAGAGAAACATAGACAAGGTATCAGACTTCTCCAATAGCACAAGTGATAAGGAATCTGCCTGCCAAGGCAAGAGATGTGGATTCAGTCCCTGGGTCGGGAAGTTCCTGTGGAGGAGGAAATGGCAACCCACTCCAGTATTCCTACCTGGGAAATTCCAAGGACAGAGGAGCCTGTGGGGCCACAGGCCCTGGGGTCCCAATGAGTTGGACATGACTGAGCACACAAGCGTATTCTGGTTGATTTCAGTACTATTTAGTTCCAGGTATAAAACACAGTGGGCTTTCCTGGTAGCTCAGCTGGTAAAGAATCTGCCTGCAATACAGGAGACCCCACGGGGTTTGATTCCTGGGTTGGGAAGATCGCCTAGAGAAGGAATAGGCTACCCACTCCAGTATTCTTGGGCTTCCCTGGTGGCTCAGATGGTAAAGAATCCGCCTGTAATGCAAGAGACCTGGGTTCGATCCCTGGGTTGGGAAAATCCCCTGGAGGAGGGCATGGCAACCCACTCCAATATAGACAGAGGAGCCTGGTGGGCTCTAGTCCATGGGGTCAAAAGTCAGACGCAACTGAGCAACTAAGCGTAGCACACATACAACAGTGATTCTTCAGTATTTCTATAGATTATCCACATAAAGTTATTACAAACAGTGTATCAGTTCAGTCGCTCAGTCATGTCCGACTCTTCGCAACCCCATGAATTGCAGCATGCCAGGCCTCCCTGTCCATCACTAACTCCCGGAGTTCACTCAGACTCAAGTCCATCAAGTCAGTGGTGCACGCTATATGAAATACTAAACAGTGTATATGCTATACAAAATACTCTTGTTCCTTCTCTATTTTATTCATAGTAGTTTGTACCTCTTAATCTAATACCCCTATCTTGCTTCTCCCTGTTTCCCTCTCCCCACTAGTAACCAGTGTATCTGTGAGTCTGTTTCTGTTTTATTTTAAATACATTATTTTTTAGACTCCACATATGAGGCATAACCTACAGTATTTGTCTTTCTCTGTCTGACTTATTTCACTTAGCATGATATTCTATAGGTTCGCCCATAGGAACCTAATGTTGCAGATGCATTTCATTTTTTAGGGCTAAATAATATTCCACTGCATATACCACGCCTTCTTTACCCATTCATCTGTTGACAGATGTTGGCAATTGTAAATAATACTGCTCTTAACGCTGGAGTGCATGTATCATTTTAAAATAATATAATGTTTTCATTTTCTTCAGATAAATGCTCAAGAGTAGAACTGTTAGATCATATAGTACTTCTATCACAAGTTTTTTAGGAACTTCCATATATTTTTCCATAGTGACTATACCAATTTCCAACCCAACCAACAATGTGAAAGGATTCCCCCTCGCCACACCCTTGCCAACATTTATCTGTGGTCTTTTGATGATAGCAGTTCTCTCTCTTCAGGTGCCTGTGGGCCATCTGTGTGTCTTCTTTGGGAAAATGCCTATTTGCGTCTTCTGACCATTTTTAATTGCATTTTTTATTTGGTATTGAATTGTATGAGCCATTTATGTGCTCTGGATATTAACCTCTTATTGATCATGTCATTGCAAATATTTTCTCTCAATCTGTATATTGTCCTTCATTTTGTTGATGGTTTCTTTGGCTGCACAAAAGCTTTTAGGTTTAATTAGGTCTTATTTGGGTTTTTTGTTGTTTCTCTTTGTTTTTTGCTTTTATTTTCTTTAGGATACAGATTTTTAAAAAACTGTTACAATTTACATTAAAGAGCAGTATGCCTATGCTCTCTTCTGGGAGGTTCATTATTTCTGATCTTATACTTAGGTCTTTTATTTTCTTCTTGTATTGATCCCTTTATCAATATAGAATGCTCATCAATTTACTGCTTGTGAGACACTTATTTTGGAGCTAGAGACACATAGGCTGAAAGTGAAGGGATGAGAAAAGACGTTTCATGCAAACAGAAATGATAAGTAATCAAAGTAGTAATACTCATATAGAACAAACAAAACATTATAGGTTTTGTTTAAAAGTTAATTTTGTTCTATATGAGTATTACTACTTTGATTACTTATCATTTCTGTTTGCATGAAACGTCTTTTCTCATCCCTTCACTTTCAGCCTGTGTGTCTCTAGCTCCAAAATAAGTGTCTCACAAGCAGTAACTAGATGAGTCCCATTTTTTTACCCAATCAGTCACCCTGCATCTTTTGATTGGAGCATTTAGTCCACTGACACTCAAAGTATCGGCTGAGCCCTCCCCTTGGCCACCGCCACCCCTGCCCTGGTTTGGAGCGGTGCTGCAGGGCAGGCTGGGTGCCCACTATGTGGCTGGAACCACTCACTCCAGGTAACCTTCTTTTTTCTGAGTCCCCTCCTAGGGGCAGCAGTCCCAACATAATCCCGTCTCTTCCCTTCCCATCTGATTCTGTGGATCTTCTCTATAGTCTTGGTTGTATAGGAATGCCTCTGTCAGCTTCCAGTGAATTTTCAGGGAGAATTTTTCCACATCTAGATGTGTTTCCAATGTGTTCATAGGGGGAAGGCGAGACCCACATTCTCCTACTCTGCCATCCTGACCTCTTCCCTCCAATTACTATTTACTTCATCCCGTTTCTCCAGCCGATGACAGGGACCTCATCTACCTTGCTCATCACTGTATTCCTGATAAGAGACTGCCTGGAAGACAGGTGGTACCAAATGAATAAGTGAATGCATAGCCCCTTTCCTCCTGTCATTGACAATATAAGCCAAACATACAAATGTAACTGAAAATTACTTAAATGTATAAATATTGAAGTCATTTAGTTCTGACTCTGAATTATAAATGTGGTATATGAATTCAATATTGTACTCAGTTATTTCTGTATGTTGGCATCTCTGGACATTATAGAATCTTTAGATAAAAGAACTCCTTTAGATGATTTTATTAAAAAAAAAAAGCAGTGACCCAAAGGGTGGTTTTCCTTGCCATGTGTAATCATGGACGCACATTATCAAGCAAGTAAGTGATCTTCTAACAAAACAGTAATTGGACAAAGCCCATCCTCATGTGAATATGAAAGAAAGACAAAGTCTAATGAGGAAGACCTCAGGATAGATTCAGAGAGTTAGTTCTGGAAGGAATCATCTGACACCACCACCCGAGAACACACCTGACCCAGTTCCTCAGACTGCAAGATCAAACTCACCCTCAAAAATCCTGAGTGACGAGACCTGGGCTTGCAGAGACTGGGCTCACATGGTAAACCCAGCGGCCTCTCCATTACTCCAAAGTATGAAGCAAGGTTAGCAGGGGAACCTGTTGTCTCCTTCGCTGTGTCAGAGACGCTTTCGGCGTACTTGTGAGCAGGGAAGATGGGGAAGAAAACACAAACATAAGGAGGATGAGGAGTAGGAGGGAAATCTGTCCCATTTCAGGCTGCATGTACTTGCTGGGGAATTGCTGAGGTGTTTCTCTTTGTTTGGAAGGAAGAAATCGATGCTTGCATCTAAACTCTAGCCTAATTAGAAGCCACAACGGGCAGAATCTCTAAAGCTTTTCAGCTCTGAAAAGAAAAACCATCACCACATTATCACTCTGCAAAATGGAGTCATTAATATCCAGTAAAACACAGAAACTGTGAAAAAGACTGTGAAGCATGCAGCCACCAACATTTAGCAGGCATGAGTAATAAACCCAGGTAGCAGTGGCGAGGGGTTAAAATGAATAAATTCTGCCCCCCAAAACAGAGTCACCTAATTTTCTCCCTAAATTACAAATCCAATAGACCAGAAACAAGCGCTAGGTATGAAGTAGCGGGGGAGGGAACACGTAGAAAAACTTTGAATCAGAGTCTAGGCCTTTACAGAGAAATGAATGTAAATTAATTCAGTCATAGGTGGTAAGTTCAGCGCTTTAGTGCAGTGAATGTGTGCTAATGAAGAAAAAAGATGCCATCAGGGATTTGCTTCTTTGCTTTGTACAGAGAAAAGCTCTGCTTTCCTGGCTGATATGCGGGAGGCGAACCAAGTCAGCCCGTCTCCTGCATGTTGTCACTTGACCACCAGAGAGACGAGACCAGACCAGACCATTCATCTTAGAATGAAGGAGTCTCTCTACAAACCCACTTGTGACCTGGGAACAACACAAAGCACACATCCTACCCGTCTTTGGCTTTCCTCATGGATAAGGTGGGACTTCCCTGGTGGCTCAGATGGGCAAGAATCCGCCTGCAATGCAGGAGACCGAGACCCAGGTTCAATCCCTGGGTCAGGAAGATTCCCTGCGGAAGGGAATGGTCACCTACTTCAAGTATTCTTGAGCTTCCCTTGTGGCTCAGCTGGTAAAGAATCCACCTGGAATGCGGGAGACCAAGGTTCGATCCCTGGGTTGGGAAGATCTCCTGAATAAGATCCCACTCCAGCATTCTGGCCTGGAGAATTCCATGAACAGAGGAGCCTGGCGGGCTACAGTCCGTGGGGTCACAAAGAATCGGACAAAACTGAGCTACTAACTGAGAGACCAACACACTAACGGATGAGGTACAACGTATCCTGTTATGAATGCCATCAGGGATTTGCTTCTTGATGGCAAAATGGCACTAGGACTCTAGAATCAGAAGGCAGGATTGAATCAGAGCCCATCTCTTACTAGCTGCACAACCTTGAGCAAGCTGCTTAATCTCTTTTCATTCCAGCCAGCCTGTCTTCAAAGTGCACATAAATTACATCGCATACTTTATAGTGTCATTGAGAGTATTAAAGGCAGCCATGAGAAAGCATTATAGTGTATAAAGAAAGAGCTATAAAAATTCATAGGCTTATGATAATTCTGTCTTGGCCATCCAAGTTTCATCAATTCCAAGCAAATCTGGTAAAATTTGGACAATTCAGAAAAAGGAAACAGGATCTAGTACAGAATCTAAAATAAAGAAATGCAATAGAACTTTACTGCAATGATGAATGATTAACTGGACAAGGTTCAAAGGTTTAAACATCTTCATCCCAGCCCAGGCTCTGGACAACGATCCATCAGCCTCTTCAGTTCTGCAGCCACTAACAGCTCTAAGCTGTTCCCTTGGATGCCTACATCACATCTAGCGTGGGTTATGGACAGAAAAAAACCCAACAACGACAACTGGGCAGCAACAAAGAGAGGACAGAGAAACTGTGGCACCCACAGCACACACACACGCTGAGCCAGGGCCATTACCCTTGGCAAAGAAAGAAACCTTGCTCTAATGCCAGGTAAGGACCACACCTGGCCACCTTCAGCTTTACAGCATCAAGCCCAACAATACGGTACCTATGGCAAAGGCAAAACTTCTCTTACTTGGCCCCAGACTGTTACTGAAATCTCTGAAGGGCAATTTCTCAGTTTAATTAAGTATCCGAAGCCAACCTTATTTCCTTTTTGCCTTCAGGAGGCACTACTGAACACAGACCAAGACTGACGTCAAGGATAAATGCTCATCATTAGCCCCTGTCCCCTTCTCCCACTCACACTTGATCATTCCCTGATGCCTGGAACTCCTCGGGAAACCAGACTCACTGCTTCTGCAGATGCGGTTCCCTCTGCCAGGTATGGGCTTCCCTGCTGGCTCAGTCAGTAAACAAACCTGCCTGCAGTGCAGGAGACCTGGGTTAGATCCCTGGGTCAGGAAGATCCCCTGGAGAAGGAAATGGCAACCTACGCTAGTATTCTTGCCTGGAAAATCCCACAGACACAGGAGTCTAGCGGGCTGCAGTCACAAGACTGGACACAAGAGTTGGACATGACTGAGGGACTAAATTGCCACCCACCTGCCAGGTACAGACTTTCTCCACTTTCTGCCTATTCAGGCCCAGAGGCAATCATTTCCAGCGCTCGTCACTCCTTTATGTAGACCCATGACTATGCTGAAGCCTTCACTGTGTAGATCACAACAAACTGTGGAGAATTCTTTAAGAGATGGGAATATCAGACCACCTTATCTACACCTCTTGAGAAACCTGTATGCAGGTCAAGAGGCAACAGTTGGAACCAGGCATGGAACAATGGACTGGTTCAAGATTGGGAAAGGAGTTATGTCAAGACTATATATTGTCACCCTGCTTATTTAACTTACACACAGAGTTCAGTTCAGTTCAGTAACTCAGTCATGTCCAACTCTTTGCAACCCCATGGACTGCAGCATGCCAGGCCTCCCTGTTCATTACCAGCTCCTGGAGTCTACTCAAACTCATGTCCATTGAGTCAGTGAGGCCATCCAATCATCTCATCCTCTGTTGTCCCTTCTCCTCCTGCCTTCAAACTTTCCCAGCATCAGGGTCTTTGCTAATGAGTCAGTTCTTTGCATCAGGTGGCCAAAGTATTGGAGTTTCAGCTTCAGCATCAGTCCTTCCAATGAATATTCAGGACTGATTTCCTTTAGGATGAACTGGTTGGATCTTCTTGTAGTCCAAGGGACTCTTAAGAGTCTTCTCCAACACCACAGTTCAAAAGCATCAATTCTTCAGCACTCAGCTTTCTTTAGAGTCCAACTCTCATATCCATACATGACTACTGTAAAAACCGTAACTTTGACTATATGGACCTTTGTCAGCAAAGTCATGTCTCTGCTTTTTAATACACTGTCTAGGTTGCTCATAGCTTTTCTTCCAAGGAGCAAGCATCTTTTAATTTCATGGCCACAGTCACTGTCTGTAGTGATTTTGGAGCCCCCAAAATAAAGTCTGTCACTGTTTCCGCTGTCTCCTCATTTATTTGCCATGAAATGATGGGACCAGATGCCATGATCTTTGTTTTCTGAATGTTGAGTTTTAAGCCACCTTTTTCACTCTCCTCTTTCACTTTCATCAAGAGGCTCTTTAGTTCTTCTTTGCTTTCTGCCATAAGGGTGGTGTCATCCTCATATCTGAGGTTATAAATATTTCTCCCAGCAATCTTAATCCCAGCCTGTGCTTCATGCAGCTCAGTATTTCTCATTATATACTCTGCGTATAAGTTAAATAAGCAGGGTGACCATATACAGCCTTGACGTACTCCTTTCCCGATTTTGAGCCAGTCTGTTGGTCCATGTCCAGTTCTAACTGCTGCTTCCTGACCTGCAAACAGATTTCTCAGGAGGCAGGTCAGCTGGTCTGCTATTCCAGTCTCTCTCAGAATTTTCCACAGTTTGTTGTGATCCGCATAGTCAATGGCTTTGGCACAGTCAATAAAGCAAAAGTAGATGTTTTGACACCACCCTTATGGGAGAAAGTGAAGAGGAACTAAAGAGCACCTTGAGAAAGGTGAAAGAAGAGAGTGAAAAAGCTGGCTTAAAACTCAACATTCAAAAAACAAAGATTATGGTATCCGGTCCCATCACTTACAGTGACAGACTTTCTTTTCTTGGGCTCCAAAATCACTGCAGATGGTGACTGCAGCCACCAAATTAAAAGACACTGGCTCCTTGGAAGAAAAGCTATGACCAACCTAGACAGTGTATTAAAAAGCAGAGGCATTACTTTGCTGACAAAGGTCCATATAGTCAAAGTTATGGTTTTACCAGTAGTCAGGTACGGATGTGAGAGTTGGACCATAAAGAAAGCTGAGTGCTGAAGAATTGATGCTTTTGAACTGTGGTGCTGGAGTAGACTCTTGAGAGTCCCATGTACTACAAGGAGATCCAGCCAGTCAATCCTAAAAGAAATCAAGCCTAAATGTTCACTGGAAGCATTGATGCTGAAGTCAAAGCTCCAATACTTTGGCCACCTGATGCAAAGAACTGACTCATTCGAAAAGATCCTGATGCTGGGAAAGCTTGAAGCCAGGAGGAGAAAAGGAGGACAAGAAGGTTGGATGGCATCACAGACTCAACGGACATGAGTTTGAGCAAACTCTGGGAGGTGGCCAAGGACAGGGAAGCCTATCCTTGAAGACTGGTGTGCTGCAGTCTACGGGGTCGCAGAGAGCCGGACATGACCGAGCGACTGAACGGCAAAACTTTATGAATCTGAGCTGTTGGGATGCAGGATGTTTTTGTATTCCTAGAACATGCTCTTGAGACTTGTTCTGGGACTTAGTTTAGTTACCAGGAGACAGTTTGATTCTTACAGGTCTTGCTTTTGAGATTTGCTAGATTGGACCAGAACAGTATTTAGTCTAAAGCTAATCATTTCTCATCACTGTGGAGAACCCTCCTGCGAACTCAACTCAATGCCTATGAGTTCAGTCTGTCTGATGGGAATAGTCACTATTCTCAGCCCTGTTGTGAGCACCAAGCACTATTTCTTTGTTTTTGGGTAGTCACTTCAGTAGTCTTGAGTCGTTATTTCATTGACATGGTCTACTGAAGATTCGAGAGAGAGACACCACAAATCTCCAGAGTTCTCCTCTGTGCAGTCTTCTGTTTGATACCCTATTCTGTGAGATCTCACTGCCTTGGTTTGCCCCAGACTCTCAGCTCCAACTCTCAGGCTCTGTCTCTACCTGGGTTTCCTCTGCCTGTACCCACAGCCCAGAAATTTCCCCCAAGGCAGTAAGCTGGGAGAATCACAGAGTTAACCCCATTCACTGTTTAGGTCTCAAGGATCACTGTCCTCCATTGCTTGATGCCCAGTATCTTGAAAAGTATTGGTTTATATATTTTGCCTGGATTTTGCTTTTGTTTTATTTATTATTTATTTTTCAGGAAAGAAGGTCAATCCAGCCTGTTACTCAATCTTGGCCCAGTCAATCGCACTGTTTAGTAACACTCGATTTATATGTCCATTATCCACTGGACTCTGAGCTCCTTAAAGATAGGGCCTGTGCTTTATTCATCTTCATATCTTCACACATGTCTGGCACAATAATTTGCAAAGGTTCATGGAGTGTCATAGATGTAGACTGCCTTTGCCATTGCTTTGACTACAATATGGGGTGGCAAGGGTGATGCATAGGACACTTACAGCATCTCAGGGTTGAAAGGAATTACAGGCCCTCTGTTTTATCTATGACACATGGAGTCTTCTAATACATCCCTAACAAGGCATCAGAAACTGATATGGTATTTAGGTGGGGAAGGAAGATGAGAGATAAGGTTCATATGGTTCATAAGGTAGAATGCAACAGAAGGCCTGTCTGGCTTATCATCATCTCCCCACACACTCATTACCAAACAAGATCTGGAGTCAAAGACACCAGGACCCCCAAACATAGGGAAGGGATAAAAGTTGAGAGCAGAAGACAGGGTACTGATGCTATCAGAGAAGAGTTATGGTCCAAACCAAAGAACCAGGCTCTTTGGAGGAGGTTGCTAAAAGGAAGAGGGAGGGGCTCCTCATTGCTTGGCTTCATATTCCTCGCTGGTTTTCCACTGCTCTAACTTAGCAGGACTACCTCTGTGTTTTATTTCTCCAAGAGAGCCCAGTCACATGCAGGTTCATGCATGCATGCCCACACCCTTCCTAAACTTCACTGTGCAACTGAGATTAATACAGACAGATCACCAGACAAGAAATCCTGTGGCAATACTGCAGACAGCTACCAGATATCCAGGTAATACAACATGTCAACAACTGTTACTGGTTCCGCTTATCATGAGCAGGGTGTGTGAGAAGAAACTTTATGTGAGCTACACAGGGAGCTTTTATACTAATGATCTCCGTGAGTCCGCCCCACTCCTGAACCTTAGTTAAGACAGGACCACGCTCCCTCATTTTACATACAGGAACAACAGTCCAAAATGATTAAATGACACAGTCTACAAGTAGTTTCCCCAGTCCTTAATTCTAAGATCTTAGACTCAACTACCCCCTATCATGGGGCTTCGCCAGTGGCTTAGCAGTAAAAGAACCCACCTGCAATGCAGGAGACACAGGAGACTCGGATTTGATCCCTGGGTTGAGAAGATCCCTTGGAGGAGGGCATGGAAACCCACTCCAGTATACTTGCCTGGAGAATCCCATGGACAGAGGAACCTGGTGGGGTACAGTGCATAGGGTCGCAAAGAGTTGGAACAGCTGAAGAGAAAGAGCAAGCAGCCCCTGTCATAGGTAACTGATGAAATTGGTGTCATTAATGTATGGGGTCTTTTTAAAATGTTGACAAACTCCTGCCATCAAAATCAGAGGCCACAGAGAAAACCTAACCAGTAACCAGGCTGCTGGAAGTTGCCTTCAAATCCTTAAGCAGTTCAAGGGTAAAAGTTGTGATAAACATAAGTTCACAGCCTTCCCCCTAAAAGACCAGATTTTTCTTCTTTCAATTTACCTGTCTCCACCTTGGATAGACTGGCTGAGGAGCAAAATTTGGTCAGCAAGAAGATAGAATAAGGGAAGAATAGAGTCCTAGGTCCTAGAACCTCAGCTAAATCTCTGAAGAACAGAGTTTATTTTATATATGAACCAAAGATCTATGGATAAAAATGAACACCTCTTCCAGAAAGCTCAGCTGAACCTGCCTAGCAACCTGATATGAAGACATTTCAGGTTCCTGCTTCCAGTATCCCAGGCTCAAGTTCAGCTTTCTCTAGGAGAATTCATGCTGATCTGATACACAAAGAAAGAAGGTAAGAAAGAAGAATGGAATGGAATGACAAATCAGGGAAGTAGGGAGGAGGAAACAATGTGAACAAAAGAGGAAGAGAAAGGAAAAGAAGAAAAGGAAGAAGACAGACTGTTCTTTCCTATTCCTATTACTCCACAGAGGGGGTTGTGGATAAACAGCACATCAGTAAAATCACATCTTTTTCTGGGTTCTTCTAACAAACAAGTAATAGAATGGTATTCCCCTGTGTGCATGTTCTTGCAGTATTTTCAAACAAGCGTATCTGGTTTTGGGAGACACAGCCTTGTTCATAACCAGTGCACAACTTTCAATGCAATGATCTTCTTCAGGAAGAAACATTCCATGCCTCAGGGTTTGTACCATCACAACCAAATCAGAAATGAGCTCTGGCCAAGCCAGTACCATGATGACTAACACCTAGATGATTCAAAGGCAACTTGACCACAGAGATCAAGATGGACAGACAGGGGTTGTCTTCAAGCCAGTGAAGGTCCAGTAAGAGAAGGACATCACCAAGTTGTGCTTCCTTCAGCAGAAAAGAGAAGTGGAGTCCTCTTATCTGGCAGCAGAGGAAGCTATGTGAACTGAACACAAAACTGGGCAGGCAAGAAGACGGTAGAGTGTCTGGCTTAAAAATCTTTAGTGAAAGTGGCTCAGTCATGTCTGATTCTTCGTGACCCCCCCATGGACTGTAGCCCACCAGACTCCTCTGCCCATGGAATTCTCCAGGCAAGAATACTGGAGTGGGTAGCCATTTCCTTTTCCAGAGGATCTTCCCCCACCAGACTCTGAAACCGGGTCTTTTGCATTGCAGGTGGATTCTTTACCATCTGAGCCACCAGGGAAGCCTAAAAATCTTTAAACCCAAGACAAATAATTACCCATTCTGTCTGGGCTGGTTATAATCTCATCAGGACACAGGAGATTAGAGGGGGTCCATTTTAGGATCTGCCTCCATCTCAAACACTCTACGGTGCCCTGCATGAGGAACCAAGGAGATCAATTGTCCTCTCCCAGACAAGTGACAACGGTCTCCATCCAGGACTCCAGCAGACTCCCGTGGAATAGGAAATCAGAGAAGAACCCATCTATGATCCTCTAACGAGACAGGGTCGTTTACTGAGCTATTAATTTGGATATCGCATGGCTCTGATTTTCTCTCCCTTGCTCCGAGCAGGTAGAGGCTTCACACGCACACCTGCCTTTGCAAACATGCGGCAGGAAGGGTGGTGCACTTAGATGGGCAAGAAGCAAATCCTACCTCCCAATACCTTTCCTGGGCTTCTGTTTTCTGCCATTCTGAGGACTTTCAGGGGATCAAGTCACAGAGTGAGGAGCAGGCAGAAGCAGAAAGCCCCTGCTCCAAGACTGGAAGGGGATACCAGACTGCAGGCTCAAAGAAGACAGGGTTTCCTTAAAGACCTGGGGTGATGAGGATGCCCCTGGGGGGAGTGGCTGCTTAATGAGTGGCCAGGCCCACCTTTCAGATGCCTCTTCCAGTAACACCTGGCTTAGTCTAACACCTTTCTAAATAACCAAGCCACTATATCCTTTTCTTCCTCTCTGTGAAATGTGCTATTTTAAAAAATACTCGAACTATGTCCACCATTGGCAAAGGCTTAGCAATTTCCTTTGTTAAATAGATGTGTTTGCACGAGCCATCTTTTGTCCATGGATCTGACCTGCCTGCTGATTGTCACTTGTTGATAATACCACTTTCTAAGAACAATAGTATTTCCTTGTACAAATGGAGTATGTCATCCACTGAACTGTTCATCCGGCAAGGTCAGAAGATGCACAAAACAACACATATTTATAAGCTTCAGCCCCATGGAAGGTACAGAAACATTAAGAGGCATGGTTTTGCCTCCTGTGTCTTATCATCTTGAGAAACTTCCTAAGAAACAACAAAGGGACTTCCCTGCTCGTCCAGTGGCTAAGACTCCATGCTTCCAATGCAGAGGGCCTGGGTTTGATCATTGGTCAAGGAACTAGATCCCACATGCCTGCAACTAAGACCTGGCACAGCCAAATAAATATTTAAAACAGAAGAAGAAGAAATAATACAGCCTGCAGGGAAGCAGTAGATACAAATAGTATTGACTTTAGGTACCATAGGGGTTCAGAGGAGAGGTATTTGGTGATGCCCAGGAGTGAGCTGGTAGAATTCAGAGGATATGGTAACCACTGTGAACCGGGCTGTGTGCTAGGTATGTGGCTTTGATCTCATTAGAACTACAAGAGCCCTGAAGAGAGTCCCACAACCCCCTTTTACAGATGGGCAGCCAACGCCTCATGGAAAATGAAGCTGGACTGTGTAGCCAGGTCTGGATGACTCCAGAGTTCATGCTTGTTCTCCTACGTCACAGTGTCATACTCCAGAGAGACTCTTGGAAAGGTCAGGAGGTGGGTAATTAGAGCCTGGACTCAGGTGGAGACAGAAAGAATGGAGAAAATAAAGGTGATAGAAGACTCTTTAGAGAGCTCCCGAACTGGCCAGATGCCCAGATGAGGAGGAAAGACTGACTTGAAGATGCTTAGACTGTGAGATTCATGCAGCACCTTACGGGGCTCAGCACACAAGGCATGTCTATCAGTCTCATTGACTTCCTCACTCAGATTAGCCTCAAATATCCAACTATGATTCTAGTTTTGGACACCCAATACCTAGAATAGCCATTCTCAAAAATGTGACCAGGCGGAATGGCCATCACTAAAAAACTGCAAATAACAAATGCTGGAGAGGGTGTGGAGAAAAGCAAATACCCTTTCACCGTTGGTAGAAATGTAAATTGCTGCAGCCACTATGGGGAAAAAAATATCACTGCAGATGGTGACTGCAGCCATGAAATTAAAAGATGCTTGCTTCTTGGAAGAAAAGATATGACAAACCTAGATAGTGTATTAAAAAGCAGACACATTACTTTGCTGACAAAGGTCCATGCAGTCAAAGCTATAGTTTTCCCAGTAGTCATGTATGGCTGGGCGAGTTGGACCATAAAGAAGGTTGAGTGCCAAAGAATTGATGCTTTTGAACTGTGGTGTTGGAAAAGATTCTTGAGAGTCCGTGGGGCTGAAAGGAGATCAAACCAGTCAATCCTAAAAGAAATCAAGCCTGACTGTTCATTGGAAGGACTGATGCTGAGACTCCAATACTTTGGCCACCTGATGGAAAGAGCACTCATTGGAAAAGACCCTGATGCTAGGAATGGTTGAAGGAAGAAGGAGAAGGGGGCAACAGAAGATGAGATGGTTGGATGGCATCACTAACCCAATGGACATGAGTTTGAGAAAGCTCTGGGAGATAGTTAAGGACAGGGAAGCCAGGCATGCTGCAGTCAATGGGGTCACAAAGAGTCCGACATGACTGAGGGACTGAACAACTATGGAAACAGTATGGTCATTACGCAGAAAACTAAAACTAAAGTTATATGATCCAGCCATCCCTCCTGGGCATATATCTGGACACAACTATCATTTAGAAAGATACATGCATCCCTATGTTCATTTCAGCACTATTCACCATAGCCAAGACATGGAACCAACCTATATGTCCATCGACAGATGAATGGACAAAGAGGTGTCACACACACACAATGGATTATTACCCAGCCTTAAAGAATGGAATAACGCCATTTGCAGAAACGTGGATGGACCGAGGGATTATCATACTAAGTGAAGTAAGTCAGACAGAGAAGGATAACATCATCTGATATCACTTATACATGGAAACTAAAACACGCCGCAAATGAACTTGCCTAGGAGACAGAAACAGACGCACAGAGAAAGAAGAGACTTGTGCTTGCCGAGGGGGAGGTGGGGGGGACAGATTGGGACTTTGGGATTAGCAGGTGCAAACTGGTAAACACAGAATGATAAACAACAGTCTTACTGTAGAGCACAGGGAGCTATGTTCAATATCCTGTGACAAACCATAATGGAAAAGAATATGAAAAGGAATGTCTATGTATGTACAACTGAATCACGTGGCTATATAGCAGAAATTAACCCAACAGAGTAAATCAGCTCTACTTTAGTAATATGAAGTTTTTAAAAATGTGACCAGGGATCCCTGAGAGTCTCCAAGACCCTTTCAGACAGTCCTTAAGTTCAAAATTATTTTCAGAGTAATGCTAAAACATGACTTTCCTTTTTCACTCTCATTCTTTCTCAAGCATACAGTGAGTGGAGATTCTGGAGGCTGCATGGTATGTGACAGAGCTATGGACTGAACACAGAGGCAGAGCTGAGACTTCAGCCGTCATCTAGTAAGGCAGGATCAAAACAATACCCCTCTTGATACTATATCTTTTTGCTTTGTCAAATATAGCTATGGTCAAATGCAATGGCCTTATTATTAACTTCTAAAATAGTAATTATTCATAGATATAACTCATACAAACAAAAGCTCCTTGAGATTCTGGGATTGTTAAGATTATAAATGGGTCTTGAGACCAAAATGTTGGAGAATCACTAATCTAAATAAAACAATGGTAAAGACACATTCAAAATGTATCTGTGTTTAACTACCACTAATTGGTGGGCCAGGCCCTGTACTAGCCATTGTATATTTGAAATCTCATTTGATCATTGCTATAACACCTTAAGGTATGAACCTGTCCTCATTTTGCAGATGAGAAAAAGGAAACACAGAGGTTGAGCAGCTTGCCCAAGGTCATACAGCTATTAGGTGAGCAGAATAGGATTCAAGCTCATCCCTATCAAATTCTAAGGCCCAGGCTGTTAACTACTATCTTCCTATTAAAAAAATCAATCCTGCATGAAGTGAAAGTTACTCAGTTGTGTCTGACTCTTTGTGACCCCATGGACTATACAGTTCATGGAATTCTCCAGGTCAGAATGCTGGAGTGGATAGGATTGATTTTTTAAAATGCTGCAGTGGCGTACATACTAAAGTCAGATTTTTAAAAAGCCAAACCTATAACAGTGGAAGTAGAGAAGATCTACTGTGAAGGAAGGCGCTTAGGATAAAGTGGTAGTAAATTAGCGTAATTCTTTAAGCCTTAATACCTGTTACCTGCCGGGCACTGTCTCATGCCCAGAGGGTGTCAGTCGAGTTAGTCCCTCCGTCATATCCGTCTCTTTGCCACCCCAAGGACTGCAGCACACCAGGCTCCTCCATCTGTGGGATTTCCAAGGCAAGAATACTGGAGTGGGTTGCCATTCCCTTCTCCAGGGGATCTTCCTGACCCAGGGATCGAACCCGCGGTTTCCTGCATTGGGAGGTGGATTCTTTACTGTCTGAGCCACGGGGAAAGCTTCCTAAATTCATCAGTAAACAAGACGAGACCTTTTTCCTTCCTTTTAAGGAGCTTACAGATGGGAGGACAGGCCTTAAACAGATAATTAGCTGGTTGGTTAGTCGCTTAGTCACATCCAACTCTTTGTGACCCCACGGACTGTAGCCCACCAGGCTCCTCTGTCTATGGGATTCTCTAGGCAAGAATACTGGAGTGGGTTGCCATTTCCTTCTCCAGGGGGTCTTCCTGACCCAAGGATCAAACCCGGGTCTCCTGCATTGGCAGGCAGATTCTTTACCATCTGAGCCACTAGGGAAGCCAGATAATTATACAAACAGAAAGCAGTTCAAAAAGAGCAACGTCTGGATGGGACTGGAGTTTGCTCAGCACAGTCCCTGCCAGTGTACTGAGAGCTGGGAGGACAGAGTCACATGGCACAAACCATCCCTGAGCGCCTGTCAGACCCGAGCTGGGGCTGTTCACAGAGTGTGCTTAAGCAGAAACGCATTTCAAAGCTCCTTGATGATTTTTCAGCCACAGCCACCCCTGGTCTACTGCCTCCAGATCAGCCAAGCTTCCTGTTTGCTCTGAAAGGACAAATATGTTTTGTGAAGCCTGGTGGGCTTGGAAAGGCCGGGGGAGGTGTGAAGCACGTGGGCATGTTTGCTCTGAAGAGAGAATTTCTGGAACAAGGCTCCAGGCAGAAGAAGGAATAATACCCAGGCCGGTGGGTGGCACCGAGGTGGGTTGCTGCAATTAGCTGCACTCCTCACCACGGTGTGCAAACACTGGGCTGAGGTCACGACGGGGCGAGGAGAGGGTGTGAACGGCTCACAAAAACGGCCTCTCCGCGGGGCTGACAGAAGGGCCACAGTCACTGTCACAGACGTTGATGAAAGGAGCAAGAGTTCCCTCACTGACGGGCTTTTTCTTTTTAAACCATAGATGGTTCTGTGTTCTCCATTATTCCCACCCTCCTCCTCAACCTAGCCAGACAGAAAGAGGCCAGCTTCATTCCCTGTCACAGTCACGTACCGCTCACACTACCGGAGTAAAAATAAAACCCCCACACCGCCTCCAAGGCCTTCAGGAGGGAAGCTGCATTTAACAGCACATTCCCGGTTAACATCCTGATCCAACTGGGAAGCCATGTGCTAGCAACGCCCAGATTTCCACCTCTGGGTCAAACCTCTCTCCATAGCCCTGGCCCCACAAGTCAGTGCTCCACGACATCTCTCGGGTAACTCAAACGCCACGTATCCGGACCCAAGCTCACAATCCACCCCTGAAAAGGGCTCCCACTCCCACGTCCATACCCGGACCACCTCCACCGACCCAGTCAACTACTAGTCTCACAACCGGATCCCCCAACCCTTTCACAGAGGACAATCCATTTTCTGATCCAGGAATTGAACCGGGGTCTCCTGCATTGCAGGCAGATTCTTTACCAACTGAGCTATCAGGGAAGCCCAGGCAATCCATTACCTGGTCCTGTTGGTTCCACCATGAACACCTATCCAGGCTCTTCCCACTTCTCCCCATGTCCGTTGCCACCAACAGTGCTCACTGGCCTCTCACCCGGAACTACACTCCCCACCTTTCAGCACTCTGCCTATTCTACCCCCAGTCTCTAGTGCAATCTCCAAGTGGCAGAGGGGAGTCAGGTCGAGAAGAGGAAAAAAGCAAGATGCGGGGCTCAAATCAGGAGGCTCCTGAGGTACTCCCATGATGGGGCCAGGATCAGGGAACAGAGTGGGTGGACACCAAGTTCTTACAGAGGTGACTCGATAGGCTTTCCAGGGAGGAGATGACACAGGAAGGGAGGGGAAAGGCCAGGGGCGGAGGTGGGGGCTTGGAAGCTGGGAGTACTGCTGCTATTAGCTGAAAAAGTCAGAAGGAAGAGCGGCTTTCAGGTTGCAGATTCAGGTCAACCCTGTGGACCCTGAGATGGTAGAGAACAGCTTCACGTAGTACCCATTGCCCTGTGTATGTGTTTTATGTCAGGAGCTAATAGTCACTTGGATGATGAGCCAGTTGGGGCCAGGACCCCATCTCCTAATACTTGGCATCCCTAACATCACTTCTTTTCAAAATGTTGAGTTGGCCAAAAACTTAGTCTGGGTTTTTCCGTAGGACAGTAACAAAAACCAGAACTAACTTTTTGGCCAACCCAATAAGAAACTAAAAGGCCTCTCCCTGCTGGTTCTGCAGCTTCATACATGACATCACTGCAGCCCAGGCTGGACCCACATGTCCCTCACACTGGCATTCCTTGGCTGTGAGTGACCCGTATATCCTGGCTGTTCTGCTTAAATGTCTGCTAAGCCCACTACATGGGCTTCCTCAAGCAGGCAGGACCCCTGACTCTGCCCCTTCTGGCTGCTTAAGGGCTAGCGTTCATCTAGATGGATAGAGAAGGGCCCACCTCCCCCATCCAAATTATATGGAACCTTCAACACCCACATCAACACTACACGTGCACAATACAACCAACCCTGCTTCTCCAGTAATGACAATACCAAACCTCTGAAAAGCTCCTTTCCATTAACACAGCTCTCTCCCAGGCCTGCTCTTGTAGCTGCAGAAGGCATTGCTTCCTCAAAGCCATTTCTCAGTTTCTGAGCTCCTGTAGCCCTTTCTCCAAAGACCTTTTCACGGCATTTATCGCATCCACTTTGAGAATGATTTGCTGACCACTGGATGATGGGTTCCTTGAGGGTCGCCTCTGAGAGAGATTCATCCCCAGGATCCCTACAGCCTGACTCAGCCCTGGAATGCAGGACTCCACACACATGTGATCAACGAAGAAACGAGGAAAACACCATCCACACACACCACTGTGTGTGGATTTTAAAACCTGAGTGAGGGACTTCCCTGGCGGTCCAGTGGTTAAGCATCTGCCTTCCAATGAGGGGACACGAGTTGATCCCTAGTCTGGGGCTTCTCAGGCAGCACTAGTGGTAAAGAACCCACCTGCCAACGCAGGAGACCTGAGAGATGTGGGTTCGATCCCTGGGTCAGAGAAGATCCTCTGAAGAATATGGCAACCCATTCCAGTATTCTTGCCTGGAGAATCCCGTGGACAGAGGAGCCTGGTGAGCTATGGGGCATAGGGTTGCAAAGAGTTGAATAGGACTGAAGCAACTTAGCATTCACACACAGAGGCAACTAAGATCCCACATGCCGCTGGGCAACTGAACTCGAGCACTGCAACAAAGATCCTGCGTGCTGCAACTAAGACTTGACCCAGCCAAAAATAAATAAGTATTTTTTTAAAAATAATAAAACCTGAGTAATGGCAGTGTGGAGACAATGCCATCAGATGAAGACAAACAATAGTATTATGCAAATAGAGACAGTGGGGAGGAGCACATCACAGGCTGATGAGTCATGTTCGTGTCACCCCTGCTGATGACACCGGCAGCTGGGTGGATGCACGGAGCAGGAGCGGAGCGCTCAGAGCCAGGGTCTTCTCCCTGCACCCCACCCAACCCCAGTCCTCAGAGAGAACGGTGCTCATCTTCCTATGCATGGGGGTGGAACCAACTCCAAGACAAACATCAATGAACACACAGAAAGAAGAAACACCAAGAAAGGCAGAGAGTAGAATGTCTGCAGCCTGAGGGCCAGGGCGCCACACTGGGTCTTCTGGGGCTACTGTTCCCACCTCTAGGAGGGCACGGTCAGGCCACAGGGCGCCTCCTGCCTGGCTGCTGCGATGGAGTCTCAGCAGCATGGACGCCTCAGGGACAGACCTAAGTGGCCCTTCCCAACCACTGTGGGTTCCCGGGTCTTGAAGTGCTGCAAAGGCAGCCAAGCTGAACAGGAGCAGCAGTGACGCACCGGTCGCTTCTCCTGACGCTAGAAGGGACAACCCTGAATCAGACCCAACCTCTCTGTTCCTAGGGACTTCAAGGAGGGCAGCTTGGGGCATCACGGTTGAGGTGGAGTAGGTGGAGGGCACGTGAGTTTTAGGAAGACTGCGTCTATGGTGCTTCTCTCCACGTCAGCAGCAGTCAGTCCTGCATCGGATAAAGGAGATTGGGAAGCAGGAGTCTTATTCCACAACTAACGAAGGGTCAAGGGCCCTGTCTGGCTGGTTTCAGAGGCTGGGATCTGGACACTGCTGGAACAGGGTGCCCGATGAGAGGCTGAGACCTCACCAGGGACCCTGCAAGGCTGAGACCCTGGCAGGGTCTCTGACTTCACAGACAACTACCCCAGTGCCACCTTCAGCTCAGAGCAAAGCACGGGCCCAAAGTCCAGCTGACGGGAGCCAAGAATCTCTCCTTCACAACCCAGCAAAGTTGCTGGAAACACTTCTGCAGCTCAGAACTGAAGGCCCAGAGAGCAGTGGGAAAGAAAGGCAGAGAGCCAGAAGGAAGGAATGCAGAGCTTGGAGACCGGCAGGTTCTGAGTGCGGTCACTCCCACAGGCGGGAGGAGGGGCCTGAGGTCAGTGAGCAATACAAGCGTGGGTGAGCCTGGACCCTGGGGCCTGCGGCCTTGCAACAAAGTCCTAGGGCCCCAAAGGAGAAAATCAGAAGAACAAACACCTCCCGATCCATCCCACCCACCTCCTTCCCCCCTTGGCTTTCATTCGTTTGTTCTCTATGTCTGTATCTCTCTCTCTGCTTGTACACCTCTATGAATAAGACAGATAACTAACGAGAACCCGCTGCAGAGCACACGGGACTCTACTCAGTGCTCTCTGGCCACCTAGATGGGAAGGAAATCCAAAACAGAGTAGATATACGTATGTGTCGGATTCACTATGCTGTATGACAGAAACTAACACAGCATTGTAAAGCAACTATACTCCAATTAAAAAACAACAAACATCTCAGACCTCCCAACCTCCGGCATCCAGAGGACAGGGGGCACCTTCCCTCTCCCAGCTACCACCTCTCAGCCGGAGCTGAGGGCTGGTGACCCCACAGGGGCTGGGCACCTTCCAAGGTGCACAGGTGAGTGGCCCAGAGGTGTGTGGGGCCCTGGGGGAGACCGTGATGAAGGGAACCTGAAGAAAGATCAACTGTGAGCACAGGAGCCGGCAAGGGAAGGGCGCGGCAGGAAGAGGGCGCCCTCCCCAAGAACGGGCCCCTCACCAGGAACAAAGATCCTCATGTGGCGCTGGGCTGGGGAGTGAGTCTTAGGATCTAACCAACGATTCCTTTAGTCAAATAATCCCCCAAAGCTAGAGCATTTCTTCAGTTTTGCCCAGAGAAGCTCACGCAAAGGGCACTGCTGGAGAAAGAACAAATAAATATGCTGTTGCGCTGTTGACAGCAGTGTCTCTCCACCCCCCGGGTAACCCCCCGGGGCCCTTGCGCACGGGGGGCTGTGGGCAGGGGGCCAAGGGGGGAATTCTTGGCTTCGGGAGCACGCTCATCCACCCTTGCTGCTGGCTGGCCGCCGGCTGTTCCCCATTGTCACTGCCTGGCCACCCACAGACCCTCCATATGGCTGGAAGAGACTTCCAGTGAAGTCAAGTGAAAGTCACTCAGTCATGTCCGACTCTTGGTGACCCTATGGATCATACAGTCCATGGAATTCTCCAGGCCAGAATATTAGAGTAGGTAGCTGTTCCCTTCTCCAGGGGATCTTCTCAACCCAGGGATCGAACCCAGGTCTCCTGCATTGCAGGCAGATTCTTTACCAGCTGAGCCACCAGGAAGAGACGTCCAGGCACTGTGAAAATGTGCTTCTACCTGCCTGGCTGGGAAGGAAGCCCGCGGAAAGGAAGGCAGCAGCACTCTGTCCCTAGCCCCAGACAGGAGCACGGGCAAGAGCTGTCCAGCTACTTTCTTAAGGTTTTGCAAACTCTCCGCCTCCCCCGTCCTCACTACCATGGCCTTAGCTCAGACCATCCACATTTCTCCACTGAAATAGTACAGAACACCCTGTTGCTTCTGCCTCTAGCACCGTCGCCCTCCATTCGATTCTCTGACGGTAAGATTCCCGGCTGAATATCTTTGGATAGTCCCTCCTGCCTTCAGCCCAAAGTGCAAACTCTTTAGCACTTAAAGCCCTTCCTATCGACCCTACTTTCTGCTGGAGCCTTGGGGTTTGCTAGTTGAGTTCTTTCCCACCACATTTCAGCTATGTGAACTCACTTCATTCTCTGCAAATGCTCTCTCCTCTTTGGACTGCCTCTACCGCCTCCATCGCTTTTCACCTGGTTAAGTCAAGCTGGCCTGCAGGTGACAGTAAATCCATTGCTCCTTGAGCCCTAAGACTGGCTTAGGTAATCTCTACCCACACCTCCCCTTAAA
Organism: Ovis aries; assembly: GCF_016772045.2. Taxonomy (NCBI): domain Eukaryota; kingdom Metazoa; phylum Chordata; class Mammalia; order Artiodactyla; family Bovidae; genus Ovis; species Ovis aries. Next base: position 71,872,537 of record NC_056065.1, on the reverse strand, counting down.
ACTCCAATCATACGACTTCTCACCTGCATTTAAATTGTCTGTTCCCCCTTCTACTGTCACCGCTTTGCAATTTTATTTGTTTTATTTATTCTCAGCTTCTAGCTATCTTTTGATTAAGCAATCAAATAAATGAAATATTCTCATCAGTCACAGGCAGTAAATGGGCAGTCTCCCTGGGAGGATGTAGCAAGGGCTGATGGCACCACAGGACCATGTCAAGCCTCCAGACACACAACTTAGGCAAACGGATTTGTCTTTACTTGGATAGCTCAGCAATATTCCCAGCGTCCACCCTAAGCACGGGGGGTAGACGCACTAAGCCTTTCATTACATCAGCAAATAGCAAAAGAAACTGTCATTGATATGCAGGCTGAGAGAGAAAAAAGGTCTGTTTGGTACCTGGAAATACCTATGATGTGTCTTTGCACACAGTAGGCTTTCAATACAAGTTTAGAAACAATGTAAGGCCATAACCAAGAGATTAAGCCCCTGTTTACCTCCTGTTTAGAGGAACATACACAAGTCAACCCTTGAGGCTTTTCCCACTGAAGACCTTGCTGAGAAGTTCTGGATCAAAGTGACAGAGCAGATCTCAAATTCACCCCAAGTATTTGCCTCTCTCAGGAAAGGAGAGATGGGGTGATTTTTCCTGTCTCCAGGTGGTGAATGAATCAGAGAGGCACAGATAAGCAGAACTCCTTGGGGGCAGACATAGAAGTGGCCCCACCACTAACACTGCTCTCTTCTCATCTCTACCCCTAAGCGGGAGACAGCTGAGCCGAGACGCCCAGCCCGAGGACAGCGAGCTGCGGTCAGCTTGGAGAAGCCCGTCGTACCCCAGCACATCTCTTGTTCTCTGATCTTTTTCCATACCTGGAAACACGCACCCATAAACCCAACTCACAGCCTCTAAGGAACCTGGGAATGCTAGCAGGCAATGGCAAAGCAACGCCAAGTACTTTTCTCACTAATATGCATAATTAAGGTCATTAAGTTACGAATGTGAGAACATTCGACTGGAGGTTATTTAAATAATGAGATAACTGCTCTGCAAGAAGCCTGATTTAAAAGGGGAGAGGTGCAGCTGAGTAAGCCCTGGAAGGTGGTGGCCTCACAGAAGCCTCCAGGTGGAGCAGAGCATCCTTCTCAGGCTCTGCCCCTGCTGGCCCCACGACCCTCTCTGCTGTCTCTCCATCCCCACCATTCACAGCCTCCATCTCTACTGAAGGTGTAGCCAGGGAGGGAGGGGTGATAGACTCAGAGAAAGGTATGGAGAAACTCTCTTTGGGGGCACTGTTATATATCTCAAAGGCCAATGGTATGAATAAGTGAATGATGCCTGCCATTTCATAACAAGAGGAGAAGGCTGTGGAGTTGGGCTGCCTGGGGCCAGGCCACCTGCTCATACTTCCTGGGTGCTGGTTTTTGAAAGAGCATGAGCTCAGACAAGTTTTTGCTCAGTGGTCAGTAACTCCGGCCCTATTTATTTCCGTCATTACTCTGTGTCTGGCCCCCTCTCAGGGTTTCACAGACATAACATCTAAGTCTCACAACCACCCTGCCAAGGAGACAGCATCATCTCTATTTTGCAGATGAGGACACTGAAGCTCAGAAGTTAATGGGTGCTCGGAAGTTCGCAAAGTTGCAGGAAGAGTGAGCAGCTGAGGGAATGTGAAAAGCACATCTCTCTTGCCTGTTTTCACCCGAGGGTCTCCATCACTCTGCCCTCCCTCACAGCTCCCCACATCTTCAGCCCCTTGAAGAGGCAGAAACGGGAGCAAAGAGTCAGTTCAGAGGGAAGAAAGAGCCAAGCCCTGAAAACTGCCTATACCCCAGGTTCTGGCCTAGGGTGAGTCTGAGTACCTGCAGTTGGAGTCTATGAATTTGAGTTTTGTCACCTGCTAGTTGATTTGAAGGAAACAACTTCCCACTGTTTTATGCCTCCATCTTCATTTCTGTAAAATGGGAATGATGATGATAGTCTCATCTCAGAGTGCTGTAAGGTTTAAATGAGCCATTAGGAGTCCCTGGTGTTTAGTAAGTGTTCAATAAAGCTTAGCTCTTAATAGCATCGTCAACAATGTCATTATTCTGATTGATCCAAACACAGAAAAACAAGACATACTGGTACTGCTGAGCTTCCAGACACAGAGCACCAGGGCACTCTGGTCAATTCTCCTCCCTTAGATTAGCCACGGGGCAAGTGGCCAATGTAGACATCTCCCCAAAGCAGAGAACTGGCCCTCCTCTGGGGTTACTCGGCCTTCAGTTCCCAACATGTGGCTCTGAGGTCAGTGAACTCAGACTACTGCTAACAATAAGAGTTTGAGCAAGAGAGCTCTTTGTGAGACTCACGTCTTTGATCTCAGTGAAGAAAGAGCTGAGATATAAAAGGTGGAACTGGCCCAGCTGCTCCTTGTTCTCAGTGGGGTTCCCAAAGGGGCAGCTGTGGGGTGCTGAGGGGACACCTCGTAAGACTTGGATGTAAGCTCAGTAGCTATGTCATGTGACAAAGTCAGCCATTCTGAGCCTCATTTAAGCTCTGTTAGTACAAGCATTAGTGGCATAGTGCGTACAACACACTGTTAGCTACAAAGCAGCATACCAGTGTGGGAGATGGGACGGACAGATATATACTACTGCGGGGAGAACAGATCGCTGATGGGAGACCGCTGATAACACGGGGAGCTCAGCTCGGTGCCCTGTGATGACCTAAGCAGCAGGATGGGGGTAGGGGGGAGGCCCAAAAGGGAGGGGACACAGGTATACATAGAGTTGATTCACTGCCTTGCACAGCAGAAACTAACATCATAAGGCAATTATATTCCAATAAAAAAATAGGGGAGAAAAAGTATGGGGAACTAGAATTTGTTTTCATTCTCCCTGAATCTATCCCATTAATTCCAGAGTATGTATGTACTTCCCGTCAGTCAGGCCTGACCTGCACACTCCTCTCTTTCTCTGTCTCAGCTGGCTGCGGGGTCTCGAGGAAGCAGCCAGCCGAAGGGGCAACGTGGGCTAGAGATGCACAGTCAGGTCTGATCTCCTGGAGACTGAAGTCCCTCCCGGGTGCTATTTTCAGCCGGGCTGGCTGTGGAAAGGTCAGCCTGTGACCTCATGGGAGTCCCTTCCCTGCCCCAAGCTTCATGCTCAGCTTCTAAGCCTGGAGATTAGAAACAGCCAAGTCTCCAGGGCCGAGCTGACTGTGAGCATCAGGTCTGTGACTGAACACGGGATGAGCAGCAGCTCTGGGCTACCAGGGCATCATCGTAGATGTGGCGTCAGGGGAGTGGATGACAAGACGCTGCCAGGTCAGGTAGCCCCTGCTCAACACCATGGGCCACCAGACCCCAGGCTCCGGTAACACTCGGGAGCCTCCCCTGGAGAGCAGCGCTGACCGTCACTCCACCCAGGGACCATGTTGGCTCCGGCTCGCCGCAGTACCCCAGAAAAGTTAAGAGATTTTCATAACCGTTTCCCACGTCTCCTTCTGCTCATGGGAATAAGCAGCATTCAGTGGGTGAAATTCACACAACAGTGTTTCCAAGAACCCTATCCATAATAAAGTTGTGATTTTATGAGCTACATGTCTTGCTCTTAATTCAGCACTTTCGGCACATTTGCTCTGATTCCAGCAGATTCAGGAAGCTTCCCTGTAAGTTTCTGAAGTGGTGGAAGGAGGGAGTTATTTCCAGAGCATGCAATGTTAATAACCATAACCGACCAATGGGTAAAGATCACCATCCTTGAATATGGCAAAAGTGCAAGAAGCAAAAGGAAAAAAAAAAAAAAAAACAGAAACACTGGATTTTATCAAAATGAAAACCTCTGTGCAAAGGATACCATCAAGAAAACACAAAGGCAACCCACAGAGTGGAAGGAAATATTTGCAAATCACATACCTGACAATCAAATACCCAAAAATAAATCCAAGAGTGTAATTTGGTCAAAACTGTATCCAAGCAGATGAAAGCATAAATGCTGACATTTACGTGTAAGGCCACAGGAGCTGCCCAGGTGAGAATGGATCAGGGAAACGCAGTGCTTTCCAGGGTCACGGTTGCCAAGTAGTCAGGGAACAACGGCCCTCCTTAAGTATCAAGAAGCGGCACCCCAGTGTCGAAGCGTTTTCCCTACTGCTAGTCATGGAGTAGGATCCCAAAAGCCAATCGTAAAAGCAAAGAATGGTAGAATTATAGTTTCTGCATATACAGATGCTTGCCAAGCACAAGTTTTGTCTAGGAACTTTAGGATAGGGTGAGATTCTGTGAGAATGCAGGAGAGAAGAGTACAGCATATGGGGTATCTTCTAGCCTAAACTAAGAGCACTAAGGTTTAAGAAAAGAAACTGGAATTAAAAACAAAAAAGAATTTAAAAAGCAAGCCAGATGAAAATGCTCTATTACTGGCAACATGATGTGATCCTGCTCTGCCCTGGTGCCAGGGTGTAGCCCAGGTGGGAGTCGGGCATTTCGCTCACCCTGGAGCAAAGTCCAGAGCTTCCACCTGTCACTGTCAGTGCTGTGGACCGAGCAGCATCGGCGCTTTGGCAGAGAAGAAGATCCACAGCTCAGCAGGGTGGGGGTCCCAACTGGGGAACCACACGGTCAGTGACGGCTGGCACCAAGGAAGGAAAATGGATACTACCTACCACGTGGAAGCAGAAGGCATCTGCAGTCACTCCTGAGTGATCACGCGACATCATTCACACCTCTCACTCCACAAGCTAGGTTCTAATGATTTGCTGAAAAGTGAGAGGAAAAGGACTCGTCGTTTTGTTCCTACTGCTATGACTTTGTCCCATGACTATATTCCCAGATGGGCGCACCCGAGGGAAAAGGGGAGACACGTCTGGATAAGCCTCAGATCACGGGTCTGGATCCCAAAAGCCAACTGGAAGAGTAACAGATGGCAGAAACGGAGTTCGCAGTAGAAGCTCTGGAATAACTGAGGCCTCCTGCTGGTACCAGTGACCCTTAGCTAACGGCACATGTAGCAGTCAAAGACACAAGCCTGAATTAAGAGCAGGCTAAAGAGACGTATGGATGTGGCGGAGAGCGACGGAAAGTGCTCAGACCTTGGAGAACTGGGGGTTTGGGAGACCTAAGTCTTTTTTCTTGCGCTGCCACTAATTGAGCATCTCCTCTCTCTGCCTTTTCAACTGCTCGATGGTGTTGTTGGAGGACAGATTCCAAGACCCCTTCTAGTTCTGATGCTCTTTCAGTCTATAAATGTAGGTTCACACGAGGAAAGCAATGGTCCCAGTCAGTTCTGTTCTAGTCAAACTATAGGGAGACAACTGAGTTTAGTCCTGGGCCCCTCATAAGAGAGATACACAAAAATATCATTACTATCTAGATAGAGAAAGTTCTCAGAACCACGCAGAAGTTGGTTTTATCCACCTAAAAGAGGTGACGCCTCAAGGCAGACATAGTATTTCTCAAATATGTGAAGCACTGTTGTATAAAAGAAAAGTTACATTTCACCGGCAACGTCCCAGGAGTCCAGTCAAGAAGAAGGGGGTGAAATCCACGGGGAAGGAGTTTTAGCTTTACATAAAGGGAAATTCTCATCCTTGAGCCTATTTGGAAGCAGAAAGGCCCCATCCTGGGGACATTCAAACTTTAGGCAAGAGATTCTCGGATCTACCTGCAGGTGACCTTGATGACATCTGAGTCCTGATCAATTCCAGAATTCTGTAAGTACCTACAAGGGAGCTGGAGATTCGGTTAATCATCACAGGAAAGGGATGACTGGTTATCCATGTGTCCTCACCATTTCTAAAGGCTTGGCAGGCAACAGGGGGTTCATGAATATTTTCGGCAGGGAGGGAGGAAAGCTAAGATAGAAGGCCCAGATCACACATTCCACTGTGTGCTCAGAGAGGCCTTTGCTCGGAACTCTGCCTCTGTCTACTTGTGAAGGCACTGGATTCCAACCAAGGTCTCCAGTGTCTGCCTGTGAGCACTGCTCAGTGTAATTAAATACCTGAGCCTCTCAGAACGGATGGAATCAAAACAAAACAAGCAAGCAGGGAACAGCCTGCAGCCTGTGCCTCTTCTTTGCCTTCCTGTTTGCTTCATGGGGAGGCTGGGCCTGACAGGTAGTTCCGCAGCCCTGGAGCCCCTCTCGCTTCGTGCTGTCTCTGCAGAGCTGTGGTCAGCCTGCTGTCCTCTGTTAGGCTGTGCGTTTGTACCTCACTTTGCAGGCAACCCTTTAAAGTTTTTGTCATTCCTGTCTCTAATGCGTGCACTTTGCTTCCCTCATCCCTAACCCTAGGAGCTCTGAGAAGAGGGCCTGGTCCTCAGCTCTGCAGCTATGATCGGGAAGAGGGACCCCTCCCCTGCTCTAGCTCTCCACCCCCATTCCAGCTCAGCCCAGCCCCTCTTCCCATCCCCAAGGAAGAACAAAGAGTCCCCTGCTCCAGAGGGTTGGTGCTACAAGGAGGGCACAGTGCTTCTGCAGAACTCACCAGCAGCTTTTCACAGATTTGATTTTCTCAGCCTCCTGCTCTTTCATTTTGCTGTTCCTACCAAGACCTCTCTCCTTGCCAAGCTTTCTTGAGGCGACAGTGGGTTTTTATCACCACGTAGCTATGATTCAGAGCCAGACCTCTAGCTGACAAGAACTAAAATTATTCTCTCTCACACATGCAGAGGACCACAATGGGGAAAAGTGAAAATGGAAATGTGTTTTAAGTTTGCAAAGTCACTGTCAGGTGAGGATTTATGGAGTCAGCCCTGACAGCTCCTTGCTTTGCACCATCTTCACTAGAAGATTTTTGTTTTGATGTTTAGTTCCACCAACAAACCCCTGTCAAGCTCTTCCATGTGCAAAGCATTGTGCTACCCTATTCCAAGACCACCTTTGCACACAAAACCTCCTCCTCCTCCTCTATATCCCCACCAACGCCCACCAATGTCTCTGACTCAACTGCTGAGCAAAACATGCAGACCAAGGGTGCTGGGAGAATGGCATCACCATCAACCAACTCACCATCTGGGGATCCAGACTGGGCACCAGGCAGAAACATGCTGAAAGCGAGGACCCTTTACTTTCACTTATACCACTGAAGGGGCATCATCTCTATTTTGCAAGTGAAAAAACAGGCTCAGGAATCAAGCAACCTGTTCACTGGAGTATTCAGTCACGGAATCAGGATTCGTACCCGTGCTTATCTCTTTTGGTCTTGTGGATGGCCTCTCTTATGATTTTAAAGATTAAAATTATGTTCTTGACCCAATTCATTTGCATGTGCAGCTTGACAGATTCTGATGGCAGTGAAGATTAGCTTTCAGAAGCCATCCTCCTTATCTAGTCTCCTCTCTGACAGCATCATTTCAGAAGCAGGCTATCCAGGACTAGGGGACAGTCTTTGATGGGGACAAGCTGATTAATACTGTGGCTGTAGCAACTTTAGTCTAACGAACTGAGTGACAGAATCCAGAAATCAGTGGTGGTATCCTCCAAGTAAAAAAATAAAATCTGCACGCAGGTGGCCTCTTTCTAAATGACACTGAAAGACTGAGATCTGGATGTTCAAACAACTCCGCAGCTCAGCCGGACAGCTTGGCGTGCGACGGACTGTCAGAGGTGCTCACTAGGCACTAGCTAGCCTCTTGCAGGAAGGAATCTAACATGTTGACAAGCCAGGAGGCTCCGTGTGGCCACTCAGCCCCTCTCAGACCAGCACACCTTTCCTTCCTGCCTTTCGTCCTCTCTTTTCACTCTCCCACTTGGCAGGAAGGGACGGTGCTGTTTTCCCTGCAGCTTTCTGCTTCACGGCCAAGATCCTGGGGTGGCAGTGCAAACTGGTGAACAGGCAATGAACCTGGAGTCAGAGATCTAGGCTTCAGTTCTGACTCTACCAGTCATATTAAGGTTGACCCAGAGAAATCTAACTGAACTCTCCAAGCTTCAGGTCCCTCACCTGGAAGACTAGGGTAATAATACCTGTAACAGAGCATTGTCAGGAGACTTAAGGAAGAATATGTATAAAGTGTCCTATACAGTGTATGCTAACATCATTATTAGTACAATTCTTATCTCTGTCTGAATGCCACACAGACCCCACCCATCATCCACTGGCCAAGCAAAACCTCCTTAATGCCGCTCTTACCTCCACTTTATAGAAATGCTCACCAGCTCCCAGGGGTCTGAGAGCACAGATGGGCTCTCCTACTTATTCCACGAACATTCACTGCTTTCCAGCTTCACATGGTTTCTCCTGTTCACATGAATGCTTCCCAAACTAGACTGTAAGCAGGCTGAGGAAGGGGTGATGCCTTATTTTAACCCCCTTACTACATTCATTCGCTATTGACTGAGCCCTCTGTGGACCAGGTAATGGCTCACACAGCCCCGAACCTAAGGCAACTGGAAGTCTGACTGGAGAGACATCTGCAGAAAAGATGGAATGAGAAAAATCTGAGGAACCTGACCCAGACGTCTGCCCAAATAAACAGAGTGTGTACCCCCTGACCCTCTACTTGATCCCTGACTGGCTGAGGAGCCCTTGAACATGTTCCCATAACAACCTGTCCTTAGCACAGACTCATCTCACTTTACAGCCATTTCTTATTTACTGATCTGGTACCCCCAGCAGATCATCAGCCATGGGAGGGCAGAGCTACATATCTCATTCAATGCTCCATCCTCAGCCCTGATGGTATCTGGTACACCATCGGTGTACATCAGTACACATCGGTGAAAGTGAAAATTGCTCAGTTGTGTCTGACTCTTTGTGACCACATGGACTATACAGTTCATGGAATTCTCCAGGTCAGAATACTGGAGTAGGTACCCTTTCCCTTCTCCAGGGGAGCTTCCCTACCCAGGGACTGAACCCAGGTCTCCCACATTGCAGGCAGATTCTTTACCAGCTAAGCCACAAGGGAAGCCCAAGAATGCTGGAGTAGGTAGCCTATCCCTTCTCTGGGGGATCTTCCCGACCTAGGAATCAAACTGGGGTCTCCTTCATTGCAGGTGAATTCTTTACCAACTGAGCTATCAGGGAAGCCCCACACCATCCACAGTAGACACCCAAAAATGTCTCTTAAACAAAGTTACTCAAGACTTGACTGATCGAGGTTCTGGGGAATTGGCAGGGAAATCTAATGTTTGTCTTCTCAGGGACCATACTTGTTCAAGTATTTTTTAGAAAACATCTCCCTGGTGAGCTTTCCTCCTGACTAATTTTAAAGAAGGAACAAGATCTCCTCCCCTGTGTGATTTCACTCGAGCTGTCTGTAGTTGTCAGCCTCGCATTTGAGAGCCACAACAAAGGCTGGATAAAAAGCAGCTGAAGAGGTGTGAAACTTGATTAGTCGGGTTCCTAGGCTGAAAATAGAATAGAGGTAAAGCACCCTTCACCCACCCTCACCTCTTCTCATCTAGCTCTGAGGACATCCCACGAAGGAACCAGCTGCCACAGTCTACTGGCATAACTTGCGATCCAGAGCCACCAGCACTAGCTGCTACCATGGTGATCAGAAGTGCGGAAAGTGCCGAGCTGGGGGTGATGATGCGGGCCTGAGCCCAACCTTGCTTCTAACCAGCTGTGTGACCTTCAACAGGTTACTCCACAATTTCCTTATCCCAAAAACAAAACACATGGAGAGAATACTACCTGTCCCATGGGGTACTGAGAATCTCAAAGAAGACAATAGTCACAGAATCGAAATAGAAACAAAAGCCTTGACTACAGCAACATGTCCACAGGATAGCTCCCACTTGGATGGAAATATTTGAAAAGAGAAAGAAAAGGATTTTGCAAATGACATGGGCAGCCACAAGGTCAGCGACAATACTCCTCATCCATCTGGCTTCCCACTGGCAGAGTTTCCTCAGATTTAAGACCTCTGTTGCAAATGCTTCTCTCTGTGCGGTAATCCAGGGATGAACAAGGGTCATGTCCCAGAACACACATCAGATATTTTGCCACCATAATTATCATTGAAAATTACAGACAAGGCTTCCAGAAAGGCAGGCTTCCCAGGTGGAGCTAGGGGTAAAGAACCCACCTGCCAATGCAGGAGATATAAGAGACGTGGGTTCAATTCCTGAGTCGGGAAGAACCCCTGGAGGAGAGCATGGCAACCCACTCCAGTATTCTTGCCTGGAGAATCCCATGGACATAGAAGCCTGATGGGGCTACAGTCCATAGGATCACAAAGAGTCAGATATGACCAAAGCAACTTAGCACGCAAGCATCAGAAAAAGCACCCCCTCTCTGCAATTCTTCCACAGCCCCTTTCTCTTGACAACTTTTTTCCCTGCCCTCAACAACATACACCCTGAAGAGAACATTTCCCCCCACTGACATCCCAAAATAAATCAGCAACAGAAGCAACAAAATGAAACTTTGATGTTAGATAAAACTCTGTTCAAAACCCAGTTAAGCAACCTCTTAACCTGTGACCTCAGATAACTTAATACTTTGTGTTTCTGAACCTTGGTTTTCTTATCTACAAAACAGGAATAAGAGAGCCAACGTATGAGGCTGTTGAGTGAAGTTCAAGCATGACACTGGCAGGTCCTGGTGTTCAGTGCGTGAGTGTTTCCAGTCCCTTCTCTCCTCCAGGGAGAACACTAACACTCCATGTGGTACCACTTCCTGTCCAGTGAAAATCCTGCCAGTCAGCTCTGACAGGTGATGCTTCCTGATCACACAGATGACTCTCTCCTCCTTTAAGAGCTTCCCCTAACTTGCTCTGCAGTCAGGCCATTTTTTGTTTTTTAAGAGAAGCTTTATATCTAGGAAACTCCAGATACACATATTTTAATAGCCTGTACTTTAAATATAGCAATGCACCTGATATTTTATACAAGTTCAAATTTGTATAAAGCAGAGCACACTCAAAGGACTAACAAAGGATTGAGAAGCGTCATAGTTGGATGAGTGCTAGAAATGTGCTGCGAGAGTGGAAATGGAGGGCCAGGGACAGAAACGACCATTGTTAGAACACCCAGGTGTGAAGCATCGTGCTAGGTACATGGCATCATTTTATGTTTTCCACCCTGAAAATATGATCAAGGAGAGGCTGTTATGTCCATTTTCAATGGAGGAAACTGCCGTTAATCAAGAGTTCTATGCAACTAGACATTATTATGGAGAAGACAATGGCAACCCACTCCAGTACTCTTGCCTGGAAAATCCCATGGACGGAGGAGCCTGGTAGGCTGCAGTCCATGGGGTCGCTAAGAGTCAGACACAACCGAGTGATTTCACTTTCACTCTTCACTTTCATGCATTGGAGAAGGAAATGACAACCCACTCCAGTGTTCTTGCCTGGAGAATCCCAGGAACGGGGGCGCCTGGTGGGCTGCCGTCTCTGGGGTCACGCAGAGTCAAACATGACTGAAGCAACTTAGCAGCAGCAACAGCAGACATTATTAATCAAGAGTATGCAACTAGATATTATCATACTAAGAGAAGTAAGCCCAAAAGACAAATATCGTATGATATCACGTATATGTGGCATTTAAAACACAGCACAAATGAACCTACCTAGGAAAGAGAAACAGACTCAGACATAGAGAATAGGCCTGTGGTTGCCAAGGGGCGGAGAGGTAGGGAGAGGGATGGATGGAAACTAGTATAATGTAGGATGGATAAACAAGAACTAATGGGAATCATACTGAATATCCTGTGATAAGCCAGAGTGGAAAATAATTTTTTTTTAAGTATGTATTTATCTGAGTCACTTCGCTGTACAGTAGAGATTAGGCTTTCCAGGGGGCGCTAATGGTAAATAACTCACTTGCCAGTCAAGAGGTGAAAGAGATGCAGGTTCAATCCCTGGGTCGGGAAAATCCCCTGGAGGAGGGGATGGCAACCCACTCTGTATTCTTGCCCAGAGAATCCCATGGACAGAGGAGCCTGGCCGGCTATAATCTGTAGGGTCGCAGAGTCGAACACAACTGAAATGACTTAGCACGCGCATGTGTTTATGCGTATAACTGTGCCACTTTGCTGTATGGCAGAGATTGGCACATTGTAAATCAACTATACTTAAACTAAAAAAAATTTTTTTAATAGTACAGGTCTAAAGAACCAGTTAGTTCCAAAGTATGATGACAATAGAGCCGGGAGGTAATAAGCAGAGATGGTCTCCTGGAGCAGAGCAGGCAGGGATGCAGAGGACAGAAAGCTCAAGGTTGTGTTAAAGATGGAGATGTCACCTGAAATGAGAATGGTAGATAGAGCTTTTTAAATAATCAGGGTCTAGAGAAGAAAAAACCACCGATTTGCTAGCTAAGAAAAAAAAATCTCTAAGAATAAATGTGAAATGAACAGTTATTTCTGCCATAGCACTCTGGACACGGCCCCATTTCCCAAAATGAGCATAAACCTAAAATGAAACTAAACAGCAGTCCCATGTTCCTGAGAAGGGAGCAGCAATTATTATTTTCTTTTTTTCTAAGAACAGGAAGGAAAATAACTGGGATGAGCAAGAAACAATCGATGTTATTAACAGGAAAACCATGATGTCTGAATGTAGATTTTCAGCTTTTCAAAGAGCTACCCTATGTCATTATCTCAGTTAGTTCTCACTTCAACCACATGAGATGGTCAGGAGAGCTTCTTACCTCTAATCCACAGGAAATGAAAGGTACAGACTAAAGCAGAGAGGTACAAACTATTGAGGACTTGAACCCAAACCCCTCAACTAGCAATTCAGGGACAAAGTTCCAACGATACCTACCTGTCACAGAGGGCTAATATTTGCTGGTATCAGTTGAGGGGAGAAGAGGAGAGGGAGAAAGGCTGAGGTAGACACACACCGCTGGCCATCCCTCACTAACTGTGTTCCTTATCTGTAAAACTGCATTCCTACCTGGATGCATGACCACCCAGAAGATGACTACATTTCCCAGCCTCCTTTGCAGCTAAGCATGTGGCCAGGTTACCAAGTGCCAGCAAAAGTGATATGAACAAAGGTAACATGCACAACTTCCTAGTCTTGTCCTCAAAAGGAAGACACTTCAGGGAGCTCAGGAAGAGAGTTCAGTTCCACCCCTGTCCCACCCCATCCTATTTTCCAGAGAAAGAACATATGGCCAAAGCTGGGACAGCCATATGGGATCCCAGTATGGAAGTCATGAATTTAAGACAGCAGAGAAACCTGGGCTTTGATGACTGCAGAGCAGTCAGTCCAGCCCTACACATAGGAAACATATGTCCCATCTCTGTCCAGCAACTAACCTATATCCTAACTAATAAAGAAGTTTTGCCAGTAGCACTGAACACCATTTCTAAAACTCCAGAACTTTCTCAACGGTTCAGATTCAACAAGACCATAAATATTTTATTAAGAGTCTGGTATGTGTTTGAAGTCTCTTAAGAGCATCTTACAGCCTCCAGGGAGATGGGCCCAATCCTTTTTGAAAAGCCAGTATAATGGTATAGAGTGCAAAAAGGCATATTCCATAAAGGTGAATGAAAAGAAATAAGAATGCTCAAATAAAGTCCTAAAGGAGCCAGGGTAAAGTCCCCATTTGCTTGCAAATAACAATCTAAGCTGAAAGGGGGCCACAAAGCATATTGCAAGGGTGGTGGTAGTCAGGTCAAATTGTGCAGGGTGAAGTTACTCGGGGAAGGCACTGGCGACCCACTCCAGTACTCTTGCCTGGAAAATCCCATGGACGGAGGAGCCTGGAAGGCTGCAGTCCATGGGGATGCTAAGAGTCAGACACAACTGAAACGACTTAGCAGCAGCAATAGCAGCAGGTTATCAGTGTCCCTTCCTGCCAAGAAAGAAGGTGATGTAAGGAAACGCTATGGTTGAGTCCAATAACTCTCTTGGAGCTCTCAGCCCCCACGTGGGGGAGGGAGTGGGCTGAGGTTGACTAAAGCCCTGAGCAGGATGAGATCCAGCCCAGCAGAACTAGGAGGCACGGCTGTGGACTCAACAGATGCTCACAAGAGTCCCCTCAGCACTCACATTCTGCTCTGGGTTTAAGGAGCTGAGGCGGAGGAGGACAGCGGGGGAAATATGCAGAGACAGAACAGTAAGGGCTGGGCTTGGGGGGTGGAGGCCGTCTGGAGGAGGAGTGTGATGTCTAGACCCCCTGCCATCATCAGAGAGACAGGAAATGAATGTGGCTTAATTACAATGACAGGATGACAGCAATGACATTATGAGGAGAGAATCAGAAAAGTGCAAAGCCCATATTAAGAAAATGAGAACTGCTGCTTCACCGTCAAATCCTCCCTGGAAGAGATCCCCCCAGACACAGTCATGCCCCTGAGACTGAGACCCCAAGATAAAGGAACTCTCCCCTCATCCCTGACAATCCTACCTTTGAGGGTTCCCTCAGAAGCCCCAGAAGGGCTCAGCCCATAGTGAAGTCTCCATCTCCAGGCCCTATTCACTGGTTGGTGGGCGACAGGCCCACAATCCCCAGTGTCCACCCCCTAGACCTCGGACTCCTGGGAGTGCCACCCACAGAGACACCTCCATCCTCAGAGGTCTATCGAGGGAGGCACTTGGTACGTGGCTGCTAAATGAGGCCACCTCTCCCAAATGTCACCCTGAGGGCCAGAGGGGCCTTGTGCTTCTCTCAGCATCAACACACAGGCCACCTACACATGTAAAAGAGGGGTCCATCCATCACCCCACAGGGTGAGCCTTGCAGGAGACCACTGAGGACCTGTTCAAGGACGGCAAAGGGATCAGGGCAGGGCTGACTTGTCAACACCTACAAGTTAGACATGAAATCCAGGAGGTGGACACACTGTAGATCCCCAACATCCAGAGATGATCACAAATGCTCATTTTAGCCAAGTCTTCTCCTCTTCCTATTGCAATTTTTTAAAATCAGAATTGAGAAACATGAGCAAACTTGAAAATACTTACTTTTCCTGCTTCCTGGCAGCCTCTGGGGAGTTAGCTAAGCTACCATAAGATGTTCAGTGACAGAGAACAAAGAGGAGAAGCAACGGAAGGCTTCTGGATAATCTATATCATGGTTAATATGTGGCAACTGAATAACCAAGAAATACTATTAGTGATGCACATAAAATTCAAAGCAAAAAGGAGAAAATCACAATGTTACCAGTACTTCAAAGCTCATTGGCTTTATTTCCCTCTACTCCCCTTGAAGAATGCTAGTCTGATTCTGGGGGACTCGGGAGGGAGAGGCATTGACCCCGGAGCATAAATGCAGGGTGTGCTCAGTGCTCCCTGTTAACCAAGATCCCAATTCTGGGGTCATCCAGTCCCGTGAGCCATGCAGTAAGGATGCAAGTGCGCACGTGTGCACACAGGCAAAGTAAGATAAAAGAGAGCCCGGTAAATCGAGTAAGACATCAGTAGCTGTCCTGAACAAAGCTTGTCTGGAATGTGAGTTTACAAGGATAATTACCAGCGCATTACACAGAGGGCAATAGCGTTGTTGTTAGCACAAGAATTTGTCAGACTTGTCACACGGAAAGGGGAACAGCTATAACTGTAAGTGACAGGTTGCTGAAAAAATGGTTGGTGTCTGAAGCACCTGGTCCCCCGAGTTTCCACCGTAAACTTGTTCTTAAGTTAAAATAACAGGCAAATGTACAAATACTTCCCACTGTAGAAATCGCTGGCTTGTTCAAGCTAATGGAGAGAATTTTCAAAGTGTGAGTGGTGTGCCAGAGAGGACAGGCTGATGAGGTCTGCGTTCTCAGTCCACGCCATCGCAGATGGGTACAGGGGGAAGAGCTGGGCTTTTAATTCAGAGTCCCAGACACAAATCCTGTCTTTCTGACATACTAGCCATGCATTCTTAGCAAAGGAGTTAGCTTCTCCCAGCTTCCATTTCCTTGCAAGATGTACTTAATAATCTCTAAGGCACAGAGTTGTTGTAAACAGGAGGATTTGCATATAGAATATTTAGCACAGCACCTGGCAAACAGCAAGTGATCGGGAAACAAAGTAACAATTAAGCAGACTTGCCTACCTAAATATCATACTTGGGGCATATTGCAGAGGTGACTGCCTCTGTATTACTTTAAAAAAGAGAAATAAATGGAAACACTACAAAGCTTTGAAAAGGTGGGGAGAGAAAAGAGGTGATGCTAATTGTTTGGGTTTTCCTTTAGAGACTATACCCAGGAAATTATTTTCTCTGGAGAAGGATGGCTTTGGAGAAACAGTTTATCCTCATATGCCACCAGAGCTGTTTTCTTATCTTTTCTTCCAGGTAAAAAGTTGCAAGGAAGTCTCCTCATATTTGAAAGCCTTCAGGGAGCTCATGAAACGGAGCCTATTTCCTAACTGACCACTCTCAGCAAATTTTCTGTAATGCATATAATGAAGTATTTCGATTGACAGAGCATCTCATCTTCTCCCTAAGAGACAGAAATTGTGCCCGGAGCACGGTGCATCTGGTTGTTTACTGGTGCCCCAAGGCTCACAAAATGCTGCAAGCACTGCCTAGAAAACTAGGAGATGTTAAGGCTGAAATAGTTCTAGAAGAGCAAAGATCTTAAATCCTTTTACATGACATGAGAAAGCACCTCGAGTTCTAATTAAGCTAAAGCAATTAGCCACCCACAGATACTTAATGCTGCTCCCCGTGGTCAGGCAATCATCTCTATTAAAACCCATTTTAAAAAAAGAGTGGACTCAAAAGTTCCCCAGCACAACTTCCCACAAACTAGTTAAGCCTTAGACACATTCGGTAAACACACAGAGCCGGGCTCTGGGTATGGCAGAGGGGCTTTTAGGAAAGGAGTGCATCAGACATGATGAGGTGATAGCAAATAAAAAGGAGGCAAGCTGCAAATGGGACAAAAGGGGTAACAAAGTCCACTTGCCAAGGGGTCCCTGGATCATGGATGGGCTGGACAAAGCCAGACAAACTGAAGCCTCAGTTTCCCTGAGGTCTTAGAACTCCCTGGTTGGTGTAACAAGATGTCAACTCCACCCCGAGGAAGCACATCAAGCAAAAGGGTCTCTGCCAGCTGGAACTAGGGCCCGGCTTCATCACCTGTGAGCAGACTACTGTCCAAACCCATGCTTCACAGGAGGCCTGTCCTCTCTCACACCACAGTGTGTCCTGGAAGCACCAACAGGGTTCACAATGAGTCCGATCCACTCAAGTTCACGTGCTTTCCCCAGCCCAGTTAGGCCTAATCTTCCCCAAGACTCCCTTTAGTGAGGGGAGTTCATTGTTGTTTACAACCCAAAGCTGTTTCGAGACTTGGTAATAGCGGCAACAGCTACAGAATGGTCAATGGTCAGGCATTTAAAAATTTAGGGCTTCCCTGGTAGCTCAGCTGGTAAAGAATCCACCTGCAAAGCAGGAGACCCTGGTTCGATTCCTGGGTGGGGAATATCCCCACTCCAGTATTTGGGCCTGGAGAATTCCATGGACTATGTAGTCCATGGGGTCGCAAAGAGTTGGACACAACTGAGTGACTTTCAGATCCTCGCTGGTGGCTCAGATGGTGAAGTGTCTGCCTACAATGCAGGAGACCTGGGTTCAATCCCTGGGTAGGGAAGATCTCCTAGAAAAGGAAATGGCAACCCACTCCAGTATTCTGGCCTGGAAAATCCCATGGACGGAGGAACCTGGTTAGGCTACAGTCCATGGGTTCATTTTCACTCCTCTGTCCATAGGGAATTGGTTCTAGGACCAATTGATTAGAAGATATGAAAACCAACAGATTTTTAAGTCCCTTATATAAAATGGCATAGTTATTTGTCTATAACCTACATACATCCTCCCATATACTTTAAATGATCCCTAGATACTTACAGTACCGAGCACAATATAAATGCTATGTAAATAATTGCCTGTATGTGGCAAATTTAAGGTTCATGAATTTTCTGGAAGTTTCTCTTTTTAATATTTTCAATCCATGGTTGGTTGAATGCGAGGATGCAGAAAGCATGGACACAGAGGGCCAAGTGTACTTTCCTCGAGGACTAGGGTTGTTTCTGTTTTACAGTCCAGTGAAGTTAATCCAAAACCCCATTAGTTCTCAACTGAACAGGAGCTGTTTATTCCTGTAGGTTTTTTTCTTTTGGATTTAGAAAATCTCTCAATCACCAAGCAGACATCAAAAATATTGATCTAGCTCAGCACTGTTCAATAGAAATAAGATTTAAAATTTTCCTAGGATTCCCATTAAAGAGTAAAAATATATACAAAACTATTGTACTAGAATATTTTACTTAACCCACTCTAGCAAAACCATTACTATTTCTAGATATAATCAAAAGATTAATGAGATACTTCTGATTTTGTTTTCATGCATCCTTTCTCTAGTACCACACTGAAGTGTGCGATCTAGAACTATTTTTAAATTGCCGACGAAAAACTTCCACAATTCACTGTTCTATGAACAAGAAGGATACCAAAATGTATAGCATGATCTCATTTTAACTATTAAAATGTGTTATCTGTGTGTTAAGATATGGATAGACAAAAATCTCTAAGGGAAACACCAAAAGTAAACAGCAATTTCAAGAAATAGAATTATGTATGGTTGGCCATTAGTTTCTACTCTGTGCTCTTTTGTTATTTTCTGAATTTCTGTGCAGTAAATATATACTGTTTAATAGGAAAACTATAAAGCTAGTCTTTAAAAACAAAAAGCCCTCCCTTATTTTAAGCCGTAACACCCCGATCCTACGGCACTGTAACCATTGCCCTATTCCAGCTAACCGAAAGGATGGACAAACTTAATGCCCCACCCCTTGCCCAGCCACTGTGATACTTACAGCCAATCATCATGATGGCCACGGCAAAGATCTTCTCAATGTCTGTGGATGGGGCGATGTTCCCAAAGCCCACGCTGGTGAGGCTGGTCATGGTGAAATACAACGAGGAGATGTAGACGGAATTCTTGCTGGGACCCCCTTCCCACTTCCCTGAGCCGGACCCGTTAAACTGGTAAGGGGTGCCAGTGTCCATGGCCAGCTGGTAGAGCCAGCTGTTGTTGCGGATGGTCTTGGTGTCCTCGTCGAAGATCTCATAGTCCCCGATGCTGTACCAAATGCAGGCCATCCAGTGAGCGGCCAGCCCGAACACACACACCAGCAGGACCAGCACAGCAGCTCCATACTCAATGTAGTGGTCCAGCTTCCGGGCCACTCGTCCCAGACGGAGCAGCCGGACAACTTTCAGAGAGCTGAACAGGCTGCTGATGCCCTGGGAGAAAAGGGGCACAGGGTCAGGGCCGAGAACAGAGAGAGCACCAACTCCGTCCCGCCACCTCCCAAGAGGCTTCCTTCAGCACACGTATCCCATGAGACGCTAGAGTATGCAACCCTTACAACATTGCTTCAGAATAAGTCATGACATAGAGAAATGCCCATATATACTTTTATGCTTAAATACAATATAATAAGAATTTTATTCCAACATATACGGAAGGAAGATTTCCATTAGTTTTTTCCTACATCCTTTAAAAAGCAAATAAAAAGCAAAAATAAAAAATAAGACAAATAAAATTTGAATTTCATTCTAATTATATTGTATATATGTATACAAATACAAATATGAGCATTTTTCCATCTATTCATTTTAAAACAGTATTAAGGGTTGTGTAATATTTCATATTAAGTAATATGAAATATTTTTAGAGTTGCATATTTATTTCCTATTGAAAAATGGTCAGGAAACACACATGGAAAGACACAGAAAACATTGACAGGGATAACTGCTACACTGTCAAGTTATAGAATTACAGGCAATTTTTATTACATTTCATATATATTTTTGTTACACTTGCATATATTTACTTAACTTCTACAATTAAAAATTGTTACCTTTACAATTACATATTTAAAGAACAAATAATTTTTTAAGATAAAGGAACAATTGAAAAGAATAAAGAACTGAAATTCTGTTTTCCCAGGAAAGTTACAAACTCTTGGAAGGTTACAGCACTTCAGTCAGGTCAGAGATACAGCCAGACAAAATGTACTTAATCTCAGTCAATCAGGGAATCTCAAAACCAGAAGGAGCCTTCTGATTTCATCTGCTTAAAGCCTCTTCCTTCAAATCCCACCAGGACAGGGCTATTCGCCAAACAATTCTCTAGGGAATGGCACTGTGGTAGGGCAGGAACACTAGTGTAGAAATCTTTAAAATGGGGTCTACCACCCAGGTAAGTCACTAACTTACTGTGTAAATTTGGACCATGCAGTTACCTCTCAGTTCACCTGTCTAGACAATGCGGGAGGTGGACGGGAAGAGCTATACAACTTCTGCATAGGCGAACTTACTCTTTCTTATCTCCTAAGGGAGCTGAAACATATTACAGAAGCTATACCATTCAAATCTCAAACTCCCATTCCAAAATGATTCCAAGGTACAAGGAAAGGAGATTTCCATTAAAATTTCCCAAATTCTATTAAAAAGCAAATAAACATCATAAAGACATTTCTTTGAATGAAGACTTTGGTCTCCCTTACACAGCAAAAATCTAACTGCAGAATGAGGCCCTTCGCCAGGCAGAGCGAATGACTTGTCACTACTCTAAGCACTGGACAGGTTCCAGTTCACTGTTTCCTCTTGGGTCCTCCATACTGTTAATGACAACACTCAAGGGTCAGGTTATGTCGCAGACAGAAGGAAAACACGTAGAAGTTTCCTGGTGAGTCTGTGTCAGACTCACCAAGGCTGCCTCCTCCTGGACACACAGCTAACCACATTTCCCAGCCTCTTTCCATCTGGGTAGGTCTCTGGAACCAGGTCCAGGCAATGGAATTTGAGGTGTAAGAAGTGTCACTTCCAAGCCAAGGAGCTAACTGTAAGAATACTTTCTCTACAAGCTCTCTCTTCCCCAGGGCATGCCTTCTTTGAGGTCAGGTACTCAACATTCAAAAACCTAAGATATCTGGTATCTGGTCCTATCACTTCATGACAAACAGATAAGTAAAAAGTGGAAAGATTTTATTTTCTTTGGCTCAAATCGCTGTGGACGGTGACTGCAGCCATGAAATCAAAAGATGCTTTCTCCTTGGAAGAAAAGCTATGATAAACCTAGAAAGTGAAAGTGAAGTCAATCAGTCGCGTCTGACTCTTTGCAACCCCGTGGACTGTAGCCTACCAGGCTCCTCCGACCAGGGGGATTCTCCAGGCGAGAATACTGGAGTGGGTTGCCATTTCCTTCCACAGGGATCTTCCCGACCCAGGGATTGAACCCGGGTCTCCCGCATTGCAGGCAGATGCTTTAACCTCTGAGCCACTAGGGAAGCCCATGATAAACCTAGAGAGTGTATTGAAAAGCAGTGATATCACTTTGCTGACAAATGTCTATCTAGTCAAAGCTATGGTTTTTCCAGTGGTCATGTACGAATGTGAGAATTGGACCATTAAGTAGACTGAGTGCCAAAGAATTGATGCTTTCAAATTGTGGTGCTGGAGAAGAGTCTTGAGAGTCCCCTGGACTGCAAGGAGACCAAAGAAGTCAATCCTAAGGGAAATCAACCCTGAATATTCACTGGAAGGACTCATGCTGAAGTTCCAATAAATGCTTTAGCTACCTGATACAAGGAGCCGATTCACTGGAAAAGACCCTAATGCTGGGCAAGATTGAGGGCTGGAGGAGAAGGGGGTGAGAGAGGATGAGATGGCTGTATCCACTGGAGACACAGTGGATATGAGTCTGTGCAAATTCCAGCAGATAGTGAAGGACAGGGAAGCCTGCTGCAGCTCATGGGGTCACAAAGAGTTGGATACAACTTAGCAACTGAATAACAACTGAAGATGGTAGACACAGCATGGAAGGGGCCTGAGTCCCTTGGAGGTTATGTGGAATATAGCATCCCCCAAATCAGCTTGAATCCTATTGTGATGTCAATGAAAAAGGAACCTCTTATATAAGCCACTGAAACTCTGGGGGTATTTGTGACAGCAGCTATCATTAGCCTTCTCTGGCAAATGAACACACAAATCATATGCAGCACAGCCTTGGCAATGAAAACCAAACAGGTTACCACACAAATTATTTCACTGAAGTATGGGTGGAAAAGAAGTGAAAGTTTTAGTTGCTTGGTCATATCCAACTCTTTGTAACCCCATGGACTGTAGCCTGGCCAGGCTCCTCTGTCCATAGGAGAGGAGGAGTGGGTAGTCATTCGCTTTTCTAGGGAATGGAGTGGGTAGCCATTCCCTTCTCCAGGGAATCTTCCCAACCTAGGGATTATTCTTTACCACTACCACCACCTGGGAAGCCCTTAAAAAAAAAAAAAAAAAAAGGTTTTGTAACCATGAAATTCCCAACAGAAATAATCATTTTTGGCCCAACATACACCTGCCAATACATAATAATGGATCTTACTAGGCAAAAGGGACCACAGAGCCAGGTGGTTCATTCAAACTGCTGACTTTGACAAAGTTTATCTGTGCCGTGTCCAGTATTCATCCCCTGGACCCCCTTTCCCTCCATGTGCTTTTCTCAAAAATCTGCCATGAGAAATGGTTGAGAAAATCCTCATATTAAGGTGCAACAGACTGATGATGGTAAATGGATATCCTCTTCCCATAGGGTATTTGCATTTTAACAGAGGGAAATCAGCTTCCAATCGTGGAATTAAAAGTACCCACAGCCTGGATGAAGGAGATATTTTGGGAGGCAAAGAAGCCTTTTTGATGACTCAGAAATCAAACACATGTAAGCAGCCACCTACTCGCCACCTCCTCATAAGGAGGTTCCTGAAATCGTCTTTCAAAGCAGCTCTACTCTGAAGCAGAATTCATTACCCTGGGCAAAATTGCCTTGTCATGTTTCCCTCACGTTCAACCCAAGCAACATTTATGGGGAACTGACTCTGTACTCCTTGTGCTAAAGCTACAAGAGAGGAAAATGGTGCTTTGTCTTCTTGCTCACTATTGGGTCTTCAGGGGCTGGCAGGTGGAGGATGCTCAAGAGAAAGAAAGGGAAGAGGAAGCAAAAACCTGATTACTAATAAGAGGCGAAATACAGTTCAGTTCAGTTGCTCAGTCGTGTCTGACTCCTTGCGACCCCATGAATCGCAGCACATCAAGCCTCCCTGTTCATCACCAACTCCCAGAGTTCACT
Source organism: Ovis aries (assembly GCF_016772045.2). NCBI lineage: Eukaryota > Metazoa > Chordata > Mammalia > Artiodactyla > Bovidae > Ovis > Ovis aries. The sequence goes on along the minus strand of NC_056065.1, from coordinate 71,849,517 downwards.
CAGGCTCACGTCCATCGAGTCCGTGATGCCATCCAGCCATCTCATCCTCGGTCGTCCCCTTCTCCTCCTGACCCCAATCCCTCCCAGCATCAAAGTCTTTTCCAATGAGTCAACTCTTCGCATGACGTGGCCAAAGTACTGGAACATCAGCTTTAGCATCATTCCTTCCAAAGAATTCCCAGGGTTGATCTCCTTCAGAATGGACCAGTTGGATCGCCTTGCAGTCCAAGGGACTCTCAAGAGTCTTCTCCAACACCACAGTTCAAACGCATCAATTCTTTGGTGCTCAGCCTTCTTCACAGTCCAACTCTCACATCCATACATGACCACAGGAAAAACCATAGCCTTGACTAGACAGACCTTAGTCAGCAAAGTAATGTCTCTGCTTTTGAATATACTATCTAGGTTGGTCATAACTTTTCTTCCAAGGAGTAAGCGTCTTTTAATTTCATGGCTGCAGTCACCATCTGCAGTGATTTTGGAGCCAAAAAAAATAAAGTCTGACACTGTTTCCACTGTTTCCCCATCTATTTCCCATGAAGTGATGGGACCAGATGCCATGATCTTCGTTTTCTGAATGTTGAGCTTTAAGCCAACTTTTTCACTCTCCTCTTTCACTTTCATCAAGAGGCCTTTTAGTTCCTCTTCACTTTCTGCCATAAGGGTGGTATCATCTGCATATCTGAGGTTATTGATATTTCTCCTAGCAATCTTGATTCCAGCTTGTGTTTCTTCCAGTCCAGCATTTCTCATGATGTACTCTGCATAGAACTTAAATAAGCAGGGTGACAATATACAGCCTTGATGTACTCCTTTTCCTATTTGGAACCAGTCTGTTGTTCCATGTCCAGTTCTAACTGTTGCTTCCTGACCTGCATACAGATTTCTCAAGAGGCAGGTCAGGTGGTCTGTATTCCCATCTCTCTCAGAATTTTCCACAGTTTATTGTGATCCACACAGTCAAAGGCTTTGGCATAGCCAATAAAGCAGAAATGGATGTTTTTCTGGAACTCTCTTGCTTTTCCATGATCCAGCAGATGTTGGCAATTTGATCTCTGGTTCCTCTGCCTTTTCGAAAACCAGCTTGAACATCAGGGAGTTCACGGTTCACGTATTGCTGAAGCCTGGCTTGGAGAATTTTGAGCATTATTTTACCAGCATGTGAGATGAGTGCAATTGTGCAGTAGTTTGAGCATTCTTTGGCATTGCCTTTCTTTGGAATTGGAATGAAAACTGACTTTTTCCAGTCCTGTGGCCACTGCTGAGTTTTCCAAATTTGTTGGCATATTGAGTGCAGCACTTTCACAGCATCATCTTTCAGGATTTGAAACAGCTCAACTGGAATTCCGTCACCTCCACTAGCTTTGTTTGTAGTGATGCTTTCTAAGGCCCACTTGACTTCACATTCCAAGATGTCTGGCTCTAGATTAGTGATCACATCATCATGATTATCTGGGTCATGAAGATCTTTTTTGTACAGTTCTTCTGTGTATTCTTGCCACCTCGTCTTAATATCTTCTGCTTCTGTTAGCTCCAGACCATTTCTGTCCTTTATCGAGCCCATCTTTGCATGAAATGTTCCCTTGGTATCTCTAATTTTCTTGAAGAGATCTCTAGTCTTTCCCATTCTGTTGTTTTCCTCTATTTCTTTGCATTCATCACTGAAGAAGGCTTTCTTATCTCTCCTTGCTATTCTTTGGAACTCTGCATTCAGATGCTTATATCTTTCCTTTTCTCCTTTGCTTTTCGCCTCTCTTCTTTTCACAGTTATTTGTAAGGCCTCCCAGACAGCCATTTTGCTTTTTTGCATTTCTTTTCCATGGGGATGGTCTTGATCCCTGTCCCCTGTACAATGTCACGAACCTCATTCCATAGTTCATCAGGCACTCTATCAGATCTAGTCCCTTAAATCTATTTCTCACTTCCACTGTATAATCATAAGGGATTTGATTTAGGTCATACCTGAATGGTCTAGCAGTTTTCCCTACTTTCTTCAATTTCAGTCTGAATTTGGCAATAAGGAGTTCATGATCTGAGCCACAGTCAGCTCCTTGTCTTGTTTTTGTTGACTGTATAGAGCTTCTCCATCTTTGGCTGCAAAGAATATAATCAATCTGACTTCGGTGTTGACCATCTGGTGATGTCCATGTGTTGAGTCTTCTCTTGTGCACCAGGTGCAGGCGGCTGTGAGCTGGCACACTAGGCGTGGCCGAGAGGAGCTACCCCATGTCCGAGGTCAGGGGCTGTGGCCGGGAGGAGCTACCCCACGTTGGAGGCCTGTGGCGGCTGGGAGGAGCCACCCCGAGCCCGAGGCCAGGGGAGGCAGCTGGGAGGAGCCACCCACGCCCGAGGCCAGGACCAGTGGCCAGGAGGAGCAACCCGAGGAGCGGTGGCCACGCAGGCACAGGAGGGCCTGGAGGAGCTATCCCACATTGAAGGTCAGGAAAGGTGGCAGTAAGGAGATACCCCTCGTCCAAGGTAAGGAGCAGCGGCTGTGCTTTGCTGGAGCAGCCGTGACGAGATACCCCATGCCCAAGGTAAGAGAAACCCAAGTAAGATGGTAGGTATTGCAAGAGGGCAGAGGGCAGACACACTGAAACCATACTCACAGAAAACTAGTCAATCTAATCACACTAGGACCACAGCCTTGTCTAACTCAATGAAACCAAGCCATGCCTGTGGGGCAACCCAAGACGGGCGGGTCATGGTGGAGAGGTCTGACAGAATGTGGTCCACTGGAGAAGGGAATGGCAAGCCACTTCAGTATTCTTGCCTTGAGAACCCCATGAACAGTAGGAAAAGGCAAAATGATAGGATACCAAAAGAGGAACTCCCCAGGTCATTAGGTGCCCAATATGCTACTAGAGATCAGTAGAGAAATAACTCCAGAAAGAATGAAGGGATGGAGCCAAAGCAAAAACAATACCCAGTTGTGGATGTGACTGGTGATAGAAGCAAGATCTGATGCTATAAAGAGCAATATTGCATAGGAACCTGGAATGTCAGGTCCATGAATCAAGGCAAATTGGAAGTGGCCAAACAAGAGATGGCAAGGGTGAACGTTGACATTCTAGGAATCAGCGAACTAAAATGGACTGGAATGGGTGAATTTAACTCAGATGACCATTATATCTACTACTGCGGGCAGGAATCCCTCAGAAGAAATGGGGTAGCCATCATGGTCAACAAGAGAGTCTGAAATGCAGTACTTGGATGCAATCTCAAAACGACAGAATGATCTCTGTTCGTCTCCAAGGCAAACCATTCAATATCACGGTTATCCAAGTCTATGCCCCAACCAGTAACGCTGAAGAAACTGAAGTTGAACGGTTTTATGAAGACCTACAAGATCTTTTAGAACTAACACCCAAAAAAGATGTCCTTTTCATTCTAGGGGACTGGAATGCAAAAGTAGGAAGTCAAAAAACACCTGGGGTAACAGGCAAATTTTTTTGGCCTTGGAATGCGGAATGAAGCAGGGCAAAGACTAATAGAGTTTTGCCAAGAAATAGTTAGTGAAGAGATATTTCTACCTAATAGTCACAGAACTTGGAGCTGAGACGCAGCACAGAAGTCGTCTCGTCCAGCACCTCTGAGTCCAGCAGTGTCCTCTAGAGCTCCCTTAGGAATGGTCCTTCAGCCTCCACTTGAACCCTCTTCTACCTTTTGAAGATCTAATTCTGTGGCAGGCATTCACGGAGATGAACTACCGGGCTCCGTCACTTTTCATACTTCCTGTGTGCTCCACCTGCACTTCCTCCTTCCGCTCCATCCCTCCCCAGTGGCCACCACGTCACATGCAAGCCCTACCCACAGGCCATGCGATCCCCTGGCCCTACACTCCAGGCAGCATGAGCATCCCACACACTGGACACACGCTTGCATCTCTGAGCCTGCTCAGACAGGTCCCTCAGCCCAGAGGGCCCAGTTTCCCAATTTCTGCCAGCTGGTACACTAGTTATCCTTCAGGTCTGCCAGATCTCCAGCCTACAGCCTTCCCAGAGCCCCCGGAAGTCACAACCAGCCATTCACCCTTCTGTGTGTTCACACTATTCTGTATCCATCACTTTGCATTAAAGTTTCCTACAGCCAGTTCCCCAGGTACATCAGGAACTACATCTTCCTGAAGATAGAAGCCACTTGTCACTCATTTTTGAAGCTTCTTACATTGGGTTCAATAATGTTCCTCCCTAAATTCAAGTCTTTCCCAGAATCCTCGGAATGTAACCTTATGTGGAAATAGGGCTATCGTTCCAGGTATACTTAGCTAAAATAAGGTCATATTGGAAAATGGCAGACCCCGAATCCAGTATGACTAGGGAAAATCCCATGGACAGAGGAGCCTGGCAGGCTACAGTCCATGGGATCGCTAAGAGTCAGACACGACTGAGTGACTTCACTTTGACTTTTCACTTTCATGCACTGGAGAAGGAAATGGCAACCCACTTCAGTGTTCTTGCCTGGAGAATCCCAGGGATGGGGGAGCCTGGTGGGCTGCCATCTATGGGGTCACACAGAGTCGGACACGACTGAAGCGACTTAGCAGCAGCAGTGTCCTCATCAGACAGATAGAAAGACTCACATGACTATGAACGCAGAGTTTGGAGTGATAGGTCTTCAAGCCAAGGAATGTCAAGGATAACTGGCAACACCAGAAGTGAAGAGAAAGGCATGGAACAGATTCTTTTCTAGAGCCTCAAAAAGAGCATGGCCCTGCTGACACCTTGATTTTAGATTTCTAGCCTTCAGAACTGGGAGAGAATAAATTTCTGCTCTATTGAGTTCTTGGTAATTTGTCACAGCAGCCCTAGAAAACTAATATATCTATACAAGCTTTAAAGCCAGCACCTTCTCAGAGAGGGTCTCAAATATTTTCTAAACTGAATTAAAGAGTTTGGCTTATGAGAGAATTTCTTATTTTCAGGAGCCTCTGGTACTATATAAAGTAAGCCTTTCCTCATTGTGTTATCTGTGTGCACACGGATGGCCTGTTACACAGTTTTGCATTAGCTCCCTATTGCCCTAACAGCTGGAATTTTAGCTGTTTCAAAGCATTTCAAGCTACTAATTTGTTGTTTTTTTCTTATTTGCCTGAAGCTCAGTGGATTAGCTAGAGAGAATATTCCAAACTTAAAAAAAAAAATAGTATGCTAAAAAACGACAGCACCATTTGGGAGCCAATCACATCTCCCCGGGGACTCCCCCCACCCCCCGGGATTTCTTATAGCAGAAATCCTACCTCACATTCCAAATAGTTCCAGAGAGTTCTTTATCAAAATCTTAAGGTTGTGAAGACCCAAGAATTTCAGGTTGAATGCACACGGCCAAAGGCCACTGAGAAAGGCTGGTAAGCCTCATCACTGAAGGCCAACATGTATGACTGGAAGGAAAGCTTCTGCAATCTCAGTAATCTCAGCTGTAGCGATTTTGATGCAACTCAGATTGAAGTAGACATTTGGCAATTATCAGTTTCACTTGTGCACAAGCAAGCTTCGCCTATTTGCCAGGACTAAAGACACCATTCTGTTAATTTCAGCTCCACTTTGCTTCCTCAACTAGCCAAATTCACCAGTTTTCGGCTCTTTCATCATTTTATTTTTTCTGTCATACACACAAAAAGTAACCCTCTCACAGACTGATGACACTGTGTTATTGAAAAGAACAACTCTGTCTTTCACATTCTTGAAAAGTGTCCCCAGGCTTCCAAGTCTATGTGGTGACACATAGCATCCAGAGGAAATTCTGCAGTTACACTTGATTTTTTTAAATTGTTTTCAACCCCACATTACCCATCATTACTCTTCTCCTGCACCTTACTCCAGCTAAAGGTCTCATTCACTAAAGGTCTCCGAGTCATCTGGGAACCTGTCATGATATGTAGAAAATTCCCAGCCTCAGTGTCTTCATGGATTGTTCCCACCATCTTCCAGCTTTAGTTGAAACTGGCTCTCACAAGCACCTTGCTTTTTCCCATCCTGGAGTTAGGAGTAGGGAGTTTCAAACTCCACACTTCATGTTCCAAATAAGAGTTGTTTGACACTCAAAAAAAAAAAAAAAAGAAAAGAAAAGAAGCTCCCCTTCTTTAAGATTCATGTACCAGAAAATAAACAAACAAAAAAAAACAATTAATAAAGATCCCCTGAAACTACCACACCCCCATATAAAAAAAATTTGTGCCCTTCAGCAATACCATTACTGTTATCTGATTACTGATAGTTAACATCTATTGAATGGTTACAAATATGCCAGAACTTGGGCTTCATCTTTCATTTACTCTCCCATTTATCAAATTCTCAGTCCCTCCTCTTCATTACCTGGCCACAGCCCATCTCCTGCTATCAGCAAGGGAATCTTAATGTTCAAGGGGAAAAAAGTCATTCAACAGTCCAGCCTCTCTATTCCAGTGACGTTCACTTCCTCTCCATATCCTGCGCCTGGTTATGACTGGGAACTGCTTCATCTCTGAAAGCTTACACACCAGCACTCAACACAAGGACTATACATATTTCCATTCCTTTCATCCTTCCCTTTATCCCATCCAGCCTGCTCTTGGGCTTTTCTTTGATATCTCTATCCCCATCTTTTTTCCCCCAACCATCAACTCTCCAGATTTCACTTCCTTTTCCATTTCACTAGACCCTGTGACATCATTTCAAGTACCCCCTCCCACAACCCTCACCATCTCTCTCTCCTTGCCTTCCTATCACACTTGCCGTACAAAATGCAGCACTGTATAGATTCAACAGCAGACACTGGGCTACTATCTCCATTCTCAGCTGGGACCTGTCCTTTTCCTCTTCCTCTAACAACACTCTCCTTCCCATCAACAGCTATTCCAAATCTTCACTACTCTTTTCAAGAGCCCACCTGACCCGTGCCTTCTTATTCTCAGCCAACATCACCTCCCCATTTACAGACAGAGCAGGGGTCGTTAGTATCGATTCTCATCCACATTCCTCCTTCACAAACATGAGCATATGCATCAGCACCATCCTTCCACACTGAATCAAAACTCACTCCTCACCTATTCAGGAACCCCACTGCCTCAACTACTTACCCTTCTCTCTCTAGTCCCTTCCTTCATCTTCAAATCTCCCTTTCATAGACTCATTTCTGTTAAAAAATAATCATACTACTGTTTCAAGTTCTATATACCTTCCCACTCTTTCTCTCCTGAAACCATAATCAACACACAATGACTCAGATTCCTCCTTTCCTAGTCATTTCTCAACCCACTGTACTCAAAAGTCCACTCGCTCTACCCAGAAACTACTGTCTCAACGGTCACCAATCACCTTCTAATTGTCATACCTTCAGCGTCTGTCACCTGTAATGGGCATGTGACATTCTTCACGGCCACACAGGGTCCACACTGTCTATGTTTAGGGAGTCACCACCTTACAAAGTAGACCTCCTCTCCCACCTAGAAGCTGACAACACCATAAACTTTCCTTCTGCAGCCAATGTGTGAGCATATGACCGAGAACCTGCCCATCAGAGACACCCATCCCAGTCGCTGGATGGCATACCATGGAGGAACTGTGCAGGGCCCCTTTTGCAAGAGCATGGCAGCATCACCCAGGTCCCAGAGGCAGCAGAAGTGGTTCTGGAATTGATACCCATGGTCCACTGATGGTCAGGTCAACACTGCACGTTTTGAATCCACATCCAACAGCAACAGCAGTGATATGCTCACAGGACCAGTTCTGCAGCACGGCTTGAGGCAGCAAAGCTGCCAAGTGTTCTCCTAGTTGCCCCCAAAACTCTGAGCACACAACATCCTTGAGCCCTCACTCCCACCACCATATGAGATGGACTCCCCTCCCTCGGTTCTCTCAATGCAAAGCAAGGCACTGTTCTTGGTCTTCTTCTCTTCCCAATATACTCCTTTCTCTGGGAAGCTGCATCCATTAATGTAGCTTTAACCACTATCTATATACTGCTGCTGCTAAGTCACTCCAGTCATGTCCAACTCCACGTTAACCCCATGGACAGCAGCCCACCAGGCTCCCCTGTCCCTGGGATTCTCCAGGCAAGAATAACATGCTTTATATCCATCTTTCCAAACCAGACATTTCTCCTGACCCTAAGACCCTCTATGGACATGTCCCTGGGATATCCCACAGCTTCCTCAGCCTGCCATGTCTAACCCTCAGCCCAGCTCCTATTTCCCAGCTTGGAGAAAATGCCTAATGTACACAGTCTCCCAAGTGAAAAACTAAATATCATCATCTTTGCTGCCTATGCAAACTTTTCTTAACTGGGACATTCTTTTTAGAAGGGTGATGTTAAGGTGTATCAGTATTCCAGTGCATAATTTACTGCCACTTGGATAAGAATAGAAAAATATTTTCTTGTCTCTTGATATAACATTAATAAGATACTAGAATGAACATAGGTACTAGAATATACATAAGATACTAGAAACATGGATGATCCCAAGAAGGGAGATTCTTCATTGTAATATCCTTTTGAATGCTATTCCATATGAATTTTTGTTTACCTTAAATTTTTAAAGATTAAATTATAAAAATTAAAAGTAAAATTTAAAATATGACCCAACACTGCTTAGACCCATTCAATGGCTTTCACCACCTTCTGAATAAAATTCCATTAGTTTAGCAAACAAAGGCCTTTGTAATGTCGTCTTAGACAGCTTCGTCACTCACCGCTACCCTCCCAGGCACCCCCTGCTTTCATCATATCAGATTATTCGAGGTTCCACAATCACTCTGTGCCCTCACATCTTCACGCACGCTGTTCCCTCTGCCTCAAGCACTGTTCTCCTGGTTGTCTGCTTGGCAGATCCCTACCCATCCTTGAGGACATTTCTCAACACCCATGTGGCAGGATGAGTCACATATTACTAAAATTCTGACTTATCAAGTGTAAAAGTAGTTTATCTTTTAAAATAATTCTAGTTCATATTTACCCCAATGACATCACTGTCATCTGAATTCCAATGTTCTTTCTTGACCTGTGGGAAAAAGAATATAGACATGGCAACAACCTAGACACTGTGGATCTGAAGTCACGCACAGGAACCTAATCCACTGATTATGTTCATTGTGTGTGTCTACTGGTGAATTTTCTGTGTCCACTTGACTGGGACACAGGTGCCCCGATATTAGGTTAAACATTATTCTGGGTGCGGCTGTGAGGGTGTTTCTGAAGTGAGATTAACATTTAAATCAACAGACTGAGGAGAGCAGATCACCCTCCCTAGCGTGGGTAGCCTCACCCAGTCCACTGAAGGCCTGCATGGAACAGAAAGTTGGATAAGGGCGACTTCGTGCTGACTGCTTTCAAGCTGGGATACCAGTCTTCCGCTCTCAGACTGGAACGTAACCACTGCCTCTCCTGGGTCTCCATCTTACCAAGGGTGGATTTGGAGCTTCTCAGCCTCCATAACTACCATAATGCTAATTATACAGATAATATTTATTTATAACATATACAAACCCTACTGACTGTTTCTCTGTAGGACCTTGACCCGTACAGGGTCTTAACAGGAGAAAGGTTGAGAACTGCCAGCCTAAGACATAGCACAAAGCCGTCTCTCCCCTGATGCCTTTGCTAATGCCCACAGGCAGAGCTCAGCATGCCCTGCACTAGACTCCCTCGACTGTTCCTCGGTTCACTCTTCCAGTAAATACTCACTGAGCATCTTCCATAAAGCAAACACGGTTTCAAACACTGATAATAGATCACAGATGGACCAGACCAACATCTTTACCCCGTGGAACTGAGATAATAAGCAAAAAGAAATGGTATGTTATACGACAGTAAGATGAAAAATTAAGCAGGAAATAGATGAGGCGTGCAGGGAAGTGGGGCTGGCAGAGTGTTAAATGGGACTGTGAGGGAAAACGCCACTGAAATCTCAGCACTGAAGTAATGACCAGGAGAGGTGAGAACGTGAGCCACCAGGGCACCTAAGAGAAACATGCTCCAGACAGGGGTCAGTTCAGTTGCTCAGTCGTGTCCAACTCTTTGCGACCCCATGAATTGCAGCACATCAGGCCTCCCTGTCCATCACCAACTCCGGGAGTTCACTCACACTCACATCCATGGAGTCGGTGATGCCATCCAGCCATCTCATCCTCTATTGTCCCCTTCTCCTCCTGCCCCCAGTCACTCCCAGCGGGTCAGTAAGTACCAAATATCCCGGGTATGAAGGTCATCCCTCTGCTTTAGAGACTCCACCTTTTATTTCCCATTTTTAGAGTTCTGGTTCCTCACAGATGGTCGATAAATGTTTATCAAATGGAAACTCACAATGAGACTTACTTGAAGGAGGCGGCCTAGCAGTCTGTTTTAGGGATTTACTACTTTATTAACAGAGCTTGATTTGTCTGTTGTCTTTAAAACAGAGATGACTTCAAGAACAAACATTTCAAGATAGTCCCACCACTCCGCAGATTCATTTCAACTGCATAATGGAATAAACTGGCTTCCCAGATCTCATCGGAAGTTACTCCCTGAAGCTTAAATGTAATTTGCTTCCCTTTCATCACTTCAACATTTTACTTTCGTCTCAGCTGACTCAGCAGGCACTTCCTGAAAAGCTAGTATAGGAAGACACAGCCCAGAATGACCAGTGATACAGAAGCAGAGAAGACACCATCACCTGCCCTCACATTGTCTACAATCAGACCACAGAGAAAAACAGCCTGCATGACTGCAATGCAGCAGCAAACATAAGCTAGCTGCCCCTGTGAAGACTGAACAAGCACAAGTCTGGTAGCCATGCATAAAGGGACTTTTTTCCTAGTTCACTTAACAGTTATGTTGACCATACTCAGGGGGAAGATGTGGTTACCAAGTGTAGGGGAGCTTTTAGCCCGAAATGGGAGAGCTTGAAACCTTTCATTGGTTTAATCCATTTGGTTTAACCCAAAAGACAGAGCTGCAGTCTCCTTAGAAAACAAAGGAAGTATAAAAATTTCACTTAAAACTATCCACTTTCCTTTTGTTTACAATTCAAACTATAAAATAAACTGTGTATTTAATTGTGATTTATACCATCAGGCTCTTTTCCTCTCTAGAGGCTTTGAAAATGGAACTCTATCACTGGCCAAATAAAATCCAAAGAATATAGTGTACAGAATTCGGTTTTATCAAGCCAGGTCTCTTTCTCAGAATAGTAATCTCAGGTTTTCCTCTACCAGGGAAGTGAAATGAACCCAAGTAGCCCAGATATCCTAGACTGTACTTTCTCTCCTATGAAGCAGGCAAAAAAAATCATCTCTGCAACTCTGACATTGATGCAGAACTAGCCAAGCCTTCAATCTGCTTTAGGCTGATTTAAATTATCAGAGAGTTTAAATCAATGGTGCAGGTGAAAATCCCCATGACTTACAGGAGGGTCATGTCTGTAGGAGTCTTCAGCACTGGGGCCTGAATAGGGCACCGGTTCACTTATCACTGCCTGGCCAGAGCTCTCAACATGAAATAGGGCTGATACTATGAAAGCATCACATTAACTGGTAACATGTGAGGGCCTGGTTGGGGCCTCGTGACCATGGGTAACAACCCTCTAATTCACGCAGAAGAGAGGTGCAGATAATTTCCTGAGGAGTCTAATTCGGCTTAGAAGACACCCTCCCTCCCCAAACACGACCCATGTCATTTTCATCCTCACTCCAAACCAAGCTTCAGGTAAGAAGGTAGAAGCCCCCAGAAGCTATAAAGTAGCCCCCAACTGTGTAGCCTCATGTCAAGCACTGGGAATGTGGGGTACATCCTGGGGAGACCTTCACCAGTGTAGCGAGGACAGAAGACTCATGCGGCTAGTCTGGAGACAGGCAAGGTCCCCCAGGCTTGGGGAGCTGGCAGAGCAAACTGCAGGCCAACAGCCTACACACCCGGGCCGAATCTGCGAGAACTGGGGCAGCTGTGAAGTATTCCCAGTGCTCAGGATCGAGCTCACCTGCACGGGGCAGCAAAAGCCCCGGGATCAGAGCATCCTCTGAGGAGCTACACAAGCTGGTGGGCACACTTCTGAAGGACCACAAGGGGAACTCAGAGCAGGGTCCCTGGAGCAGGCTATGAGGTGGGCTTAGCCTCAGGACACTTCTCAGTGTGACCAATACACGGACACAGAGAAAGGGACGGGGGAAACAGACCCTAGGGAAGATAGTGTGGCCCTAACTTCGGGGATTCCTAGGTTGAAGGTAATAAGAATTCCGTTTTGGCTAGAAGGAGGGTCCATGCTCCCCTTTCAATATTGTTCATGGTTTGAACTCTATCACAAATAGATTGAAAACCCTCAAGGGCTGTTCCTCCTTGCAGCCTCAGCAGTGAGTGGTGAAGGGATCATTCTAGACTCTTCCATCGTGGGAAGCAACTGCCATACACAGAGCTTCCCTCGACTACCTTCTGGCCCTCTGAGAGGAAGTCTCTGTAGGAATAATGTAAGGAAAAGTTATGGCTCTTTTAAGAGGCTTCTGGTAAATTCAGAGTTCCAAACTTTCTGGAAGCAGGTGGAGGTAAGTAATCACCATTCTGTGTGGTTACACTAATCAGTAACTACAACTTTGGGGAATAACAAGCCATAGAGAAAAGAAATTGTCTTCTCATTACAGGAAAATAAAAACTACCTAGAGGAGGCCCTTGCACACCCAGAGCCACATGTAGACCTCGGGCTTGGACCCACGTCCTGCCTCTGGCACACTCTTACTAAATATGACCCTGGTAGTCTACCCAACCTCTCTGAGCTTCATTTATTCACCTGTAAAGCATAGGAAATGCATTTTCACAGGATTAATGCTCACAGAAAGTTTTAGTTGTTGGGACTTCCCTGGTGGTTCAGGGGTTAAAAATCCACCTGCCAATTTAGGGGAACCCATAGTATGATCCCTGGCCCCAAACTAAGATCCTACACATTGCAGCACAGCTAACCTCGTGTGCCACAACTACAGAGCCCACAGACCCAGAGCCCGTGCTCCACGAGAAACGCCACTGCAATGAGAAGCCCACATACCACAACTAACGGGCAGCCCCTGCTCGCCCAACTAGAGAAAGCCCACGCGCAGCAACGGAGACCCAACGCAGCCAAAAAAAAAGTATTAGTTGTTGTTGTTACTCAAAAAATGGTCACCTTGCTTTCCTTCAGCTGTAAAAATTCAGCCAAAAGAGTAAGAGAAACACAAAGGGGAGAAACTATTTGACCTGGGTGAAAAGAAAAGAAAGGATCTGGAAATGTCAGAAAGAAGTCACCACTAGGTGGGAATTAATAAAGAGGGAAACTAATACTCCCTCTCTGAAAAGCTGCAAACAAGCAGTCAAGTATCTTAAACAGTTGAGGGTATAAGATTAAGGAAAGAGGCAGGGGGTCCCAGCCTTGTGCTTCTGGACTTGCAGAGCTGCAGGGGTAATTGAAAGTCAGCCTCACCTGCTATTGGGCTGCAACCCACAGGCTGGCAAGCCTTGTAACTGCCCAGCGTCAAGACCAAAGAAGAAGCCCAGAGACCACAACAGAGACATCAGTGGATTATTGGACAAGGGGCTCTTACTCAGCTGAAGCAAAAGGTCCTGGAGCGACACCCCACCACACACAGCAGGCAGTCCGCAGAACAGGGTGGCACCTCCGGCTACCATTTACAGGGGGAGGTGACGTCAGGCTGGCTAATCAGTTACCAGGGAAACCATCTAGGGCACGTCCCTCACAGCCCCTCAGGTTAATAACCATCACAAGGGCAAATGTTTCCCTTTAATAAACTAGCAGGTGGAGCTGTTTTGGCCTAAGGATTAGAACAATCACTAGCTGGGCCAGGGGCAAGCACGTTCGTGAGTAGCGTACAGGTGAAGCGGGGACTGGTCAGGCAGGGGGTGTAAAAGCAGCAAGAGAACAGCCACGTTGAGGTGCTGGGCACACCCGATAAGCATATGAAAGCCCAGGGATATTTGGAAAACTAACAGAATTGTCATTTACACCTAGGTATTTGTATTTTAAATGCTCTTTATGAGATCTGGTACTGTGACTACAATGATTAGAAATCATTAAAATAACAAATATGCCACTTAGAAGTTTATTTTAATGAAAAAGTAGTGTATAGACCCCAACCTGTCAACCCCATCCCACTAAGTCATAGCAAATAATAAACACAATAATTTATGAAGCATTTGCAGTATGCCAAGCCAGTTCTAATTCTTAGTCTTACATGTATTAACTCACTTGACTCCTGTAACGATCCTATAGGATAAACAGTATAATTTTCCCTGTTACATATAAAGGTATGGATTTTTCAAAATGAATTAACTGATGGGCAAGCAGCCAGGAGGGTGATGAGTTACAATCAGATTTCAAAAACAAGCAATAAAATCAACCTCTTCTGTGGCCGTTCCAAGACACAACCAGCATACTCCTTTCCTCTTTCTATTCAGGAAGTCCTCCCCCAAAGCCAACCTGGCTACTGTAGGAGTGATGACGGGCATCTCTACAAGCGGCGAGAAGGCTGTGAGTACACATAGCAAGTAGCAGAATGAAGAAATGAAAAACAAAAGCAGGGGTAGAATAAAAAGATGATGTTCCTTCCTTAAGACTAATGACATGAAAAAGCTTAGAATTGAAACCGGCTGTATTTGTATAGACTGAGGACTCTGGGCTCGTAAAAGATGACCTGCAGACAGAAATGATGGCATCTCAGGACTACCCAGGGTAGTACCTTATGCACGATCCTTACATGAAAGTCGCTCAGTCATGTCTGATTCTTTGCGATCCCATAGACTACAGGCTGCCAGGCTCCTCTGTCCATGGAATTCTCCAGACCAGAATACTGGAGTGGGTAGCTGTTCCCTTCTCCAGGGGATCTTCCCAACCCAGGGATCGAACCCAGGTCTTCCACATTGCAGGCGGATTCTTTACTGTGTGAGCAACCAGAGAAGCCCACGATCCCTGGAGACTGCTTAAATAAGGGCTCCCCATACATTGTAGGCCCAGGGACGGGAAGCTGGCTTCTGTTCTTTAGATGCAGTTTACTCTTCAAATCACTTCACCAAGGCACTGATGCCCAGAGAGGGGAAAAGACTTACCCAAAGGCCAGGGGACAGGCTGGGGCCACTTTGCAGGTCTCCTAGGGTTTCCAGGTGGCACTAGTGGTAAAGAACCCACCTGGCAATGCAGAAGACATAAGAGACACGGGTTCGACCCCTGGGTCAGGAAGATCCCCTAGAGGAGGGCACGGCAACCCAGGAATCCACTCCAGTATTCTTGCCTGCAGAATGCCACGGACAGAGGAGCCTGGCGGGCTACAGTCCATAGGGTCTCAAAGAGTTGGACACGAGACACATATGCACACAGCTCGGCTGGTTCACAGAGCTATACTGAGGCTACAGCAAAACAATTCGCAGGGACATCTTTTGGAGAGTTAAAATCAAAAGCTCCACAAGTGAGCGCTGGTGGCACTGGTGATATTATTTAGAGACGATACTTCAAGTCACGATGCATTTACAGATGATAATTTAAATCCCTCCCTGGTGATAGGACACAGTGCCATATTTATACAGAACAGTTTCAGCTGCAAAAGCCTCCAGGAAAGCGAACAGAGCCATGGTTCTCCGGCCCAGAAAGCAGATGGCCAAACGAAGCTGCCAAAGGGTGGGACCACTAAATGGCCCATATCTAAATGCGGGACATAAGCCTTGCTCCAGAGTGCTGGGATAACAGCTCTTTGGATCAGGAGGGGATCCCAAGGATCACAGCCCACACCCAGCATCTTACAGGCAAGAAAACAAAGGTGCAGGAAGTGCTCACTGCACGGTGTCTGTGAAGCAAGGACTCCCCAGTCTCCCCTCCCTAGACCCCGGAAACCTCAGACCTACCTCTGTCTCTAACACATCCTATCTCCTTCTGTTTCATGTTTCTCCAAAGCATTTATAGCAGTTCCTCCTTATCTGTATCTGAGGATACACTCCAGGACCCCTGGTGAACGCCTAAAACTGCAGACAGTACCAAACCCTATTCAGTCGACCCTTAAACAACACAGGGGTTGGGGGTGCTAATCCCCCGTACAGTCGGAAATCTGTGTGTATCTTTATGGTTGGCCTTCCATACCCACAGTGCCACATTGGTGGGTCCAACCAACTGCAGATTAGGTGTGTTATTCGCTCTATCGTGTCTGACTCTTTGTGACCCCATGGACTGTAGCCCACCAGGCTCCTCTAGTCCATGGAATTTTCCAGGCAGGAATACTGGAGTGGGTTGCTATTCCGTTCTCCAGAGGCTCTTCCTGACCCAGGGATCAAACCAGGGTCTCCCACACTGAAAGTGTATTCTTTACCATCTGAGCCACCAGGGAAGTCTGCAGATTGGGTAGTACCGTAGTACTTATTTTTCAAAATCTGCATGTAAGTAGACCTATCGAGTATGTAGGGGAAGAGCAAATGAGTCAAGATGGCACTGTCAGGCTCTCTCGCCCACGGCCTCTCACTCTCACCCCACGTGCGGTAAATACATGGTGATGTAACAGCTGAGAGCACTCAGCACTGCGCGTGCATGTCACGATGTACTCTTTGGCCACGGGCCACTTTTGTTCTGAAAACATATATAAGCTCCACCCGGAAAGCCCTTGAGGCTGCATTATAGCTGTGTCCGCTGGGTCAACCACAGGAGAATACAGCATGTCTGTGGCTGCTAAGGCTGCTAGTGCCAGTGAGGAGAGAGTAAACATGTCTGCAGTTCCTGCAGCCCCTTGAGTTTTCTTCCAGCTTCCCACTCACTCCTTGTCTACCCTGAGTTCAGCAAGCAGTGAGATACAGCAAGACAACTGCTGTAGTTGGTAGGATGATACAGCAAGACACAGTTCAAATCCATGTTGATCAAGGGTCAACTGTATATGTACTATATTTTTTCCTATATATACATATCTATGATAAAGTTTAATCAGGCAGTTTAGAAAGTAACCAAACTGCCAGCATCACTGCTCTTGCGCTTTGGGCCAATATTAAGTAAAATAAGGCTTTCGTGAGCAGAAGCACTAGGGTACCATGATGCTGTGACAAGCTGTCTCCTAACCGAGATGGCTACTAAGTGAGTAGCAGGTAGGATATTCTGGACCAAGGGATGATTCATGTTCTGGGTGAAACATAGCAGGATGGCATGAGATTTCATCACACTCCTCAGAACAGTGCACAATTCAGAACTTAAAAAGCACCATTACTGGAATTTTCCATTTAATATTTTTGGACCACAGTTGACCACGGGCATCTGAAAATATGGAAAACAAAACCACAGATACAGAGTAGGAATACAGTAGTACTTTATAGGCTTTGCATTTAACATACTCTAGGCTTTACGTTCATTTATTGGCTGCCTCCTCCGCTCCCTGTACTAGAAGGTAAACACAATGCTAAGGGGCTCTGCTATATCATTAGCCTGTGGAACACAGCAGCAGGCTCTCAGTAATGATTGGTTGGGTGGATGAATACATTGCATCCACCAAGCCCTTAAGAATTTATAACATATTTCCACAAACATTATCCTTTGTGGTTTTCATTTAATCACTAGAAATGTCTTAGAAGAATCACACCACAAAGGTCAGACTTTATAACTCCCCGTGGTGTGGGAGCAGGTCCTGGGGGCTTGAGGCAGGGCTTGTACTTTTCCTGGAGGAATTAGGGAGCCCTGGGCCAGAAAGTAGCCCAGGATACCTGCCGATCCTAGAGGCCTGGGTGCAGACCAGTCTGCCCAAGGGAGGCAAGATGACCTAACCCTCCCTGGTGAAAACCTGGAGGCAAAACTACATTTCAGAATTGTAAATCCTTTTCCATTTGCTTCACTCAGGAGCAAAATAGGACACCCGTTTGGGAAGCAGACAGCCACTGGGGCCCTCCTGGCTTTAATGATCCTGAGCCAGCCTGAGCTGCAGGATACAGAGCACTGCCTTCTCTGGGGCCTCCACTTCAACCCGGCAGGCAGATCTCAGAATAAACAAAGGAGTACCAGGTCCCCAGATTTGTGTTTTATTCCCCACCTGGACTATTCTCAGCCACGTGGCTAAAACTTTCACCCTTTCTCAAAAACCAGCTCAAACAGCACCTCTTTAAGGAAGCCTGGTCTGAATCTACCCCCTTTTCCACCCACTCTATATAATCAATCTCTTCTCATTGAATTCCCACAGCATTTGGTACCATTATTACTACATTCATCATGCCCTAACGTTTTGCTATCTATCTTGACCTCCTATTACATATATACACTCTTTCTTAGCTACAGAAAGTAGCACCTAGATGTATCTCTGAGGCATCCAGCACAGTCCCAGCACATGGCAGACACACAGTAATTGATTCCTGAATGAATAAGCAAACAATCAGCTATTGAGGAGTATGATAAGTTGTGCTTCCCAGGTGGCACAGTGGCAAAGAATCCACCTGCCAATGCAGGAGACCTAAGTTTGATTCCTGGGTCGGGAAGATCCCCTAGATTACGAAATGGCAACTCAGTCCAGTATTCTTGCCTGGAAAACTCCATAGGCAGAAGAGCCTGGTGGGCTACAGTCCATGGGGCCGCAAAGGGTCAGACACAACTGAGTGCCTCAGCAAGCACGCACATGACACGTTATGGCTAAAACCCTACCATATGCTCAGCCTGGATCCATCCAAGGCTCTCTGACTGAATCTGACCCACCCATTTCTACCATCTTATACTGTTTTTATCAAATCATTCTGTTGCACAAATATCCATGTATTGGTATTCTAAACTGACTGCCTCTTTGAGAATGTACTACCCTCAAAATATATCAAGAGTCTACAAAGATTACTTACCAATAATCTGTTAACTGGACTCTAATAGATGGAAAAATATCTAAAATGCAAAAACCCCTCGTTTTAGAACGCTGGATGTTATCTTTGTTTGGATCCTCCTTGTCTCTCATTCCCCGCGGACGAGCAATTGTACAGTTCTATTAACTGTGCCCTCTACCTGTCTCTGGAACCAGCCCGGCTTTCTCCATCCTCACCGACATGGCCTCTGCCGCTGGATTGCTGCCCCAGCTGCCCTAACTGGTCCCGTGCCTCCAAGCTCACCCCGACGCAACTCCTCCTCCACGCCGCAACTCCCCTGAAAGGCAATTCTGGTCACATGTCTCTCCAGCTCAGGCTTTTTAACACCCTCGTGACATATAGCCTGTGCTCCCCAATGGGGCACACAAGGCCTTGGCCATCTGTCCCTTACCTGACCCTCCTGCCTTCTCTCTCCCCACCTTCTCACACACCTACACTCCAGCCATGCTGTGTGCACGCCTGCTAAGTCACTTCAGTCATGTCCAATTCTTTGCGACCCCATGGATGGCAGCCCACCAGGCTCTTCTGTCCATGGGGTCTCCGGGCAAGAACACTGGAGTGGGTGGCCATGACCTCCTCCAGGGGATCTTCCCCACCCAGAAATCGAGCCCGTGTCTCTACTGTCTCTTTGCTGGCAGGCGGGTTCTCTACCACTAGTTCAGCCACCCCAAACAACTTGAATTCGTCAGGTGTGCCGGGTCTGTCTTACCACCCACCTGTCACGTAGACCGGTCCCCTTGCCTGGAATGACGTGCCCTCCCACTGTCCTCTTCTTATGCCTCTTCGCCTGGTCAACTCCCAACTAGTCCTTCACCGTAAGACTCTTCCCTGAGCTCCCAGCCAAGGCGGCCTGCTGCCAAGCATCCAGATGGCACCCCCACCGACTCACCATGTTCACCATCACAGCCAGCTTACCTGTCCCCTTGCCTCCCATACGTGACTTAGCTTCCTGACAGCAAGTGCCCTGGCAGTTTCAGAACCTACCTGGCCCTGTGCCTGGTGCTAATAGGAACCCCACAAATAACCACGAAAGGACTTCGGAAATTAGATCAGTCTCTGAGGAGGCAGCTGCTGAACAAGGGTGAGACCACCAGTGTGTACGTGTGCATGAGTCCTCAGTCATTCAGTTGCATCCAACTCTTTGCGACCCCATGGACTGTAGCCTGCCAGGTTCCTCTGTCCATGGAATTTTGCAGGCAAGAATACTGGAGTGGGTTGCCATTCCCTTCTCCAGGGGATCTTCCTGACCCAGGAATGGAACCCGGGTCTTCTGCATTTCAGGCAGATTCTTTACCACCTGAGCCCCCCCAAAATGGAGGATGCTAGCATTCCTCAACCCAGAGAAGACCACACAAGACTGGGTTAAAGGAACCACAGAGGCTCATTAGGAGACCACTTGAGGTCAAATTAAAGGAATGCAGGTCCTACATACACCCTGATCCTTACAGCAGCCCTGCCCTTGAACCATTGCTATAAAATTGCTCATCAAATACCCTCGGGTTGGGACACATAGTTTTTGAGGGCACGAGCCCACTGTGTTACCCTTTGCCTGGCAAAGCAATAAAACTATTCTTTCTTACTTCACACAAAACTCAGTCTCCAAGATCCGATTCAGTACTGGTACGCAAAGGCTATTGTCAGCATCATGAGCAATTTCTTCAAGACCCAAGCTCTAGGCTCACCTTCTCCTAGGAGTCTTCCCTGTGTGACCACAATCCAAACAGATCACTCTTTTGCTTTGTAGTTTGACTATAGTTTAAAAGACAAACAAACAAACACTGTTCCCAATTGCTACATCCCAGTGTGTTCTCTCCCAACAGGACACCAAGACTGAGGGCAGGACCCATGCTTTCTGCTCGTTTTCCACCTCCCACAGTGCCTCCTTGAAGATTTCACAAATGCTAGTTGAACAAGTGGTGAGAAGAGTATCCGACCAATGAACGCGGTGCTCCAGGTTTATGCTGTTGATTTCAGTAACGATACAATTAGCACTCTCTGAAGATCTGCCACAATGAGCCGTATCATCCATTGTAATTGTTCATCTGGTCATTATTTTGGCACATTCCAAGCTGCAGGATAAGTAATTACATTCTGTGCACAGAGCCACTCACCTCAATTACAGGCCTTGGCAACTACATTACGAGATAACATTATACAAAGAGGCTATGAATCAGTCGGCTGGGTACAGGGAGGATTTTTAAAAGAAAGAACAGTGAACCAACCATGTAAAGCCTGCTTTAATCAAATACAGTATTCTTCTGAAATCACAAGTCAGTGAGGAAAAGATTATCAAGCTACACAGACACAGAACAAGAATGAAAACAGATGTGATGAAATAAAGCTTATATTTTAAGGTAAGATGAGAAAAATTTAAACATAAAATTTTTCTCTGCTCCCTCGGGCCCCCACCTTCCCTCCCAGTGTGCACTAATTAACATTTGCATTATGCATTAACCAGACCTTCCTGACAGCAGAAATACCTGCTCAACCATAAAGATCAACTCTTGTTCTGGTGCCAACCATGTAACTCCTTAGAAGATAACATTCCTGTCTTAATCCTGTCAGGGGTCATGATGACCCACCACTCACCTTGTATGTGCAGACACCTTTGGTAAGCTTTATACATAACACCAATATATCATTTCCCTTAAAGATAGCAATGGGGGAAGACCAGGCTGGGTCAGATGACTTGTGTAAATACAGCACTCTATCTAATGGAAGTTCTTAGCTTAAATACTTACAGCTTCATTAATGTTACTAGCTATATTTCTTCTATTCTGCCTCTTTACAAGATGATCGGTTCTTGCATTGCCAAATGTGTGGCTGAGCCTCCAATAAAAATAAGGATGACTAGGCAACTTGAAATGATCAGCCAAATATATAGTTCTATAAGTTCAATGAGTATAATAACCTGACTCTGGATAAGGGAAGAAGCAACAAGAGGGAGCCACTTCCCAGACCATAACAGACCAGCAAAACCAGAAGTACAGAAGCTGTTGGTTGCTGTTAACAGGGCCTCGTCCAGTAATAGCACATTGAGGGACCTATCAACAAAATCCTTGCCTGATCTAGGAATGAGCATTCCTAGCACTGAGGGGCAAACAGGTCATGAAATCCCTCCCAAACCCTGGTCAAAATTATGGCCCAAAGGGAAAGGATTGTAAAAATAATGACTGTTGGCCATCATCCAGTTCTATAAGAATCAAGTCGCTGACCACTACAGTCACTGACCTATAACACACCCTGAAGGGAATTAAGGGTGAAGATCAGAATAAGACATGGGAAAACTGGAAGAACTGGTCCTCAGAGAGTTAGATATTTTCAGAAGAAAATTTTATGAATCCAGTTTCTTGCATCTTCCAATACTCAAAGTGGAAGTGTTAGTCGCTCACTCATGTCTGACTTTGCAACCCCATGGACTATAGCCTGCCTGGCTCCTCTGTCCACGGGGTTCTCCAGGCAAGAATACTGGAGTGGCTTGCCATTCCCTTCTCCAGGGGATCTTCCCAGCCCGGGAACTGAACCCAGGTCTCCTGCATTGCAGGAGGATGCTTTACCATCTGAGCCACCAGGGAAGTCCTGCCACACTCAGAGAAGCACTAAAACCATTAACCACAATGTCTGTTCCTCACAAACAGGAGGAACCTTCTACCAAGATGTCTGCTTGACTGAGTGCAGCCCCCTCATCAAACTCACATATAATGGCCTCCCCCACTATCTCTTTGGAACAGTTCTCAAAGCTCGCTGAGAGACTGTCTTCCAAGTTAAAATCCTCCAGTTGGCTTGAATAAAATTTGCCATTCCTTTCTTAGACTGACCACTGATGAATTTTTTTGTCAACGAGTGTATAAGTAGGGGCGTTTCTTCTCCTTGTGTGTAGCCCTGTGAGTTTTGTGCTTAGTCGCTCAGTCGCATCTGACTCTTTGCTACCCCATGGACTGCAGCCCGCCAGGCTCCTCTGTCCATAGGGATTCTTCAGGCAAGAATACTGGAGTGGGTTGCCACACCCTCCGCCAAGCAGTCTTCCCCATCCAGGGATTGAAGCTGGGTCTCCCTCATTGCAGGCGGATTCTTTACCATCTGAGCCACCAGGGAAGCCCAAGAATACCGGAGTAGGTTTCTGTTCCTTAGGGGATCTTCCCGAGCCAGGAATTGAACCAGGGTCTCCTGCATTGCAGGTAGATTCTTTACCAGCTGAGCCACCGGGGAAGCCCCACGTGTACCCCTAGCTCCAGGTAATAGAACTCCTACAGAGCGCCACCTACTGCTCAGCATGGGGAGCAGGAAGCTGACAGCTGCTATTTCTCACTTCTCAGTCTCAAGATGTTTGGTTGCTAAGTCGTTTCCGACTCTTTGCGACCCTGTGAGCTGCAGTATGCCAGGCTTCCCTGTTCACTGTCTCCAAGAGTTTGCTCAAATTCATGTCTATTGAGTCAGTGATGCCATCCAACCATCTGATCCTGTAGCCCCCTTCTCCTGCCCTCAATCTTTCCTAGCATCAGGGTCTTTTCTAATGAGTTGGATGTCTGACAGGCAGGCCCTAAACAAGTACCAGAATGTGTCCAGTTCCTTGTACTGCCTGATACTACATACTGAGGCTAATAACTAATCTGCCAAATACTGTGTTAAGTGCTTTCCATGCATCATCTCATTTTATCTTCACAGTGATTCCATGAAATTGCTTCTTTATCCTCATTTCAGTAAAGATGCAGGAACAACTGGTTTGAAACATCTACTCACTCAGTGGTCCCAATGTGCCAGAACTGTGCAAGGCCCTGGGGACCAGTGTTAAGCAAGTAAAACCAGCTCTACCTTCATGGAGCTTACTTTCTAGTGGGAGAGGCAAAAAATGAGGGATGGAAAAGAAGTTTAACAAAGTCATAGCTAAATGTGTAAAGTTCTATAAAGGACATAAATTGGTTACATGGGGAAAGGACTATTTTCAATGAAAAGGGAAGAGGAGTTTCCCCAGATACCCTCACACACAAAGCGAGAATCTCTGTAGACTCCAACAGGACACTCAGAAGGGCTGGGAACAAGCCCAGGGCCTCTCTGTTATCAGCACTGTTACAGAAGAGCCCCTGTTTAGGGGTGCAGTGTACAAAAGGGAGAGACCTATGCCTGTGTAAATCCAGAAAAGCTGGGGAAACACACAAAGGAAAATACAGATAGGGTTTGGAAAGCACAGGATCCGTTGGAAAAAGTGAAACGGAGACCCTTATGTTAACCTACAACAGAGAGAACATTCCTGACGATTTTACCATTTAAACCTGGTACGCGTAATTTATGTACCAGGGCAGGACTGCCGAGATGATGCTACCAGATGCTGTGACATCTGCTCGTAACTTGTGAGATTAAGCTGTCTGGCAGAAGCAGTTTCTTTCAGACATTCTGCTGGTCACAGTTCTAGGGTTAATGGGATAAGCCTTCCTCAGACATAGAAATGGGATAAAATGGGATATCAGTAATGGGATAAAAATGCAGTAGATTATGCTTTTTCTATAATGGTGTAATTTTATTAAAATATCAAAGCAATATTATAACTTTTGACTAGTTACTGTATAGGCCATTCAGCGTAAGGGAAAAAGCAACAAAGCCACCTTGATACAAGCAGAATAGCTCCCCAACAGACTCAGGCTCCCTCCCCCACACTCTCTTAAAATGAAATCAGCTGTATGTCATACACTGTATATGTACACGCTGTATGTACACTATATGTGCATGTATGTATACACAGACACTATCTATAGAAAGTCCCCTACATACGAAACTTCCAGTTGTGAACTTTCAAAGCTGTGCACGCGCGTGCATCGGCATCAGGCGCTGTGACGCGGCAGCCTGCCCTCCGTCCCCCGCTGCTGACGCTCCCTCAGCCCTACCATCTCCCACCTCCTCTCCCTTCTCCAGTCAGGAACCATTCTCGCCCAGTGCCGGCCCCTGGATGCCAGCTGTTGGACAGTCCTACTATACTTTTCAAGGTACTACACTGTAAGATTTAAAATGTGTTTTTTGTTTGTTTTTTGTATATTTTCATGTAAAGAATATTATAAGACTACTACAGTACAGTACCATATAGCCGATTGTATCAGTTGGGTGCCTAGGCTAACTTTGCTGGACTTTGCTTACAAACAAATTGGACTTAACGAATGTGCTCTCAGAATGCAACTTGTTAGTATGTAAGGGGACTTACTGTATACACACACACTTACTATATATATATACACACACACATATGTACACTGTATGCCTGGGTCTTCCTCCTCTTCCTCTCATCACCTCCCCTCTTCCTGAGCCATGCCTGAGGCTTTTCTACTTCACAGGGTTATACTCATTTCTAAGACCTCAAACAATTCCACGCTCACCTCTGGCCACAAACCCTTTCCACCTCCTTCAAACCTTTATTCCTACTTCACCAGTCCTTGAAACATCAAATGCGCTCTGTATCTTTCTTTTCACTGTGGTCCCTAACCCTTTGATGATGTAACTTCCTTCCCCATGTAGCCTTGACCTTATTTATCCATCAGTCCATCCAGCAGGTATCTTTGGAGTGCTTACTATGCGCACGTGTGACCTGCATATGGGACTATGAGGGACATTAAAACTGGCCATTTCTTTCTGGAGCTTACAACTTTGGGAAGGAGTATGTGGTTAGTCATTCAGTCGTGTCTGACTCTTTGCGACCCCCATGGGACATCGCCCACCAGGCTCCTCTGTCCGTGGATTCTCCAAACAAGAATACTGGAGTGGGTTGCCATTTCCTTCTCCAGGGGATCTTCCCGACCTGGGGAATGAACCCAGGTCTCCTGTACTGTCTAAGCCGCCAGGGAAGGAGAGAGACAGGGAGGAGATGAGACCAGATATCTGACCTGGAACAGAAAGGGAAGTTCAGCATTCTCATTGCCCTCAGTCATCTTTAACATCCAGTCCCTTGTCCTTCTACTCCATGCTCCCAAAAGTCCACTAACCTTGGATATTTGGGATCAATCCAAAAATTCACTCTTGAGACAAAAATCACACAAACAAGGTGATGGTTCTTACTATAAACTTAGAGTTGCTAATCTCAGTCTAGCCAGAGGCTAAGACTGCCAGGTATAGCTGTTCAGGCTGCATATGTCACAACCCTCTAGGGTACCACTCACACAGACTACCATGAGAATATTGGTGCTTCTAATCTTGCGCTGTATGTAACCAACTATATGCAAAAGCCCTAATCACAGCAGTCATGCTATGTTCATTTGTATTTTCATTGGTCAGCTCCTTCTCTACTATGTTATTACAAGTATTCTCAACTTCCAAACTTAATTCCAAAAGCTAACTCAACTCTTATCTGACCAAGATAATCAAAATTATCAAATACCAACTCCCTCAAATTGCATCTACTCTACCTCAATTATATCTATATCTGAAGCCACATTTGCCTCTTTATTAGAGGCTTAGAGAAAGTCTTTCCTTCCATCCAGGCACAGGATGGTTTTTAGAGATAGAATTTCTCCCCCAGATCTCTACTTTCTCACCACTTAAGCTGAATCCAAGCAAGCTGGCACTCACCTTTACGACCCCAGCTGGACTCACCATATGACTTCTTTCAGATCTACTGATAGCTTTTTCAGTCCTGTAAGAGTCGGACACGACTGAGCGACTGAACTGAACTGATGTCTGATCCCCTGCAGCACGCATCGTTGCTGACAATCATGTCTTTTCTTAAAATTCTCTCCTCGCTGGCTTCTATGACATTCTCCTTTAGTTTTTCTTGTACTTTTCTGGAAACATCTGGTATGTATTCATCCCTTTCTCTCCATTCCCACAGCCCTCATCTTCTCTTGCATGGGTTATTCCAATAGCATCTCAGCTGGTCCCCTGGCTCCCCTTCAGTCTGGCCTCCATAAGGTGAAATTTTACATTCTTTCTAAACTCTAACCTAATCCTATCTCCTCCATGCATGAAACCCTTCAGTGGCTTTCCAGTTTCTACAAGTAAAGTTCAAGTTCCTCAGTATTGGACTCAAGGCCCTCTCTAACCTGGTACCTATCAACCACCTACATCTTCTCTCTTCTTAATTGACCTCTTCTGCCCTCATCTCCAGATATATTGAACTACTTGAAGTTATCTTTATGAGCTATGCTTTCTCTTGCCTTCATAACAACATAAAATGCTTTCTCTACCAAAAATGTTCTTCACAGCAACACTGTATTAAATTTATTACTTAATTTTCACATACATAAAAGAACTCTATAAATATACATGTGACTAAAAACAACAAACCACTACCCATACCCATTCTAAGAACTAGAACATGACCAATTCCATCACATCTGCCTGTGTGGTTCCTCCCAAGCTTTTTCAGAAGTAACCACTATCATAAATTTTAGATTATTTATTCTCCTCCTTTACACTGAGACAAAATTAATTTTTGCATGTTCATCAAACCATCACCACAATCAAGATAATAAACACATTCATCACCCCAAAAGCTTCCTTTTGTAATCTCCTATCCCACAGCCTGCGTTCTCCACTCATACGCTTTCTCCCAGTATAACTTAGTTCACATTTTCTAGAATTTCTATACGAATGGACTCACACAGTATATACCCTGGCTTCTTTCACTCAGCAAAAATATTCTGAAATTCATCTGTGTTGCTGTTTATATCCATAGCTCACTCCTTCGTGTTGGTAAGTAGTATTCTATCGCATGAAAATGCCACAATTTGTTTATGCATGACCTACTGATGAGCTTTTGGACTGTCCAGTTAAATACAAATAAGGCTGCCAGAAAGATTTGTGTTCAGACCTTTATGTGGTCATATGCTGTTTCTACTCCTTGGCAGATGACAGGTGAACAGCTGGGTCATATAACTGGTGTTTTGTTTAACTTTTTAAGAAACTTCCAAAATGACTGTTCTGTTTTGCTTTCCTCCCAGTAGTCCAAAGGGCTTGCCTGGTGGCTCAGATGCTAAAGAATCCCCCTGCAATGTGGCAGATCTGGGTTCGACTTTTGCGTCAAGAAGATCTCCTGGAGGAGGGCATGGCAACCCACTCCAGTATTCTTGCCTGGAGAATCCCATGGACAGAGCGGCCTGGTGGGTGCAAAGAGCTGGACAGGACTGAGCAGCAGCAGTCGTCTTCGAGAGTTCCGAGTCCTCCACACCCTCATCAACACTTGGTGTGATTAGTCTTTATAGGTGTGTGACGATACATTTTTTTTTTTACTTCAGATAAAGTAGTTTTCATCTCTGGAAAGTCAATGTGGGTCTTCTTATATTTTTCACAACTCAACTGCTCAGTCTTTATTCATTTCTTAAACATATGGAATACAACTATAATAATTACTTTTAACACTTTATCTGCTAACTTTACCATCTATATAATTTCTGGGTCAGTTTTGATTAACTGAATTTTCTCTTCCTTGTGCATCATATTTTACTATTTCTTTGCATGACTGTCAGTTTTTTTATTTGATGCCAGACATTGTGAATTTACCTCGTTTGAGGCTGGATATTTTTGTATTCCTATAAACATTACTGAGCTTTGTCCTGGGACACCATTAAGTTACCTGGATATACTTTGGACTCTTCAGGTCCTGCTTTTAAGATTTGTTAAGAATGTCCAAAGCACTGTTTATGCTAGGGCTACTATTTTCCCTCTCTCTATTTTCCTTCCTTCCTTCCTTCCTTTATCCCTCCCTCCTTCCTTCCATAAGTAATAAGTTACTTAGCTTTGCTCGTTCTTGAGCTTTATAAATATAATAAGTGGAACTTATGCATTCTCCTGAGTTTTGATTTGATTTTAGTTAACATTATATTTTTAACATGCAGTCATGTGATTGCAAATAACTTAAATTTCTTCACTCTTACCAGTGAGCAACATTCCATTGGGTGAATATACCACAATGTATTTTCTGCTTTCCCACTGATGGGGATTTGGGTTGTTTTCAGGTTTTTACTCTTAGAAACAATGCTGCTAAGAACATCCTCGAACATGTCCCTTGGTGCATAAGATTGCAGGGATTCTAGGATTCTAGTAGTAGGACTCCTGAATATTATACTCGCCCATCACATTATTGTCACTTGATGTTGTAAACTTTCTTAAATTCTGTGAGCCATTGAGTATATGAGTATCTCCCTGTAGACTTACTTCTATTTCTCAATAGAAGTTTACCTATAAGGTAAAACATCATTTTCTATACTGTTAGACCATTTGTGTTTCCTCTTCCAACATCTATTCATGTGTTTTGCCTTTCTCTTATTGTTTGTTTTAAAATAGATATTCTGAGTACTTATATTTCAATAATTACAAGTTTTGCATAGATCTCTCAACTGGCAATTTATCTTTACATTTTCCTCATGCTGTCTTGGAGAAGGCAATGGCACCCTGCTGCATTGGACGGAGGAGCCTGGTAGGCTGCGGTTCATGGGGTTACTAAGAGTCAGACACGACTGAGCGTTTTCACTTGCATGCACTGGAGAAGGAAATGGCAACCCACTCCAGTGTTCTTGCCTGGAGAATCCCAGGGACGGGGGAGCCTGGTGGGCTGCCATCTATGGGGTCGCACAGAATCGGACACGACTGAAGCGACTTAGCAGCAGCAGCAGCAGCAGCATAAAAAAGTCTGAGTATCTGTTAAAGATTATCCTCCCATTTAATTTGCCTTCTTTTGTTTCTTCCCGATTCTTACATCACTTCTTCTTTTTCTCTTACTGCACTGGCAAGGATTTCTACTACAGTGTTGACTTGAAGCTATGATGGTGAGGATCATTGTCCTGATTTTGTAAAGAATGCTTTGTAAATGTCCCCATTAGAATGATGTTTTCAGAGGTTTTCAGTACATATTCTCCACCAGATTAAGAATGTTCTCTTCTATTTCTAATATGCTAAGAGTTTTGATCATTAATGGGTGTTGGCTTTTAACAAATTGCCTTTTCTGCATCTTTCATATAATTGCACTGCTTATCTCCATTTATCTATTAGTGTAATGAATTAGGCATAAATTTTCTAATATTAATCCACCGTTGCATTCTAGGAACAAAACTGAGTTCTGAAATAATAACTTTTCTGTATAGTACAATATTATATTTACTCTTTTTAGGTCGCAAAGTTTACATTCACGTTCGTGAATGAGTTTGGCCTGTAATTTTACCTTCCCACACCACTCTTATGTGTTTTGGTATTGATTTAACTGGACCTACAGAATAAATTAGGAGGATTCTCCTTTCTCTATTCTCTGAAAAACTCTGAAATAAGACTGAAACAAGTCTGAAGACTATCATGATATATATCTTTAAAATTTAATATCTATAAAAATCTATAAAATCACCAGGTATGGGTGTTTTTCTCTATGAGAAGTTTATTAAATAACACTCATTATTAAAGTTTATAAAACAATTGAGCTTTTCTATATTTTTTATTGAATCCATTTTAAATCCCCCTCCCCCAGAATTTTATTATTTTTTCCCAAATTATCAAACATAATGTTGTTAAGTCCTCAATTTCCCCCTACTCTTCTCCATATCTCTGTTACCTCTATATACATGCCTTATTTTTTACTTTTTTGTTTGGGAATTCTCTTGTTTTCTGAATTAATCTCAGCAAAGTTTTGTTAATTTTGTGAGTCTCCTCAAAGAACAAACTTTTGACATTGATGATCTTACCTTTGTATTTCTGCTTTCATCTATATCATCTTTCTTCTACTTTTTAAAGGTTTATTCACTTGTTTTTCACTATCTTGAGTGCTTCTTTCATTATTTTTTAATCTTCCTTCTTTACTAAAAGAAGCATTTTACATTTCAGATTACCATGTAAGTAAGAGCTTTGTCTCAAGTTTAGATACATAATAGGTTTATAATTTTATAGGCCTAAATATTTTCTGATCTCCATGTTGGTTCATCTGTAACCAATAAGTTATTCAGAGCACTGTGTATTTGAACCAGCTCACATGGGCTCAGTTGAGCAACTGTCTGACTTTCAGGAAGTCTGAGAGCTAGTTGTTAAAACACAGACAGTATGAAAAATAAAATTTTATGAAATAATATGCATGTAATAAACACTCAAAAGTCATTACTTTTGATGTTATTCCACTTCACTACTGTCCATGCTCTCAAGGTTCTTTACTTTTACTGTGTCAAGATCATGAAAATATTATATGATGATGCACTACTCTGCATTTCTTCCCAGATGACACTCGGTGCTCTTGTGTTCATAACTGCAAATTGGCTATGGAGGAAATATTTATACATGGATATTAGTAAACAAATTAGGGTATTTTTCCTTTTGGATGATGAAGTGTTAATAAATTAAACATTCTTATATCTATTTTCTAATATATTATTTTATAGCCTGAGGAAACTTTAAATATGCTACATACTCTCTTACTAAAGCCCTCCCCCCTCCAAAGTGGGGAAATGTAACAAAACTGTTAGGTACATAGAAATTAAAACAGCAGATTAGACAAAATGAGGTGACGGGAGAACCTCCAACCTCCAAACACAAAGAATGTTCCAAAAGAAGGAACAAGATAAAGCCCCAGAAGTAGAATTAAGTGGAGTGGGAATAGGCAATCTATCTTAGAAAATATTCAAGGTACTGATTATAAAAATGATCAAAGGAATGGGGAGAAGAATGAATGAAAAGAGAAGTTTAATAATAAAAGATAAGGAAGAACCAAAGAGAGGTGAGGAATGCAATAACTGAAATGTAAAATACACAGGAAGGAATCAACAGTAAGTTACATGATACAGAGGAATGATCAGTGAGTCGGAAGACAGAGTACTAGAAAACACTAAGCTGGACAGACAAAAAAGATTTTTAAAATGGGGACAGTTTAAGAGACCTCTGGGACAACATCAGGCGTACTAGCATTCACATTATAGGGGTCCCAGTAGGACAAGAGAGAGAGAAAGGGGGCAAAGAGCATTTTTGAAGACATAACAGCTAAAAAGTTTACAAATCTAAGAAAGGAAACAGACATTCAGGACTAGGAAGCATAGAAAGTCCCAAACAGGATCAACCAAAAAATGACCTCACCAAGACACAGTGTAATTAAAATGGGGAAAATTAAAGAGAAAAGAAGAAGGAGCAAGGGGAAAGCAGCAAATTTTGTACAAGAGGACTTCCATAAGGCTACAGGCTGACTTAGTAAAAATTCTGCCAGTCAGAAGGGAGTGGCGTGATATATTTAAAGTGGCAAGGATGTGAAGAAAAGGAAACTCTCGTACACTGCTGGTGGGAACGTAAATTGGTGCAGCCTCTGTGGAAAGCAGTATAGAGCTTCCTCAAAAAACTAAAAATAGAACTATCCTATGATGCAGCAATTCCACTCCTGGGTATACATCTGAAGAAAACAAACTTTAAAAATGCTATATACTGAGAGAAATGGTGGGATTAGCGTCCATCCAATCTATTACTGGGTTTAACAAATAGATGTGATAAGCAGCATGAAGTAGTTCACATTCAGGATCAAGGGAAGGCACAGATAAAACCTGCTGGTCTCTAAAAATCCACCCAGGTGCAAAGTCAAATGACCTTACGTAGGCTGTCTAAGTTCTATATATGCACATGGATGCATGCTCCCTACCCAATCATAAAGCATTTTTTCCCCACTATTTTCCCCAAAACACCACCTATCAAATTTTAATAATATCATACATTTGAATAGTGCTTGATTGATAACCAAGTATTTTTATATACAGTATCTCTTAACACTAGTGAAGACTCCATGAGGTAGGTATTATCAGCTAGAAGATTGCCTCTCATACCGTGTCTAAGATGCGCAGACCAGATTGTTTCCTTGTAGCTTTTGTCAATTTAGACTCCAATTCTAACCCGCTCCACCACTGTAATTTCAGACTAAGGAGTTTTAATCTTTTTGTCGGTCCTCATCTGGAAACCTCTCCATCTCTTTAATGATTTTCAGTTGCCTTAAAGTTATTTTTTTAAAGGCTTATTTATACACTGGGAGAAAAGAAAAGATAAAACCCTGCTTTTAACAAAGAAGCCGTCAAAATTGGCATGCTGGTTTGTTTTGTGATGAAGACTCATTGTAAGAGGCAGTAAAATGAGAAATTGATTTTTAAAATTCTTTTCTCGCTGAAGTAGAAAATTATTATTAGGGTAACAGTCATTTCAGTTACAGAACACAATGAAATTGAGTTTGCTTCATCAGGAAAGGTCTACATCTGCCGGGCAACTGTGCATTAAAGTCAGAGGGCCAAGTGCAAGGGCATTCACAGTGGTAATGAAGCCAGGTGGTTCTTCAAGCAACAATAAACTTCAGCCTAAAATCTTAAAGAAAATCTCTAGGGCAAACCCCCTCTACAGTCTTGCTACTGACTTTTGTCTCATCTTTCTCCTTCTGTGCATGTGTGCGCGCTCAGTCACTTCCGTCACGTCTGACTCTGTATGACCCCATGGACTGCACTCCGCCGGGTTCCTGAGTTCATGGGATTCTTCAGGCAGGAATACTGGAGTGGGTTGCCTCTCTCACTGCTAAATATCTCAAAATAACATTTAAACAGGTTGCCTGCCCCTCATCTACCTAGTCCTTTACGCTTTGACATCTGGCCTCCATCAGCGACTTGATCTTCCCTCTTACATGTCACCGTGATGCCTAATCTTCAGCTTTAGTGACGTCCTCATGTTCTAGCATCCACATGCATATGGTCCCCACGTCTCTCCTTTAGCCCAACTTCTCTCCAAACTTACGTGCATTCACTTCATCCTGACCTATGGACAGCTCCACCTGGAACTGATTTCAGGTGGCGCTTCAAACTCAATATATACAACAGAGAAATAACGTTAACTGAATATATTTATTTCATGTGCATGCTCAATAACATTAAAAAGAATGGAATTATTTTCTTTATCTGTGGCTCTTGGACCTAGCATCTCCTAGTTACTCCTTTTCTGTTAACCACTATCTATTGAGACAGAGATTCATTGTCAACAGAGATTCTCTTCTCTCTCTCAACCCCATACCCTAATCAACCACCAAACCACCTCCACTGAACCTATAAAACAAAACTCCTATCCCTTCATTTATCCCTTCTTTTCTACTCAAATTTAAATATCTCCAATACTGTTAGGTCATTACTTTTCCTCAGAGTGCCATATTTGTTTGACAATTTTATTTTGACAATTCAATAGCAAGAGTAATGAAAAATTTTAAGGTAAAACAAAGTTAACTTCCCTTTCACATAGGTCCAGGATACATAATTTTATACAATTTTAACTATAGCCAAAATTTAATTTTAAAGCCTGTTTTGATTACAGGAATACCACTCATATTATCCATGTCAGTCTTTGTAGCTATCTTTAAATGAAAACATTAATCCAAATGACATATTAAACATTTCACTATTATGAGACTCTTCTGTTGTTTCCAGTGTTACATGTCAGAGATAATGCTGCAAAGAATATTCCCCACACATGGTGTTTTTTTCCTTCCCTTGAATTATTTTCAGTGAATATTTTTAAGACCAAATTAAGCCCAAAAGTTGACATTAATATTATTTTTCCTAGCCATCTATTACTATATTATTTTCTCAAAGGTTCGTAACCATTTTCAAAGTATGAGTTTGTTAGTTTAACCACGCCCTCTCAAGAAGGAGCACTATTTTGGGTTAAGTGTGTCAACTGACGACTGGTAAATGTATAAGGTTGTGCAACCATCATCACAATGCCACTTTACTACATTTCTGAAAAGTGAAAGTGAAAGTCATTCAATCGTGTCTGACTCTTTGCAACCCCATGGACTGTGGCCCACCAGGCTCCTCTGTCCATGGAACTCTCCAGGCCAGAATACTGGAGTGGGCAGAGTTCCCTTCTCCAGGGGATCTTCCCAACTCAGGGATCGAACCCAAGTCTCCCACATTGAGGGCAGATTCTTTACCATCTATACTTTACTAGTACATTTCTAGTATCCTCCAAATTCTTGTTAGTTCATCAGCTGAACATTTGGGTTGTTTCCAGGTTTTCAGTCATTATTAAAAATGTTGTTAGGAACACTTCCAAATATGTCTTTGTGTGAACATAAGCTTTCACATATCCAGGAGTGAAATTTCTCAGTGTGTAGCAAATTTATATTTAATTTTTTAGAAATTGCCCAAATACTTAACTCAGTCTTAAAAAATATTCACTGGAAATAATTCAAAGGAAGGAAAAAACACCATGTATGGGGAATATTCTTTGCAGCATTATCTCTAACATATAACACTGGAAACAATAAGAGACTCAATTTTGAGTCAGTGCTAATGAGGTGGGTGAACCTAGAGCCTGTTATACAGAGTGAACTAAGACAGAAAGAGAAATCAAATATCATATTTTAATGAATATATATGGAATCTAGAAAGATAGTACTGATGAGCCTATTTGCAGGGCAACAGTGGAGATGCAGACAGAACAGACCTGTGGGCACAGTGGGGGAAGGAGAGGGCGGGGCGAATTGAGAGAGCAGCATAGAAACTCATCCTCTGTTATGTCACTAAGTCGTGTCTGACTCTCTGCAACCCCACAGACTTGCAGCACGCCCGGCTTCCCTGTCTTTCACTGTCTCCCAAAGTTTGCTCAAACTCATGTCTATTGAGTCAGTGATGCCATCCAACCATCTCACCCTCTGGCGCCCCTTTTCCTCCAGCCCTCAATCATTCCCATCATCAGGGTCTTACCATATGTAAAATAGACAGCCAGTGGGAAATTGCTGTGTGATGGAGGGAGCTCAAACCAGTGTTCTGTCACAACCTAGATGGGTGGGATCGGGTGGGAGGTGGGAGGGAGGTTTAAGTGGGAGGAAACCTATGTACACCTATGGCTGATTCATGCAGATGTATGGCAGAAACCAACACAATATTGTAAAGCAATTATCCTCTGATTAAAAATGAATAAAGTTTTAAAAAATCTTTTGCCAAGTTTTAACCAGATTGTTTAATTGACTGTTTAACTGAATTGTAAGAGTTCTTTATATATCCTAGGTACAAGTACTTTTTTGGTTATATGCTCTTCAAATATTTCTTTAAGTATGTGACTTGTAGTTTCTTAATGGTGTCTTTTGAAACACAAGTATTTTTAGGTTTGATAAATTTATCTGTTTTTTTCCTATGTGTTGTATTTTTGATATTGTATCTAAGAATTCTTTGCCTAACTCAAGGTGGCAAAGATTTTATCCCATGTTTTCTTCTAGAACTTGTATACCTTTAGCTCTTACATTTAGAGCTATCATTTATTTTGAGTTAATTTTGGTGTATGGTGTGAGGAAAGGATAAGGATACCTGATTGCTTCAGCAACATCTGGGGAAAAGATTACCCTTTCCCCCAGTGAATTGTTTCAGCATCTTTGTTGAAAAACAGGTAAACATAAATGTAAAGGTTTATTTCTAGATTCCCAATTCTATTCCATTAATCCATATGTTTAAGCGAAGTGAATGTGAAAGTCGCTCAGTCATGTCTGACTCTTTGTGTCCCTATGGACTGTATAGTCCATGGAATTTTCCAGGCCAGAATACTGGAGTGGGTACCCTTTCCCTTCTCCAGGGGATCTTCCCAACCCAGGGATCAAAGCCAGGTCTCCTGCATTGCAGGAGGATTCTTTACCAGCTGAGCCACAAGGAAAGCCCAAGAATACTGGAGTGGGTAGCCTATCCCTTCTTCAGCAGATATTCCCAACCTAGGGATTGAACTGGGGCCTCCTGTATTGCAGGCAAATTCTTTACCAACTGACCTATGAGAGAAGCCTATATTTCTATCCTTGTGCTAATTCCATGCTTTGTTGATGACCATGGCATTATAGTAAATTCTTAAATATATTAGTGTAAGTCATCCAACTTTTATTCTTTTTGATATTATTGTAAATAAAGTTGTTTTCCTAATTTCATTTTTAGGATTTTTTGTTGCTAATATATAAGAATGGAATTGATTTTTACATATTCATTTTGTTATCTTGTTAAACCTGTTTATTAGTTTTGGTAATTTGTTGATTCTTTGCTGTTCTACAAAATGAATCATTTCATCTACAGATAAAGATAACTACTTTATCTCCGATCTGAATGCCTTTAACTTCCTTCCTTCAGCCTCTCTCTCCTTCTTTCCTTTCTTCCTGCCTTCCTTTCTTTGTTCCTTCCTATCCTCCTTCCTTCCTCTGTTTGCTTCCTCCACATCTTAGGGATAAAGCATCGAGTTTCTCACCATATGGTGCTAACTGTGGGCATTTCACAGGTGCTCTTTACCTTGTTGAGGGAGTACCTTTCTATGGCTGGTGTGTTGAGAGTTTTATCATGGGTGGGTGTTGGATTTCTTTAATGCTTTATTTACATCTATTAAGATGATCGTGTTGCCTTTGTACATTATTAATGTGGTATATTACAATAACTACATTAATGCTTGGATGTCAAAACAGCATGCATTCCTGGCATAAGTTCCTTTTGGTCATGGTGAATAATTATTTTTACATGTGGCCAGACTTGGTGTGCTAGTGTTTCATTGAGGAATTTTTATTTATGTTCATAGGAGATATTGGTCTGTGGTTTTCTTATATCTTCCATTGTCTTTGTTATTATTAAAGTACTACTAGTTTCATAGATAAAATGGTCTCTATTCCATTTGGAGTGTTTCCCTCTTCTCTTTTTAAGGGTTTTGTGCCATTATTGCCATACAAATCACATCTATATATGTTATACAAATAGTCAACAATACATAATTATAAGGGCTTCCCTGGTGGCTCAGATGGTAAAGAATCTGCCTGCAATGCAGAAGACCTGAGTTCGATCCCTAGATTGAGAGGATCCCCTGAAGAAGGAAATGGCAACCCATTCCAGTATTCTTGCCTGGGTAATCCCATGGACAGAGGAGCCTGTGGGCTACAGTCCATGAGGTTGCAAAGAGTCAGACATGACTGAGCGACTAACACACACACAAACACATGATTATAACTTTCAATATTATGTCTTTTAAGGAAGCTAGAAGAAATAATAAAGAGATGCCTTTAATAGTCTTTAGAATACATATATTTACCATTCTGACATCCTTCTTTTCTTCCTAGGAGTTCAAGTTAAATCTAATGCCATTTCCTTTCATTCTGAAGGATTTCATTTAATATATCTTATAAAGCATGTCTGCTAGCAACCAATTCTTCCATTCTTTGTTCACTGAAAATGTTTTCATTTCACTTTCATTTGCAAAGGATAGTTTCGATGTATATAGGATTCTTGGTTGAATGTGGTTCAATAGAATTTTGCTTTTGTTTTTAATTTTATCACTTTGAATAAATCATTTCATTGTTTTCAGGCCTCGATTGTTTCAGATGAGAAGTAGGCCTTTAATTATATCAATAAGCCCATTAGCAACTTTTTCTTGCAGCCTTCATGATTTCCATTTATCTTTTAATACATAAATTTTTCATCATTCTTTTTTCTCTTTGTTCAGATTAAATCATTTCTATCAACCTATCTTCAAATTCACTTATTGTTTCTTCTTAAATCTGTTATTTATTCCCTATAGTGAATTTTTAATTTCAATTACTATGTATTTTAACTCCAGAATTCTAATTTAGTTCTGTTTTATAGCTTCTGGCTCCTATTTTGTTGAATTATTTCTTTCAGATTCTCCTTGAATTCTTTAAATAGTTTCATTTAGCTCCTTGAATTTGCATGTAACTTCTTTGAAGTCTTGGTTTGCTAAACCCATATCTGAGGATGCTGGGAGGCAGTTTCTGTTGACAACTTTTATTTCCTGAGTATGGGAAACATTTTGCTGTTTCTTTGTGTGCTTCATCATATTTTGTTGAAAACTGCACATTATAGAGACTAAAACCATAAAATCATAGCAACTCTGGATACTGATTTTCCTCCCTTGAAGGTTACTGTTGCTCGTTTGTACCTTGCCTTAGGGAAATCTGCGCATTCTGTCTCCCTCATGGTGTGGAGTTATGTTGCCTCTGCTGAGTTGTATTTTTTTTAACTATTATTATCATTTTTATTATTAAGACTGGATTCTTAGGAATCACTCCTGCATCTACATAGCTTGGCAGTCAGTCAGTGATCGGATAGAGGATGTGATCAAGCACCTGAAGCCCATATGGTTTCCATCCTCTGCCAATGAGTATACATCTAGGAGGGAAGTCCATTCAAAGTTCAAGCTATTGCAAATCTGCCTAGTATTTTGCTTGCTGTTAGACCTTTATTGTCTCCTCTGCTCGCGCAGACAACCTCAAGATTATCCAGGAGTATGTGGATAGTTTGGGCACTCTCTGGTCTTTCTTGCATGCTTATCCCAAGTGCAACTTCAAACTACCAGAGATGGGGGACTTTCCCACTCACCCTACTCCTGAGATCACCACTTCCATGAAAATCCTGGAAGGTGTGGGCATCAACAGTTAATCCAATTAAGGGAATCCCCTTTGTGGCAGCACAGTTGTGGGTCCTAAACATCCTGCCTTGCCCTGGCAGAAGCACGACACAGCAGGGCCGTAGGGGACAGGACATTAGAGGAGCCCCAGGTTAAAAGGCCATAAACTGCCACCGCTTTTACCTGAAGTTCTGTGGGATTTTAATTATAAATGTTTCTCAGATTATTGTATAACTTAGCCTAATTTCCAGAGCACTGAAATTGTTATTTTTGCCAATTTTGTCAATTTTAGGGTTACCTTATAGGAAGAGGATTGGCCCACCTCCTCATTCAGCCTTGCTGTTGTGCTCTGTCATGTCCAACTCTTGGCGACCCCATGGACTGCAGTCTGCCAGGCTCCTCTGTCCCTGGGATTCTCTAGGCAAGAATACCAGAGTGGGTATGGCCCTGTTATCAGTGCCCTCCTCCAGGGGATCTTCCCAACCCAGGGATCAAACCCAGGTCTCCTGCGTTGCAGGCAGATTCTTTACTGTCTGAGCCACTGGAGAAGCCCCATTCAGCCTTATGTAGCCCATATTTTTTATTTCTCATTATTGTTTCATTTAGCATTTTTAATTATTATAAAGGTTGAACTTTTTTATTTATTTGCATTTCCCACTGAGTGAATTTTCCACTCTCCTATTTTGCTCCTACTTATCTTTCTCATCTCTATAAACTATTATTATAACTCTTAAATCTTTGCTTATATATTTGATACATTAACCTCAATTATTATTCTCATATTATCTTTATAATTTTCCTCAGAAGCTTTTTATTTCAAACTTCAGAGTGTTTGCTGGTGCTTTAAACCTGAGGATGTTCCCCAGTTACACTCTACTAAAACCAGTTTTAGTGGCTTCTCAATTAATCCTTTAATCTTTCACCTCCAATCACAAGTCTATACAGTACTTTTATTATACAAACAAGACATTCATTAAGTGTTTAATGAATTAAATTTTTTGCAACAGGAAATTAAAATTAATGGGGGCAAAATTAATTAGTGAAATCCAAATTAAAGCATATAATTCAGTTTTGTTATGTTTATGCACTATCCTTAGCATCTCAAAAACAGTATCAAGATATTCTGGCAGAATAATAAATGAAGACATCTGTAATTTGGCAACACCATTAACATACCAAAAAATGTCAAATTATTTCAGGAATTTGTGACCAAATATGCTCTGTCCACCTCGTCATCTCAGTTTCCTTTGAAGTGGCTTCCTTCATGGTTGGCAAGCTTTAGTCCAGGCTTCATCTGAAATAGTTGCTGAGTGAATACAACCTGAAACTGGTAGCTGAGCTGTTCAAGGAATATGGGCTCAAATGGAAACTTGATCACCAGATGCAGGTCAAGGCAGCCATAGTAGAGAGGACTAGTGGGGCCTGTCAGCCAGGGAAGACCACCTTTGATGATGAGTGCTGAAAAGGATCTTCACACTGATAACAGGGCTTGCTGCCTGAAGTAATCATCCCTTCATTAACTTACCCTATCATTGGATTTCCAGACGGCATGCCGCTGACAGCCCGATATCCCTACCCTCTAATGCTCTATCAGGAAGCTATCCACCCAGGAAGCTGTTGGGGTAAATGTCTCATAAACATATGTATACTGGTGAAAGATGGCATAGACATGGCATACACTAACTAACAGGTGGGTCAGCAGAAAGCCCACAGAAAAGAAAGAAAAATGAACAGTTTTATGATATTATCTTGGCTGAAAGAGATTCTGTTTCAGCTGAACTAACTGGTCATGAAAAAAGTATAAGCAAGAATAGGCAGAAAGAGTCCATCCACTTCTCTACTCTAATCCTCGGCTCTGCATCGGGAGATGGCGCCTGATATTCACTGAGAAGCAACAACATAGGAAACTACAGAACAGGCATCATGATGTATTAGGCAACAGGCGTGTGTGTATAGGCATGCGTCATCTATATATCTTGTCACCTATATATACGTGTGTGTGTGTGTGTGTGTGTGTGTGTGTGTGTGTATGCTTCCCTTGTGGCTCAGACAGTAAAGAATCTGCCTGCAATGCAGGAGACCCAGATTTGATCCCTGGGATGGGAAGATCCCCTGGAGAAAGAAATGACAATCTACTCCAGTATTCTTGCCTGGAGAATTCCATGGGCAGAGGAGTCTGGTTAGCTACAGTCCATGGGGTTGCAAAGAGT
Organism: Ovis aries; assembly: GCF_016772045.2. Classification (NCBI taxonomy): domain Eukaryota; kingdom Metazoa; phylum Chordata; class Mammalia; order Artiodactyla; family Bovidae; genus Ovis; species Ovis aries. The sequence continues at coordinate 71,808,199 of NC_056065.1, read as the reverse complement.
TGGACATGACTGAGCAACTATGCTTACTTATATACATATACATATATATATATAGATGACAAGGCATATATTGCCAACTGAATTTTACATATAAAGACAAGGAGGCTTAGTTATAACTGTTATTCTGGTCATCTAGCTCCAAGGCCTATGTATTTCCACTATGACAATTTTTGTAAATCTTTATTAGGTATTTTTAAACTGCAAAAAGGGTTTCAATAATGCCCCATTGTTAGAACTTTTATATCTCTCTAATCCTTTGGCATTCAGGAACAATTTTTTTATGAATGTGGTAACATGTGCTAAAGTCATTCAGATAAGGTCACTCAAGTTCCTTCCCAGTCCAGGTAGACTGTTTATAGCATAGTTAGGCCAGATGGGAACAGGCAGAGAATCTAACCCAGGTCTTAATCTACACATCGACCATGCTGGACTGATATGTGGGGAACTGATTGCTGAAAAGAAAGCTGAGCATGAGGTATGATTGCTACAGGAACTACGTCTAGTCCAAGGGACTCCTCAGCCCATAAATGAGTCATGAAAGAAACTGATAAAATGAATCATCTGTTATCACCCCATGGCTATATAAAGAAAATCACCACCCCGAAAAAAGAAGAGCCACTGTTTGTTTGGCTTTCTTAATGATTCCAGTGAATTTGTGACTGTTTCAGGAGAAGGAGATGACAGAGGATGAGATGGTTGGATGGCATCACTGACTCTATGGACATGAGTTTGAGCAAGCTCTGGAAGTTGGTGATGGACAGGGAAGCCTGGCATGCCGCAGTCCATGGGGTTGCAAAGAGTTGGACACGACTGAGCAACTGAACTGAACTGAACTGTGACTATTTCAAGTGATTTAGGTTATTAACATAGGGGAAATTTTTCAATATAAAAATCTCTTGGTTGGCTAGCTATAAATCCTATCTCAACAAGGAGTGACATAACCTTAAATCAGGTTCTCCTTCTTTGTAAATACATTCAAATTGCTCAAAGTCCATCAACACTGTCAAAGTGAAGCAGAAATGGGGCCAGAATCTCAGTGACTCAGGCAGAATTTCCTGAGAAATGTCCTAAGTTTTCTTTTTTTTTTCTTTGTCCCAAATCAGAATCATTTCCTTTATTCCAACTGCCTTCATTTCCTGCTTTGTTCTAGATGGGAAGAATGGGGACAGAGCGAGAAGCTAAAATTTTCAAGGTTTGATGAGGAGCGAGGGCAAAGGTAAATCCATACCAGTGAACACACACTTACGTGAATGTAATATGTAGTTTGAGGAGAAACTGTAGTCTGAAAGATGTCCAAAACTACATACCACATCAATCACAAGAAGCAGCTCAGGAACCAGCCAGGCAAGAATCAGAAAACTGTCTAGGAGTCAAGAAACCTGATCCTTAGTCCCATCAGCAACAAGGCTTTTGAACAAGTCAATCGCTCCTGACCCCTGGCTTCCTTTTTCATAAAATTTTCAACATGCACAAAAGGATGTTAAAAATAAAATTAAATACCAGATAGGAAAAGGATGTGAAAAGTAATAAAAGATTTATTACTTCAAGAGAGGCTGAGAATTGTTTGAAAATTCAGATGACCCTAAAATAAACTAAGCACCGTAACACAAGCCAGCACCGTTGCAATAAGCCACCACCTGGGAAATTCATCTCCTGATAGTGGGATAAATATTTAGGAATAACACATTTGAAAGTGTTGCCCCAAGACATAATAAATGGTCATGATGATTAATTTGGGGAATGAGAACTGTGAATTGGATTCTGTGAGAACAGAGACTATAAGCACTTGATACAAATATTTCTGTTTAATAGACGAGGCTAAGCAGGGGAGCGATGCCCATGCTTTAGCAGAGTGCAAAACCAGAATCTTACTCTAGGATCAAAACAAAATAAAATAGGAGCTATGCTTTATGTTGTCCTGTCTGCTTGAGATTAGACTTGACAACATTCAATAAAGCAAGTAGATTTCCTTCCTGGAACGGCAGTGCTTCCCCGACTGGCTGTGCGTGTCTCTACCCGGCCTTGCAGAGGGATGTGCTTAGTAGGATGAACAAAAAAGGTGGTCAATGTATCTCCTTAGGTTTTTGCAACAACCAGGGAAAATGCAGAATAAATGTAGCAAGGTGTCCGACAGAAAATAGAACTAGGGAGCTCTGTTTTGTTTTCTTTTTTCTTTTTGACAAAAAGAGTGCTACCGTCATGCGTTTTAGATTGCTTTCCCAGGAAAGGAGTTGGCCAAACGGCGCCGGTTGCACATCCTCTTTATGTGTTCCTGGGATCCTGGACCAGCCCACCAGTGGTAAAAGAAAGGAGGGGAAAGCTTTGGGTTTTCCAATGCATCCTCCGGGAATGAGGGTCATACTCTGTTACTGTGTTCAGGATTCTTAGCGCTGTGAACTTGTGTTGTGACTGAAATCTATGGCAGACTTTCAATGCACTTATGAAGCAAAAAAAAACAAAGGTAAAAGACAGCAAACACTAATTTTATAACAGTAATGGATGTCAAAATGAATTTGTGAACTTCATTATAGCCATGAGCTGATATTTGCTCCCCAGCTGCATATATACAAACAAACCCAATATTAGAGTCTATCCATTTAGATACTTAAATATTGGGTTGACTCTGACATCTATGTAGCCAGCCACCACAAGGGCATGTCCTCCAAAATACCGAGTGAACAGAGCCACATACCTCATGTCCCCTGGTGCCTACTGAAATCAGGCTATCAATAAACATTTGCTTTGATAGGAAAGAAAAACAATGAAAAAAATGCAAGGCAATTATCATCTAGAGCATCTTACATACAGCACTTCCAGAAATTGGAAACAGTCAAACTTATCAAATGCTATGAAAACCATCAGGTTACTAGAATAATCTACAGATGTCAGATACCTATGCCTGGACCAAACTCCACCCTTCCTGAAAAATCTGTGGTAATTACCTGAAGAGTCACTTACATTGTTTTCCACTCTTACATTTCAGCTGTTTGGCTTTTATAAGGGACCCTTTGTAACCAACTTAATTTATGTTTAAAGTTTCTAAGTGCTTTCTCTTCCAGGTCCCTACTATTTCTTCTGTGCACTGTGCAAAGCTGCTATGTTATGAACACATGGCCCTGCTCTGTCTATCCAGCTGCCTGGGAAAATACTCAGCTCATCTATATTTAATGTGTCTTTCCTGCTGATCCTTCAGGGTGCAAATCTCCCCCACCACATCTAATAAGCATGATGGATTATATTCAATTTAGCTAATGCCAGCCTATAACTAATTACAGCAGCATCCTCAAAGCAGGCTGGAGTTAGAGCCTTGTCAAAGTACGCTTTATAAACAGGGTGTTTCTGGGGATTTACACAGCAAGTATGGGTGAATTCAATGGTACATATGAAAAGAGTATAATGACTATACTACCCACACTAGGAGCTTTGAGTCCGAACTAGTAAGGGAGGCAGGACCGTGGATCCTTGGAGAAAATGAAGAATGAATATTGCATTATCCAGAGGGATCAGCTGGCCATTTACTCCTGTCACGCTAAGTGTTATGCCAGGGAAATCTAGAAGCCAGAAGGCTGCTCACAAGTGGAAAAAAAAAAACACACAAGAATATCAACAAGCTACTGTTTCACCATTTCAAGTGTGACTCTGGACGTTAGGTACCCCTTTAGGAAGATGGGGTGGCAGCAGACTTTGCTGGAAAGAACACTGACTCAGTAGTCAAAGACAAATGTGATTTCCAAACCCGGCTCCACTCCTAGGGGCTCTATGAGAGAGTAAGTTACTTAGCCTTTATAAGCCTTGGTTTCCTCAATAGCAAAACAGAAATAACCACAACCATCCTGTACAACTGGAAGGGTTCAGAGTGAAACAGCTTATGCAGCACTGGCCCAGCACTGAACACATACTAGGAACTCAATAAGTGATGCCTGTGGATGGCTCCAAGATCAACATTCCATCCATTTCAATAAAAAGAATCATTTTTTAAATTTAAAGTTATTTATTTTAATTGGAGGCTAATCACTTTACAATATTGTATGTATGGTCTTGCCATACATCAACATGAATCTGCCATGGGTGTACACGTGTTCCCCATCCTGAACCCCCCCCTCCCACCTCCCTCCCCGTACCATCCCTCTGGGTTATCCCAGTGCACCAGCCCCGAGCATCCTGTATCCTGCATCAAACCTGGACTGGCGATTTTTTTCTTATATGATATTATATATGTTTCAATGCCATTCTCCCAAATCATCCCCCCCTTGCCCTCTCCCACAGAGTCCAAAAGCCTGTTCTATACATCTGTGTCTCTTTTGCTGTCTCGCATACAGGGTTATCGTTACCATCTTTCTAAATTCCATATATATGCATTAGTATACTGTATTGGTGTTTTTCTTTCTGGCTTACTTCACTCTGTATAATAGGCTCCAGTTTCATCCACCTCATTAGAACTGATTCCAATGTATTCTTTTTAATGGCTGAGTAATACTCCATTGAGTATACGTACCACAGCTTTCTTATCCATTCATCTGCTGATGGACATCTAGGTTGCTTCCATGTCCTGGCTATTATAAACAGTGCTGCGATGAACACTGGGGTACACACGTCTCTTTCAATTCTGGTTTCCTCGGTGTGTATGCCCAGCAGTGGGATTGCTGGGTCATAAGGCAGTTCTATTTGCAATTTTTAAGGAATCTCCACACTGTTCTCCATAGTAGCTGTACTGGTTTGCATTCCCACCAACAGTGTAAGAGGGTTCCCTTTTCTCCACACCCTCTCCAGCATTTATTGTTTGTAGACTTTTGGATCACAGCCATTCTGACTGGCATGAAATGGTACCTCATTGTGGTTTTGACTTGCATTTCTCTGATAATGAGTGATGTTGAGCATCTTTTCATGTGTTTGTTAGCCATCTGTATGTCTTCTTTGGAGAAATGTCTATTTAGTTCTTTGGCCCATTTTTTGTTTGGGTCGTTTATTTTTCTGGAATTGAGCTGCAGGAGTTGCTTGTATACTTCTGAGATTAGTTGTTTGTCAGTTGCTTCATGTGCTATTATTTTCTCCCATTCTGAAGGCTGTCTTTCACCTTGCTTATAGTTTCCTTTGTTGTGCAGAAGCTTTTAAGTTTAATTAGGTCCCATTTGTTTATTTTTGCTTTTATTTCCAGTATTCTGGGAGGTGGGTCATAGAGGATCCTGCTGTGATTTATGTCGGAGAGTGTTTTGCCTATGTTCTCCTCTAGGAGTTTATAGTTTCTGGTCTTACATTTAGATCTTTAATCCATTTTGAGTTTATTTTTGTGTATGGTGTTAGAAAGTGTTCTAGTTTCATTCTTTTACAAGTGGTTGACCAGTTTTCAATAAAAAGAATCAAAACTGAGATTTCATTTGGAAAAAAGCTACGTTATGGTACGGCAAAAAACACTTTAAGTCCTAAAGCAGTTAGAACTCCACAGTAACCTGGACAACCTATATTTTGTTATACGAACATGGATTATGGGAAAACAGCAAGATAACTATGTGAGATGGCCCCCAAAGGCCTTTACTCTGGCCCCTTCTGTAAGCAACTACCCGGGCCCCTACTAGGACTTCCCTGGTGGCTCAGACAGTAAAGCATCTGCCTTCAATGCGGGAGACCCTGGTTCGATCTCTGGGTCGGGAAGATCCTCTGGAGAAGGAAATGGCAACCCACTCCAGTATTCTTGCCTGGAAAATCCCATGGACGGATGAGCATGGTAGGCTACAGTCCATGGGTTCGCAAAGAGTCAGACACAACCAAGCGACTTCTCTTTCACTTCTTTCTGGCCCCTATTATTGGGGCAGGAGAGAGCTCTCTGCAAGAGACACACTTCTGTCTTGTGACTAACCCTAAATCAGGCACCCCCATGTTCTACGCATCTCCAGCCTTAGCACACCTTTCAGATCCTTTGGTCACGCAATACGTTGCCTAACCTGTTGGTTCTTTCCATAGATCAAAGAAGTAAAAGTGAAGAATAAGTAACAGATGACCAGATCTCTTCCCCAGCTTCCCTTCCAGTAATCTCCCAAATAAACTGTGTGAACAAGCTGTGGGAACAAGACAGCAGCTGCAAGGCTGCAGGACAAGCCCGCACACGGGGGGAGAGCAACAACTCTGACCCCCATCTCAATGATGAACTGAGATTCCATCCCCTTTTCTCCTCAAAACCTTTCATGGCCAAGCAGAATCTTGGGAGGTGGTTGTGCAGGACACTGAGTTTACCATCTCCCCCAGACTACCGGCATTCTGATTAAAACCAGCTTTGCTTTCTACTAACATTTGCCTCTCTTGAGTATTGATTTCTGAGTGGCGAGCAGCCAGATCTGATTCTGTAACACTACTGGACAAGATGATATAAAACCAATATCTGTTAGAAACAAATCACCAGTCTAGGTTCGATACAGGATACAGGATGCTTGGGGCTGGTGCACTGGGATGACCCAGAGAGATGATATGGGGAGAGAGGTGGGAGGGGGTTCAGGATTACGAACTCATGTACACCTGTGGCGGATTCATGTCAATGTGTGGCAAAACCAATACAGTAAAGTAAAATAAAAAATAAATTTAAAAAAAAAAACACAATATCTGTTGCTGGAGTTAAAGTTTAGGAGAAACACTGTGTGTACCACTGTCAAAGTGGTACCCTGAATTCAAAGCCCTCTTTGATCCAGTACCACCCCACCACTGAAGCCTCGTCTCCCACTTTCTTCCTCACACACTATGCTCTCGTCCTCAACAAGGCAGCTCACTGTGCACTGGACACATCATGCCGTTTATGCTCCAGGCTGTGGCTGAACTCTTTGCTCAGCCTAGAAGGTCCCCCTTCACTCCTGCCTCCTGCTACTACTTTGCCCCTGGTTAAACTTCATCTTCAGCATTCCTGACCCCTTTCTGAGGGAGACCAGCCTCAAGACACACTTCCCCAGATGGTCCTTAACAAACACAGGCTGTCTTTTACACTGGGACACCTCCATTTCCTCTGAAAGGTTTTAAAATCTAAATATTTCTATATGATTTCCACATTTGAAGCTCCATTTAATAAACCATGGCTCAAGGAAGTCTTCCATCAATATTAGCTAAATCATATCAATAGATACCAAAGGTAAGCTAAGCCTCACCCTGATATGTTACGACATTAAAAGTCCTTAGTGGATTGTTGGCGTCATAATTCACAACCATCCTCATTGCAGCAGGGGAGGAGAGAAAATCTGCCTGGTTACAGCATCATCAGTCAAAACAAGACTTCTCCCTCAAGGCATTGACCACTTATCACCTCTACTACGAAATCCCCAGAGTGTCCATCTAAGGAAGCCTTCCTCTGCACTCTCAGAGCACTTTGTAACAACCTCAACATCCGTTTGTTCACTTTCCCTACACTGAAGGGTGCATTTAGCTCAGGCAAGGGGTTCTAGGGCAACTATATGTTCAAGTCCCCCTGATCTATCAGCAGAGATTGATACAAATATCAACCACTGGATCAAAAACTGGTGAAGAGCAGGAAATTGAAGTCCAACAGTGAGAATGTCAGCTTCACTCCTTGGCCAACTGTCACTCTAAGCCTCCATCTCCTCTCCTCTAAAATGGAAGTAAGAGGACTTCACCAGCGGTCCAGTGGTTGGGACTCTGTGCTTCCACAGTGCGGGTCCTGGGTTTGATTCCTGGTCAGGGAACTAGGATCCCGTATGTTATATGGAATGCCCTGAATAAATTAAATAAGAGTAAGACGAAGAGGAACTAAAAAGCCTCTTGATGAAAGTGAAAGTGGAGAGTGAAAAAGTTGGCTTAAAGCTCAACATTCAGAAAACGAAGATCATGGCATCCGGTCCCATCACTTCATGGGAAATAGATGGGGAAACAGTGGAAACAGTGAGAGACTTTGTTTTTTGGGGCTCCAAAATCACTGCAGATGGTGATTGCAGCCATGAAATTAAAAGACGCTTACTCCTTGGAAGAAAAGTTATGAGCAACCTAGATAGTATATTCAAAAGCAGAGACATTACTTTGCCAACAAAGGTCCATCTCATCAAGGCTACGGTTTTTCCAGTGGTCATGTATGGATGTGAGAGCTGGACTATAAGGAAGGCTGAGCACCAAAGAATTGATGCTTTTGAACTGTGGTGTTGGAGAAGCCTCTTGAGAGTCCCTTGGACTGCAAGGAGATCCAATCAGTCCATCCTAAGGGAAATCAGTCCTGAATATTCATTGGAAGGACTGATGTTGAAGCTGAAAGTCCAATACTGATGCGAAGAACTGACTTGTTGGAAAAGACCCTGATGCTGGGAAAGACTGAAGGCAGGAGGAGAAGGGGACAACAGAGGATAAGATAGTTGGATGGCATCACCCACTCGACGGACATGAGTTTGAGTGAACTCCAGGAATTGCTGAGGCACAGGGAAGCCTGGAGTGCGGCAGTCCATGGGGTCACAAAGAGTCGGACACGACTGAGTAACTGAACTGAAGACTCCTTCATTGACTTGTGAGGGTAAAATAAAACTAGATGATGAGCATAAATCAGTTAGACCAGTCCACACTTGGCTCTGGTAAGTGCCCAAGAAATAGCAGCTATTTTATAGTTTTTATTATCATCACCACAAGACAAAGAGGTGTCTGCAACAGAGCAAAGGCAGCAAGAACTCATTTTCCTTCTGTTTGCTCACCTTGCCTCTCTAAAGTTCAGCAAGTGTTGATTCAAGTCCGGAGGGGTGGTAAAGGACTCAGAGAAGGCAAGGCTGTGAGACAGAAGGGGAGCCAAAGTAGCCAGAGGATCAATGTTCAAAGAGATTCCAAGATTGAGGAAAACAGGGGAGAAGCAGGTAAAGCCTGGAAGGTAAGGGAGGAAACTTTCCCGCCTGACAGGAAAATTTCCAAATGGTCTGAGGTGACTCCAAATGCTAGTCAGAAGCCAGGGTGGCTACAGACAAACTGGGGAGAGTTTTAAAACTGATTTTCAAAACTCAGATTCAGATAGACTGGGATAAAACCTGAGAATATGTATTTTCAACAAGCGACCTAGGTGATTTTTAAAAAAATTTTATTATAGTTGATTTACAATGTTGTGTTGTGTTAATTTCAAGTATACAACAAAGTGATTCAGCTATATATGACTATTCTCTTTCAGATTCTTTTCCATTAGAGGTCATTACAAGATATTGAGTATATAGTTCCCTGTGCTATACAGTAGGTCCTGCGGGTTATCTATTTTATATTTAGGGTGTATATATTAATCCCAAACTCCTAATTTATTCCTTCCCCCCCCCCCGCCTTTCCCCTTTGATAACCATAAATTTGTTTTCTATGTCTGTGAGTCACCTTCTGTTTTGGAAATAAGTTCACTTGTATCATTTTTTTCAGATTCCACATTAGCAATATCCTGTGATATTTGTCTTTCTCTTTCTGGCTTTCTTCACTTGCTATGATAATCTCTAGGCCCATCCACATTGCTACAAATGGCAATGTTTCATTATTTCATTCTTTTTTATGTCTGAGTAACATTCTGTTGTGGGGTTCCCTGGTGGCTCAGTGGGAAAGAATCCGCCTGAGGATGAGGGTTCTGCAGGAGATGGGGGTTCAATCCCTGGGTCAGGAAGATCCCCTGGAGAAGGAAATAGCAACCCAAGAATACTGGGTTCTTGCCTGGGAAGTTCCCTGGACAGAGGAGCCTGGTTGGCTACAGTCCACAGAGTCCCAGAGAGTCTGATGCAATTTAGCAATTAAACAACAACAACACAATATCCCATTGTATATATAGACCACATCTTCCTTTCCATTCATCTGGCAATGACATTTAGAACAAGCAGCCTAGGTGATTTTCATGTGCAGTCAGGTGATACCCTGAATCGAGAAGCAGAATGAGCCCTCAGCACGGCCATTCTGGTCTTTAGAACTGGCTCTGGGTAGTATCTCTTCTGCAGCTGGGGCCTCTCACTTCAGCCAAGGCTCCATAAGGGACTGAGTGTGAATGAGCATCAGGTGGTTCACGTTGGTAACCACAAGAATAAAGATGAGCTTCCCAACAGCAATATTTCCAAAAGCTAAGCATCTTTGTGGGGTCAGATCTGGTTTTAGATCAAGGGTCCGCAACCCCTGGGATCTAATGCCTGATGATCTGAAGGTGGAGCTAATGTAATAATAACAGAAATAAAGTGCACAATAAATGTAATGTGCTTGAATCACCCTGAAACCATTCTCCTAACCTCACTCTGTAAAAAAATTGGAAAAAATTGTCTTCCATGAAACTGGTGCCAAAAAGGCTGAGAACGCTGTTTTAGATCATTTCCGAGGCTAACAACAACAATAGAAATGATAATAGTGATACTAGTGACCAGGTGCCAACAATGTGCCAGGCAGCGCACTAGTCTACAGGTTATCTAATTTAATCTCCCCCACATCCGGCAAGATACACACTGCTCTCATTAAATGTAAGAAGTCAAGGTTCAGAGAGGATACTTAATGTGCCCAACATCAGACAGAGAGTAAAAAACAGAATCAAGCAGGCAGTTGGTTAGTCTGTGATGAAAGGTGCTGCTGTTTGACTGAACAACAATTCTCTCTGACATCTCACGTATGCATGCTCAGTCAGTCCTGTCTAACTCTCTGTAACCCATGGACTGGAGGTTGCCAGGCTCCTTTGTCCCTGGCATTCTCCAAGCAACAATACTGGTGTAGGTTGCCATTTCCTATTCCAGGAGATCTTTCCCACCCAGGAACTGAATTCACATCTCCCACACCTTCGGCCTTGGCAGGTGGATTCTTTACCACTGCACCACCTGGGATCCCTGCCAATCTCAGGCTATCCCTTTTTTGCAGACCTGGCTCAAAACTGTCCACCTGAAGAAATCATATTTTTTCTAAAATTCCCAAAGCACTAAACACAGAGCTCTATTTCTGGTGCTATTCAATCGATAACCAGTGAATAAATAGAAGTGAGGTAATACATTTCTGTCATACCTTTTCCCAAAGAGCACAAAACACATTTATACTTACTATCTCATCTGTTCTAGTAGTTGCTTTAAAAAAAAAAAAAAACACTTTTATTGGATTGAGACATAAATAAAGGGTTCTGTAAAACATTTAAAATGACATCTTTTACAAGGTCCCATTCTTTCCTCGAAGTGTTACCATACTGTTTGTTGCTTTCTCTATTCAAATAGAATCTTTTCATTTTTACAAATCCATTTCAAAGAAGTCTGGTTATATAAAAATGTAACTAAAAAAAGGAATTCTCCTCTATTGTTTAGCATTTGTTATCTTCTATTTTTTCATTATGCTTCCCTCTAATGTAGTTTCAGCCCTCTTTCCTAAACAGCCCAAGTGACCTGTCAATCTGTTTACAACACACTCAGACCTACACTGACTATTTGCACTGCTTTCACGGGGCCAGCTTTGGACCACTGGAACCATCCATGTCTCTGAGGTAGGTCATACTTTCAAAAGCTCCAGGCTGGGCCCCCGCCCCTCATGGCTCGGGTCTGACCACGGAGCACACATGCTTCTTCCCTGCTCCCTGAAGTTTGTGAGAGGCCAGGCCCCCACCACTACCCTCGCAATTATAATGACTGCAAATTCATGCAACATTTTAAGGAAACTGGGTTTGACCATAATTAATCATGTAAGAAAATGATATGACTATATCATAAAGATACTTCATATCTTTTGTATGGGCATAGATATTTTGTATCTTTTGTATGGGCGTAGAATAGTGTAGAAATATAAACAAGGAAGAGACCGTATCAGTACAGGAAGGATCTCCGTGGAGAAGGTGATATCTCTGCAGGGTCTTAAAGAATGGGCCTCGTGTGTAAAATAGGTATCTAGCGAGCTATAAAACACACGGAGCTCAGCTCAGTGCTCTGTGGTGACCTAGATGGGTCGAACTGGGTAGGGGGAGGCCCCAGCTGAAGGGGGAATATGTATACTTACACCCGATTCAACAGTTAGAACTGGACATGGAACAAAAGACTGGTTCCAAATAGGAAAAGGAGTACATCGAGGCTGTATATTGTCACCCTGCTTATTTAATTTATATACAGAGTACATCACGAGAAATGCTGGGCTGGATGAAACACAAGCTGGAATCAGGATTGCTGGGAGAAATATCAATAACCTCAGATATGCAGATGACACCACCCTTATGGCAGAGAGCAAAGAGGAACTAAAGAGCCTTTTGACAAAAGTGAAAGAGGAGAGTGAGAAAACTGGCTTAAAATTCAAGTAAGATCAACTCAACTAAGATCTCTAAGATCTCAGAAAACTAAGATCATAGCATCTGGTCCCATCATTTCATGGGAAATAGATGGGGAAACAACGGAAACAGTGAGAGACTTTACCTTTTTGGGCTCCAAAATCACTGCAGATGGTGATTGCAGCCATGAAATTAAAAGATGCTTGCTCCTTGGAAGAAAAGTTATGACCAACCTAGACAGCATATTAAAAAGCAGAGACATTACTTTGCCAACAAAGGTCCGTCTAGTCAAGGCTATGGTTTTTCTAGTAGTCATGTATGGATATGAGAGTTGAACTATAAAGAAAGCTGCGCACCAAAGAATTGATGCTTTTAAACTGTGGTGTTGGAGGAGACTCTTAGACTGCAAGGAGACCCAACCAGTCCACCCTAAAGGAAATCAGTCCTGAATATTCATTGGAAGGACTGATGTTGAGGCTGAAATTCCAATATTTTGGCCATCTGATGTGAGAACTGACTCACTGGAAAAGACCCTGATGCTGGAAAAGATTGAAGGTGGGAAGAGAAGGGGACGACAGAGGATGAGATGGTTGGATGGCATCACCGACTCAATGAACATGAGTTTGAGTAAACTCCGGGAGTTGGTGGCAGACAGGGAGGCCTGGCGTGCTGCAGTCCATGGGGTCGCAAAGAGCCGGACATGACTGAGCAACTGAACTGAACTGAACAGCTGATTCACGTTGTTGTACAGCAGAAACCAACACAATACTGTAAAATAATTATCCTCCAATTAAAATAAATTTTACAAAAGGGATGGGCTCCTTTCCAAGGTCTTGCTAAGGAAAACCTAAGGATCAACAAAGGGAGAAGAAACCCATAGCATGAAGTCAGTGGATCTGTCTAGCCAGACACATAAACTAAACCACTTAGAAATAATGTGGCAGGCCCAGGGAAGTCTAAATTCTTAATTTTTTTTAAGAATCAAATTGGTTCGCAATCTGGCGTCTGTCTAACATTTCAATGTTATACCCTAGCAGGTGCATAGCAGACTGGTTGAAAGTGTATTCTAGACTCATACAAGGCAGTATTCCAATTCCACTCTGAGTTTCAGTACTGCTTTGGACAGATGACCAAACTCCCCAGGGCTCACTTTCCTCATATATAAGATGGGGTGCTGATGTGCCAAGTTCATATGACTCTTATGATAAGGTGTCTCACTTACTAAACACTTATTAAACTCTCAAAAGATATTTCTTACTATAGTCAGGACTGCTAACTGTCTACTCAGTACGTATTTCCCCTTTCTATCACTCGGGACTCTCTATTTTATTGAGGCACAATGTACCAAGCTAAAAACGACACTTCTTTCATTCCTTTATAGAGAGGGGTAAAAATATAACACAATTCTGACCAATGAGATATAAGCAGAAGTCATTGAATAGACTTCCAAAAATCTTCCTAAAGGGGAACAGGTTCCTTTTTCCTGCTTGTTACATGACCGTCCATGATGGCTAGAGCTATAGCAGCCATCTTGTTGTCATGAGGAAAGAGCAAGAGAATCATGGAAATACCAGCCCAGACAAAGTTACGTCACTAAATCAATATTAGCAATTGTCCACCAATATATTTGTAATGGTGAGAGAAAAAAATAAAGCCCTATTTCCAGGCCTGTTGTTTGAGTTTTCTATCACTGTTAGCCAAATTAAATATATGCGTATGTATATATTAATTTAAAACACGTTCTAAGAAAAAGAAACTGAACTTAGTACTATAGACATGCTTCCTGCACTTAAAATACATACAACTACCTAATACATCGGAGAAGGCAATAGCAATCCACTCCAGTACTCTTGCCTGGAAAATCCCGTGGACGGAGGAGCCTGGTGGGCTTGCAGTCCGTGGGGTTGCTAAGAGTCGGACACGACTGAGCGACTTCACTTTCACTTTTCACTTTCATGTATTGGAGAAGGAAATGGCAACCCACTCCAGTGTTCTTGCCTGGAGAATCCCAGGGACAAGGGAGCCGGGTGGGCTGCTGTCTGTGGGGTCACACACAGTTGGACACCACTGAAGCGACTTAGCAGCAACCTAATACATACAGGTCCACAATGACTTACACTCAGATGGGTTTCAGAATTCAGATAGGTAATAGAGTCCATATACTATATATGACCAAATACCCCTGAGCAGAGTTGGGCAGCACCATATTTTCATGCACATAAATTTTTTGCAGAAAGACATGTGAGCATTTATACTAAGTAAGATACATGAAAACTAGAAGTATATAGTCCACATCAGTTCAGGTCAGGTTTATCTAAGTACATTCAGGTCAGTGGAGGTTTTGCAATGAAACGGGTTTCAATTTTCACAGCTTTATAGATTTTGGAATTGTGGATAATGCACAATGGATCTGCAGTACAAGACAGAATTTAGCTATGATCTAGGTCTGAATAATATTCTATGAGGGTTGCATAGTGTCAGTTTGGGCTGACTGGGTGGCTTATCAACAACAGAAATTTATTTCTCATAGTTCTAGAGGCTAGAAGTCCAAGTTCAAGTTGCCAGCATGGTGGACTTCTGGTACTGACTTCTCATTTGAATCTTTGCATGGCAGAAAGAGAACTACCTAGGTCTCTGGAGCCTCTTCTTATAAGGGTTCTGCTTTGGGCAAATGGTCAACCTCTCCTCGCTTTCGTCATATAAAAGAAGGAAATTCTCTTGGTTGGAGAATTCCATAGACAGAGGAGCCTGGTGGGCTATAGTCCATGGGGTTGCAAAGAGTGGGACACAACTGGTGTCCTGTGGCCCACCAGACTCCTCTGTCCATGGGATGTCTCAGGCAAGACTGGAGAGGGTTGCCATTTCCTTTTGCAGGGGATCTTCCTGATCCAGGGATCAAACTCAGGTCTCCTGCATTGCAGGCAGATTCTTTACCATCTGAACCACCAGGAAAGTATAACTAAAAGAATTATAAAAGTAACATTCACTTAGATATTTTGCTATCCCAAGCACTACTCTACTCCCTTTATCTAGATTGACACATTCAAACCTCACTTCTACCCCATGAGGGGAGTATAATCTTTATTCCAATATTCCAGATGAGAAACTGAGCACAGAGAAGCTAAATATAACTGCTACAGGTCATGTGGCTACTAAAAGGCAAAAGCTGGATTCAAATCTAGACAGCATAAATGACAGTCCTAATAAAATCTCAATGGAATTCTAATTTAGACCTATCTAATTTTAAATAACACCTGATGTTGGTGAGATATGAGAAAACTAGCCCAAATTTTTGTACAATCTTATTGGTTGACAAGCTGGTGGTGTTTATCAACAACTTTTAAAATGTGCATTCCCACTACCCAAATAATTCTATTTTTAATAATTTTCCCAAAGAAATAATCTGAGCCTCTGGTAACAGTGGAATAAGAAATTCAGACAAATTCTTCCATTGAAAACAACTATAAATCCTAGACAAACTCTTTTTAAAAAATCAGCTTGTATACATCAGTAAGCTAGCAAGGCAGTAAAGAATTATGGACACAAATTTAGAAAGCGATAGAAACCCAAACAACGAGTCCAGTATTTGAAACAACTTTCTTCTAGAGCAGCAATCCCCAATCTTTTTCGTATCAGAGACCAGTTTCATGGAGAACAATTTTTGCATGGACTGAAGTCAGGGGTGGGGGGGTGTTTCGGGATGAATCAAGCACATTACTTTTACTATGCACTTTATTTCTACTACTATTACATCGTCTCCACCTCAGATCATCAGGCATTAGACACGGGAGGCTGGGGATTCCTGCCACAGAGTATCTGCCAGTTCTATAGAGGCAGCTAAGAGGTGAAAGTGAAACAGTGAAAGTGCTAGTCACTCAGCTGTGTCACAGTCTTTGCCAGCTCCTCTGTCCATGGAATTCTTGAGCCAAGAATACTGGAGCAGGTTGCCATTCTCTTCTCCAGGGGATCTTCCTGACTCTGGGACCGAATCTGGGGCTCCTGCATTGCAGGCTGATTCTTTCCCATCTGGGCCACTGGGGAAGCCCCAAAAGGCTAAATATCTGAGCATTGATTTTGACAGCCTCTCGGATTTAAGAGAACAAAAATAAAATCTGGAGTCTTCCAAAGAAAAGGGTCCTGGTAATCCTGCTTTTGGCTGAAGTCACACTGGCAATTCTTCCGAGTAAAGTAAACTAGGAAATGTATTGAAGAACAGCCTCAAATCACTTCAATCCTTAAATTTGTACTCAGGGAAGTCTGGCTGCTGGTGCTCTGATAAGTCACCGGTAAGAAGTATGACCGGGTGACTCAACAACAACAACAAAAAGCAATGTTAATGTCCTCTAGAGGAAAAGAATGCCATCCTGAGGCCCACACTATTTTATAGTTTTTGACATATAATGTCCACTACACAATCAAAAATAACCAGGCGTGTGAAGAGCTGGAACAGTATCTAAACAAATTAAGAGAAACAATAGAATACAACAGGACAGGACCTACAGAGACTCCAGATTATATAGCCACTGAATACAGACATTAAAATAATTATTTGACAGAATAAAAGGCAGGATATCAAGAATTTCAGCAGAGAATCCGAAAGTATAAAATAAGGTACTGACAAGTCTAACACTAAAAAATACAAATACGCTAAACAAAAATTAACCAAAATAATGAATGCAATAAAATGTTTTAAAAGTAATTAGGCAAAACTAGAGAGTGAATTGGGAAATGGGAGACTAATGGGAGAGTAATCAGAAAAAATATGCCAATACAACATAGAAAGACCAAAGGTCAAAAAAATACAAGAGCCAAACAGGAAACATGGAGATTCAGTGAGAAGAGTTGACATGTGCCCTGGGAATTCCAGAAGAGAGGAAAGAGAAAATAGAAATGAAGTTATAGAGCACTATTTACAATAGCCAGGACATGGAGACAACCTAAATGTCCATCGACAGAGGAATGGAAAAAGAAGATGCGGCGCGTACGCATGACGGAATACGACTCGGCGTAAAAAGGCAACTGGGCCACTTGAGAGACGTGGATGCACCTAGAGACTGGCACCCAGAGTGAAGGCAGTCAGAAAGAGAAAAACCAATACTGTATGTTGACGCCTATATGCGGAATCTAGAAAAATGGTACAGATGTTCTTATGTGTGAAGCAGAAATAGACACAGACGTAGAGACCAAATATATGGATACCAAGGGGTAAAGAAGGGTGTGTTGGAGGAATTGGGAGATTGGGATTTTCATATAGACACTACTGATACTACATATAAAATAGACAATTAATGAGAACCTATGTATAGCAGGGAGCTCTACTTCATGCACTGTGGTGAACTGAATGCAAAGGAAGTCCAAAAGAGAGGGGACATACAGCCAGTCCATGGGGTTGCAAAGAGTCAGACATGACCCAGCACGCATATGTCCATATATGGCTGATTCACTTTGCTCTACAGTGGAAACTAACATAACATTGTAAAGCAACTATGCTCCAAAAAAATCAACTTAAAAAATAACGTTAGAAAGAGGTAACAGCTGAGAATTCCTTAATATTGACATCCCCTCCAAAAAAAAAAAACACAACCCTCTCAACCCATAACAGGGTTCAGCCAGATTTGATGAGTCACCTATTTCTATATGGCCTATGACTTCAGAATAGTTTTTATATTTTTAAAGAGTCATGAGAGAAGGAGAGGGAGAGCAGAGACCGTATGTGGCCCACACAGCCTAAAATTTGTTTTTGCTCCTCTACATAAAATGTGACATCTGGGCCACAGATTCAAGAATCCCTATGAACTCCATCGTTGTCGTCATCTAGTCACTAAGCCGTGTCCAACTCTTGCAACCCCATGGACTGTAGCCCGCCAGGCTCCCCTGTCCATGGGATTCTCCAGGCAAGAATACTGGGTGGGTTGCCATTTCCTTCTCCAGGGGATCTTCCTGACCCAGGAACCGAACCTGGGTCTCCTGCATTGCAGGCAGATTTTTTTTTTACTGACTGAGCTAGGAGGGAAGCCCCAAATGCACATACAAATCTATTCTCATGCTTAGTAGCCCAGGTTGTCATAAGGAGATTGGAGGGTGAAAAAAGGAAAAGGGAGATGAGGGCATTTATTTCCCCAGCTGACTCCTAGGTCACCATAGGTTGTTTGCATCCCTTGGCCAAAAGTTACAATTCCTATAAAGTGGTTTTCTCCATATTGTCTCTCAGCTTCCAGCTTTTAGTAAAAGCTCATCTTACCCCTTCATGCTAGGAAGACTCCTGACTCTAATCTTAATCCAGCCTCATTCTATTTAGTTCAGTTCAGTTCAGTTGCTCAGTCATGTCCGACTCTTTGTGACCCCATGAATTGCAGCACACCAGGCCTCCCTGTCCATCACCAACTCCCGGAGTTCACTCAGACTCATGTCCATCGAGTCAGTGATGCCATCCAGCCATCTCATCCTCTGTCGTCCCCTTCTCCTCCTGCTCCCAATCCCTCCCAGCATCACAGTCTTTTCCAATGAGTCAACTCTTCACATCAGGTGGCCAAAGTACTGGAGTTTCAGCTTCAGCATCATTCCTTCCAAAGAAATCCCAGGGCTGATCTCCTTCAGAATGGACTGGTTGGATCTCCTTGCAGTCCAAGGGACTCTCAAGAGTCTTCTCCAACACCACACTTCAAAAGCATCAATTCTTCGGTGCTCAGCTTTCTTCACAGTCCAACTCTCACATCCATACATGACCACAGGAGAAACCATAGCCTTGACCAGACGGACCTTAGTCAGCAAAGTAATGTCTCTGCTTTTGAATATACTATCTAGGTTGGTCATAACTTTTCTTCCAAGGAGTAAGCGTCTTTTAATTTCATGGCTGCCGTCACCATCTGTAGTGATTTTGGAGCCCCAAAAAATAAAGTCTGACACTGTTTCCCCTGTTTCCCCATCTATTTGCCATGAAGTGATGAGACCAGATGCCATGATCTTCGTTTTCTAAATGTTGAGCTTTAAGCCAACTTTTTCACTCTCCTCTTTCACTTTCATCAAGAGACTCTTTAGTTCCTCTTCACTTTCTGCCATAAGGGTGGTGTCATCTGCATATCTGAGGTTATTGATATTTCTCCCGGCAATCTTGATTCCAGCTTGTGATTCTTCCAGCCCAGCGTTTCTCATGATGTACTCTGCATAGAAGATAAATAAGCAGGGTGACAATATACAGCCTTGATGTCCTCCTTTTCCTATTTGGAACCAGTCTGTTGTTCCATGTCCAGTTCTAACTGTTGCTTTCTGACCTGCATATAGATTTCTCAAGAGGCAGGTCAGGTGGTCTGGTATTCCCATCTCTCTCAGAATTTTCGTTTATTGTGATCCACACAGTCAAAGGCTTTGGCATAGTCAATAAAGCAGAAATAGATGTTTTTCTGGAACTCTCTTGCTTTTTCGATGATCCAGCGGATGTTGGCAATTTGATCTCTGGTTCCTCTGCCTTTTCTAAAACCAGCTTGAACATCAGGAAGTTCACGGCTCACATATTGCTGAAGCCTGGCTTGGAGAATTTTGAGCATTACTTTACTAGCGTGTGAGATGAGTGCAATTGTTTGGTAGTTTGAGCATTCTTTGGCATTGCCTTTCTTTGTGATTGGAATGAAAACTGACCTTTTCCAGTTGTGGCCACTGTGGCCACTGCTGAGTTTTCCAAATTCTCATTCTATTACTAGGCCCAAATCTACACTATCTCCCACTGTTTCGCAGTATATTGTCCAATGCCTTTGTCAATCATCTCTTCATTAATTATCTCTTATCCACAAGGTCCTCGACATTCCTGAGGATGCTGGTCATCCTCAGGTATATCATTGTAAAAGTACTAGAAGAAGGAGAAGGGGATAGGAAGAAGGAAAGGGGAAAGGAGTGGGAGAAGAATAAAAAGGAAAAGAGAAAGTATCTTAAAAGCAACCACATGAAAAAAGATAGAATTCCTACAATGAAACAACAATTAGTCCAAGAGCTGAATTCTCAAAAAATAATAGAAGTCAGATGATTAAGAAAGTACATCCAAATAACCAAAAGGAAGTAATTTCCAACCTTGAATTTAATATCCAATGCAAACATCTTTCAAGAATTAAAGCAACATAAAGATATTTTCAGACAAACAAAACTCAGGAGAATTCGTCACCAGCAGACTAAATTAAATATTAAAGGGTATTCTCTGGCTAGAAGGAAAAACTTTTCAGATGTAAACCAGGAGATGGTAGAAGGGATAAGGAACAATGAAAGAGAATATAGATACAAATGAATATTGGCATCAAAACAATGAAAATACATATAGAACTTATATACACTTGATGATAACAGTTCATAAGTGAAAAATATAGTAAAAGAATTTAAAGTCTTTTAAAATCCTTGCAACATCTATGAAGAGGCATTAAGCATTAATTGATAATAAGTGGAAAAATTATACTGTATTTTCCAGAGTACACATTAAAAGAATAGTAAGAGAAAATAAAAGGTTAATAGAGGGCTGGAATAACACAAAATTATCAATACCAAAAGAAGGCAATAAATGAGATAAAAAAAAGAAAGAAACAAAGAACAGATGGGACAAAAAAGAGCAAAATAAGATAGAATATATAGACCAAAATATCACATTAATTAAATACTTCAAATTAAAGGCAAATGTGCCAGACTGTATCAAAAATAAGCTGCTTAGAAGACACATGTCTAAAAATAAAATATAGCAGGGTTTCTATTAAACAAGGGAAAAATACAATATGTAAATATTAAAAACAACTGAAAAAGTTAGTATAGCTCTATTGTGTCTTAAGTCACTTCAGTCATGCCCAACTCAGTGCGACCCTACGGACTGTAAACCACCAGGCTCCTCTGTCCATGGGATTCTCCAGGCAAGAACACATGGATTGCCATGCTCTCCTCCAGGGGATCTTCCTGACCCAAGGATCAAACTCACATCTTTTATGTCTCCTGCACTGGCAGGCAGGTTCTTTACCACTAATGCCACCTGGGAAGACTTCTAGAGTCAATTTTGTAAACCATATTTATTATAAATTTTCTATAGGTTTCAATTTATAAAAGTTATTAGCATACAGTTGATAAATAATATCCTCATATCTTTTAATGCTTGTAGGACATTATAGTTGTGTCTCTTTTTTCATTTTTGATCCCTGATATTGGTTATATCCTCTCATTTTCATTTCTCTGCTTTCTCTTTTTCTTCCTAATTAGTATTGCCAGGGGTTATTAACTTTATCACT
This sequence comes from Ovis aries, assembly GCF_016772045.2. Lineage (NCBI taxonomy): Eukaryota > Metazoa > Chordata > Mammalia > Artiodactyla > Bovidae > Ovis > Ovis aries. The sequence continues at coordinate 71,786,764 of NC_056065.1, read as the reverse complement.
AAGTGTTTTCAAAGAAACAGCTTTGTTTTAGAATTTTGAAAAAATTATATATTTCTGGTGATTGAATTTTAAAATTATGAAATCTATATGTCTTATAATAATTTTCCTTTGAAGTTCTTTTTGTGTAATATTAATAGGGCTATTAATATTAGTAGAGGAATAAAGAAACCTAAAAACAGATATGAGAAATAGAAAGCAAATAGCAAGACGGTAAAATAAAACCAATGATAACAATGGGACTAAAATGGACTAAATATTCCAATTATCTGGCAAATATTGATGGACTAGATTTTCAAAAAATAAAAAGACCCAATTCTTTGCTATTTAGTTACAAAAAATATCCCTTAAAAATAAGGACACAAGAAATTTAAAGGAAAGAGATAGAAAAAGCCATGTCATACAAACACTATCTAAAAGAAAGCTGATGTCTATATGAATACTAGACAAGTTAAAATTTAAAAAAAAGAAAATAAATGCAATTGTTGTTCAGTCATTCAGTCGTGTCTGGCTCTTTGCAACCCCACAGACTACAGCACTCCAGGCTTCCCTGTCCATCACCATCTCCCAGAAGTGAAGTGAAGTGAAGTCGCTCAGTCGTGTCTGACTCTTTGCGACCCCATGGACTGTAGCCTACCAGGCTCTTCTGTCCATGGGATTTTCCAGGCAATAGTACTGGAGTGGATTGCCATTTTCTTCTCCAGGGGATCTCCCCAACCCAGGGATCGAACCTGGGTCTCCTACATTGTAGACAAACGCTTTACTGTCTGAGCCACCAGGGAAGTCCATCACTATCTCCCAGAGCTTGCTCAAACTCATGTCCATTGAATCAGTGATGCCATCTAACCATCCAGTCCTCTGTCATCCCCTTCTCCTCCTTTTCCAGTGAGTCAGTTATTTGCATCAGGTGGCCAAAGGATTGGAGTTTTAGCTTCAACATCAGTCCTTCCAATGAATATTCAGAACTGATTTCCTTTAGGATTGACTGGTTTGATCTCCTTCCTGTCCAAGGGATTCTCAAGAGTCTTCTCTAACACCACAGATCAAAAGCATCAATTCTTCAGTACTCAGCTTTCTTAATAGTCCAACTCTCACATCCATACATGACTACTGGAAAAATCATAGCTTTGACAAGATGGACCTTTGTTGGCAAAGTAATGTCTCTGCTTTTTAATATACTATCTAGGTTGGTCATACTTTTCTTCCAAGGAGCAGTTGTCTTTCAATTTCATGGCTGCAGTCACCATCTGCAGTGATTTTGGAGCCCAAAAAATAAAGTCTGTCACCGTTTCCATTGCTTCCCCATCTATTTGCCATGAAGTGATGGGACCAGATGCCATGATCTCAGTTTTCTGAATGTTGAGTTTTAAGCCAACTTTTTCACTCTCCTCTTTCACTTTCATCAAGAGGCTCTTTAGTTCCTCTTTGCTCTCTGCCATAAGGGTGGTGTCATCTGCATATCTGAGGTTATTGATATTTCTCCTGGCAATCTTGATTCCAGCTTGTGCCTTATCCATCCTGGCATTGCTCATGATGTACTCTGCATATAAGTTAAATGAACAGGGTGACAATATACAGCCTTGACATAGTCCTTTCCCAATTTGGAACCAGTCTGTTGTTCCATGTCCAATTCTAACTGTTGGTTCTTGACCTGCATACAGGTTTCACAGAAGGCAGGTAAGGTGGTCTGGTACTTCCATAAATGTAATAAATATTAAGTAAAATGGGAATATTTCATAACAAAAAGACTCATTCACAAGAAGACGTAACAATCCTACATGTGTATTCATCTAACAACATAGCTCTAAAAATACACAAAGCAAAAATTAACTGAACTAACAGGTGAAATAAACAATTCCACAATCACAGTTGAAGATTTTACAAACCTCACTCAGTATGTGATAGAACAAACAGATAAAATTCAATAATAATATAGACAATTTTTAAAACTATTAATCTACTTGACCTATTTATCATATAGAGAATATAACACTCAACTGCAAAATATACATTTTTTTGTAAATTCACATAAAATATTTACCAAAATAGACTAGATATTTAGCCATAAAGCAAGTCTCAATAAAACTCAAGGAATTAAAATCATATAGTATATTTTCTTACCACTAAAGAAATAATCTAGAAATCAATAATGATTAGAAAATTATCAAATGTTTAGAAATTAGGCAACACTTTCAAATAAAAGAAATCACAATAAAAATGAAGTATAAGAAAGTGAAAATCACTCAGTCATGTCCAACTCTTTGTGACCTTATGGAGTATTACAGTCCATGGAATTCTCCAGGCCACATACTGGAGTGGGGAGCCTTTCCCTTCTCCAGGGTATCTTCCCAATCCAGGGATCGAAAGCAAGTCTCCCACATTGCAGGAGGATTCTTTACCAGCTGAGCCACAAGGGAAGCCCAAGAATACTGGAGTGGGAAGACCATCCCTTCTCCAGGAGATCTTCCAGACCCAGGAATCAAACCAGGGTCTCCTGCATTGCAGGCGGATTCTTTACCAACTGAGCTATCAGGGAAGCCCTAGTAAGTAAGTAAGTGAAAGTCACTCAGTCGTATCTGACTCCTTGCAACCCCATGGACTATACAGTTTATGGAATTCTCTAGTCAAGAATACTGGAGTGTGGAGCCTTTCCCTTCTCCAAGGGATCTTCCCAATCCAGGGATTGAACTGGGGTCTCCTGCATTGCAGGCAGATTCTTTACCAGCTGAGCCACAATGGAAGCCCAGCATACCGAACTGAAATAATAGGATTTTAACATTAAAATTTGGGGGATGTTTTCAAAAAGTCTTTAGAGAATAAAACAGCTTTAAATTCATATATAAATCTTTGCTCAAATGATCAAAGATTCTATCCCATTACGCTGGGTGGGAAATAGACCAAGTTTTTTTAAAGTGCAAGAAAGAAAAATACAAATAAGAACAAAAATCAATGAAATAGAAAACAGACAATTAGCTAAGTCAAAAGTGGTACCTTTAAAAGGTTAATAAAATTGACAAAACCCTACCACAACTGACCAAAATGAACAGAGAGAAGATTCAAATGACCAATGAAGAATAAACAGATATAATTCAAAAGACACGTGCATCCCTATGCTCACAACAGCAGCATACAGAATAGCCAAAACGTGGAAACAACCTAAATGTCTACTGACAGAGCAACGGATGAATAAGGTGTGGCTGCTGCTGCTGCTGCTGCTAAGTCGCTTCAGTCGTGTCCGACTCTGTGCGACCCCATAGACGGCAGCCCACCAGGCTCCCCATCCCTGGGATTCTCCAGGCAAGAACACTGGAGTGGGTTGCCATTTCCTTCTCCAATGCATGAAAGTGAAAAGTGAAAGTGAAGTCGCTCAGTTGTGTCCGACTTAGCGACCCCACGGACTGCATCCTACCAGGCTCCTCCGTCCATGGGATTTTCCAGGCAAGAGTACTGGAGTGGGATAGCACTCGGCCATTTGCAGCAACATGGATGCGACTAGAGGTTACTATGCTAAATGAAGTAAATCAGAAAGAGAAAGACTAATACCATATGATGTCACTTACATGTGGAACCTAGAATATGGCACAAATGAATCTATTTATGAGACAGAAACAAGCTCATACACAGAACAGACTGGGGTTGCCAACAGAGAGGGGAGTGGCAGGGAAAAGCTGGGAGTGTGTGATTAGCAGATGTCAATTCCCATACATAAGACAGATAAACAAGGTCCTACTGCACAGCACAGCAACTATACTCAGTATCCTGTGATAAACCATAATGGAAAATATAGATAAAAGAATGTCTGTATGTTCATAATTGAGTCACTCAGCTGTACAGCATAAATTGGCACAGCACTCTAAAATCAACTATACATCAGTAAAAAAAATATTTCATGTTGAGGTTTGACAGAAGGCAAAATTCTGTTAAGCAATTATCCTTCAATTAAAAAAATAAATTAAAAAACAAAATTAAAAAAGAATAAATGAAGAAAATCACTTTAGATTTAACAGACATTTAAAAATAATAATTGTATATTATATGTAACTTCTTGCCAATAAATTTGGCACACTAGATGAAAAGGGTAAACCTTCAACAATGTAAAACCGACACAAATGAAAAAAACAACATCTGTATAGTTCTACACTTCCTAAAGGAATTGAAATCATAATTTTAAATCTTCCCACAAAGAAAATTTCGGAGCCAAGCAACTTTATTGATAAATTATTTAAGGAATAAATAATATCAATGTTACATAAATTGTTTCAAAGGGTACACTTCCCTGTGTATCCTTAACAAGGACATCACAAGGAAAAAAAATGAAAGGCCGATATCTCTCATGAACAGAGATGCAAAATGCCTAAATATTAATATTAGAAAATCATATACAAGTATATAAAAGAGTACAACATATCATGACCAATTAGGAGTTACTCCAGGAATGCAGGGTTAATTAACATTCAAAAGTCAATCAACATAACTCATCACATTAACAAAAGAAAGGAGAAAAAAACATTATTTCAATAAATGTATAAAGCAATCTGGTAAAATTAAATACTTCTTAATGATGAAAATTCACATAAAACCAAGATTATGAGAGACCTTTCTTAACCTAAAAAGCAGTATGTATTTGTAAACTAAAATCAATTAAAGTCAACAAAATACTGAAGGTGAAATAGTGAACATATCCCCCCATGGTTAACAATAAGACAAAACTGTCTAACTCGTTTCATTAGAGATCTTATCTAGTACTGATTCCAGAAAAAGAAGTAAAAGGCATAGATTTTGGAAATAAATTCGCAAAGACATCACTGTGTATGTAAAAATACAGAAGAACTTACAAAATATTCAAATTAATAAGCAAAGTTGCCAACTTTGCTGCAAAATCAGTAAACAATTTTAGTATATGTGTTACCAAAGCAAGCATCAAAGTCAGTAAATAAAATAGTTTATATCAGCAACAAACAATTAAAAACAAAAAAGTTTAAATCCTACTGACAACACATGCACTAAAAACATCAGATATCTAGGAATAAGTTTAACAACAGCACTTTAAGAAATGTGTAAGACACTGACGCTGAAAACCACTAGATACTGCTAAGAGAAATTTAAGGAAGACCCAAAGAGGTGACTGGTTGATGGTCCTAAATTAGAAAACACAATATTAAGATTTTCATTCTCTCCGAATTGGTTTTTGGATTCAGTATAATCCCATTCAAAACCCCTACAAGATTTTGGTTTTGCGTTCTTTTTTTGGTGGGGGGAGGCTGTGGAAATTAAAAAGTTAACTCTCAAATTTTAGTGCATGTACAAAGTAACTAGAATTGACAGGGCAGTCTTGAAGAAAACGAACAAAGACAGTAACTGATTAATAATTACTATTATGCTATCACAATTAACACAGTGTAGTCCTGCTGTAAGAATAGACAAACACGCCAGTGGAACATCACAGAGTCTAAAAATAAACCCGAACACGGACAGCTCAGTGCCATAGTGGAGGTTACAGCTCAACGGCAGCCACATGATGTTAGAACAGGAGCAGTGGAAGTGGAGACCCTTTCCCTCTCATTCTCACCACTGCTGTCTGGGAACACTTTCGAAAATCAAAATCAGATCATGTCACACAACTAATGGAAACCCGGGGTGGCTTCTTTTTGTCTGTGTGACAACACGTAAACTCCTTGGCAAGACCCTGTGTCACTACCTTGCTCCTGCTCTCAACCCTTCCCCAGGGCTGACTCTCTGCTTTGGACGTAATGAACGCCTTGCTAGTCCCTGACAGCTCACCCCTCTGCTCCTGATTGCTGCTCTTACAAGACTCTCCTCCTTACTCCTCACCAGACTAACCCCGGTCATCTCCTCCAGGAAGCCTTTCAGCTTCTCTCAACAGGTTACATGCTCCTCAACAGCAAGAAATAACACCCTGAGCTGACCCTTCTCACATCCTCTGCTGGCGTTTATCATTCATGGTCCCCACTAGACTGGGAGCAAACTGAAGAGTTGTATCCCCATCCCCTACCACCTCAGTCAGTAAGTTTTCTTTAAAGAAAGATCACCCTAAACAGGGCTTTAAAAACACCCTCAACAGGGGCTTCCCTGATAGCTCAGCTGGTAAAGAATCTGCCTGCAATGCAGGAGACCCTGGTTCAATTCCTGGGTCGGGAAGATCCCCTGGAGAAGGGAAGGGCTACCCACTCAGTATTCCTGGGTTATCAGATCTACTGTTCTTGTATCACAATGCTTGTGTTCAAATAACCTTTATTGGGCTTCCCTGGTGGCTCAGACAGCAAAGAATCCACCTGTAGTGCAGCAGACCCAAGTTCGATCCCTGGGTTGGGAAGATCTCCTAGAGAAGGGCATGGCAACCCACTCCAGTATTCTTGCCTGGAAAATCTCCATGGATGGAAGAGCCCAGCGGGCAACAGTCCATGGGGTCACAAAGAGTCAGATACAACTGAGTGACTAAGCGCAGGACAGGACCCTAAACAAGATTCGAAGAAATGTTGGTAGAGAATTAAAAGTAGAACTGGGGTTGGCCAAAAAAGAGACTAGGGGGGGAAGAAAAAGGACAATGTGTGAGCAGAGGTGAGCCAGGCACATCTCTCGAGTCTGTTTTGCTCCAATGTACAATGCTCTCAGAGCATCACTAAGTTGCGTGTCTGATTCTTTTGCAGTCCCACAGATTGCGGCCCGCCAGGCTCCTCTGTCCATGGGACTTTTTAGGCAAGAATAATGGAGTGAGTTGCCATTTCCTCCTCCAGGGATCTTCCTGACCCAGGCAGCAAAACCACATCTCCTGTGTCTCCTGCTTTGAGAAGGCAGATTCTTTACCACTTGAGCCACCTGGGAAGCCCATTAGACTTAATAGCTTGAGTTAAACATTTTCAGTTTGTATCCAAGAGACAGCATAGGCTGCTGAGATGGGCTGGTCTGCATGCCAGTGTCTTAGCTCCTCCACACTCTCCACGTTCCAGGGATCCACGGGAGGAGGAAAGCCCAGGAGCAGACCTGTGCTGCTGCTGCTGCTGCTGCGTTGCTTCAGTCATGTCCGACTCTGTGCGACCCCAGAGAGTGCAGCCCAACAGGCTCCCCCGTCCCTGGGATTCTCCAGGCAAGAACACTGGAGTGGGGTGCCATTGCCTTCTCCTGGCCTGTGCTGATCAGGCCTAAATAAGCAGTGCTATCAATAATGGAGTTTTTTAATGGCTATTTTGTTGTTGTTGTGAAATACATAAATTATAGTACATCCATACAATGGAATACTATTCAGAAATAAAAAGAAATAAGCTATCTGATAGTCCCCAAAATACATGGAGGAAACTTAAGGGCTTATTTCTAAGTGAAAGAAGCCCATCTGAGAAGGCTATGTATTATATGACCCCAACATTATGACATTCTGGAAAGGGTAAAATGATAGACAGTAAAAAGCAGTTACCACGAGTTAGGGGGAAGGATGGGATGAATAGGTGGAGCACAGAGATGTTTAGGGCAGTGAACCTGTTCTGTACGATACACAATGGTGGACACATGTCATTAGCCATCTGTCAAAACCCAGAAAATGTATACTGCAAAGAGTGATCCCTAATGGAAACTATGGACTTCAGCTGATAATGATGCTTCATATTGGCCATAACAGGGCTTCCCCGATGGCAGATAAAGAATCTGCCTGCAATGCAGGAGACACAGGAAATGCAGGTTTGATCCCTGGGTCGGGAAGATCCCCTGGAGTAAGAAGCGGCAACCTATTCCAGTATTCTTGCCTGGAGAACCCCATGGACAGAGGAGCCTGGTGGGCTACAATCCATAGGGTCGCAAAGAGTCAGGCACGACTGAGTGGCTGAGCACACTGGCCGTAACAAGTGTACTACATGCATGCAAGGTGTTAATAACAGGGAATCTGCCGGTGGTGACGGTCGTCTTTCTATTTCTATAAACCTAAACTGCTCTGAAAATTAGTCTATTAATAAAAAATAATTGCTATGATAAGCCACAGGAAAATACATAAAGAAATCATAGTACATCCACACAATGTATTGCTGAAAGTCTAGGATAGAAAACTCTCAGTCACTTCATGACATTCAGCCAACAGCTTCCTCTGAGATTTCAGCTGGAAAAGAGGTGTCACCTGTATGGGAATTGAACCAGTGTCCATCCACCTAAATAGAAACCACAGGTAAGCCCTGAAAACTACAAATCAACGGGATGATCTGTGTACATAGATCCAATTTGATTTCAGCTTCAGTGATAAGGAAATCACAGAAAAGCTAGGAATAGTGATCCTAGAAGGACCTTGGCCCATCTGCTAAGAAGAGAGGAGGAGGACAGGCAACCAGCCCTTTAGATTTACTTCTAACCCCATGCTCACTGTCCAGCCCTATGTGTATGCACTAGGGACCTCAGTTTAGGGTCACCCAGGCTGACCACTCAAACCTCTTACCCCTTGGAGGTGGGGTGGGGGCAGGCAGAAGGGGCCAAGTTGGGAACAATTCACAGAAGGACTTGAGGAATATCACACACTGCTTGGCTCATTCTGTCTCCAGATCTCTGATGAGGCGGCATGACTTGCAGGGAAAAGCACAGACCTAGGAGTTATGAGACCAGAGACCAGTTTTACTCTCTGGACAACCTGGCCCTTTCCCTTCATCTGCAAAGCAGGGATAATCTTTTCTAGAGCCACAGAAGGTTTAAGCTGAAATAGACCCATCTTACAGGTGAGGTAAGCAAAGTCCAAGGAGACGAAAAGACTTCTATAGGTTTGCACGGCTGGAAGCCGACAAGTCATCTTCCCCTCAGTTAAGTGCAGTTTCTTTACCACCACAGAGCTGAAACAAAGGCCCTCTGCACAACAAAGAATACGGTCAATAATATTATAAAAACTTTGTATGAGGACAGGTGGTTTCTAGATTTAGCGCAGTGAACATTTTATGATGCTTGCAAATGTCTAACTACTAGGGACTACACCTGAAACTAACATAATATGGCAGGTCAACTACATTTCAATAATAAAAAAGACAATCCGCTTGAAAGTGTTTGGGAAAGGTAGATGCTCTAGATGGAGGGAAGTCGCTATCAGTGCTGTTATCTTTCCATCAGCATGCCCCGGTCCTCCTCTGCTCTGGGTGAACGTCTCCCATGTGCTTTTGGCAACTGTCAGCTGTGACCGGCCCTAGCTGGTGGTGCTACAGTCTGAGGTTGCAGGGCCAGGGACAAAGGAAGCTCTTGGCCCCAGGCCTCAGGGCACCGGAATTGTGACCCAGGTGGGGGCACAATTGGCTCATCCCCTGTTTGCACTTCTGCACTCCACTGGATAAAATTAGGATTCCTTATGTTTTGTGAATAATAATTCTATCTTTAACCCATGACACACACCAGGGCAATAATCCACTAAGTCAAGGGTCCCCAACCCCCAGGCCACGGACCAGGTAGCAGTCAGTGGCCAGTGAGGAACCTGGCCACACAGCAGGCGGTGAACAGCGGTGGGCCAGCCAGCGAAGCTTCGCCTGTCTTTACAGCCACTCCCCATCACTCGCATTACCCGCTGAGCCCCATCTCCTGTCAGATCAGCAGCGGCGTTAGACTCTCGTAGAAGCGTGAGCCCTACTGTGACCTGTGCATGAGAGGGATGTAGACTGCTCACTCCTTATGAGGATCATCCCCAAACCAGCCCCCCTGCCCTGCAACACTGGTCCATGGGAAAAGCGTCTTCCAGAAAACCAGTCCCTGGGGCCCAAAAGGTCGGGGCCGCTGCACAAAGTGCTTGAAAGAGACCCCCTGGGCTTTTGCTCTAGCACACCCATTCCGAGCTTCCACTTACTCCGTTTCCAGACCTTCTGTCCTCTCACCAGTTTAACTAATGCGCAAACATATTCCCAAATGGCCTCCAAAACGGATGATTACCAACAGACTGGAGAATGACGCAAACACAGGCCATCTACATAAGTGAACCAAGCTGGGGCAAAATGGATTGCCTGTGTGGCCTAAATCATGAGGTGGGCTCCATCCAAACAGGGCTGAATTCACAATTGCTGGCTTTTTAACCTAATTTCCTGAGCCAAGATTGGGAAGGTCCAATCCTTTCACTTTAAGAGCCCTCTCCCCAGTACCCACACCTATACCCTAACCCCTACACACACAGATAGCAAAGGCCCCACTGCCCATCTGCCGCTTCCCTGGTGGTCTCCACTGCAACACAATTCCATTGGCATAACTAAAAGGATACCAGAGAGAGGTCTGCTCCATTACTGTTTATGCGAAATGAATCAATAATTCCCTATTTCTCCCCATTCTCTAGTCTTAGATGAGCAACCCCATGGCAGAGCCTGGGAAAGAAGACAATGTATGGCGAATTAATCAGAACTCTTCTAATGAAGCAATTTTCCCCACCTAACCCAGGTTCCAGTTGAGCTATTTCAAATCCTGAAAGATGATGCTGTGAAAGTGCTGCACTCAATATGCCAGCAAATTTGGAAAACTCAGCAGTGGCCACAGGACTGGAAAAGGTCAGTTTTCATTCCAACCCCAAAGAAAGGCAATGCCAAAGAATGCTCAAAGTACCGAACAATTGCACTCATCTCACACGCTAGTAAAGTAATGCTCAAAATTCTCCAAGCCAGGCTTCTGCAATACGTGAACCGTGAACTTCCTGATGTTCAAGCTGGTTTTAGAAAAGGCAGAGGAACCAGAGATCAAATTGCCAACATCTGCTGGATCATTGAAAAAGCAAAAGAGTTCCAGAAAAACATCTATTTCTGCTTTATTGACTATGCCAAAGCCTTTGACTGTGTGGATCACAATAAACTGTGGAAAATTCTGAAAGAGATGGGAATACCAGACCACCTGACCTGCCTCTTAAGAAACCTATATGCAGGTCAGGAAGCAACAGTTAGAACTGGCCATGGAGCAACAGACTGGTTCCAAATAGGAAAAGGAGTATGTCAAGGCTGTATATTGTCACCCTGCTTATTTAACTTCTCTGAGGAGTACATCATGAGAAACGCTGGGCTGGAAGAATCACAAGCTGGAATCAAGATTGCCGGGAGAAATATCAATAACCTCAGATATGCAGATGACACCACCCTTATGGCAGAAAGTGAAGAGGAACTAAAAAGCCTCTTGATGAAAGTGAAAGAGGAGGGTGGAAAAAGTTGGCTTAAAGCTCAACATTCAGAAAACAAAGATCATGGTATCCGGTCCCTGCACTTCATGGGAAATAGATGGGGAAACAGTGGAAACAGTGTCAGACTTTACTTTTTTGGGCTCCAAAATCACTGCAGATGATGACTGCAGCCATGAAATTAAAAGATGCTTACTCCTTGGAGGGAAAGTTATGACCCAGCTAGATAGCATATTGAAAAGCAGAGATATTACTTTGCCAACAAAGATCCGTCTAGTCAAGGCTATGGTTTTTCCAGTGATCATCTATGGTTGTTGAGAGTTGGACTGTGAAGAAAGCTGAGCGCTGAAGAATTAATGCTTTTGAACTGTGGTGTTGGAGAAGACTCTTGAGAGTCCCTTGGACTGCAAGGAGATCCAACCAGTCCATTCTAAAGGAGATCAGTCCTGGGTGTTCATTGGCAGGACTGATGCTGAAGCTGAAACGCCAATACTTTAGCCACCTGATGTGAAGAGTTGACTCACTGGAAAAGACCCTGATGCTGGGAGAAGGGGACGACAGATGAGATGGCTGGATGGCATCACTAACTTGATGGACATGAGTTTGAGTGAACTCCAGGAGTTGGTGATGGACAGGGAGGCCTGGCATGCTGTGATTCATGGGGACACAAAGAGTCGGACACGACTGAGCAACTGAACTGAACTGAACCCAGGTTCAACAGGTGGGGTGCCCTTCATGGCCTCTCCAATTCACTCTAAGCACCAGCAGCCCTTCGTGCCCACTGATTTAATGGTGCCTTTTAACACAAAAGTCTGTGCCTGGAAAATGGCGCTATCCCTTGGTGAGCATCTTAAACTGCCCATCTCATCACCAACACACCTGCCTCAGGGAAACTGCCTCTTCCCATTTCTTGGTACCCAATACCCAGCCTCCCCATCACAACAACCAAGCCAAGGTTGAACCACACACATCAGGAACTTCTTGGTCAGTTCTGACTCAATAGTATCCTTCTGTGTTTTCTCCCTATTTTACCAAAACTGTTATGGAACAGACCCAGAGAATATGACTCATTCAAGATGGTGCAGCAAATCATATGGTCACAGTAATACTGAGTCCCCTTGTGATTCTTCTCTGTTCTGTTTGTGAGTTAAGAAGGTTAAACCATATGACAGTTCTATTGGGCTCTGACCTCCAGTCGGTCTACTTATCATGAAAAGAAAGGGATGTTGCTCAGTCGTGCCCAACTCTCTGCGACCCCATGGACCGTAGCCTACCAGGCTCCTCCATCCATACAGTTTTCCAGGCGAGAGTACTGGAGTAGGTTGCCATTTCCTTCTCCAGGGGATCTTCCCAACCCAGGGATCAAACCCGGGTCTCCCACATTGCAGGCAGACATTTTACCATCTGATAACCTGCTAAATATTCCCTTCCCATCCTACCTTCCTCCAACTTCCACCAAAGTTAGGAAGTCAGGGTGCTGAGTCTCTCATTTTTACAGTCAGTCTGGAGGTGAGACTAACACCAGGGATTGTGAACTCACCAGGTTTTGCAACTGACAGGGAACTCAAATCCACAGCCCAAATGCGATGCGTTCAGGCAGGTGAGGTGGTATCATCCCCTAGCTGCAGCTAGCAAAACTGGGATCCAGAAAGGCTATATGACATGCACAAGGTTCTCAGCTGTCCTTATAGGTGAGACCAAGAGGACCAGCAGCCAAATCTTCAGTATTCTTGTGTTTCCCCAACTCTACCACAACTATTACAGAAAGGTTTTATTTCAGGTGTCAGCCAAAGCTCTGAAAGGAGTTATCAAATATAAAGTCAAGTCTTTACAGAAGCAAATCATAACTATAACCTCTTAATGTTCGTATTATTATCCATGATCAAGACACAGTTGTAAGGACTTTAATGCTAAGACCCTTTGCCAACTATTAATAGAAAGCTATAGAGAAATTACAGCTTCCCAGGTGGCTCATTGGTAAAGAATTCACCTGTCAGTGCAGGAGCCACAAGAGATATGGGTGTGATCCCTGGGTCAGGAAGATCCCCTGGAGTAGGAAATTGCAACCAACTCCAGTATTCTTGCCTAGAAGATCCCGTGAAGAGAGGAGCCTGAAGGGCTACAGTCCATGGGGTTGCAAAGAGTTGGACAGGACTGAGGGACTGGTCACAGAGAAATTATAATTTCCCTATCTACAATAGATTTCACAAATCTGGACACCAGTAACCATGTCAAGGGTACTCACAATTAATGGCAAAGGAATTCTAACCCAACATACACAGTGCATAGGAAGAAGCTCTATGCTCTGCTAACCTACAAGGTAATCTTGCCACATTTACATATGTGTTTACAGCTCTGCCAGTGTTTAGTAAGAAACCACAGAAGCCAAAGAACTGTTCTATTTATCTGCAAAATTTCAATGCCATTGCTGTAAATAGCAAATGGCTTATTTTTAAAACTCAACCAGTATTTTTAGAGTTAAAACTCATTTCCCATATGTGCATAAGAAGCTCTTTCAGGTTGAAATAATCAGTTAAATTATCTAAGCCAAAATGATCATATTTTCCTCGCTAACTAACATAAAATTTGCTAGAAATGTACTCACAGAGAAAAATAGCACTCCCAACATGTACTAAAATTCACATTTAAGAATCCCAACATTCACTTTAGGGATGATTTCACTCTTCTAAATGTCTCGACTCATTTAATCCCCCTACAAAATCCACACAAGCCACCCGAAGCATTATTTCTCAGGATTTTAAAGTCTATTAAAACACACCACACAGATGAAAACAGGGACTGTTCTGAGTCTGGAGCATCTGAACACCAGTTCCCCTTCGCTGGAGAGCAAACAGTAGGAAGTTGGATCCTCAGCCAGGGGCTGGAATCCTCGCCCACTGCTGGTACTGATGTGAAGGTGAGAGGCACCATTATGCCACCAGCAAGACGTGGGGTCACTGGCAGTCCCTATTATCCTGGCAGGGAACTGGCTGTCCCTTCCCACTATGTCAAGGTTGAGCCCTACTCGCCCGTTAGCCCTGAGAGCGAATCTTGCCTCACTTCAGCCTCCCAGTGACTTCCTGATGACCCACCCAGACAGCAGCACAGCCGCACTGAGGCCTCGGGGACCCTCCGCAACCCAAGGCAGCGAGGGCCACTGCTACCCGAGGCTGAAGACCTACTTACCAGGTGTACTGAACACTCAAACTAGATAAGAATCTGACATTTTCCTTTGCCGTGATATGACACCCTTGCTTTTTTCAAAGGAGAAAATCACTTTAACCAGCCGAGTGGCCCCTTCCTGCTGCAACAGGTCCCAGCAGCCATTCACTGACTCTTTAAGCATGTCCTGATTTTAGCCTGTTTCAGAGCATTTATCTTCTTTTAATTCTTCCCATAACAACCCAAAGCAGTGTAGTCCAGTAACACTTTCCTCTTGCCTGACTTAACCACAAGAGTCAGACTTAACCACAGCCTGACTACCTCAGCAAATTTAGGCAAGGGACTGCATGGACAAGTGAATGCCATTGGTCACCTGCAAAATTCATTTTAGCGAAGAATCAACTCATTGTTTCCCGACACTTACCAGAGAAAAAGGAAAAATAAAGGCAAGCAACCTTAGGGGAGAGTAGCATCCCTGATTTCAAGAGTTAATCAGTTTTGAAACAGCCAAAGGTCAGCAGCAGAAAATGGAAAAGTCCCCATAGTGAGAATAATCAGTAGCTAGGCATTCAGCAATTGCATACCAAGTATAAGATTCACCAGTGCAGTGGCAATGCATGCCTGCTTCTGCAGCCCCACCTCCCAAGCCAGCAGCTTGCACTCCACATGAGGAAGAGAGAAGCCTCTGGTCTCCTCCACACCCATCCATTGACATGCAGGGTTCTCCGCACCTCCAAAGGACAAGAGCAGCAGGCAAGGATGCTGACCAGGCATCATGCTCCCTCTGTTTCAGACACCAGTCGTACTAATTCCCACCCATTCAAGTACTCTTCTGTTGAGCATCCACAATTAAAGACATGACAACAAGGTCTGAGATTTGAGGGATGTACCTGACTCTCTCTCCCCTCCAGGGGTGGTGGAATCTGATCAGCAAAACCAATCTTCCCTGGATCACCCATAAAGGCACTAACCTCATCCACGTTCTCAAAAGCGTTGATGACGTCATAGGGCAAACAGGACAGAAGATCAATCACAAACCACGTCTTCAGGTAGTTCATGCGAATGAGTTTGGGGTCAGAAATCACCTCCCCAGCGGGTCCAACAAAAGTGGTATGAAAATTCAGCACAATGTCCACCAAAAAAATGACATCCACGATGCTATCCACAACCAGCCAGGCCACGTTGTTCTGCCTGGTTTTAAAGGAGACATTGTAAGGAACCAGGATGGCTGTGTAGAAGGTTAAGATCAGGATGATCCAATCCCACGTGGTCTTAAAAACACAGTAATGTAAGATGATGTGCGGGGGAGTCTTTGGCGCCTCCTGCTTGTACTGGGGAAGGATGTCTGAGCCCAGCTGTAGAACCTGTGAGGAAAAATACAGCCAAGAGAGAACCAGGTGAGGATTTCATCGCAAGCATCAAACCAGTCAGCCTCTGTCACGGACAAACACTCATGACATTCCAGATGGATCAGGAAGTACAAAAACAGGAACTGGAGGACTATGGGAGAATAGAGTGAGCACTGTAATATAAGTGATCATAATGAAACAATAAGTATACCAAGTAGCTCACAGACATTGATTACCTCACAATTCTAAATATAACCTTGTTTGATTAGCCAGTTATTATTCCATGTCACAGGAGAGAGACTGGGGTACAAGAGAATTAAGCAACTTTACTCAACAAATATTGATTACTTTGGGACCAGCATTGTTCTAGACACTGGGCAAATAGCAATGAAGGAAACAGCATGATTCTTGTTCTTGGAGAGGTTAGTCTAGTAGACAAATCAAGACGATACCAAATTGTAAGAAGAGATAAATAGAGTGGATATATGTTTACATATAACTGAATCACTTTGCTGTACAGAAGAAATTAACACAACATTGTAAATCAACTATACACCAATAAAAATTAATTTAAAAAAAAGTAAATGCAGACTACAACAGTACCTACCTCATAGGGTTGCTGCAATGATTAAATATGTTAATATATGCATAGAGCTTAAAATTGCTGCTGTTATTTTTGTTTAATTGCTAACTTGTGTCCGACTCTTTTGCAACCCCTGGTGGGTCTGTAGCCCACCAGGCTCCTCTGTCCATGGGATTCTCCAGGCAAGAATACTGAATTGAGTTGCCATTTCCTTCTCCAGGGGATCTTTCTGACTCAGGGATTGAATGCTCGTCTCCTGCATTACAGGTGGATTCTATACCACTGAGCCAATAGGGAAACCCACAGAGCTTAAAATAGTGGCTAATAAAGAGTAAGTGTTTTAAATAATGATGATAACAATAACTTCATTACAGGTTGCTGTCAAGTATAAATTAGACAACATACATAAAAGTACCTAGAAAATAAATCTGAGTACTTGCAAAAAAAAATAAATTTAAATTATCATTAAATTTCACTATTGACAAATTTTAATCAAATGATTGTGACTGTATTCTAATAAAACTATGTACAATGAAATTTTACTTTCAAAAAATAAGAGGCTGGGGGACACACAGTGTTTTGATAGAATGTGACTTGAGGAGTAGAGCAAAGAGACTGTTTGGACTGAAACCTGAATAAAAGCAAGACACCAGTCATTCAAACTTTGGATGAAAAGTATCCAAGATAGAGAAGATAACCAGTGTAATGGCCTCAGGGTAGGACAAGTGAGATAGTTTTAGGAAAGGAAGAAAGTCTGGTATGACTAACGCATACTAAACGAGGGGGAAAGGGGTGCTAGACAACTCGACGGGGAAGCAGAAACCAGACCACGCAGGCCCTAGTGGGCCATGCGGAGGTGTTGGATTTTATTCTCAGTATGTCTCAGTGTAACTGGAGGGTCCTGAGTAAGAAAGTAATAATCAGATGCATGTTTATGAAAGAATAAATTGAGGCAGAGGATTAGAGGGAAGAACAGAATCAGAGAACTCACTATTATAGTCTGGGGAAATGATAGGGTGATGGAGAAAAGTAATCCAATTTTGGATATATTTTTGAATTAAAACCAACTGGACTTGCTATTGGCTGGAAAGTAAAGGGAGAAGGGGTACTCATTACTTTATTCCCAAAACACAGCACAGTGACTGGTCCACAGTAGGCAGTACAGGACGATTTCTAAGTGAATGACTGAGCTTCAAGGTCATACAGCTAGCAAAAGATGGGACTAGGATCCCAAATAAGATCTAGCTGGATTAAAAACATGCGCTGCTCCACAGCAAGATTATATTTCCCTAAATAACAGGCTTTTAAGGAATCAGATTCAGTAAACAATGAAATATAGAGAAGCCTGGTTCCAAGAAAGTATTGAGCATGGTTCTCACCCTTGATAATCAAAGGCAAGAAGCTCTGCTTTTAGAAGCCAGGCCAAGTTGCAGTTACATACACGTCCCCCAGCTGCTCCTCTGTGGCACTTAGGTGGTTCTTAGAAACATCTAGGTGAAACTTCCCCTTGTGTCATGGGAACGTCTTTGTACCTCTAGAGAATAAAGATCCCTTGTGCTGTGCTGTGCTTAGTCACTCAGTCGTGTCTGACTCTGTGACCCCATGGACTGTAGCCCACCAGGCTCCTCTGTCCATGGGGATTCTCCAAGCAAGAATACTGGAGTGGATTGCTATGTCCTCCTCCAGGGGATCTTCCCAACCTAGGGATCGAACCCAGGTCTTCCACATTGCAGGCACCATCTGAGCCACCAAGGAAGCCCAGGAATACTGGAGTGGGTAGCCTATCCCTTCTCCAGGGGATCTTCCCAACCTAGGAATCCCGACCTACTGCAGGTGGATTCTTCACCAGCTGAGCTACCAGGGAAGCTCAAAAGATCCCTTAATGAATGTGAAATAATCTGAATATCTCTGGTCCCCCTCTAGTTGGCCCCAAGTCTTAAAGGTGAGAAAAAGAAAGCTATAAATTCAGAGGGCCCAGTGTGTAGTTGGGGTATGAAAACTGTTTCTACCCATCCCAACAATGCACAGAGCTCTTTGGGATTTTAACTTTCCTTCCCCCCATGGAAAGCAATTTACACAAGCTTGATTAAGGATACTTGGACCTGAGACCTCAGGTAGGAAAAGTGATTGGCCTGTTAGAATAAACCAAGTAAAAGCAAACTGGATGAGACTTCCACTTTCACAAATACGGAGTAGCTATACTCCTCCCTATTCCTCACTCTGCTCAGCGTGGTCAGTCACTCAGTCATGTCCGACTCTTTGCAGTCCTATCAACTGTAGCCCACCAGGCTCCTCTGTCCATGGAATTCTCCAGGCAAGAATACTGGAGCAGGTTGCCATTTCCTACTCCACAGGATCATCCTGACCCAGGGACCCAACCCACGCTCCCTGCATCTCCTAAACTGGGAGATGGATTCTTTACCACTGAGCCACCTGGAAAGCCTGATTCCTTGCTCTAAGTACCTCGAAAAGTTCTAGACATTAAAAAAAAACAAAAAACATTACATTAAACAAACATTAAACTATTCTGAATGGTGGAGAAAGGAAAGCAAACTGGCTAGGAATAACAGTGGTGAGTTCTCTGGCTTTATTTTCTGCTTCATATATTCCTAGACTTGGAGCTGAAGAAGGCAGCAACATGGAAATATCAGTGGGTGTAGACGAAAAGGGTCCCAACAAAAGGCCAGTCTCTGTAGCACAAAAACTGGGAAGGGGGCCTCAACAGACAGAACACTTTAGATAATAATCGCTCTACCTGTCAAAATACAATAGAAAACTTGTGGCCCCACTCCCACCTTAAGCCAGCAAGGGCTACTAGGAAGCCTAGATTTCCCCCTTCTTGAGGCTGTAGTGAAGCATGCAGCCTCCACTTTGTTCTTACTTGAGTATTACCAGAGAAGGCCCAGCAGGGAGCACAGACTTCCTTTTACTTTCCCCAGCAGCAATAAGGCCCACCGCCACTACAGTGCACAGAGGGATCAATGTGAGGTTTGCAGGGAGCTCTTGCTCTTATGATCACCCATCACTAACAAGGAGACCTAACAAGTGACAGTGGAGGCTGAGTTGGAAATTCGGACTTCCACCCTAACCTGGTAGAAATGAGGGGATGCCTACTCCTTTCTCTATCTGTATCTGTCTCAAAAGTAGCCATCTAAAACCAAAGGTTTAAGTAAGATCCAGAGTCTCACAATATAATATTCAAAATGGCCATTTCAACAAAAAATCAGTCACTATATGCAGAGTACATCATGAGAAACGCTGGGCTGGAAGAATCACAAGCTGGAATCAAGATTGCCAGGAGAAATATCAATAACCTCAGATATGCAGATGACACCACCCTTATGGCAGAAAGTGAAGAGGAACTAAAAAGCCTCTTGATGAAAGTGAAAGAAGAGAGTGAAAAAGTTGGCTTAAAGCTCAACATTCAGAAAACGAAGATCATGGCATCTGGTCCCATCACTTCATGGCAAATAGATGGGGAAACAGTGGAAACAGTGTCAGACTTTATTTTTGGGGGCTCCAAAATCACTGCAGATGGTGATTGTAGCCATGAAATTAAAAGACGCTTATTCCTTGGAAGAAAAGTTATGACCAACCTAGACAGCATATTCAAAAGCAGAGACATTACTTTGCCAACAAAGGTCTGTCTAGTCAAGGCTATGGTTTTTCCTGTGGTCATGCATGGATGTGAGAGTTGGACTGTGAAGAAGGCTGAGCGCCGAAGAATTGATGCTTTTGAACTGTGGTGTTGGAGAAGACTCCTGAGAGTCCCTTGGACTGCAAGGAGATCCAGCCAGTCCATTCTGAAGGAGATCAGCCCTGGGTGTTCCTTGGAAGGACTGATGCTAAAGCTGAAACTCCAGTACTTTGGCCAACTCATGCAAAGAGTTGACTCATTGGAAAAGACCTTGATGCTGGGAAGGATTGGGGGCAGGAGGAAAAGGGGACAACAGAGGATGAGATGGCTGGATGGCATCACTGACTCGATGGACGTGAGTCTGAGTGAACTCCAGGAGTTGGTGATGGACAGGGAGGCCTGGTGTGCTGTGATTCATGGGGTCACAGAGAATCGGACACGACTGAGTGACTGAACTGAACTGATACCAAGAATCAAGAAAACACCAAACTGACTGAAAAACAGAAAATCAATGGATGCCAAGAATCAAGATGACAAAGATGTCAGAAATATCTGACAAAGATTTTCAAACATCCATCATAAAAAAAATGCTCAAATGGGCAATTACAGACACACTTGAAACAAATGAAAAAAGATAAAGTCTCAGAAATAGCAAATAAATAGAAAAGAAATAGCAAAGAAACAGAAAGTCTCAACCGCAAAGAAACCAAATAGAAATTTTAATACCAAAAATGATGACAACTAATTTTTAAAAGTCAATGGATGGGATCAACAGCAGAATGGAGGGGACAGAGGAAAGAATCGGTGAATTTAAAGACAAAACAATAGAAATTACCCAATCTAAACAACAGACACAGAGAGGCACATCACAAAATGATAAAAAGGCAAATTCTCCAACAAGATATAGAAATCTTAATGCTTATGCACCAAACGAAAAAGTTCCAAGCATATGTGAAGCAAAAACTGATTGAAAGATGAAATAGACAAACCTACACACTTCTTTTTCAACCTCTGATAGAACAACTAGACAGAAAGTAAGCAAGGATATAGAAGATCTCAATGACAATATCAGCCAACAGAACTTAATCAACATTTATCAAATGCCCCACCCAACAAGAATTTGCAGAATACACATTCTATTCAAGTGCATGTGGAACATTATTCAAGACAGACCATACACTAGTCCATAAGACAAACCTTGACAGATTTAACAGAATTTAAATCACACAAGGTATATTCTCTGACTATAATGGAATCAAACTAGAAATCAATAACAGAAAGATAAGAGGAAAATATCCAAATACTTGGAACTAAATATCCAACACTTGGAAACAATTCAATTCTAAATAATCTATGATCTAAAGAAGAAGAAGTCTCAAGGGAAATTTAAAAATATATTGAACTCAGTGAAAATGAGAACATAACATATAAAAATTTGTGTGATGCTGCTAAAGCAGTAATGAAAGGAAAATTTATAGCACTTAAATATATGCATAAGGAAAAAGAAAAAGTCTCCGATCAATAATGTGCATTCTCACGTCAAGAACTTATAAAAGAGCAAAATAAAACTAAATCAGCAAGCAGAAGGAAGGAAATAATGAGTAGAAATCAGTGAAATTGACAATAGGAAAACAATAGAGAAAATCAGTCATTTTTAAAAATAAATAAAACCAATAGCAAGACTGAAAAAAAGAAAAGAAAAGCCTTAAATTACCAATATCAGAAATGAAACAGGAAATGCAAGTATAAACTGTAGACACCCAAAATAGAATAGGGAATGCCACAAACAACTCTACACATAAAATTTTACTACTTAAATGAAATGGTCCTTGAAAAATACAAACTACCACAATTCATATCCCTATAAACTATGAGAAAATTGAATTCATAATTTTAAAACTTCTAAAAGAAATCTCCAGGCCCAGATGGTTTTAATGACATCAAAATTTAACCAAGAATTAATGACAATTCTTCCAGAAAACAAAAGTAAAAGGTATACTTTTGAATTCATTTTGTGAAGCTAGTATTACCCTGATTCCAAACCCAGACAAAGACAGTACCAAAAAGACAACTACAGACTAACATCACTCATAAATATAGCTGCAAAAATCCTTAACAGTAACAAATAGAATTCAGCAATATATAAAAAGAATGACCAAATGGGTAAATTTCAAGGCTGGAAAGCAAATTCAATATTGAAAAATGAATCAGTGTAATAAAAAAAAATTTGACAATAGTCAACATTTATTCATGATAAAAACTCAGAAAGAAATAGGAATAGAGGAAATTTTCTTCAACTTGATAAATAGCATCTATAAAAAACTTAGAGCTAACATCATATTTAATGATCAAAGACTGAAACCTTTCCCCCTAACATCAAGAACAAGGAAAAATATCAGTTTTTACTACTATTATTCAATATAGTACTGCCTCTGCAATAGGCAAAAAAGGGAGAGAGAAAGAGAGGAAAAAGAAAAAGAATAAAAGGCATTCAGATTTGGTAGAAGGAAATAAAAATATTCCTATTTGCAAATGACATAATGGGATACATAGAATATCCCAAGGAATCTACATTCAAACTCGTACAGTTAGTGAGTTCAGCAAGGTCACATAAGATAAACATACAAAACTCATCATATTTCTTACACTAGAAATGAAGACCAGTGTTATACAATACCATTTATAATCACTTAAAAAAACACTTAAGTACAGGTATAATAAGCTTCCCAGGCGGCTCAGTGGTACAGAATCTACCTGCCAGTGCAGGAGATGTAGGAGACCCAGGTTGGATCCCTGAGTTGGGAAGATCCCCTGGAGTAGGAAATGCAACCTGTTCCCGCAATCTTGCCTGGAAAATTCCATGGACAGAGGAGTCTGGCAGGCTACCGTCCATGGGGTCACAAAGAGTTAAACATGATTGAGTGATTGAGCACACAAGTATAATTAAACATACAGAACTTGTATGCCAAAACAAAAACAAAAGCCAAAAGGCCGACTAAAGAGATTAGAGAAGATATAAATAAATGGAGACACGTGTAAATTAGAAGACTTCAACATACTAAAGATTTCCAGTCTCTCCAAATGGATACCGGTTTAGCATAATTTCTATCTAAATGCCAACAAGAGTTGTAAATATCCACAAGATTATTCTAAAAAGTTATATGGAAAGGCATAGGAATGGGAATAGATAGAACAATTTTAAATAAGAAGAATAAAGTGGGAGGAATAAGCCTAGTCAATTTCAGGACTTAGTACATAGCAAAGTAATTAAGACAGTGTGATACTGATAGAAAAAGAGACTTACAGATTAATGGAACAGATAGAGAACCCAGAAATAGACCCACACAAATACTCAACTGATTTTTTACAATGGTGCAGAAAGCAATTCAGTGGAGGAAAGACAGCCTTTTCCACAAATGATGCTGGAGCAAAGGACATTCACAGGCAGGAAAAAAAAAAAAAGAGACTCAATATGTCTTACACCTCACACAAAAATGGGCTTCCTTTGTGGCTCAGTTAGTAAAGAATCACCCGCAATGCAAGAGACCTAGGTTTAATCTCTGGGTCGGCAAGATACCATGGATAAGGAAATGGCAACCCACTCCAGTATCTTTGCCCGGAGAATTCTATGGACAGAGAAGGCTGGTGGGTTACAGTCCCAGGGGTCACAAAGAGACAGACACAGATGAGTGACTAACACTTGCATAAAAATTATCTCAAAAGGATTGTAGGCTTAAATGTAAGATTATAAAATTTTCAGAGAAAAACATTTAAGAAAATCTTTAGGACCCAGGGTAGGTAAAGTATTTTTAATCTTGAATCCAAAGCACAATACATGAAAGAAAAAAAATGAATAAATTGGGCACTACCAAAAGTTAACAGTTTTGCCTTGCAGAAGACTCTGTTAGAAGTATAGAAACACAAGCTACATATAACTTGGAGAAAAGATTTGCAAATCACATATTCAACAAAGAAATAGGATCCATGATATACATAATTTACAATATAAAAATCTCAAAACTCAACAATAAAAAACAATCCAGTCAGTTCAGTTAAGTTCAGTCCCTCAGTTGTATCCAACTCTTTGCGACACCATGGACTGCAGCACACCAGGCCTCCCTGTCCATCACCAACTCCCAGAGTTTACTCAAACTCATGTCCATTGAGTCAGTGAGGCCATCCTCTGTTGTCCCCTTCTCACGCCTTCAATCTTTCCCAGCATCAGGGTCTTTTCAAATGAGTCCGTTCTTGGCATCAGGTGGCCAAAGTATTGGAGTTTCAGCTTCAGCATCAGTCCTTCCAATGAATATTCAGGACTGATTTCCTTTAGAATGGACTGGTTGGATCTCCTTGCAGTCCAAGGGACTCTCAAGACTCTTCTCCAACACCACAGTTCAAAAGCATCAATTCTTCAGCATTCAGCTTTCTTTACAGTCCAACTCTCACATCCATCCATGACTACTGGAAAAACCATAGCTTTGACTAGACAGACCTTTGCTGACAAAGGAATGTCTCTGCTTTTTAATATGCTCTCTAGGTTGGTCACAACTTTTCTTTCAAGGAGTAAACGTCTTTTAATTTCATGGCTGCAGTCACCATCTGCAGTGATTTTGGAGCCCCAAAAAATAAAGTCTGACACCGTTTCCACTGTTTCCCCCCATCTATTTGCCATGAAGTAATGGGATCAGATGCCTTCATCTTAGTTTTCTGAATGTTGAGCTTTAAGCCAACTTTTTCACGCTCCTCTTTCACTTTCATCTAGAGGCTCTTTAGTTCTTCACTTTCTGCCATAAAGGTGGTATCATCTGCATATCTGAGGTTATTGATATTTCTCCTGGCAATTTTGATTCCAGCTTGTGTTTCATCCAGCCCAGCATTTCTCATGATGTATTCTGCATAGAACTTAAATAAGCAGGATGACAATATACAGCCTTGATGTACTTCTTTCCCAATTTGGAACCAGTCTGTTTTTCCATACCCAGTTCTAACTGTTGCTTCCTAACCTGCATAGATTTCTCAAGAGACAGGTCAGGTGGTCTGGTATTCCCATCTCTTTCAGAATTTTCCACAGTTTGTGGTGATCCACACAGTCAAAGGCTTTGGCATAGTCAATAAAGCAGAAATAGATGTTTTTTCTGGAACTCTCTTGCTTTTTCCATGATCCAGCAGATGTTGGCAATTTGATCTCTGGTTCCTCTGCCTTTTCTAAAACCAGCGTGAACATCAGGAAGTTCATAGTTCATTGTGAACTGTATTGTTGAAGCCTGGCTTAGAGAATTTTGAGCATTACTTTACTAGCGTGTGAGATGAGTGCAATTGTGTGGTAGTTTGAGCATTCTTTGGCATTGCCTTTCTTTGGGACTGGAATGAAAACTGACCTTTTCCAGTCTTGTAGCCACTGCTGAGTTTTCCAGATATGCTGGCATATTGAGTTGCAGCACTTTCACAGCATCATCTTTCAGGATTTGAAATAGCTAAACTGGAATTCCATCACCTCCACTAGCTTTGTTCTTAGTGATGCTTTCTAAGGCCCACTTGACTTCACACTCCAGGATGTCTGGCTCTAGGAGAGTGATCACACCATTGTGATTATCTTGGTGGTGAAGATCTTTTTTGTACAGTTCTTCTGTGTATTCTTGCCACTTCTTAATATCTTCTGCTTCTGTTAGGTCCATACCATTTCTGTCCTTTATCGAGCCCATCTTTCCATGAAATGTTCCCTTGGTATCTCTAATTTTCTTGAAGAAATCTCTAGTCTTTCCCATTCTATTGTTTTCCTCTATTTCTTTGCATTGATCGCTGAGGAAGGCTTTCTTATCTCTCCTTGCTATTCTTTGGAACTGTGCATTCAAATGGGTATATCTTTGCTTTTTCACTTCTCTTCTTTACACAGCTATTTGTAAGGCCTCCCCAGACAGCCATTTAGCTTTTTTGCATTTCTTTTTCTGGGGGATGGTCTTGATCCCTGTCTCCTGTACAATGTCGCGAACCTCTATCCATAGTTCATCAGGCACTCTATCAGGTCTAGTCCCTTAAATCTATTTCTCACTCCCACTGTATAATCGTAAGGGATTAGATTTAGGTCATACTTGAATGGTCTAGTGTTTTTCCCTACTTTCTTCAATTTAAGTCTGAATTTGGCAATAAGGAGTTCATGATCTGAGTCACAGTCAGCTCCCGGTCTTGTTTTTGCTGACTGAATAGAACTTCTCCACCTTTGGCTGCAAAGAATATTATCAGTCTGATTTCAGTATTGACCGTCTGGTGAAGTAGTCCATGTGTAGAGTCTTCTCTTGTCTTGTTGGAAGAGGGTGTTTGCTATGACCGGTGTGTTCTCTTGACAAAACTCTATTATCCTTTGCCCTGCTTCATTGTGTACTCCAAAGCCAAATTTGCCTGTTACTCTAGGTGTTTCTTGACTTCCTACTTTTGCATTCCAGTCCCCTATAATGAAAAGGACATCTTTTTTGGGTGTTAGTTCTAGAAGTTCTTGTAGGTCTTCATAGAACCATTAAACTTCAGCTTCTTCAGCATTACTGGTTGGGGCATAGACCAGTCAGAAGCATAAAGCTCCTAGAGGCTAACATAGGCAGCACACTCCCTAACATAAATCACAGCAAGATTCTCTATGACTCACCTCCTAGAATAATGGAAATAAAAACAAAAATAAACAAATGCTAAGCTGCTAAGTCACTTCAGTCGTGTCTGACTCTGTGTGACCCCATAGATGGCAGCCCACCAGGCTTCCCTGTCCCTGGGATTCCCCAGGCAAGAACACTGGAGTAGGTTGCCATTTCCTTCTCCAATGCATGAAAGTTAAAAGTAAAAGTGAAGTCGCACAGTCGTGTCTGACTCTTAGCAACCCCATGGACTGCAGCCTACCAGGATCCTCCATCCATGGGATTTTCTAGGCAAGAGTACTGGAGTGGGGTGCCATTTCCTTCTCCGATAAACAAATGGGACCTAATTAAACTTAAAAGCTTTTGTGCAGCAAAGGAAACTATAAGTAAGGTGAAAAGACAACCCTCAGAATGGGAGAAAATAACAGCAAATGAACCAGCTGACAAGGGATCAATACCCAAAATATACAAGCAGCTCATACAGCTAAATAACAGAAAACAACCCAATCAAAAAGTGGGAAGAAGACCTAACTAGGCATTTCTCCAAAGAAGACATGCACTTGGCTGACAAACACAAGAAAAGATATTCAACATTGTTCATTATTAGGGAAATGTGAATGAAAACCACACGAGGTGTCCCCTCGTGGCCATCATCAAGAAACCTACAAATAATAAATGTGGGAGAGGGTGTGGAGAAAAGGGAACCCTCTTGTGATCTTGGTGGGAATGTAAATTGATACAGGCACTATGGAGAACAGTATGGAGATTCCTTTAAAAAAAACTAGGACTAAAACTACCAGAGGACCCAAAAATCCCACTACTGAGGATATACTCTGAAGAAACCATAATTGAAAAAGACGCCTGTAGCCCAATGCTCACTGCAGCATTATTTACGATAGTTAGGACACAGAATCAACCTAGATGTCCATCAACACATAAATGGATAAAGCAGCTGTGGTAAATATGTACAATGGAATATTACTCAGCCATAAAAAGGAATGCATTTGAGTCAGTTCTAATGAGGTGGATAAACGTACAGCCTAATATACAGAGTCAGAAAGAGAAAAACAAACATCACATATTAATGCATGCATATGGAATCTAGAAAGATGGTACTGATAAACCTAACTGCAGAGCAGCAATGGAGACACAGACAGAGAAAACAGACTTGTAGACACAATAGGGGAAGGAGGGGGAGGGACAAATTGAAACAGTAACATTGAAACGTATACATTGTGTGTGTGTGTATATGCAAGATATTACCATATGTAAAATAGATAACCATTGGGAATTTGCTATACAATGCAGAGAGCTCAAACCTGGTGCTCTGTAACAACCTAGAAGGATGGGAGTGGGTGGGAGGTGGGAGTGAAATTCAGGAGGAAAGGGATATACATGTACCTATGGCTGATTCATGTTGATGTGTGGCAGAAACCAAGATAATATTGTAAAGCAATTTTGCTCCAATGAAATGTATTTTTTTAAGAGATTTAAAAAAAGAAAAAATAGCATTTACATTAAAAAATAAAGTACAAAATATGACTTTGAAAAAAAGAAAGAAATGAGCAAAAATTATGAAAGGACATGTTACCCAAGAGGATACACAGATGGTGAATACATGAAAAGATGTTCACATCATTAGCCATCAGAGAAATGCAATGAGATATCACTATGTACATATCACAACAGCTAAAATAAAAAATTGCATTTGACAACATCAAATGCTGGTGAGACTGCAGAGAAGCTGGATTTCTCATATATCACTAATGGAAATGTAAAATGACATAGCCACTCCAGAAAAGAGTTTGGCAGTTTATTAAACAACAAAATATGCAACAGTAATTATACTCCTGGGCATTTATCCCAGAAAAACAAAAATTTAGATTCAAACAAAAACCTGTACACGAATGCTCACAGTAAGTTTATTTGTAATACCAAAAAACAGAATCGGCCAAGATGTCCTTCAAGAGATGAGTAGTTAAACTGTGGCACATCCATACCACAGACTGCTGCTGCTGCTGCTAAGTCGCTTCAGTCGTGTCCGACTCTGTGTGACCCCGTAGACAGCAGCCCATCAGGCTCCCCCATCTCTGGGATTCTCCAGGCAAGAACACTGGAGTGGGTTGCTATTTCCTTCTCCAATGCATGTGAAAGTAAAGTCACTCAATTGTGTCCGACTCTTAGCGACCTCATGGACTACAACCTACCAGGCTCTTCGGTCCATGGGATTTTCCGGGCAAGAGTACTGGAGTCGGGTGCCATTGCCTTCTCCAATACCACAGACTACCACTCAGTAATAAAAAGGTGCCACTACTGATACACCCGACAAGCTGGATTAAATCCAGAGATTTACAAAGCCTACCTCAGACAACACACTACATGATTCCATTTATATAACATCCTTGAAATGACAAAATCATAGAAATATTGAACAAATCAGTGTTTCCCAAGGGTTTAAGGAGGGGGTGAGGGTAGGAAGAGTGTGGCCATAAAGAGGCAACATGAGTTATTATGGTGATGAAAGCGTTCTATATATTGACTGCACCAATGTCAATATCCTGGCCATGATACTGAACTACAGTTCTGCAGGAAGTTACCATCAGGGAAACTGAGTAAAGAGCACATGGGATCTCTGTATGATTTCTTAAAACAGCACATCAATCTACAATCATCTCAAATTAAGTCCAATTTTTTAAACAATTAACTGACTAGAGATGAATCACAAGCATTGTAAGGAAGGAGTCCTGGGCACAGAGCTAAGTGAAAGGCAGGGGAAAGGGAGACGAGTTAGTTAGGAGTCTACTGTATGTTTGCAAGATACAATCTGGGCAAAAAGACCATTCAGCAAGAACTCAAACCGCAAGTACGCAGCCACTTGCTGACCGCACACCAGAGTTGCCTGGAGTTCCATGGAGGAAATGTCCTCTTACAGAAAAATGGCTGTTCCTGTGACAGTCTGATAAAATCCATAATTATTCCCAAATAAGATTTCCCATTCTGAAGCTTTCAGAACACTCTTAGGCCCTGCTTGAGTGAGGCCTGAGTCAATAGTGTCCTCAGACCTCCCAACAGTGCTGCTGACCGCGACTCGCCCTCTGAGGCTACTCCAACAACATGCGTTCAAAGGGTATGGACAGAGCTGCTAAGCCAGACAGGCAGGGATGTTAGGCCTTGTGTTCAGTTTCCGCTTCCCATCTCTGGGATGCAGCCTTCCACACTGAAATCACACGATATCTGCATTCTATAAGAAGCCTGGAAGTCAGGACATTTGATCAGGTTAAACGTGACACATTGTCTTTCCAAATCTTTAAGTTAAAGGCTGCAAACTGTTCCCCTCAGGCCAAGTTTTTAGAGTCTGACTTGAGATCCTCTGTGTTTCACTCTAATATGAACTCTTTAGCAATTACATGGAAAACAAAAGATGGAAATTCCAAGGAGTGAGTTCTTCATTACAGAAAAATCAAGATTCTTCAGAAAATTTCCCAGACCAAAAGAGTACTTCACATCCAGTAAACTGACAGTCTTTTCAGAGTGAGGTGACAAATGACTAAGGATCCGTGTTTATCAGAAAGATTCCCAGAAGACTGACCCACTGTCCCCCTCACAAGTGTTCTGGGAATGGATTCAGACCAGAACAAGTGGTAACAGAACGGCTCTGATGAGCTCCGTGGCTGCCACCGTCAAAAGGAAAAGCATTCCAGGGATCGTGCACAATATTTCTCCACTGGGAAAGCGGTCAGTGTCCACCAAAGGGAGAAGTCTCTGGGTGTGGAATCAAAACAGATGGGACACCAACCTTGTGCCCAGTCATAACAGTTGGGCCCAATGTTAGATGCTCAGTGATGCTTCAAAACTTTGCAGAGAAACAGCTTCAGCGGACGTGGAGACAGAGCCTGCTCTGGTGCTCTCAGCGGCCACCCCTTGGTTAGTCCTCCCCCCTACCTCTTTTCTACAATTAGCAGCATGAGCATATGCTTCTAGTTTCTTCCATTTGATAAGTTTTGTACCATGAAAGCCTCCAAAGGCAGAGAGCTCACAGCTCTTCCAGGATGTCCTTCCTAAGAGTGTGACTGCACCTGTCCCACATGCCCAATCAGACAGGAGTTCCCCCAAATGCAGACACACTCTTCCAAGTGTGATGTTGTTGTTCACACTTTCCCTGACTTCTCCCTACAACACTCAGGCTCTGCCCACACGAAAGCTCATTGTAAGCCATTACTGATGAAGTCAAAGAATGCCCATGAACACAGATGGATTCTGAAGGAAAATAAGTTAGGTCCTTCCCCTAAATGAAGAATAAGGAATTAAGACTGATTATCCCATTTCTCTAGCACTTTCACTTCCAAAGTCCTCTACTGTGCTTCTGAATCCTTACATTCACCCTGTGAAGGTGTTCTACAGACGGGAAAACGTAGGTTCAGAGCCACAAAGTGACTCACACTGAGTCACACCAGGGCTGAGTAAGCAGAGAGCTGGGAGTACAAGCCAGGCCACCAGCTCCAAGCCTCTTCACAAATCTATTTGTACAGCCTGAAATGCCTTTCATAGAACACTGACATATGCCGTCACATCTCATGCCACCTCATGAAACAGAAAGGCTGGTGTTTTTTTCTTTTACAGACTGAGAAAATAAACCCAGAGAGTAAATGATTTGCTCATAGTCACATAGCAGATGACAAAACAGGGCCACAAGCTCAAGTCCAGTTTCCTCAGTTCAGTCGCTCAGTCATGTTCAACTCTTTGCGATCCCATGGACTGCAGCATGCCAGGCCTCCCTGTCCATCACCAACTCCTGGAGTTTACCCAAACTCATGTCCAGTTTCCTAATTCAATGCTTTTCTTCTGTTGTATACTGATTCTTCATGAACTACTATTTCTCCATAGGACTTCTGAATGATAGCAACAAGACACCTGTCATCAAAGGCACCACCTCCCATGATGGACCTTCTCCAGGACTTTCCAATGAAAGTCCTGAACCAGCCACACTGGCCAGAGTCTATCTTCCTGAAGAGTAACCACTAGTCCCCAGGCCACATCTAGCTAGATTAAGAAAGAAGTAGGACCACATCACAGTCAGTTCAGTTGCTCAGTTGTGTCTGACTCTTTGAAACCCCATAGACTGCAGCACACCAGGCCTTCCTGTCCATCACCAACTCCCGGAGCTTACTCAAATTCATGTCCATAGAGTTGGTGATGCCATCCAACCTCTGTTGTCCCCTTCTCCTCCTGCTGTCAATCTTTCCCAGCATCAGGGTCTTTTCAAATGAGTCCATTCTTCACATCAGGTGGCCAAAGTATTGAAGTTTCAGCTTCAGCATCAGTCCTTCCAATGAATATTCAGGACTGATTTCCTTTAGGATGGACTGGTTGGATCTCCTTGCAGTCCAAGGCACTCTCAAGAGTATTGTCCAACACTACAGCTCAAAAGCATCAATTCTTCAGCATTCAGCTTTCTTTACAGTCCAGCTCTCACATCCATATATGACTACTGTAAAAACCATAGCTTTGATGAGATGAACCTTTGTTGGCAAAGTAATGACTCTGCTTTTTAATATGCTGTCTAGGTTGGTCATAGCTTTCCTCCGAAGAAATAAGTGTCCTTTAATTTCATGGCTGCAGTCACCATCTGCAGTAATTTTGGAGCCCAAAAATATAAAGTCTGTCAGTGTTTTCATTGTTTCCCCATCTATTTCCTGAATGCCATGATCTTAGTTTATACTTACCTTGAAACCCTTCAGTGTCAAATGAATGTTACCATGCAAAGTGATTTTTTGCTGATGTGGATGAGAGATTGCAACATCTCACTAGAAGCTCTTAAGTGCTTCTCTGCTTCACCTCACTCTTAGCTCATGTTTTTTACCTAAATGAATCACTGAAAGAAAAATAATAAAACCAGTCTTCCAATGGTCATGTATCTATAAATCAGTCTCAATCCTTACCCACCTGCCTCCTTTTTGTTTCAACAGAGGAAGTGCCTTCTTTCTATCAAAGGTCTATTTCTCTCGTGTGTTTTGAATCTCATCCTGCTCCCCCTCCTCAAGTTCTTTACAACCCCCATGATTCCCCCCATTTTGTTCTCGTAAACCTTTCCTTGGACACAGGATCATTCCATCAGCATCTTTAAATATCAATCAACTCCCTTTTCTTGCTCAATTCCTTTTGCTGCTCCCCTTTATAGCCAGACTTTTTAAAGAATACTCCAAACACAACGTATCTGCATTCTCCCCTCCAATCACCTTCAGCACATCCCAATCTGACCTGTCTCCACTCTCTAATCAAATAGGTACTGTCAAGGTCACCAACAATCTCAGTGGTGCTAAATCCAATGGATGCTTCCATCCTGATCTAACTCATGCTCTCAGGAGCTGTTTACAGATGTTCACGCCTCTTCCTTCTTGAAACACTCTCCTTGCTTGGCTTTCTTAATGCCACTCTCTCCTGCTGTGGTACCTCAAGGTATGGAGCTGACATAGGCTTTCAAGAAAACACCAGAACTAAACCACCAGGGAGTTCTGTTGCTTCTACCACCAAATACCTGTGACTCGGGATCCATTCACCATTTTCCAACTCCCTTCTACCACTACCCATATAGGAGATAATCAGTGAGATATTTTACATTCCTTTTCTCATAGTGATTTAAATACAATAAGTATAATACACCTCTCAGTTCAGATGAACCACATCCCAGCTGCTCCACAGTCACACACAGTCACAACACTAGACAGCAACAGTCTAAACCACAGCGTGACATTGCACTGTAGGAATATCCCAAACCAGCTAAAAGAGATGTAGGCGTGCAGCTCAAGAGCAGACCTGGAATGGAACCACATAACCAAAGCACTGATTAAAAAACATGAATCACAGACGTGTACACATGGAACTGTGTGTGAAGTTGGGGGTGGTGAGAAGGGAGGACGACAGCAGACTGGGGAAACCGTTAGGGACAGGGCGGCAAACAGTAAGTCAACCAAGATACAGTTCTAGCAGGCTGAACTCAGCTGATTCCAGTCTTGATTTCACAGTTGATCAGCCTTGGAGGGGGGTTCATGTTTGGGAACGCATGTAAGAATTAAAGATTTTAAAATTTAAAAAATAAAAAACTTAAAAAAAAAATTTACTTTATTGATGTGTAGTTGATTTACAATGTTGTGCTAATTTCTGCTGTATAGCAAAGTGAGTCTGTTATATATAATTTTTCATATTATTTTCCATTACAGTTTATCATAGGATATTGAATATAATTCCCTATGCTATACGGCAGGACCTTGTTGAGTATCCACCCTATATATAATAGTTTGCTGACCCCAAACTCCTAATCCTCCCTTCCCTCACCCGCCTCCTCCTTGGCACCCACACGTCTATTCTCTGTGTCTGTGGGTCTGTTTCTGTTTGGTAGAGAAGTTCGTCTGTGTTCTATTTTAGATTGCACATATGAGTGGTACAGCTGATCAACCTTGAGCAAGGCAAAGTCTCCATGCCTCAGTTTCCCCACCTGAAAAATGAAGTTAACACTACTTATGTGTGTGCGTGTGTGTGTGTGTGTGTGTGCTAAGTTGCTTCAATCATGTCTGACTCTTTGTGATCCTATGGACCATGGCCCTCTGTCCATTGGATTCTCTGGGCAAGAATACTGGAGTGGGTTGCCATGCCCTCCTCCAGATCTTCCTGACGCAGGGATTGAACCTATGTCTCTTACATCTCCTGCACTGGCAGGCAGGTTCTTTTCCACTATACCCACCTGGGAAGCCCAATACCAGGCAGATATTGTGAAGGGCAGATAAGACTATAGATATAAATGTGTGTATGCATATGTAAATTATTCTTGCAAAGAGTTAAGTAGTATTCAAACACTAGTATTTTTGTACAAATAAAGAAAGGATTGGTTCAGGAGATTCTCAGTGAGAATCAGGAAGGCTCAGCTCCTACAGTACGTCCTTTTTACCTAAAGGCTTGGACTTCCTCAAAGATTGGGGACCAAGAAGGACAAAACTAATATGGCCTGAAAAGAAAAGTAGATGGATAAAATTAATTTATTTGGGGGAAAAAAGGACAAAATAGCTTCAGAGACCCCATCAATGCTATGGACCTATTCTATTAAAAAGAGCCATGGACTCTTGGACACCAGAAGTTACCCACAAATATCCAAAGATTCCATAGTTTAGAGCAGAAAAGAGATGTGCAAACAAACTGTGAAAATACAATACTTAACGTCATAAGAGACTCAATGGATAGAAGAACCTTAAGAGGAAAAGAGACAGCAACTTGACTTCAGTCATCAGAAAAG
Organism: Ovis aries; assembly: GCF_016772045.2. NCBI lineage: Eukaryota > Metazoa > Chordata > Mammalia > Artiodactyla > Bovidae > Ovis > Ovis aries. The sequence continues at coordinate 71,752,025 of NC_056065.1, read as the reverse complement.
ATTGGAGGCAAGGTGATTGTCCCCATTTCCAGACAGACAAAATTCTGGACGTTTCCAGCAGGCTGTGTGTACAAGCTGAGACAGGTAACGGAAGTGGTGTAAGAGATCAGTGTGGGAGAAGCCTGCTGTGCTGAGGCAGAGGAAGTCTTTGCTTTCTGTCGTGGCTATTCTCGTGTGGTGGTGGCAGGGGTGGGAAGGAGAGGGGATATAGAGAGGGTAATATTGAGAAATTAAGCTAAATATAAGGGAGGGGTCAAGCTTTGATGTGCTGTTTATGCAATGGTAAGAACTTTACGTAAAGGAGGTGCATAACCAAACTGCTCTCTGCGAGGATAATCAGGCCTCAGCAGGGAAGAAGGATCAGAAGAGGCAAGCCTAGAAGCACGGGGAGGCCTGCTACACGATGCTGAAGAACTCCAGGAAGGAGGGGGTGTGGGTTTGAACCAGGGAGCAGCACAGGACAGAGCAGCGTGCAAAGTCTCCCTGGGAGCCCGAACACTGGGCCAATCCAACATAGCCAGGAGGAAACTGAGCAAGAGTCAGAGGAGCCAGCCACCTCAAGCCCACCATCTCACGGGGAAGGTCAGCATCATCTCCCTGGATGACGGCAGAAGAAACCAGAGTCAAACACAGAGAACGAGAAGTTCCTCTTTCAGGGAAGCCCTGGGGAGCTCACCACTTTACCTTCCAAACTGGCTTCGTTTATCGATCAAGACCACAGACAGAGCCCGCTCCACGAACTCCACCATCACCCTCATCCCTCACAGCTGCCTCAGACACCCTCCCACTGTGAGTGAAGTGAAATCCTGCTTTCCTTAAACCCCTTATTCCAGGCGCAACCCCACCCTCAGCACCTATACCTGCATCTCTTTCCCTTTCCCCAAGTACAGCTCCAAAAACCTGCCCTGCTTAGAAACAACATGGGTTTTTTATGACCACAGAGTGAGGACAGAGTCTGTTTCCACCAGAAGAAGTGTATTCCAATAAACAGCACGCTGGATGCTAGCGAGGCCCCGGCCACAGAAGAAAGCCTGATTCGGGGCTTAAGACATGTGAGCTAAACACGTGCTTAATTCCCGTCATAAACACCCTTCTCCATAAACCAGGCAGGCTCTATTTTTAGAACTTTTTCCATGATGCACTTGTTCTTTAATGGGAGAGATAAAGGCAGTGGGAGGCAATTAAAAGTATTAACCAATATACTTTATGTCACAATAGAGCACCAGCCCGTGACGCCTCCACAAATATAAGCCCACAGTGAAACGCAACTGGGCAACATTTTTGTTCTCTGTTCAGCTGAGGAGTACTTCAGTGCTATTCTTTTAACTTTTTATTTTGAATTCTTCAACTACATTTATAAAACTCAAGTTTTTGAGTATTAGTGATGAGGTGGAATCATGGAAACACTGCCATCGTTATCAAAATCAGCTGCAAATATCCACGATCGAGGCAGATAACTTTCAGGTGGGGAGGAAGAGGTTAAAAGTGAAAGGGAATCAATATTTACTGAGGGCCTACCAAGAGTCAGGCACTGAAATTAAGTGTTTGCATCCTTCTTCATTCATTCATTCCTTTAATGAACACTTAGCAAGCACTTATTGGGTGTTGGTACTATGTTCAATGGTAGAGATGTAGACTAAACAAGAGAGATGCTGTCTTCACAGACCTTTCATCTATTGGAAGAGGCAAATATTAAACAGCAGCATTCTCAGGGCATGAGAGCTCAAAGAGGAAACTGCCCATGGCAAGGAGAGCCTCTGAAAGTGAGGCTTACCTGCCTGAGGTGGGACAGGGCAGTTGGGAAGGTCTCACAGGGGAGGTCTGAAGTCCACCTTGGGGCTGGAAGCATGGGTAGGAGCTAGGCGAGCAGAGAGACACAGCAAGAGTCGCAGGCACAAGAAGGGCATTTCCAAGGCCTCAGGGACAGTCTGACAAGCGTATGCCACTGGCTGACATTGAGTGTGAGCATAAAGCTGGGTCAGGCTAGAGAGGGGGTTAGGTCTTGTAAGTCACAATGTAAATTTTTAAATTATCCAAAGAAATAACAAGACAATGTTAAAGGAGTTTTAATCAGGGAGCAGTAAGATTGGACGTGTCTTGGAAGCGTCACGAATCCTCATGACGGTCTTTCAGGGTAGATAAGTAGCATCTTTAGTTCATGAGTATGAGGAAAGATGAGTGAGGTTAAGCAACTTTTATGAAACACACAGCTGGAATGCAGCGGAGTTTTGGACAGAACTCGGGTCAGTCTGACTCTAAATCCCTTCCACTTTCCACTACATCACCCTGTCTCTAAGAGAAAAAAACCTGCAAAAAATCCTTAAACCTCAATTAAGCTGTTCATTGACAAGTGTTTTTTTAATCAAAATCAAGTGTAGAGTTGATCCCTGGCATCACTGAACATGTGAGTTTTTCCCTACCTGCTTGAATAAACAATATGGCCCTCCTAGGAAAAATGCAAACAATCCCGCCTATAAGACCTCAGCCCTGAGTGCAGAGTGCTGACTGGAAGGAACTCTGTGGCCCTGAGGGCTGGTGGAGCCACCAGGCACAGGCTGCCCTTCAGGGCTGGATGCTAACCAGAGGCCATTAGTCCAGCCACACTTCAAAACTCACCGTCCATGTGCCATCAAACGGTCACCCAACACACCTCCAGAAATGACAAGCTCACTACCTAGGCACAGCTTGTGGCATACTGAGATAGTGTGAGTATTCAAAAAAGACTCTCTATGAGAGACAAAACGAGCTTCAAACCCAGATAATTGTGGCAGAAGTTCCTGTTGCCAGTTATTAACATATTCATGTACAAAACATCAGAATACGAGGTTGCATGGTGAGACACCCCTGAGTGTCGTCACTTTCCCCTGACTCTGAAGAGCCAAATGAAGTCAACATTCCCCATTCCCCCCAAAGAAATAGTGGAGTGGGAAATGTCAAGTTCAAGGCACATGTGGTCTATTTCTCAGAAAAAAACACCTTTGTTCACATACAATCTGGCAGCCTCTACCAGTGATTCTGGCTTGAGGGACCCTATTACTGGCTCCCTGGTGGCTCAGCTGGTAAAGAATTCACCTACAATGCAGGAGACCACCTGCAGTGCAGGAGACCTAGGTTCGATCCCTGGGCGGGAAGATTCCCTGGAGAAGGAAACAGCAACCCGCTCCAGTATTCTTGCCTGGGAAACTCCATGGACAGAGGAGTCTGGCGGCCTACAGAGTGCATGGGGTCGTAAAGAGTGGGACATGCCAGAGTGCACACACACACTACCAGCTTGGCCTCCACAAACCCACCTTCCACTCTGTCTCAGCCAAGGACAGCGTGCCTGCTCATCAGCGTGGAATGTGGAGAGCAAGCCCAGCTGTGCGGGTGTCCAGTAAGTAAAGTTCTGGTCTCTGCGTCTCTGTCCAGCTGCTGTGAGATGGTCGGCACAGGGCCAACTCGTGCTCCTCACATGGGCGGCCATGACAACACTTCCGTGTGCATAAGGAAAGCAGCTTCCGTATTGATTAGACCAAACCCGTGCACAGTCATTGAAAAGTAGGTGTCCTTCCTTTAAGAATTAACTGAAATGCTAAAACTTAAGACCAAGTAAAAACTGATGGCAATTAATATTGGTAATGGTGAGAGAAGAAAGAAATTGGCAAACTGGCATAACCTTGTTTGAACTTGGCAGTTTCTATCCCAGTTTGAAATGTTTCTACCATCTGTCTCCTTAATTCCACTCCTAGTAATCCATCATTTTTATTCTAGCACAAGTATTTAGAGAGCTAACAATCAATAGAAGGGACTAAGAATGGTAACCCATCCATTTATACCCAACACACTGAGATACTGTTTAAAAATTCAAACAAACGTTTCAAAAGAAATAATAAAGTTCAAAATCTTAGGCGCCAGAACAGTAAAAGAAATGCAATACCAAAGCTGCCAGTAGGAGCTGAAACGAAAGAGTCCAGGAGTTTTTCAGAAACAGGGCTTATCAGAGCTGGGTATGCACCGGATGGGACTGGAAGGGAAACCACATGCTCTTGCTGGGGCGGCAGAGCGCTGCCCTGACAAAGAGGCGTGGAGCAGAAAACCATTAACAGTGCTTCAGAGACGTAAACAGGAAACTGGTCATCTGTCTGGCCTTTTGGATAGAAGAGGATTACATGTAAGAGATCAGAACCCCAAGTACCTGCCATATATGAGTGTGGGGCCAAACTCCTGCTGTTCACATGGTTGGGAGCCCCAGGGCTAAAAGCATGTACAGGAAAGCTGGTCTGAACCAGATGAAAGTTTATGAATCTGGCGGACAAACTCAACCACCACATCCAGATGCCTCATCGACTAGGGACCCAGTGGACTCCCACCAACAATCTCAGGTCGGGCATAAGCTCACTACAAGAGGAAAGTAAACACCAAACCAGAGGATTTAAAGTAAGCTGACATCTCTACATAGAGCCGATTCACTTTGTTGTACAGCAAAAACTAACATTATAAAGCAATTATACTCCAATAATAAAAAATTAATTAAGCTGACATTTCTAAGGCAATAAAAAAGGAAGAAATATTAACAGAACTCAGAAAACGGGCAAGAGATCTGACATTTCACTAGGTTGGAAATATGGTTGGAAAACAAGCTCATGAAAAGACATGCAATATCTTTAGCCATTTAAAATGCAAATTATGACCACAATGAGATATCACTACATACTTAGTAACATGGTTAAAATAAATAATAGTTGCAATGTCAAATGCTGGCAAGGACAGAAACTGGATGTTTCCTATGTAAAACAGTACAACCAATTGCAACTGGCAAATAGTTTGGAAGCTTCTTGTGAAACTAAATACATACTCACATGTATATATTGTACAAAGGCGCACACACACACAAATGAGTACATGTAAAGACTGATGAAATCTGAATATGATCTTTAACTAACAATACTCTACACATGTTGATTTTGAGCATGTTCAAAATTCTCCAAGCCAGGCTTCAGCAATATGTGAACTGTGAACTTCCACATGTTCAAGCTGGTTTTAGAAAAGGTCGAGGAACCAGAGATCAAATTGCCAACATCCACTGGATCATCGAAAAAGCAAGAGAATTTCAGAAAAACATCTATTTCTGCTTTATTGACTATGCAAAAGCCTTTGACTGTGTGGATCACAATCAACTGTGGAAAATTTAGAAAGAGATGGGAATACCAGACCATCTGATCTGCCCCTTGAGAAATCTGTATGCAGGTCAGGAAGCAACAGTTACAACTGGATATGGAATAATAGACTGGTTCCAAATAGGAAAAGGAGTACGTCAAGGCTGTATATCGTCACCCTGCTTATTTAACTTACATGCAGAGTACATCATGAAAAACGCAGGGCTGGATCAAGATTGCCGGGAGAAATCAGTAACTTCAGATATGCAGAAGACACCACCCTTATGCCAGAAAGTGAAGAAGAACTAAAGAGCCTCTTGATGAAAGTGAAAGAGGAGAGTGAAAAAGTTGGCTTAAAGCTCAACATTCAGAAAACTAAGATCATGGCATTCAGTCCCATCACTTCATGGCAAATAGATGGGGAAACAGTGGAAAGAGAGACAGACTTTATTTTGGGGGACTCCAAAATCACTGCAGCTGGTGACTGCAGCCATGAAATTAAAAGATGCTTACTCCTTGGAAGAAAAGTTATGACCAACCTAGACAGCATATTAAAAAGCAGAGACATTACTTTGCCAACAAAGGTCCATCTCATCAAACCTATGGTTTTTCCAGTAGTCATGTATGGATGTGAGATTTGGACTAGAAAGAAAGCTGAGTGCCGAAGAATTGATGCTTTTGAACTGTGGTGTTGGAGAAGCCTCTTGGGAGTCCCTTGGACTGCAAGGAGAGCCAACCAGTCCATCCTAAGGAAAATCAGTCCTGAATATTCATTGGAAGGACTGATGTTGAAGCTCAAAGTCCAATACTGTGGCCACCTGATGTAAAGAGCTGACTCATTTGAAAAGACCCTGATGCTGGGAAAGATTGAAGGTGGGAGAAGGGGACGACAGAGGATGAGACTGTTGGATGGCATCACCAACTCAATGGATGTGGGTTTGAGTAAACCCCAGGAGTCGGTGATGGACAGGGAGGCCTGGCGTGCTGCAGACAGTGGGGTCACAAAGAGTCGGACAGGACTGAGCAACTGAACTGACCTGAACACATGTTGATCTCCTATAGTTATACGTCGCTCTGTGTACTATTAGACTGTAGTTTATAAGATGCTGCCCTGAGGGAAGCTGAATGGAGGGTACAGAGCACCCTGTGTGCTAGTTTTCTAACCTGTTGCTGTTGTTTAGTTGCTCAATTGTGTCTGACTCTGCGACTCCATGGACTGCAGCCTGCCAGGCTCCTCTGTCCATGGGATCTCCCAGGCAAGGATACTGGAATAGGTTGCTGCTTCCTTTTCCAGGAGACCTTCCTGACCCAGGGATTGAACTCGCATCTCCTACCTTGGCAGGTGGATTCTTTACCTCTGAGCCACCAGCAAAGCCCTGCAACTTACTGTGAGTCTATAATAATTTTAAATAAAAAGCTTTCAAAAATTAATGTTGGGTATAAAATATGTCATAAAATATGATACAATTTGTGAACATACATTTTTAAAACTACAAATCAGAGTATATGTTTATGAATAAAAATATAAATAATAAAAATATTAAAACACCAATAGCAAGGAGACATACAGCTTTAGGGCAATGTTACCTCTGGGAATAAATTCTAAGAGGACCTCAACTTTACCCGTAATATTTTATTTATTTATTTATTTATTTATTTATTTATTTTGGCTGTTTGGCCACCTGATGCGGAGAGTTGACTCATTTGAAAAGACCCTGATGCTGGGAAAGATTGAGGGCCGGAGGAGAAGGGGACAACAGAGGATGAGATGGTTGGATGGCATCACTGACACAATGGACATGGGTTTAGGTGGACTCTGGGAGTTGGTGATGGACAGGGAGGCCTGGCATGCTGTGGTTCATGGGGTTGCAAAGAGTCAGACATGACTGAGCGACTAAACTGAACTGATCTGATGCAGCTTGCTGCTGCTGCTAAGTCGCTTATGGGATCTTAGTTCCCTGACCAGGGATCAAACCCAAGCTCAGAGCAGTGAAATTGCTGACTCCTAACCACTAGACAACCAGGGGGTTTCCATGTAATATTTTAATTTTTAAAAAAGAATTTGGAGTGAGAAATTGTCAGCATGTGCTATATAAACAAATTAGGTAAATGAAAACTTGTTAAATTACTCTTTACTACTCTGAATGTCTTAAGGTTTTCTAAATTAAAACAAAAATATACATACAAAGAAGTTCATTGAAGCATTATGATCTGTAATAACCAAAGACTGGTAACAATCTAATTATGTATCAACAAGGAGACAGCTAACTAAATAGCTTTAGATATAGTCATGCAATGAATACAAAGTAACCATTAAAAAGAATGAAAGGGATATGTGCTCTTAGTAAAATATCCCAAATAAGCTAGTAAGTGGGGGAAAAGGCAAACTGGAAAATAACACATACAGAATTATGACATTTTGTTTTTTTAAAAATCAATATAAATATATATGAACACTATATATATGAAATATATATGTATATATGAATCCAACAAAAAACTTGTTTTACTTCTGAAAATTGAATTTTTTTTCTTACTGAGAAATGTAGGATGACATGTAACATCCTATTTCCTGTTTATTAGATACCCAAGCAAGAATATTGGAGTGGGTAGCCATGCCCTCCTCCAGGGGATCTTCCCGACCCAGGGATTGAACCCAGGTCACTGCATTGCAGGCAGATTCTTTATCGTCTTTGTCATCAGGGAAACATCCTATTAGTTTCAGGAGTATGGCATAATGATTCTTTATTTATATACAATGCAAAATGATGTCCGAAATGTTGAATTAACATACATTGCCACATGTAGCTACAAATTTTTTTTCTTGTAGTAAGAATGTTTACTCTTTTGAATATACAGCACAATATTACAAACAATAGGCACCATGCTTCATTACATCACCAGAACTCATTTACTTTATAACTGGTAGTTTGTACCCTTTGACCTACTTCATCAATTTCAATTGCCCTTATCCCCTGCATCTGGCAACCACCAACCTGTTGTCCATTATCTATGCAGATCAGGACTTTTTGCTTTGCTTTGTTTTAGTTCCACATAAAAATAAGATCATACAGTATTTGTCTTTCTCTGTCTGACATATTTCATTTAGCACAATGCCTTCAAGGTCCATTCAGTTCAGTTCAGTCACTCAGTCATGGCTGACTCTTTGCTACCCCATGAATCGCACACAGCATGCCAGGCCTCCCTGTGCATCACCAACTGCCGGAGTTTACCCAAACCCATGTCCATTGAGTCAGTGATGCCATCCAACAATCTCATCCTCTGTCGTCCCGTTCTCCTACTGCCCTTAATCTTTCCCAGCATCAGGGTCTTTTCAAATGAGTCAGCTCTTCGCATCAGGTGACCAAAGTATTGGACTTTCAGCTTCAACATCGGTCCTTCCAAGGAACACCCAGGACTGATCTGCTTTAGGATGGACTGGTTGGATTTCCTTGCAGTCCAAGGGACTCTCAAGAAGCTTCTCCAACACCACAGTTCAAAAGCATCAATTCTTCGGGGCTCAGCTTTCTTTATAGTCCAACTCTCACATCCATACATGACCACTGGAAAAACCATAGGTTTGATGAGATGGACCTTTGTTGGCAAAGTAATGTCTCTGCTTTTTAATATGATATCTAGGTGGGTCATGACTTTCCTTCCAAGGAGTAAGCGTCTAAATTTCATGGCTGCAGTCACCGTCTGCAGTGATTTTGGAGCCCAAAAAATAAAGTCTGACACTGTTTCCACTGTTTCCCCATCTATTTCCCATGAAGTGACGGGACCAGATGCCATGATCTTTGTTTTCTGAATGTTGAGCTTTAAGCCAACTTTTTCACTCTCCTCTTTCACTTTCATCAAGAGACTCTTTAGTTCTTTTCTTTCTGCCATAAAGGTGGTATCATCTGCATATCTGAACTTACTGATATTTCTCCTGGCAATCTTGATTCCAGCTTGTGCTTCTTCCAGTCCAGCGTTTCTCATGATGTGCTCTGCATAGAAGTTAAATAAGCAGGGTGACAATATACACCCTGTACTCCTTCTCCTATTTGGAACCAGTCTGTTGTTCCATGTCCAGTTCTAACTGTTGCTTCCTGACCTGCATACAGATTTCTCAAGGGGCAGGTCAGGTGGTCTGGTATTCCCATCTCTTTCAGAATTTTCCACAGTTGATTGTGATCCACACAGTCAAAGGCTTTGGCATAGTCAATAAAGCAGAAACAGATGTTTTTCTGAAACTCTCTTGCTTTTTCCATGATCCAGCAGATGTTGGCAATTTGATCTCTGGTTCCTCCACTTTTTCTAAAACCAGCTTGAACATCTGGAAGTTCACGGTTCACGTATTACTGAAGCCTGGCTTGGAGAATTTTGAGCATTACTTTACTAGCGTGTGAGATGAGTGCAACTGTGCAGTAGTTTGAGCATTCTCTGGCATTGCCTTTCTTTAGGACTGGAATGAAAACTGACCTTTTCCAGTCCTATGGCCACTGCTGAGTTTTCCAAATTTGCTGACATATTGAGCTTAATAAAGGACAGAAATGGTATGGACCTAACAGAAGCAGAAGATATTAAGAAGAGGTGGCAAGAATACACAGAAGAACTGTACAAAAAGATCTTCATGACCAAGATAATCACAATGGTGTGATCACTCACTTAGAGCCAGACATTCTGGAGTGTGAAGTCAGCTGGGCCTTAAAAAGCATCACTTTGAACAAAGCGCCCCTAGGAAATACCCCCCACCTGCCCCGATATCTTACACCACACTAAAGGCCTACTTACCTGAGTTCCTTTTACCCAGAACATTATGTATGGATTTTAACAAAAAGTATTAAGACATACTGAAAGCCAAAAAACACAGCCTAAAGAGACAGAGACAGATCTAGATATGGCAGGGATGCTGGAATTATCAGACCATAAATTTTTAAAAATATGATTCATATGCTAAAGGGTTCTAATAGATAAAATAGACAGCATGCAAGAACAGACAGGAAATGTAAGCAGAGATGTAAATTCTTAGAAAGAACCGAAAAGAAATGTTAGAGATCAAAAATACTGTAACTGAAATAAAGAATGCCTTTGATGGGCTCCATAGTAGACAGGACATGGCAGAGGAAAGCATTTCTGAGCTTGGGAACATGTCAACAGACACCTTCAAAACTGAAAAGCAAAGAGAAAAAGACAAAAAATTAAAGTAAAACAGGATGTCCAAGGACTGTGCAACAACTACAAAAGGTGTAACAAATATGAAATGGGAATAACAGAAGGAAAAGAAGGGGAAAATGGAAGAAATATTTGAAGCAATAATGACAGATAATTTCCCCCAAATTCATGTCAGACACCAAACCACAGAGAGTGGAAACTCAGTAAACACAAAGCAAGATAATGAAAAGAAACGTTTTTTTAAAAAAAACCACTGAGGCATAGCATATTCAAACTGCAGAAAATCAAACAAAAATTCCTCAAAGAATCCAGGGTGCGGGGGCAGGGAAGGGGGTGCATAGCAGGTGGGAGTGAGGGGAAATCATAACCTATTAGGAGGAAAGATAAGAATCACACCATAATTCCACTCAGAGACCACACAAGCAAGAAGAGAGTAGAGTGAAATATTTAAAGTGTTGAAAAAGCAAACACCAAACTAGAACTCTATACCTTGGAATATTATCTTTCAAAAGTGAAAGGATAAATAGACTCCCTCAGATAAAAATTGAGGGAATTTGTTGCCAGCAGAAATGCTTTGCAAGAAGCGTATAAAGAAGATATTCAGAGAGAAAGAAATATCAGTCATAAAGTTGGATCTACTTAATTAAAAAGAATAGTGCACACTGCATAAGGAATAAGGGAAGGTAAAAGAAAACATTTTTATTCTTAATTGATCTGACAGGTAACAGTAACAGCAGCAATATATGATAATATGTGTGTGTATGTATATAAATGCTTATGTACACTTATGAATAAGTGAATCACAAGAATAATACAAGGGACACGACAGAACAATTAGCAAAGCACTTAATTACAAAGCACTTGCACTGCTCATGAAGCAGTATATTACAGGGCATGCATGCTCATCACTTCAGTCCTGTCCAACTCTGCGACCCCAGGCACTGCAGCCTGCCAGACTCCTCTGTCCAAGGGACTTCCCAGGCAAGAATACTGAAGTGGGTTGCCATTTCTTCCTCCAAAGGATTTTCCCAACCCACAGTTTACAGCGGGCCCTCTAAATCCATGGTTTTCACACCTGTGGACTCAACCATGTGCAGATCAAAATATTCAGAAAAGGAATTCCAGAAAGTGCCAAAAAGCAAAACTTGAATTTGTTGCTCCACCAGCAACTATCTTCAGAGCAGTTATATTATATTTACAACTGTATACAGAGCATTTACATTATATTAGGTATTATAAGTAATCTAGAGATGATTTAAATTATATAAGAGGATATGCTTAGGTTATATACAAACACATGCCATTTTATATAAAAGACTTGAGCATCCATGGATTTTGGTATTTGTGAAGGGTCCTGGAAAAAAGTCCCTTGTAGATACCTAGGGATGACTGTATTTGAAAGTGGACTTGGATTACTTGTAAATGTATACTGCAAACTCTAGGGCAACCACTAAAAAAAAAAGTAAAAAAGGAAGTATAATTGATATCCTAAGGAAACAGGAAAGAAATAGAATCATATAACATGCTCAGTTAAAACCATAAAAGGCAAAAAAAGTGGAAGACAAAATAGGAACACAGAACCAAGGACAACAAAGAAAAACCAGCAACAAATTCTGTAGATATTAATCCAATTTTAATCTGACTTTAAAGTGGTTATCTGACAATAATCACTTTAAATGTCAATGATTTAAATAGGCCAATTAATACAGGGATTATCGAAGTGGATTGAGAAATAAGACCCAATTATATGCTGTCAGTAATAAACCCACTTTAAATACAAAGACACAAATAGATTAAAACAAAAGGGTAAAGAAAGATTTACCATACTAATGCTAAGCAAAAGAAAATGGGAGTTGCAATATTCATTTCTGACAGACCAGAAACTTCATAGCAAGAAAAATTATCAGGGATAAAGAATGGCATTACAACACATGTGTCTTTTTCAATGATGATTTTCTCAGGGTATATATGCAGCAGTGGGATTGCTGGGTCATATGGTAGTATCATTCCTAGTTTTTTAAGGAACCTCCATACTGTTCTCCATAGTGACTATATCAACTTACATTCCCACCAACAGTGCAGAGGATTCTATCTTCTCCACATCCTCTCCAGTATTTATCATTTGTAGATTTTTTTGATGTTGGCCATTCTCATTGGTGTGAGGTAACACCTCATTATAATTTTGATTTGCATTTCTCTAATAATGAGTGATGTTGAACACCTCTTCATGTATTTATTGGCCATCTGTATGTCTTCTTTGGAGAAATACCTATTTAGGTCTTCTGCCCATTTTTTGATTGGGTTATCATGTGTAAAATAGCTAGCTAGTGGGAAGCTGCTGTATAACACGGGGAGCCCAGCCTGACGCTCTGTGATGACCCAGAGGAGTGGGATGAGGGAGGGGAGGAAGGCTCAACAGGGAGGGGATATATATATAATTATGGCAGAAACAAACACAACATTGTAAAGCAATTATCCTCCAATTAAAACATAAATTTAAAAAAAGAATGGCATTACATAATGATAAAGGAGTTGGTTTTTCATGAAGACATAACAATCCTTAGTACATAGGCACCAAGCAACAGAGCATCAAAATATTAAATACCTGAGGCAAAAACTGAAAGAACTGAATACATGAGGCAAAAACGAACAGAACTGTGAGGAGAAATAGATGAATCCACTATGATTAGGAGAAATAGATGAATCCACTATGATTAGGAGAAATAGATGAATCCACTATGATAGTTAGAGACCTTAACAGCCCCCTAATGGAAACGTGCAGATCCAGCAGGCAAAAATCAGTCAGGGCATTGTTGAACTCAACACCACCATCAATCAAGTGGATAAAAAGGACATCTATAGACTGTTTCCTCTAATAGTAGCTAAATATACATTCTTCTCAAGCCCACATGGAACATTCGCCAAGACAGACCACACACTAGGCCATAAAACACAACAAATTTAAAAGAATAGAAATCAAACAATGTCTGCCCTCAGATCACAATGGAATTAAACCAGGAATCAGTAACAGAAAGATAGTTGGAAAATCGCCAAATACTTGGAGATTAAACAACACTTCTAAATAACACATGGGATCAAAGAAAAAAATCTCAATAGAAAGCTTTAAATATTTTGAACAAAGTGAAAATGAAAACACAACCTATCAAAATTTGTGGGATGCAGTGAAAGCAGTGTTTAAAAGGAAATTTATAGGACTGATATATTAGTAAAGAAGAAAGATCAAAAATCAGTAAACTGAGCTTCTATCTTAGGAAGCTAGAAAAAGAAGAGTAAATTCAATCCAAACTAAACAGAAGGAAAAAAAAAATTAGAGCAGAAATCAGTGAAATTTAAAACAGGAAACCATTAGAGAAAATCCACAAAACCAAAAGTTGGTTCTTTGAAAAGATCAATAAAATCCATAAGCCTCTAGCTAGGCTAATTAAAATTTACTAGCCCCTGGGAGAGGACCCAGATGTTTGCCTCATATTGCCAGTCAATCAGCACTTACTCATGCCAGACAGGTAGACAAAAACACCAACATCATTTCCTTTCTTTTATCCATTTGATCAATTAAGAAAAAAAAAAAAAACACTTATGAGCATCTACTATGTGCCAAACACTGTTTTTAAATGCTTGGGACATATCAGTGAACAGTAAGTACAATAAATAAGCAAACTGTATAGCTTCCCTAGTAGCTCACAGGGTAGAGAATCTGCCTGAAATGCAGGAGACCTGAGTTCGATCCCTGGGTTGGGAAGATCCCCTGGAGAAGGGAATGGCAACCCATTCCAGTACTCTTCCCTGGGAAATCCCATGAACAGAGGAGCCGGCCAGGTTACAGTCCATGGGTTCGCAGAGTTGGCTGGACATGACTAAGTGACTAACGATTTCAATTTCAGAGTATATCGGGAGATGTTAAGTGGAGAATAACAGAGGAGGTTAAGGAGAAGATTAAGAGTTATGAGTATTTCTTATTTTGTTATGAATGTTTGCATGTATCTGTGTATATGTGTGTGTATAGGCAATTTATTTTATTACTTTTATTTTCTTCCCTCTTACTCCTTTATCATCTAACACAAGACATATTGATAGAAATTAAGTTTATATCACACTGTTTAAGTTACAGGATGTCAAGGATCTCATCCAAGCAGTTTGCATCCTCCTCTGGGGGAGGGTAGGTATGTTTTGATTATATGCAAGAGAATGGATACAGGTATATGTATGGCTGAGCCCCTTTGCTGTCCACCTGAAACTATTAATATCACAACATTGTGAATCAGCTATATTTCAATACAAAATTAAAAGTTTAATTTAAAAAGATAAGGGGATGATATTAGGTGGAAGTATGACTTTGTTCGTCAGTTCAGTTGCTCAGCTGTGTCTGACTCTTTGCGACCACGTGGATTGCAACACGCTAGGCTTCCCTGTCCATCACCAATTCCCGGAGTTTACTCAAACTCACGTCCATCGAGTCAGTGATGCCATCCAACCATCTCATCCTCTGTCATCCCTTTCTCCTCCTGCCTTCAATCTTTCCTAGGATCAGGGTCTTTTCCAGTGAGTCAGTTCTGCCCATTAGGTGGCCAAAGTATCGGAGTTTCAGCTTCGGCATCAGTCCTTCCAATGAATATTCAGGACTTATTTCCTTTAGGATTGACTGGTTTGAGAGTCCAAGGGACTCTCAAGAGTCGTCTCCATTACCACAGTTCAAAAGCATCATTTCTTCAGCGCTCAACTTTTGTCTTTATTTGGAGATTAAACATGGTTTAAGGAAATGTATACAGGTGCCAAATTGACAAGGAATAAACCATGATGTTTAGTTTCATTTGTCAGCTTGGCTAGGCCATGATACCCAGTTGTTCAATCAAACACTAAGTGCTTCTGTGAAGATATTTTGTAGACGTGATTGACACCTACAATCAGCTGACTTTTAGGAAAGGAGATTACACTCTATAATCTAGGTGGTCCTCAT
Source organism: Ovis aries (assembly GCF_016772045.2). Lineage (NCBI taxonomy): Eukaryota > Metazoa > Chordata > Mammalia > Artiodactyla > Bovidae > Ovis > Ovis aries. The sequence goes on along the minus strand of NC_056065.1, from coordinate 71,736,758 downwards.
CTAATCAGTTGAAAGGCCTTAAAAGCAGAACTGAGGTTTCCTTGAGAAAGAAGAACTTCCATCCATGGACCTCAGCATCAGCTCCTTGCAAGAGTTTTCAGCTGGCCAACCTGCTCTGTGAATTCTGTACCTGTCCAGCCAGCCCCCATCGCCACATAAACCAACTCCTTGCAATCGATCTCTTCAAATATAAATATCCTACTAGTTCTTGCAACTCTTACTGACACAGATAGCCACAGAAAGAAAATGACATTTGAGCAAAGACTTGCCATCGGTGAAGGAGCCGCACACAGATATCTACAGGCAGAGCAAGCCTGTGCTGTAAGAGGAACAGCAGGAACGTGGCTGGAAGGGAGTGAGCCAGGTGGAGAGCAGTGTGAGAGGAGGGAACTTTGTTAACCAAAAGCAGCATCAGGGACAGACAGTACAGGCTGTGAGCTGAACGGTCTCCTTTTTTTTATCATAAGATGAGCCCACGTCATGATAAAAATGACGCTACCATCATCCAAGGTCTCACCTGCTCCAACATGACAGAAATGAATGTCCCATTCCCACTATGGGCAGAAGCTTTTGGCTGCTATACATATAGGGACATCTTCTGTAGTCAGCTCGTTAGACATTCAGTGCATATGTGCAGAGCACCCACTGTCAGCTGCACCGTGCTGGGAGCATCTCCCTCAGGGGTATGGGAGCCAAGAGGCAAGTCAGGAAGCACCCTGCCTTCTGCGCTCAGATTAAGAACTGACGGGCCACCACCAGGCAGAGAGACAGCTAAGGTATGTCATCTTTGGGTATGATGGAAATGTGCTGTATAGAAGGTGTAATGCTCTTAATTGGTCTTACTAATTAACTAGACCTTACTTGGTCTAGTTGGGAAAAAGACCAGGCACCACCACAGGGAGATGAGAGTGGTTTGCAATGCAAAATCGCCAAAGACAGACAGTAATCATGGGGGTGCACTAAGCCTGATCAAACATCTTGTCCAGGCTTCCTAGACTCTCACTTGTCCCAGCAAAAGGAGGAACACCATCACCATGAGTTTTCCTTACTACAAAGGTTATGGAAACAATAATAATATTAAGTATATTTATTATCCAGGAAAACTTTCATAATCAGGTTTCCCTGGTGACTCAGATGGTAAAAGAATCTGCCTGCAACGCAGGAGACTTGGGTTTGATCCCTTGATCAGGAAGATTCCCTTGAGAAGTAAATGGCTACCCACTCCAGTATCCTTGCCCAGAGAATTCCATGGACAGAGGAGCCTGGTGGGCTACAGTCCATGGGGTCACAAAGAAACGGACATGACTGAGCGACTAACACTTTCACTTTTTTTTCACATGTTGATAATTATATAAAATGAAGAAAAGGCAATATAAGCCACCTTAAATGCACATATTGATTCTTAGATACATCTCAACTCCACTAGAGTGAAAAAATACATTGCTTAGGCTTGAGGAAATAGAATATTTCTTAAATACAAGGAAGAGTAAAGGCAAGCTCATAAAAAATTCTAACAATGTTACCTGTTTAGTGGGATTCTAAGTGATTTTTATTCTCTTTCTTTTTGTTTCCTGTATCTTCTTTTCCTATAATAGTATGTATTGCCCAAACAGCAAAGGTTTATAAGTAAAGCCCTCTTCATATATATGGCACTACTACTTTCCAAGTCAACTGACATCTTTTATCTCAAGCAATTTCAAATGGAATTTGGAGTTCCCTTTTACATACAGCAAAGTACAAAGCTCACAAGAGTTAACTCACTTACCCAGAGTCACACATTGTGGTATGCAGCTCAGCCGAGACAAGAGTCCAGAGTCCCGAAGGTCCCGTCCAAGCCAGCACCCTCCCTGGGGACCATATTCTCAGCCCAGGGACCCCCTGAAGTGAGCGGAGGGTTAAGCTGAACTAAGCCCTTGCCCTTACCTCGGCCAGACGGGAGTGCTTGTGGACATTCTCGCCTTTCTGCACGCTGGGAGCCAGCTGCTGCAGGACACCCCTGCTGCTCGTCAGTGCTCTGGTCAGCCGAGCGAACTTCCCCCAGCCTGGAGCATGCGGAAGACAGGGGAGACAGGTTCATGTGGGTCCTGAAGGCACTCGGACATTCACACCACAAGTTACGCTGTCAGATGCAGATTCCCACCCCGCCCCACCCCACCACCCCCCACCACCCCACCCCACCTTCTTGTGCACCCATGAGTCACTCGGCCATCCTAGCCATCAAAACTCGCTGCTCAGAGAAGCCCCTGGACATGCTGAAATCTGGGCAGCAGTGGACTTTTCCTTTGTACTTTTACTTGGTCCTAATCATAGCTCTGTGGTATAGGGAAGGCAGGTTTTAATAGTAGCATTGTTTTACAAATAGGGAAACTGAGGCACAGAGTGTCCAGGCAGTTAAAGAGTCTAGAACCCAGATCACTCTACTCTGGCCCAAGGCTTTTCTGCCAGATAATACCAGCCAACCGAGACGTTTCTCTGAATGTATGGCTCAGGCTGTTTGCAAGCCCCATGGTGTCTGATTCTAGCAGAGACCAAGCTGGTTCTAGGTTTTAAATAACTAGACAAGCTAGTCAAATGGTCATTCCATGTACTACATTCTCCAAAGCCAGGGGAATAAGAAATGAATTTAACCCCTGGAGAGGTGGGGAAATAATACTGGTTGATTTTAGTCTTCTCTGGGATGAGGGAAGGATAGTTGATGGCACGTAGGTCCCCTTAAAACTAGAAATTCAATGAGCCTAGCACTGAACTTGGAATAAAGAAATATGGCTATAAGTCCCAAATCTGCTTGCTTGTGACCACCAACAAATTGCTTAAGTCACCTGAGCCTCAGTTATCTCACCTGTAAAGTGGAACTTAAAATACTCTACCTACATGCTTTAAGTGCAGGATGCATTTTCCTGGTAAAGCAAACTAAGTTTAGCAGGCTCTGAGCAGCAGTGGACTAAAATAAACACTGTCTTGAGGCCTCCTTGGCCCTTTGGACTAGTTCCTCCAGGGGCAGTAAAACATTGGTCTTTTTCTAATCCTCCCACTCCATACTCCAAAATCTAAAATGAACAAGTGATCTTTACTAACAATTTAAGATGCATGAGGGATGTTTTAAAGGTCCCCAGAGACAAGTGTCCATTCCAACATTCAACAAGCCTTCTGCATCAAGCTTATGACCACAGCAATTGTCTCATGAGACTCCTGAAAGTCTGTAGGGGTTCTCCAAACCAGGCTTGGGCTTGGAAGTGCCAAAGACCTGGAGAGAGGTGTATATTAAATAAACAGAGCAGGTAACTATTTCTACATGACAGCTAAAAGCAAGACTAGGCAATATTATATTTCATCCTTTAGAGTTTAGAAGTAGTCAGTGCCTAGCAGCAGAAATCTCATTTACCACATTTTACCCTGGAGCACCTTTCCAAGACAGACTGAGAATCCAGAGGACAATGGAGTCAAGCAGAATGATGGCTCTTTTTTTTCTGCACAATCTTTAAGGATCATAATCTGTACAAATTTTTGTCAATATAGCAAGAATAGCAAATCAGGTCTTTTTATCTCTTCCAGAAGTTTGGGGCTATAATAAAAGGTAGTGGCATTTTCATCCATCCCAATGCCATTAGGCAGAGAAATGGGACTTGCTGGGGTCAGTGTGAAAAGAGACTCATGGTGATTGGGCCATGGGGAGTCCTGCTGGTGTTGACAGGAGGGAACAGCCCAGACTCTCCAGGGGTCTTTGACATCTTCCCCCAAATCAGCCATTTATGAAAGTGCTCATTGGAATTTGCTTGTGTGAACCATGGGCTAGAATATTTTAAAGTCTCTTTCAATTAAAAAGATCATACACCATTACCAAGTGGGCTTTATCCCAGGGATGCAAGGATTCTTCAATATCTGCAAATCAATCAATGTAATATACCACATTAACAAATTAAAAAATAAAAGGCATATGATTATCTCAATAGATGCAGAGAAAGCCTTTGACAAAATTCAACATCCATTTATGATAAAAAAAAAAAAACTCTCCAGAAAGCAGGAATAGAAGGAACATTCCTCAACATAATAAAAGCTATATATGACAAACCCACAGCAAACATTATCCTCAATGGTGAAAAATTGAAAGCATTTCCCCTAAAGTCAGGAACAAGACAAGAGTGCCCACTCCCACCACTACTATTCAACATAGTTTTGGAAGTTTGGGCCACAGCAATCAGAGCAGAAAAAGAAATAAAAGGAATCCAAATTGGAAAAGAAGAAGTAAAACTCTCACTGTTTGCAGATTACATGATCCTCTACATAGAAAACCCTAAAGACTCCACCAGAAAAGTACGAGAGCTAATCAATGAATATAGTAAAGTTGCAGGATATAAAATTAACACACAGAAATCCCTTGCATTCCTATACACTAATAATGAGAAAACAGAAAGAGAAATTAAGGAAACAATTCCATTCACCATTGCAATGAAAAGAATAAAATACTTAGGAATATATCTACCTAAAGAAACTAAAGACCTATATATAGAAAACTATAAAACACTGGTGAAAGAAATCAAAGAGGACACTAATAGATAGAGAAATATACCATGTTCATGGATCAGAAGAATCAATATAGTGAAAATGAGTATACTACCCAAAGCAATCTATAGATTCAATGCAATCCCTATCAAGCTACCAATGGTATTTTTCACAGAGCTAGAACAAATAATTTCACAATTTGTATGGAAATACAAAAAACCTCAAATAGCCAAAGCAATCTTGAGAAAGAAGAATGGAACTGGAGGAATCAACCTGCCTGACTTCAGGCTCTACTACAAACCCAAGTCATCAAGACAGTATGGTACTGGCACAAAGACAGAAATATAAACCAATGGAACAAAATAGAAAGCCCAGAGATAGATCCATGCACCTATGGACACCTTATCTTTGACAAAGGAGGCAAGAATGTGCAATGGAGAAAAGACAATCTCTTTAACAAGTGATGCTGAGAAAACTGGTCAACCACTTGTAAAAGAATGAAACTAGATCACTTTCTAACACCATAAAATAAACTCAAAATGGATTAAAGATCTAAATGTAAGACCAGAAACTATAAAACTCCTAGAGGAGAACATAGGCAAAACACTCTCCAACATAAATCCCAGCAGGATTCTCTATGACCCACCTCCCAGAATATTGGAAATAAAAGCAAAAATAAACAAATGGGACCTAATTAAACTTAAAAGCTTCTGCACAACAAAGGAAACTATAAGCAAGGTGAAAAGATACCCTTCAGAATGGGAGAAAATAATAGCAAATGAAGCAACTGACAGACAACTAATCTCAAAAATATACAAGCAACTCCTGCAGCTCAATTCCAGAAAAATAAACGACCCAATAAAAAAAATGGGCCAAAGAACTAAATAGACATTTCTCCAAAGGAGACATACAGATGGCTAACAAACACACGAAAAGATGCTCAACATCACTCATTATCAGAGAAATGCAAATCAAAACCACAATGAGGTACCATTTCACGCCAGTCAGGATGTCTGCGATCCAAAAGTCTACAAGCAATAAATGCTGGAGAGGGTGTGGAGAAAAGGGAACCCTCTTACACTGTTGGTGGGAATGCAAACTAGTGCAGCCCCTATGGAGAACAGTGTGGAGATTCCTTAAAAAACTGTAAATAGAACTGCCTTGTGACCCAGCAATCCCACTGCTGGGCATACACACCGAGGAAACCAGAATTGAAAGAGACACATGAACTCCAATGTTCATCGCAGCACTGTTTATAGTAGCCAGGACATGGAAGCAACCTAGATGTCCATCAGCAGATGAATGGATAAGAAAGCTGTGGTATGTATACACAATAGAGTATTACTCAGTCATCAAACAGAATACATTGGAATCAGTTCTAATGAGGTGGATGAAACTGGAGCCTATTATACAGAGTGAAGTAAGCCAGAAAGAAAAACACCAATACAGTATACTAATGCATATATATGGAATTTAGAAAGATGGTAATGATAACCCTGTATGCGAGACAGCAAAAGAGACACAGATGTATAGAACAGGCTTTGGACTCTGTGGGAGAGGGCAAGGGTGGAATGATTTGGGAGAATGGCATTGAAACATGTATAATATCATATATGAAATGAATCACCAGTCCAGGTTCGATGCAGGATACAGGATGCTCAGGGCTGGTGCACTGGGATGACCCAGAGGGATGGTATGGGGAGGGAGGTGGGAGAGGGGTTCAGGATGGGGAACACATGTATACCCATGGCAGAGTCATGTTGATGAATGGCAAAACCAATACAATATTGTAAAGTAATTAACTTCCAATTAAAATATATAAATTTATATTTTAAAAAATAAATAAAGTCTCTTTCAGAGTCAGGCTCACCTTCAGCTCAAAACAAAGCTGGAAATGAATTCTGCAAAGCTCTTCAAGAGGAGAAGAAAGTATATTTTCCAGGTGGGGAGAAAACAGTTGTGCACGTAAAAATCAGCAAGGGCTCTACACACCCCCCATTCAGTCCTACCCACCTACCCACCACTACCACCTCCACCATGATCTACACTCTGGGACCAATGATAAGAGGGACTTGGCAGGGCAGATATCTCAGACCCTGCCTGGCAGGGATTGGGATCCTGGTCCATCCGATGGCATGGCCCAAAACATTAAAAGAAAGATTCCTGGACTTTTGGGCATTTCCCTAGGCCCAGGCTAGTCCCTCACTCTAGCCCTGATACTCTGCTCTCGACTGACTGTGAAGGGCACAGGAAGGTGAGGGTATGTTGGATGGGGAAATGGACAGGCAACATGAAACCCTCCATCGCATCCCTACCAGGACAGGCAGACTCTGCCTCTTCTGAAGGGAGGCAATAAGTCCTTTCCCAAGTTCCACCCCCAAGTTGTTCTTCCTGGGCTCTAAAAACTTTGTAATAGGAATCATGCTGAGCCAGATGGAAGAACATCATTCATTCACATATTAATTCCAAACATAACGAATATGTACCATCAAAGTGCCGAGTACCAGGGATGCTAAGATGAGTAAGGTACAGATTCTGGCCTCAAAGCGCTTGTATTCTAGTACAGAAGACTGATAAGTAAATTAAAAACCATGATAGAGTAAGCTAAATTATATAATACATGATTACAGGATGCTAGAGAAGCATCTCAACTATCCAGAGAAGGCATAACAAATCCAGGCTGGGCTATCAGGGAGAGCTTCCCACAGGAAGTGATACTAGAGGAAACTTTGCAAAGATGAGTAGGAGCCAACTGAACTCAGGAAAGAAAAGACAGACAATCCAACACAGAAGCAACAGCACCCATGAAGGCATAAAAATCATAAAGCAGAATAATATGTCAGTGACAAGGAAGACCTTCTAAATAGCTAGATGAACGGTGCATAGCATGCAGAGGGGAGGAGAATGCAGGCAGTGGCCTGAAGTGATGCTAAAGAGGTCATCAAAGATCAGACCAAGAAGAACTTAGGTGCAAGAACCTAGATGACAAGTTAACAAATTTGAACTTCAACCTGAAATCCAAAGGGAATCCAGTAAAGGAGTTTAAATGTGGTGGGGGCATTTTAGGAGAGAATGGCAGTGTGGGAGTGGATAACAGATAGAAGACCAACCAGAATCCCAGGCAAGACATCATGAGGGCCTGGGCCAGTGCTGTGGCCTGAGCCAGGAGACAAGGGGAGACTTGAGAACAGCTGCAGAGGAAGAATCAATGACTGTAGGAGAGAGGAGGCGATCCAAGTAGTCCCCAGTTAGGGTGACTGGGGTGATAGCCATACAATAAGATTGCAAACATGGGAGAAAGTAAGTCAGACTGAGACAAACAAGTATATGACATCACTTATGTGTGGAATATATAAAAAAAAATGACACAAATGAACTTATTTACAAAACAGAAACAGACTCACAGACATAGAAAACAAATTTATGGTTGCCAAAGGGGACAATGGGGAGGAGTTAGGAGTATGGGATCAACAGACACACATCACTATACACAAAACAGATAAACAACAAGGATTTACTGTACAGCATAGGGAAATATATTCACTTGTAATAACCTATAATGGAAAAGTTCTGAAAAAGAGTATGTATGTATATACATTCATATATTAATATATCTGAATCACTTTGCTGTACACCTGAAACTTACATACTACTGTAATTATACATCAATAAAAATTTTAAGAAAACACAGAAGAGAAGCAAATGGGTTTGGTAGAAGATAAATGTACAATTTGGACCAACAATGTTCCTTACAGCAGAGCATCAGGAAAAACACTGCTGGAAAAAGTCAATTTCCTGTTGTCCGAAGGGCCAACTGGGGGAGAATAACTCAATGAGAATCGAGCTTAAGGTGATCTTGTTAAGGGAAGTCACTTCCACAAGGAAAATGAGGCAGCTGGGAGACCCTCTGCCTTCAAGGAAGCCTTTCCCTGATACCACCTACCCCCAGCCAAATCACCAGCTCCCGCCTATGTACCCCTATTTGCCTTAGGCAGACTCCCATTAGATTATTGGTTAGGATTCTTTGTTCTTATTTGCTTACCTGTCTGCCCATCTCCCAAATAGACTATAAGGAGCAGGGTCTCTGTCTTACATTTCCTTAATGTCAGTGTCGATCATAAAGCTAAACATCCCCAAAGACACCCAGTAAGTGTGTATGCTGAATAAACGTGGATGAAGAACAAATTGTTTTCTCCCATTGTCCTACTTCTATCTGGGTTTCCAGTAGACATAAAGTCCCAAAGGAAAAGCAGCCCGTTTTACAAACTCTATTCAGTTTTAGGAGGTATTTCTGCACACACCCTTCCAATTATATCCCATTTGGGAGTTCAACAGGGATCTGAGCTCAGATGAAGAAATCCCCAGCTCAGGGTTCTTCTAGCTCTGTCTTAAAGGTCACCACATGGCAGGTAGGGCTGGGTGTGTCAGGGGGCGATCAAAGCATCACATGATCAGGCAAGATGAGAAGGGTAAACAGGAGGGGGGAACAAAGCATGAATGGAGAAGGACAGGAGAAGGGGAACGCAGTTTGCACTCTAACAAGCAGCTAGAAAGTATTCACCGAGTCCTTTCTCCATTCAGTAAGGACAACCCTCTCTCCCTTACTTGAGCCCACACTGGCTACTGGCTTCAGCTGGGGTGAGTCCCCCACTAGGCTGCTTTAGCCCATACATCCCTGTATCCTCCCTAGGCCAGAAGAGATGGTTCTAAGAGGAGCTGAAATTGCAGCTGCTCCCAGGGCAAGTCCAGAGATACTAGAAAACACAGATCTAGAGGCCCCTCCCTGGGAAACCTCCTGGGAGCCCTTGGAACAGAAGTTGCAGAGGACTCCTGGAAGCGCCCTGGGGGGCAGAGGACAGGACGTAGGCACATCCTGAGCTGCTTAGCCACAGAGTCCCTGAGAGGGGCTGGAGCCATAATCCAACACCCAGCAGGGAACCAAGGACACGCGGGCCACTAGTGTGGACACTGCCGAGGTGTCCTCAAGTCTTCCTGCCCCCAGATCATTCTGTCGATGTACCAACGACCAAAACTCTAGAATGGCTTCTTCAAGCAGAAGTCACTACATCATCACCTTCCAGTCATCCCAAGTGCAGAGAGAGAAAATCTGACTATTGAAGAGGGCGGGGGCCTGTGCTTTGTATCTAGTACCCTCTTTCTTCCCTGAGAGCACCTCATATGTACCCCACGTGAAGATTCGTGCAGAAGGGTCAGCAGTTAGGGCAGCTTGCGAGAGCCTTCAGCCCTGAATATTCTATATCTTTGGCCTTTACAAACCTCCTTCAGAGTTTAACATTCATTGTGTTGTCTACTCTTGGCTCAATTTTAACCCTGAATTTAGAAGTAAACGTGTGGACCTTTGAAAATGAATTCGCTCCTTTAATGTGAGATTATTCAGTGAGGTAAGAGAGCAAACAAGAGGGGTGACTCATTGTGGGGTGAACAATGTGGAAAAAACCTCTGAGCCCTACACTCTAATTCTTCTCTACCCGCTTGCCTGGTTTATCAGGGCGGAGTCAACAGAGAAAAACACCCTGCAGCCCACTCCCAATTATCCACAGTAACAGAAAAGCAAGAGATGGGGAACAAGTGAAACCCCAGAGCGTCCCTGAATCTCATTTCAACCAAGAATCCCCACCTACTCTCTCCTTCAGCCTCTAAACACACACACATGCACACACAGTACAGCTGTTTCCAAACAGCAAACCTAGCTTGACTTTCATCCCCTTGCTCCATGCCATTTGTGGGCACTTCTTTTAATCAGAGAACAAGGGAAACAGCCAAAAGATGAACAGGAAAGAAGAGATGAGGCAATCAGGGGTCTAGATAATTCATGAAAAGGGTCATGAGAATTGATACACTAAATAAAAGAGGAGGCTTAGAGAGCATACCCAGGGCCCATCACATGTGATTGGAGCTTAGGGCCAAAGGGGAGTTACTTTGTGTCAGATGCTAAAATAGTCTATCACCAATGATCCTGTGTGTTCTCCCCTTTGTGGGTTGTTCATGGGAAAGTGTTAGGCTCCAACTGGCGTCTCGAATTACTGTTAGGATACACCCATCCCACTCCCGAGCCCCAAAGTTCAGCACAAAGCCATCAGAAAAAACAAAGTCATTTTAAAGACAATCTAAGCATAGCTGACTTTATGGGAAAACATCTCATACTGCTAGGCTAAGGAGCAAATACCTGGGGATTTTCTGAGGTTTTCAATTATCCATCCTTCCATTACACCTCAAAAGTGAATTCTACGAGCTTCCATGGTGGCTGAGTGGTAAAGAATCTGCCTGCCAATGCAGGGTACATGGGTTTGATCCCTAGTCCAGGAAGATCCCACATGCCATGCAGCAACTAAGACCAGGTGCCACAACTGTTGAGCCTATGATGTAGAGCCTGGAAAACCGCAGCGATGGAGCCCACCAGCTACAGCTGCTGAAGCCCACCCGCAGTAAAGCCCACACTCCACAACAAGAGAAGCCATCACAGCGAGAAGCTCACACGCCGCAACCAGAGAGTAGTTCCTGCTCACCGCAATTAGAGAGACGCCCGTGCAGCAACAAAGACTCAGCACAGCCCAAAATAAAGAAACCTTTTTTTTTCTTAAAGATGAATTCTACGCAAGCCTGGGTCACCAGCACTCAGACTTTTAATGCTGATTGAGGTGTTGCACTGAAAGCGCAGCTAGACCGGCTGGAATCTCGCAATGTGAGAACACTTCCAAGGAGAAATGTCAAGTCAGGAGAATCACCCAGTCACATGGCCGTGTATTTTCCATCTACAAGATGTTTGCCCACCATTATATTGGACTCTTGCAGCCAGAACTGCAGTTTATAGACTTACAACGAACAAGGCCGGAGAATTATTATGCTCTTCCATCATCAACAGATTAGTATAAAACCTGACCTCATCCTAAACAGACCACCAAATCCACGTGGGTCAGGGGCACGGTGACATGACAAGTGGGAAGGTCTAAACATATCTGCCATAGCATTTGAAGTGGACAGGCTTATAAAGTCCCATCTTGGAGGAAACATTGAACGTGATCCACTATCTGCATTCTTATATTGAGGGACAAACAGCGTGTACTTGTGTGTGTATGCACACATGTATATTTTAAATTTTTAGGAAGCAAGCCACGTATTACTCCTATGTATTTCATGGACAAAGAGAATTAATATCTGGTTCCCTTGGCTAACAGGGAATAGGGTGTGCGTGTGTGTACGAAAACTTTGATGCACAAGGGGAAGGCATGAGTGAGGCAGGACAAATGAAGTGGAGCATTTTATGCCTGAAAAACAAACCTCAGTGAGTCTCCCTGCATCAGTCTGATTTATCTCTTCTTTCAGGCTCCCCGAGAATGCCACGCGGACACCCCGTGGGGGGTACTCTAAGTTGACTCAGCTCTTCCTGATAAACAATCCCTTCACATCACCTGAAAATGTTCCAGTGGTGATGATAAGAAACATTCTGACTCGACCACATCCCCTAGTTCACATTTTTCAGAGAAAACTTGCAAAAATAAGTGTCAAAATATCAGATTATCTTTAACGTGCTATTTATGTGTTTACCCAGTTAAAAAAGCGAATGGCCTTTCTAGATGGTAACAGGATGACACTCATCACGAGTGAGTCTATCGCCCAGGGATAGCTACTGCACTGAGAAATCTTCAAGTCAGAAACCAGAAATCAGGGAATCACAAATCTGCAGGAAAAAAAGGAGACTGTGGAAGTCTCAGACAGTGGAGAGACTTTATTTACATCTGCTCTGGTCTTGAAATCCAAAGGCAGGCTGTCATCAATTTACTGAGCTATAGACAGTAAAAAAAAAAAAAAAAAAAAGGATGCACTGGTCTGCACAGCACTGTGCTCTAAACTCTATAAAAATGAGCATCCAAACATGGCAGGACTTTATACGCCCTCAGAGGACACAGCCCCAGAGGGAGCAGCCATGGAAAGCTTTTTCTTTCCTCCTTTCTTGCCATTTAACAATCACAGTTTGTCACATCAAGGATAACATGCCCCAGTTTTACTCTCCCTTGAACTTCACTCCTATCTCTCTGCTGCATCTCAGAAAAATGCAAGGAGCAGGGTCTCAGGTAGAGCTGGAAAATCAGCCGCCCAGCCAGGAAATACTGCTATGAGAAAGAGCTCCTGGCCTCTTGGCTATCTTGGAAAAGAGTGCTCTGACAACCTCCTGATTCCAGACTTCTGGGTTTGACAGCCTGATGGGCTGGACCACTTCAGGAGTATCACTGTTTTAGAAATTCTGAGCCTTTTCCTCTCCTAGGTCCCCAGTGTTATTCAAACAATATGTGTGTGTGATACGGCTGAGGTGAGTGCTAAAATCTGTGGTTCCGGAGTTGATTAAATGACCCATATGGGAATGTTACTGAAGACACTGGCCTCATTAATGCCATGTTTCCAATGAATTAACCAGCCACAGACTTAATCAACCACAGAGGTAGCGATGTGCTAAAATCTGCTTTAACACTCTGAAAATGCTAGAACTCGAATTTAAAGAAGTGTACATGTATGTGAGATGAATATGGTCATGAGCAGCTCATTTGGGTAACTGACATCTGTCATGTGAAAACCTGCAAAGGTTCCAAAGATACCAGAAGTGCCCAATTACCTTCTTCTGTCTACTTGGAAAGGGTTAATCTACAGAGGTATGAAATTGATTAAAATGCCTTCCTAACCAAAGCTTTTTTTCCTCACTTTCTTTTCCCTCAGTGCATTCCAGAATGATACAATGCTTTACCCAACACAAATTAAAGTTTAAATATTTGTCCTTGTGCAGAGATTGCTGTGGCAACCTCAAATTCTCTGTAACAGAGTCACACGATAGGCAAAAAATAATAATAATAATAATTCTTTTTGTACAAATCAGAATTACAAACCTTTACATGAATCATCTTCAATCGGCTGTTTGAAAGCGGTTATGTCACTGAAAGTGCAAAGAAATAAAACCACTTTATCCTGTTCGTTTCGAATTGGAGCAATTTTCACAAAGAACCACACAGGTGTCCCTGAAAGAAATACCAAAAGATTGGTCAGTAATTTGCACTCTCTTTAGAGGGACCAACATAAGGACTTGGGAACAAATCGGTACAAACATTAATTCATTTTTAGAATGGCTTCATTCCTTCAGGTTCTGGGGGTTTATACCACTAATTTTTCTTCTTGCTGGAATGAAAGTTTCATAGTAACTACTCAGTAGAGGAGGTTCTCCTGTTCAAATAATTCTGTAAGTACAGACTTCTTAACCCTTGTCAAATGGTTAGAAAATGGGTTGGAAATCCCTCCTGATCTTATGGAAGTAACTAAGGGACAGAGACCTGAAGATTTACCTTAGAGCGTATAGAGACCAAGCAAGGAGTGGGGGCCAGTTGGGTGGCACCATCCATGGTTAGCAGACCACAAAACTCAAATTTCCATTACTAAAGACTCCGGTGCCAAAATTTGGTTTGGGAACCCATCAATGTGACTCAAATGCTTAATTCACCATAGGCTAGAAACTATGTTTCCAAGTCTTTCTCCCCAGAATAAAAATCTCAAAGGTCCAACACGATGGCAAAAGAGGACACACTGAGAAAGGAGGGAAATCCCAGCCAAGGCTTCCCCAGAAAGGGAGGTCTCCAGAGGGAAAGGTAAATGAGCTCTCCCAAAGCACTGCCCTAAACCCCAGAAGGAGAAGATGCACAGGGCTCATGTGACTGACCTCTCAGAGAGGCCACCTACGGGGATCTATGGACAAATATCTGCACAAAATTAGTCTCTGGCTCCCCACCCCCCAAAAAAAATAAGGAAAAGAAATAGATGTTTTCCGTCTATTGAGGACATCATAGCAAGAGGCACCAATCTCTCCTGTGTAACAAAACTAAATGCAGCACAGAGCAACAGAGGCTCCCCCAGCCCAGCTCTTGTACCTAGCTCCTAAAACAGCATCTGGATCAATGGAACTAAACAACTATTTGGCTGGGATATTGCTTTACATACCATTTTATAACCTCTTTCAAACTAAAATACAGTAGATATTTCTCTGTGTTGTTAAGTCTTAGAGAAGCTGCCTTTGCACAAGGCACTGGGCTCAGCATTTTGCCTTTATTGTTTTATTTTAGGAGATAATAGGCAGATGGAAATACATTCTCAATTGGTCACCTAGATCTCTCTGCCTATAGTTGTAACAAACTCTACTATATGACACGGACAGATGGACATCTCTGATTAACACTTGGATTAATCAGTTTAACAGTAACAAGCTCATATATCTGCTGCTTGTTCATATGTAAGTATGAATAACCCCACCATGTATGGTCAAACAGGCAGCAAATGGATCAGACAGGACTACATTCTTCCTAAATTTTGATTGCCTATATATCCATCCACAGTTAATTTTAAAACCTCTATTGTCCCTTCCCTTTATACCTACCAGTTTCTGGGTACTCATAGAATACACCATAATGTCACCCTAAGAAAAATGTGTTTTGAAAGAAAAAAATTCACCTTACAAAAATCAGGAGTTTTTGGCAGTCCAGTCGTTAGGACTCCATGCTTTCACTGCCAAGGGCCAGGGTTAGATCCCTGGTTGGGGAACTAAGATCCTACAAGGTGCATGGCACAACCAGAAAAGGAAAAAAAAAAAATCAGAGTAATTCCAAAATCAAAAAATATATGGTCTCTGAATTATCCACGGTTTTTGGAAGGCCTGTGTTACTATTCCTCCCAGGATGCTCCTTAGAACCTAAAGTGGATTTTAACCCACTTTCAATTAAACGACAGAAAACTCAAGAAAAATTGAGCCTACGTACACACAGCTCTCGGTTGTATACCAGCTGATATAACAAAGAGAAAAACAAAAACAGAACACTTTTCTTTTTGCTCTAAAGAAAGCTAAGCTAAAAGCTATATTTTTTCAGCCGGGTAAATGAGAAAGCACACCCGATTTATCAAACCAGTAATAAGTCAGAAGAGAGGTCCCCCCCACTCACACTGTCTCACGCCAGGAGCCTGGTCTCGATGGAATCCCCAGAACCACCTCCTTCACAGCTGCCGCCTGTGGGCCTTCCACGGGGCTACACCAGCTGGCCTGGTGTCTACGAACTTGTTCCAGCTGGGGCTGTGCCATCTAATCTTTATAACCACTTAGACTGCTGACACTAATTCACATCTCCCAGGTCACACAATAGCCACTGTATCTGTCATGTTGGTAGGCCTTTTTCATTTTAGCATAGTTCAAGCTCCTCAAGAACTTTCCCCCATTTCTATATGTTTAAAGCTATGTGCCCATCTCTCTACCAAATGGCCCATTGCTTCCTTCCAGAAATGTTCCCTGACTAAACATGTGCTATTCTGATCATTCCTTTTCAATATCTAAATCTGTTTCTTGTGCCAAAAATTCATATAGTCAGCATCTATTACTTTAAGAGTTCCTCTCAAGCTGATCACCTGGGCTTGTTGAGGGTGAACCTGGTCCAAGGGATTTCCTAGGTGAGAATACTGGAGTGGGTAGCCATCCCCTGCTTCAGGGGATCTTCCCAACTCACGGATCGAACTCAGGTCTCCTGCACTGCAGGCAGATCCTTTACCATCTGAGCCATCAGGGAAGCCCTCCTTTTCCCATACCTGGTGTTTTTTGTGGAGGGACATCTTCCAGTGTAACCCTCCAGACCTTTCCCCTGGGTTGGCAATATGGGGGATAAGAACCGGACATATGTAGCCTGGCCACCTTTTCTCCTCTGCTGTCTTAAGAGATTAGGGAGCACTCTACTCCATTTCCTCATTCTATAAATGTTAGGGGAGAGGTCAGAGGGCAGGGGGATAGCTGGCAGGAGAAGACTGCGGTTCTCTCGTGTTACCTGTGTGGAATGAAATATTTCCTGCCATATCGGTGGGCAAGAAATGTCACAGCCATCAGTGTTTCCAAGCCGCCATATGTGAATGAAAGTGTTAGTCACTCAATCATGTCTGAATCTTTGTGACCCCATGGACTGTAGCCTGCCAGTCTCCTCTGTCCATGGGATTTCTCAGGCAAGAATACTGGAGTGAGTAGCCATTCCTTTTCCCAGATCTTCCCAACCCAGGGACTGAACCCGAGTCTCCTGCATTGGCAGGAGAATTCTTTACCATCTCAATAGATGAAGGCTCCCAAAAGGGTCTGCAATTCAGCAAATGCTGTCATCCCTAACAGTGATTGCTGAAGAGCTGAGGGGCTTAGTAGGGGCAGGATGTGAGAAATCAAAACAAAACAAACAAACAAACAGGGTTTGGCCTTACATAGCTTACGTACATAGGAACGGAATGAATTCAGTGAGCCCAGAGGCTTGCATCTTCTTACATAGAACACCAAATCCCTTAGCTTGATATTTGGCTTTCCTTACAATTTAGCAGTAATCTTTGATGGTCAGACTCCCTGCCCTCTTTGTTGTGAACTTATATAACCTGACTCCCACTGCCACCTCCTCAGAGCAATTTTCTCAGGACTACTGAGATTCTGCCTCCTGGACTTGGAGTCCCTAACATTTCCACCAAATAAAATAACTCGCTACTTTCAGACTGTGACTAATTTTTTTTAGTCAGCAGCTGTGTTGGGTGGATAAGTCTGTCCAATTCTAATATTAACTTTTAAAAACTCACCTTCCCATAGATATAAAATACATCCTCTAGGATCAGATTTACCAGTCATAAAGGCGATATTCGAACCTTTCTGATGCCTGAATTTCTCTCAATTGCTTCTGATCACGGGCAGGGAAAGACAATGTCGTGCACTGACCCCCATCAAACCTTAACAGTTAAGGACTATTTCTTTAGGGCTCCCTGATTCATGGTAAAGAATCCGCCTTCCAATGCAGGAGACATGGGTTCGATCTCTGGGTCAGGAAGACCCCCTGGAGAAGGCAATGGCAACCTGCTCCAGTGTTCTTGCCTGGGAAACCCCATGGACAGAGGAGCCTGGTGGGCTACAGTCCATGGAGTCGCAAAAGAGTCAGACATGACTGAGCAATGAACAATAACAATGTGCTCCAAGGGCAGGAGGCCTGATCTCTTCCTGTCTCATGGTCCTACATCCCTAGTCCAGTGCCATCCAGAGCAGCGTTACCCAGGGGTCACAGGAGGCGACTATGCTGCTCAGCTCCAGGAGGTGCCAGCCTGGAGCTGTGAAAACCTAGCAGGCTCTAGGCATGCCCGCTGACTTTCAAAGAAAGAAATCCTACTTCCAGTGTCCTCACAGTTACTCAGACCTGCCTCTCTCTCTCCCCCAGATTATCACTAGCCAAAAAATCAAGGAAAGCAAGAAGAATGGGTTCTAATTTTTCATTTCTGAAATTTTTCCAAAAGAGAATATGAGTCCCTCCTAGGTAGCACAGACCAGTCATTTCAACCTTTTGCTTCGTAAGAGTGAAGCATTTTTAGCTAATGAAATATTACTCAAAGTCTCAATATGGGAAACAGCTTTTTCAAGCAAACATGAAATATCCAGAGCCTAGAGCCCCACCCATTCAGGTTCCCTTACACCCTCCAGATGCACCCAGGGTATATTCAGAAATGTTTTGTCTCCATTCAGATGAAGACCTGTCTGGGGGCAGCTGGCCTCTGGGGATCTCTTCTAGAGCCCAGATTCTAAAGCAGGATTTATTCCCTCAAGATACAAGAGAGACAATGAATGCACAGATATATACACACACACACAAAATCAACAAGAGGTTAAAATTCTGCCTCCTCACTCAAGTGGCTACCATGGGAAAACCAAGAAAAGCAAGTACTTAATGTTTTTTTCTGTGAAAAGAACCAAGGGTCAATAATAAACTTTCTATTAAAGGAAGATCAATACACAAATCCAGGAGAAACACATCCCACTGATGGCAAAGGCTGCAGCTCTTTTCTGGCTGAGGATGCGCAGTGGAAGGGCAGTTCCAGGTTAGGCTCCTCCTTCTGGCCACTCTGTGACGGTCATCCCTTATGCTGCTCCCTTGCATTGTGTGCTAATGAACCTGACAACCTAATCTCACTGTAGAGCTTCTCAATCACAACAGTCAGATAACAAAACAGCAAGGTGCAGGTGTATGACAGGATTTTTGGCCTCCATCAGTCTCCCTCCAACCCTGGACATCCTTCCAGGCACTTTCCATAGCCAGACATCCAGGCCACTTTCAAATTTAGATGCCATGGGTGCATGCTAAGTCACTTCAGTCGTGTCTGACTCTTTGAGACCTGTGGACTGTAGCCTGCCAGGCTCCTCTGTCCATGGGATTCTCCGGGCAAGAATAGTGGAGTGGGTAGCCATTCGCTTCTCCAGGGGATCTTCCTGACCCAGGGATTGAACTCACATCTCTTAAGTCTCCTGTACTAGCAGGCGGGTTCTTTACCACTAGCGCCACCTGGGAAGCCCCAGGTCACATTCGAATGCAACAGAATCCACCAAGCCACTGGACTGGCCCTTGGGAAGGGCTGCACGTGCTGGGCCATTGGGATGAGTCCAGAAACTAGAGAATAGCAGTCTGCTCCGGGAAACAGACCAGCAAGGTTTTGGTCAACTTTACTGAGACAAACGACAAGTGTGAGAAGATGAGAGAGGGTAGGGGAGGTAGTGACCACTAGTCTTTAGGACATCTCATTCAGAATCCCAAGCCCTCTGTTTGAGCCCCGCCTTTACTTATTGTATGCTTTGACCATGTCACTTGAACTTCTCCCAGAATCAGTTTCCTTATTTGTAAAACGGGGATAATAGACCTACTTTAGCGTTAGTCTACTTTAGTGTGTTAGATCTATCTACTACTCTGGTGTAACACAGTAGGTCTACGTTAGATCTACTTTAGCGTGTCAGAGTCCTGTCCGACTCTTTGTGATCCTATGGACTGTATGTAGCCTGCCAGGCTCCTCTGTCCATGGGATTCTCCAGACAAGAATCCTGGAGCAGCTTGCCATTTCTTTATCCAGGGGATCTTCCCGACCCAGGGATCGAACCCCGGTCTCCAGCATTGCAGGCGGATTCTTTACTGTCTGAGCCACAAGATTGACTTTGGATTAAGTTGAAATGCCTGATACATGGATATATAAAACTATTACTTTCTTTCCTTCTTTCCTCATCTATAAGTTTGAAATGTTCAATCTCACCTCACAGGGGTGTTTATATGACTGTAAAAGACAATGTATCTTAAGGAGTTTAATGAAAATCCAAAGCTGCCTTCACCTGTTCCTAAGGAAAACAGCCAGTCTCAACCATAACAAGGGAAAAGCTAGAAAATGCAATGCTTAAGTCTCAGTGTAACTTAAATTTGATTAAAGAGCAAAAAACAAAACCTCAATAAAGGAGAGAGTTACACTGTTTATAGATGAGAAGATTCAATTCTGTAAGATGTCAAACCTCTTCTTTCAATATATAAATTTAATGCAATCTCAATCAGAATCTCAATTGTTTCTTTTTTCATTTGTTTTTCTCAGAGCTTGATGAATTGACATTCAATTCAAATAGAAAAATAAAGGTGGCAGAACAGCCAAGAAATTTTTGAAGAGAAAACTAATGACAGGGGTTACTTACTATAGTAATTAGGAACCATAGTAATTTCCATAGTAATTAGGAACCAATGGCAGTGACCCTAAAACAAGCAAAAATGAAAACAATAATATCATTTACTGAGTGCTTGCAGTGGGGCCAAACCCTGACACATCTGATTTACTTTTCACAACTCTGTGAGGTGGAACTGCTACTGTGACATTATCTTTAATTTAAATATGGAGAACCCAAGTGGGAAGGCACTTTAACCAAACTCACAAAGCTAATAAGTTACAAAAAGATTCCTGAAAAAAAAAAAAAAAAGAGGAGGAGAGACACAAATACATGAATGTGAACATTTAGCATTTTAAAAAAGAGCATTTCAAATTGGAAAGAAAGAGATTGATGATAACAAATAGTGCTCTAAAAGTACCAGAAGGGAAAATGGAAGAATATGTTTATTATTTAGGCAAGGAGAAGAGCTTCCTGAGTATTATATAAAGGTTAGAACCATAAAGAAAAAGACTGAAAAACATTTTTTAACTTACATATGGTATTTAAAAAGTCTTTAGTCAAAGAGAAAAAAATTTAAAGGTGGTGTCAGAGAAGACTCTTGAGAGTCCCTTGGACAGCAAGGAGATCCAACCAGTCCATCCTAAAGAAAACCAGTCCTGATTATTCATTGGAAAGACTGATGCTGAAGCTGAAACTCCAATACTTCAGCCACCTGATGGGAAGAACTGACTCATTGGAAAAGACCCTGATTCTGGGAAAGAATGAAGGCAAGAGGAGAAAGGGAAGACAGGATGAGATGGTTGGACGGCATCACTGACTCAAAGGACATGAAATTGAGCCAATTCTGAGAGATGGTGAAGGACAGGGAAGCCTGGCATGCTTCAGTCCACAGGGTTGCAAACAGTTGGACATGACTGAGCAAATGAACAACAACAGATATGGTATTTTTAAAGTCTTTAATTAAAGAGAAAAAATTTAATAGGCAAAACAGCTTTCAATATGTGTGTGATTTAGTATCAATATCCCTCATGTATTAACAGCTTCTAGTACTGAATAAGTGACCGATCTGTTGGTGGTAGTGGTAACCACCGTGGTGGTCCAGTGGTAAAGGATCTGCCTACCAACGCAGGGGACACAGGTTTGATTCCTGATCCAGGAAGATTCTACATGCCTCAGGCCAACTAAGCCTGTGCGCTACAACTACTGAGCCCAGGAGCCCAGGGGCCACAGCTACTGAAATGCATGCATACCCTGGAGTGCTCAGCAGCGAGAGAAGCACCACAATGAGAAGCCTGCACATCATGGCTAGAGAGCAGCCCAAGCGCAGCAATGAAGACCCGGAGCAGTCAAAAATGAATTGGAAAAAGAAAAGACAATCTGTTGGCAAACTAGGCAAGCGATGATTTGTCCTCACAACTAGACTGCCACCACGTCAAGGCAGAGTAGGTTTCTCACATGTGGATCTCTGCGGTTCAAACCCACAGGCCTACAGTAGGTAATCAAGGACTGGCCGGCAGCTTCTCCTGGCTCTAAGCTGCCTTTTCCTGCACCTCTCTGCTGGAGAAGCTGATGCAAGGCTTCCAAACCCGGGCTTCCAGTCACACCACGAGTTGCAGAGTTAGTCACATGCTGGGGAGTGTTGTCCTGAGGGTGGAGTACTTTCACTCATGGCTAATACTGCTTAACTTTGGGCTGGTGCATTGGGATGACCCAGAGGGATGATACGGGGAGGGAGGTGGGAGGGGGGTTCAGGATGGGGAACACGTGTACACCCGTGGCAGATTCATGTTGATGTATGGCAAAACCAATACAATATTGTAAAGTAATTAGCCTCCAATTAAAATAAATAAATTTATATTTAAAAAAAAAAAAAGAAAAATGGACCAACTAATTGGCCAGCACAAAAATGACACCTAAATATTTGCTAAATGAGTTCATGAATGATGACTGTCACTAATGTAAGAAATTTATCCAGCATACTGAGAATGAGTTAAGGAATGATACAAAATATATAGCAATACCAAAAGGTCCAGGTTTACTGATTAGACTGCCCAATAAATAGAAAGAAACCTTTCAGATAAGCCAGTCTCCAAGATACATAATAGTATTCCACACACTCATTCCAAAACACACCATGAAGCCTTCTGCTAATTATTCCCAACTCCCTCAACGGTAACAAAAACATGAATGCCCATCAATAGTTAGATCTTTTCTACAAAGTTGTCCTTGCAAATACTAATGGGGGGTTGGGGGGGGGCACAAACCAATTTATTAAAAGTTTATGAGGAAAACCAATGAGAAAATCGCAAGAATTAAGTAGAACATATGGCAAAGAATCTGAACAATTAATATAAAAAGTAATTTTAAATGGATATGAAATAAGAAAAGATGCTTCAGTCGCACTTGCATTAAAAATACTTGTTAAACAAAAAAACTGTAATTGTAGGCAATCTGATCTTTTAAAATGATTCAATATTCAATGCTGGAGCAGTTCAATGAGTCAGACACAGTCTGCAAGTGAACTTGGAAATGGGTTCAATTCTGAAACACTATTTGGCAAAATGTCTCAGGAACCTTGACACAGTAATTTTCAACTTCTAGGAAATATTTCAGAATGTCAACTAATATCTTTGCACAAAGATTTTCATGCCAGCATTGTGTTTAATCAAGAAAATTTAGAGTTCATAAATATCCAGCAATAAAGGAAGTATTAATAAAATTCCTTCTAAATTATATTTATGGGGAATTTTTATAAGGATATTGTTATGATGTTTTCATGATAAAAGATTAAAGGTATTATTTCATATTGAATTCATGTAGAAGTTTCAATTATGTAACATCTGCAAGACAAAACACCAGACAGTGTAA
Organism: Ovis aries; assembly: GCF_016772045.2. NCBI lineage: Eukaryota > Metazoa > Chordata > Mammalia > Artiodactyla > Bovidae > Ovis > Ovis aries. The sequence continues at coordinate 71,713,885 of NC_056065.1, read as the reverse complement.
GGTATAGTAGTATTTCTTGGAGTCTTTGAGTCTTTGGGGTGATTGATTTTCTTCTTTAAGCCTTCATATGTGTTTTCCAGCTTTCCTGGTGTCCATAAGGAATCTGCCTCCAATGCAGAAAACCCGAGTTTGATCCCTGGGTCAGGAAGATCCCCTGGAGAAGGAAATGGCAACCACTCCAGTATTCTTACCTGGGAAACTTCACAGACAGAAGAGCCTGGTGGGCTGCAGTCCATAGAGTTTCAGAGTCAGACATGACTTAGAGACTAACCCATCACCAATGTAAATATCAGAGAAAAAAACATTCCTTTAAAGAGTGACATTTCACATTTTAAAATCTCAAAGGAATGACTTTTTCTTCAGGGCACTCTGAACAGCTTTAAAATGCTGAAGGTTTCGAGCTACTGAACTGCAAATTGCCAAAGGAGCCACAGACTCGGCCTCCTCCTTCCCCTCCTCCCATCCATCTCTGTTCAATCTGTTCCTCCCAGGCCACTGCTGGTCAGTTCAGCCTCACACAGCTTGCTCCTTGGCTCTGAAGTGCTTGCTCTGAGTCACTCATTGGTCACCCATTTGTTTCTTGGTAAATATCAGCTTCATTTAAAGTCACTCAGTAAACCAAGCACTTCCTCCTGGAGGACTACGAGCTAGATACTTGCCCATCAGAAGGCAGCACCAGAAAAATCCCTACACTCAGTCTCCTCCCATTTCCCCAGACACCTCTCCATCTCAATTGCCTCTTTCCCATCCCTCCGCCAGCAGCCCAAAACCATCTTGTCACTGGGGTGATTCTTAACAAGCCCCCCACTTCCTGTCTCCTATGTTGTATTCCATCGCCACTCTCTGATGAAGTTGTCTCTCTGAAATGAAAATCTGATTAATACACAATTACCCCTGCAATGGCACCCCACTCCAGTACTCTTGCCTGGAAAATCCCATGGATGGAGAAGCCTGGTGGGCTGCAGTCCATGGGGTCGCTAAGAGTCAGACACGACTGAGCGACTTCACTTTCACTTTTCACTTTCATGCATTGGAGAAGGAAATGGCAACCCACTCCAGTTTTCTTGCCTGGAGAATCCCAGGGACAGGGGAGCCTGGCGGGCTGCCGTCTATCAGGTCGCACAGAGTCGGACACGACTGAAGCGACTTAGCAGCAGTAGCAGCAGCAGCAACCCTGCAGAGCCATCACTTTGCCAACAAAAGTCTGTATAGTCAAAGCTATGGTTTTTCCAGGAGTCATGTATGGATGTGAGAGTTGGACCATAAAGAAGGCTGAGCAGAAGAGTTGATGCTTTGAAACTGTGGTGCTAGAGGTGACTCTTGAGAGTCCCTTGGACCACAAGGAGATCAAACCAGTCAATCCTAAAGGAAATCAACCTTGAATATTCACTGGAAGAACTGATGCTGAAGCTGAAGCTCCAATACTTGGGCCACTTGATGTGAAGAACTGACTCAGTGGAAAAGACCCTGATGCTGGGAATGATTGAAGGCAAGAGGAGAAGGGGATGACAGAGGATGAGATGGTTGGATGGCATTACTGACTCAATGGACATGAGTTTGAGTCAACTCTTGGAGAAGGACAGGGAAGCCTGGCATGCTGCAGTCCATGGGGTTGCAGAGTTGGACACAACTTACTGACTGAACAAAAAACAAACCCTGCTTAAAACCCCTCAACACCCCTCACACCACTCTCTGGTCCCACCACCTCTACCCTTAAGATAAATTCTAAACTCTTAAATGTGGCTGCATGACTGGCCCTTCCCAACCTCTCCAGGTTCACTGGTGACTCCTCATTTATTCAAGAGATAGTGCTCCATCAATTCAGGTGGAGCACCTTCTGTGTCAGGCACCGCATTGGGTGCCGCAAAAGAGAAAGGCATGGAAGTCAGCTTTCACTGAAGCTGTTTTCTGTCCTTGCTCCTCAGAGTGTGATACTTGGCCCAGCGGCACTGGCAGCACCTGGAGCAGAATCTCAGGCCCTTTGGTAGACCTATCTGTATAGAAATATACAAATTTTAATCTGTAGGTGATTTCATATACACATCAAAGTCTGAGGAGCGCTGTTCTGTGTCTCTTCAAACTTCAGTGCTCCCTCACTGCTGTTCTTGTCTACACCTTCCTTTCATCAGCCTGGGATATTCCCAGCCCTTCTCTCTGCCTAACTCAGCACTACTCTTTGGGTTCTGCATGAATTTCCCACCTGTTAGGAAGACTTCCCTCCCTGACCTCCTATGTTTGGAGTGAAGAGACAACCCCCAGGTGTGCCGCTATCAAAACACTTACAGCTCTAACCTATGGATGCTGCCCCTGACTACTGCAAACACTGTGAGAGCCGAGGCTGGGTCTGTCTTTTCATAACCGCATTCCTAGGAACGAGCCCAGGGTCTAACAGAGTACAGGCAGACCTCACTTTATTGCGCTTCACAGACACTGCATTTTTTTTGAACAAGTTGAAGGTTTGTGACAACCAACACTGAGCAAGTCCACTGGTGCCATTTTTTCAACGGCATTTGCTCACTTCACGTCTCTGTGTCATATTTTGGTAATTTTTTTGCAGTATTTCAAACCACCTACCAACGAAAAGATTACAGCTCACTGAAGGCACAGATGATGGTTAGCAATTTTTAGCAATAAATTAGTTAATTTTAATGAAGGCATATGAACCTTTTTAGACATAATGCTACTGCACACTTAATAAACAGCTATGTTTACAGTTATAGTGTAAACATAACTTTTACATGCACTGAGAAATCAAAATTTGTGGAATGGGACCTACAATATCTCTGAGGTATATTTTAGTTGGTCATTAAGAAGTTGTTGGGGAAAAGGCACAGAATTTGGTGCAACTGTAAAATTTCCAAGCTTAAAAAAATAATTTTAAGTTTCTAAATTCCTCAAGAAAGGGTAGGATTTGGAGGAGTTGCAGCAAAGAACAGAATCCTAGGAAGAAGCCAACACTATCTGCATCCATTTCTGCCCCATGTTGAATACAGAGTTCCAAAGAATAGCAGAGATAAGAAAGCCTTCCTCAGTGATCAATGCAAAGAAATAGAGAAAAACAATAGAATGGGAAAGACTAGAAATCTCTTCAAGAAAAGTAGATATACCAAGGGAAAATTTCATGCAAAGATGGGCACAATAAAGGACGGAAATGATATGGACCTAACAGAAGCAGAAGATTTTAAGAAGAGGTGGCAAGAATACACAGAAGAATTATACAAAAAGATCTTCATGACCCAGATAACCATGATGATGTGATCACTCACCTAGAGCCAGATATTCTGGAATGTGAAGTCAAGTGGGCCTTAGAAAGCATCACTAGGAACAAAGCTAGTGGAGGTGATGGAATTCAGCTGAGCTATTTCAAATCCTAAAAGATGATGCTGTGAAAGTGCTGCACTCAATATGCCAGCAAATCTGGAAAACTCAGCAGCGGCCACAGGACTGGAAAAGGTCAGTTTTCATTCCAATCCCAAAGAAAGGCAATGCCAAAGAGTGCTCAAACTACCACACAATTGCACTCATCTCACACGCTAGCAAAGTAACGCTCAAAATTCTCCAAGCCAGCCTTCAACAGTACATGAACCATGAACTTTCAGATGTTCAAGCTGGATTCAGAAAAGGCAGAGGAACCAGAGATCAAATTGCCAACATCCGCTGAATCATAGAAAAATCAAGAGAGTTCCAGAAAAAACATCTACTTTTGGCATCCCTGGTGGCTCAGAGGTTAAAGCGTCTGCCCGCAATGCGGAGGACCTGGGTTTGATCCCTGGGTCGGGAAGTTCCCCTGGAGAGGGAAATGGCAATCCACTCCAGTATTCTTGCCTGGAGAATCCCAAGGACGGAGGAGCCTGGTGGGCTACAGTTCACGGGATCGCAAAGAGTCGGACATGACTGAGTGACTTCACTTCACTTTGCTTTATTAACTATGCCAAAGCCTTTGACTGTGTGGATCACAACAAACTGTGGAAAATTCAGAAAGAGATGGGAATATCAGACCATCTGACCTACCTCCTGAGAAATCTGTATGCAGGTGAAGAAGTAACAGTTAGAACTGGACATGGAACAACAGACTGGTTCCAAATTGAGAAAGGAGTACATCTGTATATTGTCACCCTGCTTATTTAACTTATATACAGAATACATTATGCAAAATGCCAGGCTGGATGAAGCACAAGCTGGAATCAAGATTGCCAGGAGAAATACCAATAACCTCACATATGCAAATGATACCACCCTTATGGCAGAAAGTGAAGAACTAAAGAGCCTCGTGATGAAAGTGAAAGAGGAGAGTGAAAAGGTTGGTTTGAAACTCAACATTCAGAAAACTAAGATCATGGCAGCTGGTCCCATCACTTCATGGCAAACAGATGGGGAAACAGTGACAGATGTTATTTTGGGGGGCTTCAAAATCATTGCAGATGGTGACTGCAGCCGTGGAATTAAAAGACACTTTCTCCTTGGAAGAAAAGCTATGACCAACAGCATATTTAAAAGCAGAGACATTACTTTACCAACAAAGGTCCGTCTAGTTCAAGCTGTGTTTTTTTCAGTAGTCATGTATGGATGTGAGAGTTGGATTATAAAGAAAGCTGAGCACTGAAGAATTGATGCTTTTGAACTGTGGTGTTGGAAAAGACTCTTGAGAGTCCCTTGGACTGCAAGGAGATCCAACCAGTCAATCCTAAAGGAAATCAACTCCTGAATATTCACTGGATGGACTGATGCTAAAGCTGAAACTCCAATACTTTGGCCACCTGATGCGAAGAACTGACTCCTTGGAAAAGACCTTGATGCTGGGGAAAGATTGAAGGCGGGAGGAGAAGGGGAACACAGAAGATGAGATGGCTGGATGGCATCACTGACGTGATGGACATGAGTTTGAGTAGGCTACAGGAGTTGGTGATGGACAGGGAAGACTGGCGTGCTGCAGTCCAGAGTCGCAAAGAGTCAGACATGACAGAGCGACTGAACTAAACTGAGCCTTGAATGAAACCCCTGCAAACGCACTGGACATCCTTGTGTGAATTAGAAAGAGAAGGTCACCCCTCAGCACAGGTGTGGTTTTAGGTCAGGGTGCTCTGAGGACTCAGCAAACTGCTTTCTAGTTGTCCCCGATGCAGGGTTGCATCATCATATGTGGTGGTCCTGCCCTGTGCCCCCACTAAATCTAACCCAGTATGGAGAGACTGGCCATAGGGAAGCACTGGAAACCAGGTCCTGGCTGTGCATGACCTCGGGTGAGGAATTTACCTTCTTATACAATGGAGATGACATCCACCATGCCCACCTCACTGGGCTTAGAGAATCAACATTTTTAAATAGAGTGGAGTCATACCTTCCACTGAGTGTATTTCCTAAAATTAAAGGGTAAGGTAAAAGTTTCACAGGACCTCAATCACCCTTGAGAATGCCTCCGTATCATCCATGAAGTAGAGTCCATACCCAGGCTGACATGCCACTCCAGGGACGGGCATGTTTCTCTCAGTAAGCCCAGCACAACCTCCAGGGAGGGGAGAGATGCTAATAATTTGGTAAAAACATGAGCTGCACGGACCTGCTCCCATGCATAGCCCATGTCTACCTAAGGTACAGAAACAGAAATATCAGAATCATCTTTAGTGCAATGAGATACAATAGGATTGGGGTATGTGTCCACTGAAGACAACAGCAAGTGGAATCGCTGCTGCTGCTGCTGCTAAGTCACTTCAGTCGTGTCCGACTCTGTGCAACCCCAGAGACGGCAGCCCACCAGGCTCCCCCGTCCCTGGGATTCTCCAGGCAAGAACACTGGAGTGGGTTGCCATTTCCTTCTCCAATGCATGAAAGTGAAAGGTGAAAGTGAAGTCGCTCAGTTGTGTCTGACTTCTAGCGACCCCATGGACTGCAGCCTACCAGGCTCCTCCATCCATGGGATTTGCCAGGCAAGAGTACTGGAGTGGGTTGCCATTGCCTTCTCCGAGTGGAATCGCTAACTTGGTTTTAATTTTGTATCCCTCTCTTTCTCTTTAGTGCCAACATGTATAGTGGACTTTGAGCAAGTTAAATGCATAGTCTAACAAAGCGTGAAAACTCTAAAGCAAAATACAAATGCAGGGCATTGTCTTTGAGATCTATGCTGTGTATATCTATGCTTGGTCATTCACTCGTGTCCAACTTTTTGCGACTCCATGGATAGCAGCCTGCCAGGCTTCTCTGTCTGTGGGATTCTCCAGGCAAGAATACTAGAGTGGGTTGCCATTTCCTACTCCAAGGGGTCTTCCCGACCCAGGGATCAAACCTACGTCTGTTGTATCTCCTGCACTGGCAGGTGGGTTCTTTACCACTAGCGCCATATGGGATCCCAATTTAGTATTCTGTGATGTGAGGAAATCTATGCTGTTCAGGACACAACGCTGCCAGCATGGGAAACCTTTAAGTCACTCCCTTATTTCAGGGCACACAGGCAGAGTCCCCTCTCCCATGAGAAGGCACTGCTGGCGTGCTCCTGGGAAGAGCTGTGGCTTTGAGCTGTGTTCCCGTAGAGGAAGGGCTGGCATAGAGCCAGTCACCATCTTTCACTTCATTCCTCTCAGCCCTGTTTGGCAAAATGTCTCAAGACAGGAACTAGGGGAGGTACAGGGTAGGAACTAGGTCTACTGGCTGAGTGGGTGAAATGAGCAAGGTAGCAGCTCTAGAGAGAAATCACGGGACCAGCCCTCGCAGAGTTGCTGATGCTCAAAGATAATCTCTCGGCTCGGCATCTGCACCAGCCATCCAGGAAAGAGTCCTCTCAGTTGTCTGCTCCAGCACTCCAGACTGAAAAAAAGCCCCAGGTTCTTCTGGATAAAAGCCACATGTGCCTTTTGCTTTCCAGAGTGAAACAATCACCCTGAATGCCACCAAAATAAACATGTTTCCTCCCGCGCCACCTGGGCCACTCCGGACATTTTCTAGTGAACCAACGACCTACCTAGTTCAATCCTATATATAAAGAACAGGATTCTTTACAAACCAAATAGTGTTTTAAAAAGAGAAAGCACCCTTCAACAGGTCTGCACCCTGTTACTGCCATGTCGCCACGTGGCCCGCTTTTCATACTTCTAAGATAATTAACCTCCACTCAATAGGAAACCTCTAAGAGAAAAGTAAGTTTTATACTTTTGTATGGCTGTTGACCTAGATTCTTCATTATTATACTTTTAGAAGTGATTATAGAGAAAACAAATATAAATTAACAATACAAACACTATGACTATTAATACTGTCTCTTACAGAAAACTGGGGTCACCAGGGAAACAAAATTTTATTCAGAAATTCTTAATTGGGCAATCAACTGATAATACCTGCTGTGCTAAGCGCTATAGGAAGATAGATATGAAGGTGAACTGGACAGAGAATCTGACCTACCTCCTCTCTTCCAGTAAAATAGCCTTTAAGTCTACAAGTATCTTAAGCCAGCAACTCATCATAAGAAAATCAATAGGAAAAACACTAACTCTTGGCAGAAAAGACATCAAGAAGTCTTAACTGGTTAGTGAGAAGTACAAATGCTCCTGTGCAGGACTGAACTCATCAAGCCATACCACTTAGTCCAACGTACACAATGGCTTCAAGACACAACATTTAGCATTTAACATGATGAGAGAAAAGAAAACCCAAGGCAGTGATAGAGAAAGAGTAGCTATGCTCTTCCAAGCACATCAAGGTATGATTCAGAATGTTCTGAATACTCACTGTTCTTCTTGTACATCAGAATTTCAAAGGAATTCATCTCATAGTTCTCAAAGGTTTGCCGCACTTTTTCAATGGTATCTTTATCAGTCAGCTCCCCATACATAAAGCTGCAAAACAACCAAAGAGCCCGAGTTAGATGAGCAAGTATTTGTTATTCTACAAGCATCTGTTGAACACCTGCTATATACCCAGCACTGTGCTATGCACTGTGAAACACACATACACACACTCTGAAAACATGTGTCATCAGAAGAGATTTACTAACTGAAATGGGATCAACACTACGTCACCATCTCCCCCCCAGAAAACTAATGGTCTAATAGGAGAGACACACTAGAAAACAGCGATCTAAATAGCAGATTAGAAAACAGTATGACCCTACATAGGAATGACAATACGAACAGTAGACACAGAGCACCGAGTGGTCAGACAGGCTTCCCAGAGGCAAGGAGAAATGAGATCTAAAGAGCAGGTGGAAATTAGCTGAGAAAGGGAGTGAAAAGAACGTTCTAGGCAAAAAAGGAGCACTGCAAAGGCACAGGGGTAAGAGGGAGGTTAATCCTGGAACCTGAATACGGTTCAGGTCAGTATGCCTGGAATGTAGATACTGAAGGGGAAATTTGCAACCGATAATATACAGAAGAAAGCAGGAGTCAGGCCACGGAAGAGACCATGGCATTATAGACCAGGTGAAGTAATTTAAACTTTATCCCAAAAACAAGGCAGAGAGAGCCACTGGAGGGTTTTAAGCAAAGGAGTTGCATGATCAAATCTGCATTTTAGAAATACAACTCTGGGAGACTTCCTGAGAAGGACAGAAGAATAAATTTGGACTACAGATTTTTTTTCCTCTCCTAATTCCCAACAAAATAAACAAGCGAATAGGAAAAAAAAATCACAAAAAGTCACCAATCAAACAAGAAAAAGGGTGCAATTTGATGCTCTACGCAAGATATAGCTAAGGAAAGAAAAGAAGATTCAGCAAGTCAGCCACTGTCTTTGCAGCTCCTTTTCCTGCCCACCCCCACTAAAAAAGAAAACAGAGAACTGAGTTCAAAAAATCAAGATGATAAAATTCTACAAATTCTTCCTAATTTCCATACTTCTCGCATTTGGAGAAAAATAAACCAAAAGGGTTAATAAGTTTAAAAAAAGTTAGTAAGGGCTACCTTGGTGGCTAAGATGGTAAAGAATCTCCCTGCAATGCAGGAGACCCAGGTTCGATCCCTGGGTCAGGAAAACCCCCTGGAAAAGGGAACAACAACCCACTCCAAGTACTCTTGCCTGAGAATTCCATGGACAGAGGCGTCTGCAGGCTACAGTCCATGGGGTCACAAAGAATTGGACATGACTGAGCAACTAAGACTTTCACTTTTCATTCTTCACATTTGGAGAAAAGTAAACTAACAGAATTAATAAGCAGCATGAAAAAACAATTAGGAAAAAACTCAGTAGTAGAAGCTCCTGTCTAGTAATACTGACTCTCTGCGAGGCAGTAACTGCTAGGACCATCCACTCTCTTGGGCCTCACACCGAATATGGTCTGAAGACCAAGGTTTATTCCTCTAGGAATGGGTTATGCTCCCCCCTCACTAACAACTTGGTAGAGTGAACCACGGCACAGGACACTAACAGAGTGCAAGAGAAGAAAAGCCATCCCTCCACGGGGCTGCAAAGGCCAGTCCTCCAACAAGGCTGCCAGTGGACCCTGCGAGCATGTCCCCCCTCCAGGCCTTCAAGTGACACCAACAAGGAAGAATGGCCACACTCAGCCCACAAGGCTTAGGTGATGTGGAAGCCGCGGCATGGGTTCCCCAGCAATACACAACCCATCTCCGAAAATTGTGCACATCTAGCTGTGCAACCTAGCTTTTTCTTGATGACTTGAATCATAAAATCAAAGAATTTCAGAGCTAACAAGAACCTCAGAAGTTAGGAAGCACAGTTCCCAAACCACCAAGTCAATCATCTGTAGTTCCCTGTGTGCCCATCTCCTGTAATGCGCTGCTCTGGGGCTGTGTTCTTCAACTATAAATCAGGAAAAGAGACAACCACACTTGGTGAATTACCTTTAAAAAGAAGGATAGATCAAAACTAAATTAGCCGTGCCTGAGAACAAGAGGATTTCTTTCTCTTCCGAAGTAAAAACTTATGCTCTATTACCGTTTCACTTAGCCAGTTGCTCAAAGGCCTTTTTAGCTTCCTCCCACTTTTCCCTTTCTGAATGGATTTGCTAGATACGTGACCACCATTTAAGTGATGTGATGGTATACAGGCTGGCAATTTCCTTCACAAGGTAGAATCAACCCCTGCTAAATGGAGTCTTCACACAAATGAAGTGCCGTCATTACATCCAGCTTTCCCTATTCTGTGTGCTTTTTCAGGCTGAAGTTCAGTGGTAGATACAAGTTTCCTTTCTCTGGACATTAGATTTCAGATGCCTGCGATGCAGGAAATCAGCCAAAGGCCCCTGATCTATTAGGGATGCAGCTAACACAGGGCATGCTACCTTTCCTGCTAGAAAAGGGACACCTTCAGAGAAATAAGTAAATTTCTTAGTTAGAAACTTACTAAGTTCTCTTATCTGCATAAAAATCATCCAGTACTCTTATCTGATTTTCTTAAAGTGTTTGATGATAGTCAATAAGAAGCAAGACAGGTAAGGAAAGACTGCTCAAGCCACACTAGAAAGCAAAGCTCACTCTCCCAATGTGTTCAGATTGTGTTTGTACACATACAGATGAACACGTAGACGCAAACACACAGATACCTCAGAGGATAAGAGCACACCAAGAATGTAAGAGAATTCTACTGTAATACTTGAGTCATAATTTCTAAAACTTTGAGGGAAGCTTAAACTTTCCATTTCCCAGTCCCCAAAACCTAAGATTTAAGAAAATGATAATATTTTCAAAACATTTAATACTTTTCACCAAATGAGTTACTTGGTTGGTTTAATACAAAGAATAGGCAACTTCTGAGAACCAAAGACTATGCCTGGGTTGAACGGGTTTTTCCACCCTTTGGAGACGAGTTCATTTTTGGCTCTAGCAGGTTTAGGAAGAGCTTCCTGGGTGGCTCAGCAGTAAAGAATCCACCTGCCAATGTAGGAGATGCAGGTTCGATCCCTGGGTCAGGAAGATCCCCTGAAGGAGGGCATGGCAACCCACTCTAGTATTGTCTGAAGAATCCCATGGATAGAGGAACCTAGTGGGCTATGGTCCATGGGGTGGCAAAGAGTCAGAGATGACTGAAGCAGCTAAGCACAGCACACAGGTTTAGGAAGATGATTCCACTGCATGCAAACACCACTGAAGACAGACGACCTTGAGGAAGGCAAAGAGTGAGAAGAGCAAAAGGCTATGGAGCCAAGACCTTGCTGAGACAGCACAGGGTCTGGCCCACAGGCTCCACTCAGCACCTTGAAGATGCTCTAAAAGCGCTTTTCTAGTGACACAGACCAAGGGCACTACTTGGCTAGTAACCCTGTCAAATGCCCACGCTGCATAGCACCCTTCACTTGCGTCTTTGAATCAGTGATCAAAGACAGATGTGGCAACAGCAAGGCAGCAAAACATGGCCTCTTCCCTTTTTCCGATGAAAAGCCCTATGAGCATGGCCCATGTCTCCAAAACGGTATTTATTCTTCAAAAATGGCTGGACAGGGACTTCTGTGGTGGTCCAGTGGTGAAAGCTCCACACTTAAAATGCAGGGGGTACAGGGTCAATCCCTGATCAGGGAACTAGGATCCCATATGCCACTTGATGTGGCCAAAGAATAAAAAAAAATTTTTAATGACCATATATTTAAAAAATTAATTTAATGACCTAAATTTTTATTTCATCTTCATTTAACTTTGTCTAATCTTCTAATTTTCACATAATTTCCATCTGCTAAGCTGCTAAGTCACTTCAGTCGTGTCCGACTCTGTGCGACCCCATAGACGGCAGCCCGCCAGGCTCCTCCGTCCCTGGGATTCTCCAGGCAAGAACACTGGAGTGGGGTGCCATTGCCTTCTCCATCTAAAACCTCAAAATTTTGAGTTGACATTTTACTGATAAAATGACTTTCCTGAGTTTTTCTAGGTTTTCCCTCATCTCACTGACTGTAAATTCATTAGTTGTAGAGACCATGTTATAGGCCTTCTTTCATTTTCCCAGTACAGTGTGTGAACTAGAGATGACAGTGTGATAAGTATTCCTGAATGTGCTTAGTCACTCAGTCGTGTTTGACTCTTTGCAACCCTTTGGATTGTAGCCCTCCAGGTTCCTCTGTCCATTGGATTTTTTAGGGAAGAATACTGGAGTGGGTTGCCATCTCCTCCTCCAGAGGATCTTCCTGACCCAGGGATCAAACCTGCATCTCCTGTGTCTCCTGCATGGGCAGGCAGATTCTTTACCACTTGTGCCACCTCGGAAGTACATTCCTGAATGAAACTGCTTGAAAGGAAATTCTCAAGTTGAGTATGCTATTTTCTTTTTCCAAAAAGATACCATGAAACAGTGTTCAACAGAACAAGCCCAAACATAAATACCTGCAGGTACTGCTTTTTTGCATCACTTCCGCCCTGTGATAGCCAGACAGCTTGCAAAATCCATCATTGCTGTACACGATAGGCCAGTCCACTATCTGGGCATTCCCCAACACAAAGTTAGTATCTGTTGAAAAGAAAAAAAGGAGACGAAGAGGGCACATGAGGCAAGACATTATTGAGACTCAATGAGGACACAAATAATAACCAATCCAGGTATTTTTTGTTTCCCTCCAAAATAGTCTCTTGAATAGGAAACGGGCCCTCTGAGAAACACAGAAGAACAGAGCTCTAAGACTGAATATTTGGAAAGCAAATGCGGAGGTTCAGTTTAGTTCAGGTCAGTTGCTCAGTCGTGTTCGATTCTTTGTGACCCCATGAACTGCAGCATGCCAGGCTTCCCTGTCCATCACCAATTCCCAGAGCTTGCTCAAACTCATGTCCATTGAGTCGGTGATGTCAACCAACTCTCTCATCCTCTGTCATCCCCTTCTCCTCCTGCCTTCAATCTTTCCCAGCATCACGGTCTTTTCCAAAGAGTTACTTCTTTGCATCAGGTGGCCAAAGTATTGGACTTTCAGCTTCAGCATCAGCCCTTCCAATGACTATTCAAGACTGATCTCCTTTAGAATGGACTGGTTTGATCTCCTTGCAGTCCAAGGGACTCTCAGGAGTCTTCTCCAACGCCACAGTTCAAAAGCATCAATTCTTTGGCGCTCAGCTTTCCTTCCAGTCCAACACTCACATCCATACATGACTACTGGAAAAACCATAGCTTTGACTAGACAGACCCTTGTCAGCAAAGTAATGTACTCCAAAGGAAGCATGCTTAACCAAACAATGTTTCCTACAGAAATCCACTGATTTCCATAAGACATATTCAAGTCCTAATTTTTCATCTCAGTGAGAGTATGCTAACGTGGAGCTAGCGAGAAACTGAAAGTAATTTCTTCTGAGTTCCATACAGCATCTTAGCTTGTCAGTCTTTTGGGCAGAAGTGACAAATTGGCCTTACTCACCCTGATTAGCAATTGCCAGTCCATGGAGGAGAAGGCCTCCTTAGAGAGGCAAAGGGGACAGCAGCAGAATGCCTCGTGGAACACACATATCAGAGACCCTTCTTCTTGGTGAGGAAGTGACTAGATCCCTAATCCTGGGGCTCTGTGGAACCTGATCAAGACGCCAGGCAATGACAAACCTTACTGATTGGAAATCCTGGAGCCACAGAAGGCACAGTTCAGACCTCTTTCACGGAGCACTAGACCACCATTCACTCAAGATGCAGGGATTAAGCAAGCCAGATATGTTTGGTTGTCGGGCATGTTCTCACCACTTTCCACATTTTTAAAGATCAAAAGTCTTTAACACCTTTTGTGCTCAGGAAATCAAGTATTCCTTTTCTCTTTTCAAGACCTTAAGCAAATAACATCCAGAACTTAAATATAATCATTATTTTGGCTTGATGCTTTCCTTTCCACAGAATAATCACCCCTTCCCCACCTCCCCCTACCCAAAAGGAAGCAAAGAATACCCATACAGACCCTTCCTTTGCTGGAAACCAGAGGAGGGTTGTTTATACATGTACTCTCTGTGGAGTGGAGTAGTGGTGACATACAATGTCTTCATTTAATTGGGAGGTTAATTTGGCTGTAGTATGTCACTTACAGATTATTCTCAGTATGGGTAATCATCCTTTCCTATCTATGTGAGAAGGAACAGAGGAAGGAGACACAGGAGGAATAGCTAAATATAGTAAGCAACTCTTTTTTTGTGACATTTGGTTTGTTTATTAACACCTGCAAACATTTGAGAACTTTTAGATTCAAGTGGGCAGTTCAGCTGCCACCAGCTTTGAGAAGCCTCTCTGCAGTGCTCCAGCCACACAGACAGTGTACCTGGATACCTGTTCCTTTCTGGTGGTCCAAAAGGTGGTGGTGGTCCACTGTGCCCTCACTATCTGCTGGAGCCCCTCCTGGTGAAAGGTGATGTCTCTGCTGGGTGGTCTCCACCACCAGGAGAGCTGAAAGCTAAAGGGTCGTTAGCATGACTTCCTTCCCTAAGAGAGACCTTACCTCAGCCAGATGGGCCCCACACACCCGAGCCTCTGCCAGTGGACACAAGCGGGAATGGCAGATGGTCATCTGGTGAATGCTCATCCGCCCCGTCCCGCTGTGAGAGCAGGGCTGCGTCCCTTACCCTGCCTGCAGATGCTTTCAAGGGCCACCTGGGCTCCTAAGCCTGACTCCTCAATCTAGGGCAGGTGCCACGGCTCCTTCATTTCTTACTCGAAATTTCCATTTGCTCCAAGTAATCAGAGATCACCTCTGTATTGGAAGTAAGACTTCTCCCTGAGACCCCCGGGTGTGGCGAGGTGGGCACACTGCTAACCCCATGGGCTATGGCACTTGCAGCCAACCTGAGCCTCAGAGGGTCCGAGATTCAGCATCAGATAAAACAATATTGGTCCGATGGTCAGAAGCAGCAGAATTAAAATGAAAGAAGAGCTTATTTACTTAGTTATTAGCAATGGAAGCGATGCTTACTGTCAGCCTGAGCAAGCATTTCCACTCAGGGAGGGACTCATTTTATGAACATTCAAAGCTTCAAAGTTCTAACCCCTGACTGAATTTAGAGAGTGTCTATTACTTCTTATTTGTTCCGCTTCTTTCTCTTTGCTGAAGATACGTGTCTATGTACATATCTGTTGTGATACACACATTCATATGAGGTACACAGTAATCTACTCTTAATCTACTCTTGAGAATGCTTTGGTATATTGAAAATGAACAGAAAATAGCACCTTCATAAAGTGTATCTACAAACCCACTAGCCTTATAAATACACCTTTAATAAAAATCTATGGCTGGTCTTTTCTTCTCTCCCTCCCAGACATACATAAATACTTCTGATTCCCACTAGGTACAGCACACAATGCGAAACCCTGGGATATCCAGCTTGACAAGACATGGTACATGTCATCCAGGAACTTACCAGGATAAATAGGCATGCATACAACTAACTAAAGAAACAGGGAATAAAATGATTAACCTGTTCAAGGGAGGTAAAGGATTGTGTCTCAGAGTGGTCATGAATAAACCTGCTCTAGTCTGGAAGGATGAGTAAAATTTGGTTAAACATTTTCAATGCCTAAGATATAACTACCACAGATGATACAAAAAACAACAAGATATAGAAATGAAAATATGATGCCTGCCTTCGGTGAACTCAAGAAGATGTGGGAGGAAGGGAACATTCCAGGCAGGGGACCCAGCATGAGCAAAGGTCTGCAGGCATGGGACACAAAGCAAACTAATGTAGACAGACAGGGCAGCCAGGAAGACAAACAGGAGAGGAGCCTGGAGACCAGACTGGGAACAGTCTTGAGTGTCAAGGACTTCTGACTTTATTCTGAAGACAGGTAATCCCTATATGTTGGTCTTCTCTCCCTGAAAAAAAACCTCACACTTCTTGACCTGAGCCACTAAGCCTTAAAATAAGTACAAAATTGACTGAATTACCCCTGAGTGTTTGTGAAGTCGAGTGGCTTTAACTCTCTCTCTTGTTAATGCCTAAACTGTAATAATCTCAGAAGACTTAGGTAGGAGGTTAAAACTGAGTGAAATTTTCATGGGTCCCAATCCCAGTAAGACTATGTGCTGAGAGGGAGGAATAAATAATAGTTTAACTACATATGTTTATATTTCTTTCCTATCTTAGGCCACCCTAAAAGCAAATTATTTAAAAGGTAAACACACATACCAAAAAAATAAAGTGAAAGCAGAGGGAAAATGACTAGGAAACAGAGAAGAATTACAAAAAAACAAAAAAAACAAAAAAAAACAAAAAAAAAACCACATAATTAGTAGACTCAGAAAGGCTCAAGAGATAATATATCCATAAAACAAAAATAAGATGTAGGGGACACGTGAGGAAGATTCATTAGAGAACAAATGAACAAGTAAATAAGAGCTCCTGTAAATTAAAACTGAGTAACAATTTAAAATTCAACAGAGAGAGACATAGAAAACATAAGAAAAAAATAAGACAAACAGATCAATCAAGAAGAACAGCATGCATACTAATAAACCAGCAGAAAGAACAGCACAGAATAGAAGACATTTTTTTAAAATTAAGCTATCTTTCTAAATTCCATATATATATGTTAGTATACTGTATTGGTGTTTTTCTTTCTGGCTTACTTCACTCTGTATAATAGGCTCCAGTTTCATCCACCTCATTAGAACTGATTCAAATGTATTCTTTTTAATGGCTGAGTAATACTCCATGGTGTATATGTACCACAGCTTTCTTATCCATTCATCTGCTGATGGACATCTAGGTTGCTTCCATGTCCTGGCTATTATAAACAGTGCTGCAATGAACACTGGGGTACACGTGTCTCTTTCAATTCTGGTTTCCTCGGTTAGAATTTAGAAAGATGGTAATGATAACCCTGTATGTGAGACAGCAAAAGAGACACAGACGTATAGAACAGTCTTTTGGACTCTGTGGGAGAGGGAGAGGGTGGGATGATTTGGGAGAATGGCATTGAAACATGTATAATATGATATATGAAACGAATCACCAGTCCAGGTTCGATGCAGGATACAGGATGCTTGGGGCTGGAAATTTATGTCCCATATATCCTTTCTCAGGAAGTTAACTTGATGTGTATCAGCAAAAAGAGGGTGTAAAGCAAGAAAGAAGACAACATGGGAACTAGGGGGAAAGTGGCTCCAAATATAGAAAGCAGGGAAGGAAGCTGCTATGAAGTATTCAATACAGAATGGTTCCGAGAAAAGAAGTTCCAGAACAGACTTATCTAGAGATAAAGGGAGTCAGGATCTAATGATATTCTTGAAAATTTGGAATAACATAAAAAGTTTAGTAAAGGTATATAATGGGGGGCAGGAAAGGCAATTAGAAACAAAGAAAACAAAAGCTGTGCAAGAAGGGAAGCCAAATCATACTATATCACATCACCGTCATCATGCAAACATCTTAAGTTCCAATTTTTCAAACCAACATAGTCAAAGTATGCATGGAATATTTGACTGTAAGTGTCTCAATAACCTCATCAACTCTAACCTCATCAGTTCTGTAAAAATACAAACGCTAAGCTGAAAAAGAGGAGAACAATCATCAGATGGTCTCTACAGCTGATTTAATTTTTTTTAATGTATAAATATTTCACTGAAAGCTGCAAAGATAACTAATAAGGGAGTAATATAATTATATTAGGAGGACGGATAGGAAATAGATAACGTGAGCTGAACGCTCACATAAATTAACAGAACTCAACAGATAATATCTAAAGTTGATAAACCTGAAAATAGCTACAACACATGTTGTTTTAGAGACACAGCAGAAACTATAAGAAGTAACAGCTGTAATTAGAAAGTGTGGCCTCCAGTGAGCAGGATGGGTGAAAAGACAGGCATAGGACAACTGTTTTCCTCATAGGCTCTTCAGCTTGGTATTTTTACTCATGAAGGTATACTACTTTGATAAAAACAAGTATATTCTTAATTTTTAATGAATTTAATCAGAAGAGGTTAACATTGATTAAATTTTTCAATTACTAAAAAAAATGAGAATGGAATATAGTTCAAGCTCCAGATATCACTGTAATTTCTCATAAAAGTAGTCTGGTCATCTTTTAAAGGTATTCATTATTCTCAAGCACTCCAAGTGTTCCTAGGGTGCATATTACAGCCTTATCTGGGAAAAATCATGTACACTAGCATCTTCTTTAACCCACTCCAGTGTTCTTGCCTGGAGAATCCCAGGGACGGGGAAGCCTGGTAGGCTGCCGTCTATGGGGTCGCACAGAGTCGGACATGACTGAAGCGACTTAGCAGCAGCAGCAGCATCTTCTTTGATTTTAGAAAGGAAACATCTGTCCATTGACAGATGAATGGATAAAGAAGATGTGGTATACACATACATAGACACCTGCACACAGTGGAGTATTAGCCATAAAAAGGGATGGAGCAATGCCATTTGCAGCAACATGGGTTAACGTAGAGATGATCACACTAAGTGAAATGAGCCAGAGAAAGACAAACATCAAAGGGTATATGTAGAATCTCAAATATGATACAAATGAACTTACTTATGAAACAGAAACAGACTCATAGACATAGAAAACAAACTTACGGGAACCAAAGGGAAAACGTAGGAGGAAGGGGTAAATTAGGAGTTTGGCGTTAGCACATATAAACTGCTATGTGCAAAACAGATGAATAACAGGGTCCTACTGTATAGCACAAGGAACTATATTTAATATCTTACAATAAACTATAATGGAAAAGAACATGAAAAATTATAAATATATGTATAACTGAATATCTTGAGTACACCAGAAACTTAACACAATATTGTAAATTAACTATTCAATTAAATAAACAAGCAAATAAATAAATAAAACAATATGCCTTGGGAGAAAGAGAACTCCCTCTTATTCACGGACTTGAAATGAATGAAAGAATTTTAGTTCCAGTCACAAAGGTATTTGCTTCTAATACCAGAGAAACCAAGCATTTAGAAATTCTTTCCCCTTCCCCACTGCATCCACAGCACACATGTGTACCCTGCTATGGTTGGCTAAAAAGAACATATTCAATTTATAACATACAAATGTGTGCCTGCATGCTAAGTCACTTCAGTCGTGTCTGACTCTTTGTGACCCTACAGACTGTAGCCCACCAGCCTCCTCTGTCCATGGGATTCCTTAGGCAGGAATACTGGAGTGGGTCAGTATTTCCTCCTCCAGGGGATCTTCCCAACCCAGGGATCGAACTTGCCTCTCTTACATCTCCTGCATTGGCCTGCATTGGTGCTTTACCACTAGTACCACCTGAGAAGCCCATAGATACAATAAATAACCTATAAATTACCTTCCAGAGTACAATCTCTGAATGTGTAAATTGAGGGATTGCCCACACAAATAACAGCTTCCTAGGTGGCGCCAGTGGTAAAGAACCCACCTGCCAATGCAGGAGATGTAACAGACACTGGTTTGATCCCTGGGTTGGGAAGAACTCTTGGAGGAGGAAATGGCAACCCACTCCAGTACTCTTGCCTGGGAAATCCCATGGACAGAGGAGTCTGGCGGGCTATAGTTCATGGGGTCACAAAGTGTCAGACATGACTTAGTACCTAACAACAACATTACTTTATTGAATGAAGTGTCGTGGATTTTATCATTTTACTCAAGAAAAACTAAGTCTCTAAGGACCCACTCAGTTATAGCAGGGTAGAATTGGGGTTTGAATCTGTTCTGCTGCTGCTGCTGCTAAGTCACTTCTATTGTGTCCGACTCTGTGTGACCCCATAGACGGCAGCCCACCAGGCTCCCCCATCCCTGGGATTCTCCAGGCAAGAACACTGGAGTGGGTTGCCATTTCCTTCTCCAATGCATGAA
This sequence comes from Ovis aries, assembly GCF_016772045.2. Taxonomy (NCBI): domain Eukaryota; kingdom Metazoa; phylum Chordata; class Mammalia; order Artiodactyla; family Bovidae; genus Ovis; species Ovis aries. The sequence continues at coordinate 71,694,211 of NC_056065.1, read as the reverse complement.
AGTGAAAGGTGAAAGTGAAGTCGCTCAGTCATGTCCGACTCTCTGCGACCCCATGGACTGCAGCCCAGCAGGCTTCTCCGTCCATGGGATTTTCCAGGCAAGAGTACTGGAGTGGGATGCCATTGCCTTCTCCGTGAACCTGCTCTATCTGACTTCAAAATCCATGTTTTTAATCACTATATTACATAATCTCCTCCTTATTCCACTAAGATCAGACCATTTCTATGAAAAATCTTTGTAACACATTAGATTTACGTACCTTTCTGCTAAAATACTAAGTATAATGAGACATTTAATTATGAGTTAACTACCCTTATTGCCGTCATATATTATGATTCTTCGTTGTGATACACGATGATGCCCACAGGAAATATTGACGTGGGTAGAACTAATTGCTCTTCTTCTAAACGCTTCAGTTCTCCTGTCTGTCTATTCAGTGTTTTTTCTCTTCCCTCACTTGCAAACTATCACTTCTTACTTTTTAATATTTAGCGTGCCAACGTATTTCTAGAACACTCTTCTTTCCACACAATGATAGGAGAGGGGAGACGTTGTCCCCGGATCCCCTTTTGAGACTCAGTGATGGGAGAGAACACCACTGGTGACTCAAAGGCGCTGGTCCTGCCAGCACCCCTCAGCCTTCCAGAGTCCCCATGAGGTCTGGAAAAGACCTAGAAGGTTCCAACTGCTCCACTTCTGTGTAGCTGCCTAAGCAGATGGTTGTCCCCATCATGTCAGTGATGACCATGTAGATAAAGACTATTCCTCATACTGTCCAAGCCTAAGATCAACTTGAGGGCTCAGCAAACTATCAGCAGTGAGCTACAGAGCCAGTGAGAGCCTCGATTAGATCAAGTTTTATATACACACACACAGCGTATGCTGGGTTGGGGCAGAGCACCAAGTTCCATTCCATCAAAGACAGAACCTAAGTCCTATGGGTAGAACAAGCATCTAAACACAAATCAACTGAGTTACCCCTCAAAACAAAGCTGCTCAGTCATGTCTAATTCTTTGCGACCCCATGGACTGTAGTCTGCCAGGCTTTTCTGTCCTTGGGATTTCCCAGGAAAGAATACTGGAGTGGGTTGCCATTTCCTTCTCCAGGGGATCTTCCCGACCCAGGGATAGAACACAGGTCTCCTGCATTGCAGGCAGACTCTTTACCATCTGAGCCACCAGGGAAGCTCAAGTTACCCACAAAGACCCCCTAAACTGGAAGAGTTTGAGATGCTATCTGGAAACTTAAGAGTCCTCCCGGAACTGATTTCCCCTTGCCAGTCAGTGTGGTGGGAGCCTGTGAGGGAACTAGAATCTGTTAAAATACAGAAGTGAACCTAGGTATGTCTGAGTTAATTTGCCATTGTGCCTCTAAAAGTATATCTGTCATAAGAATAGACAGGCTCAGAAACTTAGACTCTCCTGACAAAACAAAGGTGCATAAATTCTGGTGCAAGGACTCCATGATAGCAACTTTGCTAAGCCAAGGTTCCTTAATTCCTCTAGGTGGCTGGCTGTATTCCCACTGGTTAAGAATGCCAAATAAGTGGGCTCTAGTGAAGTGACACAGGTCTTCTAGCCAAATGCAGAGATGTGCATTCCACATCCAACCATAAACAACTCTGGGATTACTTATCATTTTCCAAACTCAATAAATGAACATTTATTTTGAAGCCAAGCAAAACTTAATTGGGAAAGTAACCCACTGCATGGAGAAAATATTAAAAATATATAATCTCCTGAGACTGCATCAGAATTGACCAGATCTGAGAAATTCCCTTGGCAGTCCACCTGTTAGGATGCTAGGCTCTCACTGTCGAGGGTCCAGGTTCAGTCCCTGGTGGGGGAACTAAGATCCCACAAGCTACATGACATGGACAAACTCTCTCTCTCTCTCTCTCTCTCTCTCTCTCTCTCTCTCTCTCTCTCTCTCTCTCTCTCTCACACACACACACACACACACACACACAGAACTGACCAGATCTGGATCTAAAAGATTTGGAGATTTTAAACCGAGAAATGTTAGGCTATCTGACATTCTTTATCTATGAAGACAGCATCATCACCATCAAGACCACATGTATTAATACTCACCCATGAGGTGGGCAGGGCATGAGTATTATCCCATTTTTCTAGATCTTGTGAAAGAGCTTAGGGGCTTCCCTGGTGGCTCAGCAGAAAAAAATTTGCCTGCCAATGCAGGATATGCAGGTTTGATCCCTGGGTCAGGAAGATCCCCAGGAGAAGGAAATGGCAACCCACTCCAGTATTTGTGCCTGGGAAATCCCATGGACAGAGAAGCCTGGCAGGCTACAGCCCTTGGGGTTGCAGAAGAATCAGACACAACTTAGAGACTAAACAATAACAACAACAAAGAGAACTTAGCAAATCAAAGGAACTCTTTCTGTGTCCTACATCTGCTAGAGAAGGTACTGTCTCATATCTAATACTCTATTAGTCAAGGCTGCCCAGAGAAACGGGAGCGATAGGAGATAGCAACAGGAGAGAGAGAGAGACAGAAAGACAGATTTATTATAAGGAACTGGCCCATGTGATTATGGACGCTGACAAGTTCCAAGGTCTATAGTTGGCAAGCTAGAGACCCACGAGAGCCAATGGTACAGTTCCATTTCGAGTCTAAAGGCCTGAGAAACAAGAGAATTGATGGTGTAAGTTCCAGTCTGAAGGCTGCCAGGTGCAAGACCACAGAAGAGCAGTGTTTCCATTCAAACCCAAAGGCAAGGGGTAAAAAAAAAAACAATCTCCCAGCTCAAAATCGGTAAGGCATGCCCTCTTATTCAGGGGTGGGTCAGTCCTTTGCTCTATCAAACCTTTAACTGATTGGATAAGGCCCACCCACATTAGGAAGAACAATCTGCTTTACTCAGTCTACTGATTTAAACGCTAAACTCACCTGAAAACACCTTCAAAGAAACATCCACAGTAATGTTTAACCATATATTTGGGCATCCCATCACCCAGTTGACACAAAAAATTAACAATCACAAGCACCAAAGCCAGTGTTCTTCACTGTATACCATTCTGCAACAATCTTTAACAGGATCAACAGAACCAGGGCTTACAAATTCTGAGACTCCCTCAGAGTCCTTGGAGGTGCTCTGGGACTCTAGGTTTGGCAGAATACAGTGACTCTATAAAGCTCTATTTTAATAAAAGGCTTTTATAAAGGCAACACTTCTCCTTTTACACCTAGGCTTTCACTGAGGTGTCCACTCACCCCCAGAAAGAAATGTTGTAATGAATACTTTTGCCTCCTTTCTCCACCTCCCTAAATTATATCTCCCTGAGTAGATTCATCAAGCTATCAGTAGGCATCTCAAGAGCAAGAGGTATCCACTATGTGTCTTGGGCCTTCAAACTAACCTGAGCCCAGTATGTTGGGAGAAGACAGAGCTTGAGTTAGAGCTACTTGTCTCCTCATAAGACACACGTCCCACCTGTGATGGGTCCTGCCAGCCCCCTGCTCTATCAGCTCCAGATTCGTGACCTAGGAGGTCAGCAACTCACAGCCTAGAAACCAAAGCCTAGGCTTGAGGAGGGAGACAGATGGCATGGCCATGTTCTCCAATCTAGTTTAACAATAAAAAAGCTGATATTGTATTTTGACCTTCATCTGGCTCCTTCAGCCAGTCTCCAATGAGGATAAAATGGTCTCTGGTGGCTCAGACAGTAAAGAATCTGCCTGCAATGCGGGAGACCTGGGTTCGATCCCTGGGTCAGGAAGATCCCCTGGAGGAGGTCATGGTAACCCACTCCAGTATTCTTGCCTGGAGAATTCCCATGGGCAGAGGAGCTGATGGGCTACAGTCCATGGGGTCGCAAGGAGTCAGACACAACTGAGCGACTAAGCCACACACAACATATGAATGGGATCAAACCTCTAGTATCCCAAAGGGCACTGAGAGGTCATTTGCTTTCCTGCCTTCTGGCGCTACTGAATCACACCGGTAAGAGTCTTTACAAACTCCCTACAATACAAGAGACAATACAATCCCTTCCTGAACACCAACAGTGCCTTGCCAGAACTTTTCACTTTCTCTCTTCTTAAAAAAAAATGATTTTTAGAAAGACCAGCCCTTTACCTGCATCAGACTCTCAACTCTGTGGTAGCTGGTACAGTCAAAGCATCACGATAAACAGTTGAGATTCTACCAGTAGCCCCTGATAAACCATGGCTCCTCGCACTCATGCTTTTCGTGTGTGTGTGTGTGTGTGTGTGTGTGTGTGTGTGTGTGTGTTCTGTCACTGAATGCAACAGCATGAACGAATCTCAAAAGCATGCTAAGAGAAAGAATCCAGCCTTTAAGGGTACATTCTGTATGATTCTTTATGTGACGTGAGGGGTGAGGGCAAGGGACAGTTGCAAGAGTATAGGGACCAAGATCAGATTCAGAGTTATCAGGGCCCCTGAGTTCATGCTTTTGTTTTGTCCCCTTGAATCTAGGTGAGTCTGTGACATGCTCTAACCAACACATTGCAATAGAATGGATGTTGCTCCACTTCCATAAGCATTAAGGTCCAGCAGTTTCTGCTTCCATGCTCATGGGAGCCCTGAGCTGCTATGGGAGAAGTCCAGCTACACTAGTGGAGAGGTCATATGGAGACCCTACAAGCAGAGGTCCCCTAGTGAGAAACAAGTCCTGAAATGACATGTAGAAGCACCAAGGAATGCAATCAACAAAGGAACCAAACCAACAAAGGACCAAAGAACCCAATCAACCAACCCAACCAACAAAGAAAGCCAGTGGGAAAATGAGGGGTAAGCACCACCTTATTAATCCACCCTTCCCCAGTAATCCCTAGGAGCCCAGAGCACCATCTGAAAGACTAACACTGGAGACAACAACAAGTTGGGCTCAAATGGAAGTGTTGTCCCTGAGGAGCTGTGTGGTCAGTCACTTCAGCTCTGTGAGTCTCTATGCAGGCAAGCTACAAGGTCTCCACGCTTCTGGCAGCAATCAAATCTGATGCTCTATGTCAGGGGTCCCCAACCTCTGGGATCTAATAGCTGATGATCTGCGGTGGAGCTGAGATAATAATAAAGTGCACAATAAATGTAATCTGCTTGAATCATTCGGAAACCATCTCCCCCTCCCTAGTCCATGAAAAACTGTCTTCTATGAAACCAGCCCCTGGTGCCTAAAAGGTTGGGGACCGCTGCTCTACGTAACTGGATTCATAACAAAGAATGAGTCAGGTGACACCTTGGCCACCTGCAGGCCTCACACCCACGTGGAGTAATCAACCAGGCATCACCTTGAAATATCACTTCTTCAAATGATGGACTCTGTAGAGCCTGGGTCATTTTTAAAATAGTAGCAACCCCTTCTAAACTTGACTCAGTGGAAAGTGACACTCACATTTTAGGTGAACTGTGTTGTACCGGCTTTTGTCAGTGGAATTGTTTGGATGTGAAGATAGGATATGATGTGCAGTGGGCTTCCCAGGTGACGCTAGTGGTAAAGAACCTGCGTGTCAGTGCAGGAGATGTAAGAGACACGGGTTTGATGTCTAGGTCAGGAAGATCCCCTGGAGGAGGGCATGGCAACCCACTCCAGTATTCATGCCTGAGGAATCCCATGGACAGAGGAACCTAGTGGGCTATCGTCCACAGAGTCACAAAGAGTAGGACATGAATGAGTGATTTAGCACGCAAGCATGATGCGCAGTATTAATGTAAAAACATCCTGTCAGGGGATTTTACAGTAGTGATAAATCACATATCGGTGTTTCCATTTATATCTCCAGAAAATGCCTAAATGTGCCTTTGGAATCAATAAAATCCAGATAAGACAAATGCCTTGGACATATACATATATATCTTGTGTGTGTCTGTGTGTGTACACACACACACATACAGGCTTCTCAGGTAGAATGTGTAACTCCCCATCAGCCAGTGGCCCAGCTGAAGCCCTAAGCCTACCTCCAAATTCCTATTTTCTGAACTGAGTCCCTCCCACATTGTTCAGTAAAACGTGGAGGTTCAGCCTGGCTGCCCTTGCCATGATTTATTCATTGGCTCTCATCTGAAATTTCCCAGTGTCTCCAGGTCTTTGATGCAAATCAACCCGGTTCTCCAGCCTCCCTCAGATGCCTCTTTACTCCCTGAGGGTCTTTAGCTGGAAGACTGCATGCAATTAAATGTAAGGCTTCCTGAATTCAACCTGTCTCAGCCCACACACAGTCTTCCTCCCGTCGGTGGAATGAAACGTCCTCCTCTCAACATTGGAGAGCTCTCCTCCCGCAAGCATGTAAGGGTTCTTCAGGGGATGGGTGATGAGCCAAGCCACACTGCAGTCGTCAGGTGTGTCAAAATCATCCCAAACCTACCATTTGCCCATAAAGCATAACACAGAGACACTCGAAAAGGAAATTATTAGAAAATTGCTTTTCATCATAATTACCACAAATAACAAAGGAGAAACCAACTAAAGCAATGACTTAGAAAAGTGACTCAGTTTGGGCAATTACACAGATAAAAGCTGCATTCAGCGAGCCGCTCACACAAATTTATTGTTCCCTGCCAACACTGATTATTTAGAGAGCTACAGTAAATATTTCACCATATGCTTCTAATAACAGAATATTTTTCTTAGAAGAGAACACACCTTCAGGACACTCTCAACATTGTAGATTACTAAGGGTATCAGCACTCTTAGAGAAAGCAGGTTTGAGTAAAAATATTAATACATTTTTCTTCCTTTTAGAACAATAGAAGACTGATTGAGATACATGAAGCACTAGACAAAGACTGGGAAACAATGATTTTATTTGCCTGAACCTAAATAAAATCTATACCAGAAATTAATTTTTAAAAAAACACCTAATCAAACGTAGGACTCAGGCCATCTGGAAGCTTCCCAAGTGGCTCAGTGATAAAGAACGTGCTTGCCAATGCACAGGACATGTGGGTTGGATCCCTGGGTCGGGAAGATCTCCTGGAGTAGGAAATGGCAACCCACTTATAGTATTCTTGCCTGGAGAATTCCAAGGACAGTGGAGCCTGGAGGGCTACAGTCCATGGGGCTGCAAATAGCTGGACACAACTGAGCATGCATGCAGGATATTTGCTGACTGTAGTTCCTTTCCTACAGATATCCAATCAATCAATTAATTTTAAAAAAAAAAAAAAAAACAACTTCACCGGACAACACCTGTTTCCTTTTCTCTTACTTTCTCCAAGCACTTGACACCATTGATATGTTGGACACCTAGATGTTTGCTCATTATCTGCCTCCCCCGTAGAATGCAAGCTTCATGAGAGCAAGAGCCTGTTTTCCCTCTCCCACTGAATCTCCAACATCTAGAACAGTACCTTAACACACAGAAGGTAGTACAGAATGTTTGATGAATGAATGCACTTAGAACAGTACCAGACAGAACCTGATGTTACCCATTTCATTGTTTTCACCACCTTTATTATTAACTCACATGAATTGCAATTTTCCCTAGCTTGTCTCTGAAACATCAGTAGCCCAAAAAAGTTCTCAACTCAATTAGAAATGACAATGGATCTTTATACTCTCTTTGGGCACTAGTCATCTTTTACCTACAGCTAGTAGATGATTTTGCTACTTGTATATTATGATATGTCAACAACAATCTTTATAATATAGTTAAGGCCTGGCTTAAGCAACATGGTGAAGCAGATTAAGTTTGGGATACTTCATCCCCTCTTTCTGTATTTTTCTCTCTTTTCTGAGCTTTCTGTTACTTAAATCAATTTATTTCTCCTATTGTGGAAAAGAGTTGTCTTATAAACAAATTCAGAGTTCCCTGTTGGTTATTTAAAGTACTCTCTCTCTCAGTGTGTTTGAATTTAAGACAGGACAATAGAGATAGAGTAATTCTTAACCTGATGCTCAGAACCCCTAACTTTTGGAAACTGTTACCCTGTGGTGGGTAGAGGAGGCAGATAGGGTTGGGTCTTTCCATGACATCTGAAGTGACATTATTGGGGGGACTTTGGCCCATGATAGTTAGTTACAAAGAGCTGGACAAGATTTAGCAGCTGAACAACAACAAGAAGTTAGTGGCTTAGATCACCTCATCTTTCACTTACAGGCTCACTCCTCCTAACAAAGTATGAGAGGGCAGAGGATGATGATGGACCCCAATAACACCAAAGTGCTTTCCAATGAATGCTTTCATTCTTTCAGACAAAACTCATGCAGTGAAAACAGCATGGGATTGTGAGTTAGAAACATTAAGAAACACTAATATTTCAGTGCAAAGGGCCTCAGTCACACACGCATGGGATATGATTCCTAAATAAATAAATTGATAAAATTTTAAAACAAAACAGACAGATCTAAAGATTTGGTAATATTTAGGAGAAAGGAGAGGAAGGGATGCGAAGAAGCAAAGTCAGTATGGTACAGCTAAAGCCTTAATATCAGCAAAAGTCATTTTGTGGCTGTACTGCAGTTTCTCAGCAATAAAATTCCATGAAAATGACTCTTCTAAATTATCAAGGGCACAATCTTTGCACTTATACAAACCAAATTCCTAAGAGATTCAATAGTTGTTTGTTTTGTCTCTGGTTTTAATATCCTACAGTAATACATTTTGATTAAGTCAGTAAATTACAATGGGGAAAGAGATATCAATTTCAAAAGCAAACTCAGACACTTCATTGACTGGATGGTTACGCCTAAGCACATGGCTTCCAAAGCCTGACTTCCATCTTCACTCAGCATCAAATTAAAGGGTTTTAAAACAATAAAAATACATGAATCCCTTTCAGAAGCAGGATGGAAGTGAATGAGGATATACCTGAAATAGTTTCAGAAACACAGACTCTTTCATTACTCAGTGATATTTTTTACTTAATAAAGAAGAGGTCAATGATATGTTGAATTACTGCTAAGAAATATTTATCTGTGTGATCAATTGCTTAAAAAGTGGTGCAATAAATTAATCAGTCGGGTGCTTTATTCTCATTTTTCAGTCATAATAATTTCTTAATGCACATCTGAACGTAATATATGCACTTTAAACAAAACAACTAGACCATCACTGAGTAACATAAAAATTTGATTTCCAGAACTAAAAAAAAAAAAAAAAAAAAAAACTGGCTCAAAGTAAGCAATATAAAAATATTGAATGGCATAGAAAAAGATTTTTTTTTAATTTTAGAAAAAGATCTTTTGAGTTAGCTTTACAGTTACCTCCCGTGTTGTTTCACTACTTTCATGGCAAATGGCTCAGTGTAGACAGAGCATAGCATCGGGGTGAACGGGAGAAATCTCAGAGCAGCTAGCTTTCATACAACAAATATCTGAGTATCCACTTTGTCCTAGGCATGATGGGAGTACAGGGGACACTTCTGTTCACTGGAAAGCTCTGCTCCACTTCCCTGCTTAGCTTTATCTGTCTATCACATAACTCTACACCCTGCTCCCCCATCCAAGACCCAGACACAGCAGACTAGACTAGCAGAGGACAACCGGCTGAACAGCCCACAGGCAGGGCTAGACCAACAGATTCTCCCTCCAGAACAAAAACTAAGACACTGAAGCTGAGAGGTCGGCAGAGCTGACCACATGTATGCTGGTGAGTAGGCGAAGAAAGGCCGTCCTGCAAGAGAAATGGGAACCTCAGACAGGTACATAGAAGGCAGTGACTGAGGCAACAGGAGGGGAGAACTGCAAGCAGACCAACCGGGCAGAGATGGATAAACAGAGGCAGAGACTACAGACAAAGACGGACAGCGACAGGGAGAGATGGAGAGAAATGACAGAGACTGACCGAGACAGGCGGCAGCAACAGTCGGACAACAGAGACGATCGGTGGCAGGCAGCAACTCACAGCGACGAGCAGGGAGAGAGATGCAGAAAGAAGAGAGAGGGTGGGAACGGAGGGGCATGGGGCAGGGGTGAGGGGCAAGGGGAGCCAACACAGAATGAGCCGGAACTGAAGAGCTGGCGGCCCCGAGCTAGAGACCCACAGCCACATCTAGAGAGAGAGTGAGGAGAGAGCTCAAGGCCCTCAGAGTTGGTACAGGAGAGATAGACCAAGGGCCAGAGGGAGATACAGAGAAGAAAACCAGAACATCCCAAGAGAAGGCACTGCTGGAGACAAGTGAGAGGCAGGCGCTGAGAAGCTGGGAGAGATCATGGCAAAGTTAATTCCTGTATCAGGACCCAGGGAACAGGGTCAACAGATCTCAACCTAAGTCAGCCTGCAGTGATGGAGACAGCTCACTGGGGCCCTGGTCACAGTTCCGCAACTCAGCTAGAGCTGGCTTACCTGACCCAAGAAAACAGGACCAGCCAGCCTTAAAAGGAAATCTCCAACCTGCCAGCCAAACATGCTCTGGGTCTGAGATGCCTCTCCTAATGCTCCATAAAATTCTCTCCTGGGCTTCCCTGGTGGCTCAGTGGTAAAGACTCCACCTGCCAGTGCAGGAGACCTGGGTTCCATCCCTGGTCTGGGAAGATCCCACATGCAAAGCAGCTAAACCCGTTCGCCACAACTATTGAGCCTGTGCTCGGGAGCACGAGAACTGCAACTGCTGAAGCCCACGTGTGCCCTGGAGGGCTCAGCAACTAGAGAAGCCACCACAATGAGAAGCCTGCACACCACAAGTGGAGAGTAGCCCCCGCTCACCACAACTAGAGACAAGCCTGCACAGCAACGAAGATCCAGTGTGTTAGTCGCTCAGTCACATCCGACTCTCTGCGAATCCATGGACTGTAGCCCACCAGGCTCCCCTATCCAGGGGATTTTTCAGGCAAGAAGACCAGAGTGGGTTGCCATTCCCTTCTCTAGGTGAAGCCCCAGTACGGCCAATAAATAAAATTATTAAAGAAAAGAAAAGCCTCACTCCTGCCCCAAATCCCTTGGAAAGCATATTCTTCCACCACAGGTGAGCCCTGCACTCCCACAGTCCATGGGTTGTTTTCCCTTAGATAAAGGACATCAGAGTCGTTACTAACTTGCTTTAGCTTCATCATTTGACAAGAGTAACAGAGAAAAGCGGCACAGTGAATGAAGTTAGGCAGGAGCACAACCCCTGAATGGCCCAGCCAGGTGGGAAAAGTATCAAGGGGAATTTAGCTGACAGAAGAATGACTCGAATTTAGAACCTCCTCCATCTTTAAAAACTATCAGTTATCATTTCAAAGTGGCAGATCAAGAACATGTATTTACTTCCTCATCCTTGAATGATGGCTGGAAAATTCAAAGGGATATTCCCACAACATCAAAGGGAAGGGTCACCAGTAGGCAAGAGCTAAGTTTCTGGAAGATGAAGGATAAGTGGAGGATGAGATGCAGCAGAGGAAGCCATGATTTTAAAATTCCAAAGGGATGTGGACAAGGAAGGGGCTAATGAGATGCAGGACACTGAACTGTTAGCTACTGTCTAAGGCAGGAATGGGATTTGAGCAAAAACTGGGAAACCAATCGAAAGCCAATAGAGAAAAAGTCCACTCACCCTCCGACACATACCCTCCATCCATACTCCCTGGAAGCCATGCCTCTACCTCAAGTAAAGAAACACACGGGGCTGGCTCAGAAGCAGTCGTCTGCCAACTGCAACATCCATCAGAAGTGCCTGGAGAACTCAGTAAAACACAGATAATGAGGCCCCATACCCTGAGTGTTTGATTCACTACCTATAAGGCTGTTGTTATAATCGCTAAGTTGTGTCCAACTCCTTTGTGACTGAATGGACTGAGCCCACTAGGCTCCAACGTCCATGGGATTCTCCCGACAAGAACACTGGAGTGGGTTGCCATTTCCTTCTCCAGAGGATCTTCCCAACCCAGGAATCAAACCCACGTGTCTTGCATTGGCAGGCAGATTCTTCACCACTGAGCCATCAGAAATAAGATTTGCCCCAAGAATTTGCATTCCTATCAAGTTCCTAGAGGTTCTACCACTAGAAATTAATGAAGGCAATTTTACTTAATCTCTTTTTTAAACCTCAGTTTCTGCAGTAGTAAAACAGAATAGTGAGAGTGCTCACAGAATAGTCTTAGTGAGATCAGAGGAGACGATACATGTGAAATCTTTGGCACAGTGCCAGACACACATATGAGAAAGGTTTTTTAATTTGCCCAAGTCATGGTTATAACCAGTGATTATAATGAATGCTTTTAACAAGTATTTGCTTGCTTCTAATGTTTTTTGAATTCTGAGAATTTGAAAAGTGAAAAAAGATGGAAAAAGAACATGGAAATATCTCATCAAGCCTATAGGTGACCAAGTTGTTGAGCTGAAAAGCAAGGACAGGTGAGTGCTACCTTCACCAGGTAGAACACAGGTATTTTTCGTTCTGTTGAAGAGAAGAACCTGAATTCATACCGTCTCACCAAGTTCATGCCCATGACTGATACTGGTCTGGACAACAGGCTACTGAGAAGGTACTTGTCCAGGGAATGAGTAACAGGTTCTATGGTCAGAGTCCCGGCAGGTAAATAATGACGCATTTAAGCATGTAATTAGAAGAGGGTTTAATCAAGGAACTATTAAGAAAAGCACGGGTCAGGTGGTAAACCAACTCTCTCGAGAAGAAAAAGCTCTGATTTATATCATTTGACAATTTCTGAGGGGTAAATATTCCCACATGGCAGAGTTCTAGCTACCAAGTTCCCTGAACTAGGAATACGGAAAAGATGAGCATAACCACATCTTGAGAGATAGTATTGAAACCAGCCAGCTGCACCTGCCCCAGCACACCATGGGGGAAAAACTCAGGGACAGTGCAGGACCCCCAGAGGTAGTAACTTTTGCAAATTGTAAGGTTTACCCAAACCCAAAGAGAGTGAGCTGCAGATGTAACCTTTACTCAAAGTAAAACAGATAGGCTACAATGATGACCTTGCAGGGAGGAAACTAGGAGAATAAATACTACAATCTCCCCCTGCTCCTTCCCCATCTCATGGTGGTATGAAGCCAACCAGGAGTCAGGAAGCAAGGGAGCCTACAGACATAATCCACATAGGTCACCCTCCCAGGATGCAGAGCAGGTTACAGAAGAAAAAAGCCTGGCCCAGCGATAAAGAATCTGCTTGCCAGTGCAGGAGATGCCACAGAAGCAGGTGTGATCCCTGGGTTGGGAAGATCCCCTGGAGTAGGAAATGGCACCCCACTCCAGCATTCTTGCCTGGAAAATCCCATGGACAGAGGAGCCTGGTGGCTACAGTCCTTGGGGTCGCAAAGAGTCAGACACGACTGAGCACAGCAGAAGATAAAGCGGTACGCTGGCCCTTGTAGGAGCTCAAAGCACAACCTTAAAGACTGCAGCATAGGATGCTAATCAATTCGGTCCCAGTAATGCTGAGAGGAAACAGAAGTAAAGAAAATCAAAACATAAAAATCCATGTAGATTAAGTAAATATATTTTCTTCGCCAGTTATAAAGCTCTAGTCTAAAATACGCTTTCCAAATTCACTCTTAATAGAAACTGAAGCTAAGCAGCAGATACATATTGGTAAAATTTGCCCAAATAGTGTCATCTTTCAGATGCTGACTTCAGCACTCTGAGAACGCTGGTGGCGGATGCCTACATCACTGCTGTAAGGAAAGAGGGAAGTAACTAGAGGCCAGCCTCTTCTTTATAAAAGTGCCTGAACTGTGGTGCTGGAGAAGACTCTTGAGAGTCCCTTGGACTGCAAGGAGATCCAGCCAGTCCCTCCTAAAGGAGATCAGTCCTGACTATTCATTGGAAGGACTGATGCTGAAGCTGAAGCTCCAGTACTTTGGCTACCTGATTCAAGGAACTGACTCATTGGAAAAGACCCTGATGCCGTGAAAGATTGAAGGCAGGAGGGGAAGGGGATGACAGAGGATGGGATGGTTTGATCATTGACTCAAACAGACATGAGTTTGAGCAAGCTCCAGGAGTTAGTGAAGAACAGGGAAGCCTGGTATGCTTGGGGTCCATGGGGTAGGACATGACTGAGGAACTGAACTGAACTGATGTCACCAAAGACCCTTCAAAAAGCTATGAGGAATGGGAGCCTTGAGGCACTCTCATTTAATAATTAACATTAATAATTACAAGATTAACTCAATTTCAGAACATCAGTTTTATGCAACATAAGACTAATAGAGCTGTCATTTTAATTGATAGAATGAACAATCTTAGGATGAGCAAGCAAACAGATTCTGACTAGTAGCATAATTCTCTAATGCCTAATCAAAAGAGCTGTTTAAGTCGTTTTTTCCCTCAGCAGCCACACAGGACTGTTAGAATAGAGACCATGAGAACTGAGGGAGACGCCAATGTTGGCCAGACTGCAATCTGTTCAGCAAGGCTGTACTTGCACAGAGAGCAGCCGGGGCATCAGACAAATCCCAACATCTAAGATAGGCTGGAATCTCACAGCAGTGGGTGAGCACTTCCACCACCTCAAAACAAAGCTTCACACATCCTGCAGTTGTCCCCTTTAAATTGACGTAAGGGACCTGGTCATCCCATATCCAATCTCACAAAAAAAGAACGAGCTATAAAATCTAAGAATAAGTTTGGGTGAGATGTTTATAATGGAAAAAATGTGTGGTAAGTACTGAGTCGGCAGAGCATCTCTTAAATCTTTGCTGAGGTTTGCAATGCATGTTGGTCTTCATCCCTCTGCAACAAGCCCCAGAGTCACAAACATCACATTCATTTTGGGAGTCCCAGGCTCAAGCACAGCATCACGCACAAAGGAGGTCCACCATGTCTATGAAACTGAGCTGGAGGCTAGCCTTAGCTTTTCAGTTTGTCTTTGATTTTTGATTCCTCCATGATATCACTGCCCCCACTTCAGTCACTTTATTTCTTTCACTAAAATAAACATGTCATTCACCTCCTAGTCCCTTCTCACTTCCAGCCTGAATTCTTACATATGTCCCCAGAGTTTTTCCATTTAAGAAAATGAGTCTCTCGCACACACACTCGCATGTGTCCTCTGCACACAATTCTACCTGTGTGAGTCTTTCATATCATTTACCACCACGGTGCGGGAGTTCACACTATAGGAATGTTTAAACACAGAGTAGATAGTGAGAGCTGGACAATAAAAAGAAGGCTGAGTGCTGAAGAACGGATGCTTTTGAACTGCGGTATTAGAGAAGACACTTGAGAGTCCCTTGGACAGCAAGGAGATCAACCAGTCAATCCTAAAGGAAATCAACCCTGAATATTCATTGGAAGGACTGATGCTGAAGCTGAAACTCCAATACTTTGGCCACCTGATGCAAAGAACTAACTCATTGGAAAAGAATCTGATGCTGGGAAAGATTGAAGGCAGGAGGTGAAGGGGATGACACAGGATGAGATGGTTGGATGGCATCACTGACTCAATGGACATGAGTTTCAGCAAGCTTCAAGAGATGGTGAGGGACAGGGAGGCCTGGCGTGCTGCAGTCCATGGGGTCACAAAGAGTCAGACATGACTGAACAACCGAACAACAAGAAGATAGTGAAGCTTCCCGAAGGACAAGGGCAAGTTTTGTTTTCATTTCATTTTGATCACGTGCTCACTATTAACGTGAGCTTTATTGGTTACTAGATTGTTTGGGTAGTGCCTATTAAAGGAGAAAATAGCATGTGTCGACAAGGGTGTGCTGTGGAGTGCTGAAAAATTTCATACACTGCTGGAGGGAGTGAAAAATGGTACAAGCCCTTTGGAAAACTGTTTGGCAGCCTCTGCCACAGTTAAAGACAGGCATCCTATGTACACACTCAATATATGCCCAAAAGACATGAAAAATATTTGTAGCGGCATTAACAGCAAAAATCTGCAAACAACTCACACGTGGTTGGAGGAGGTCAGCGAGAGGACGTGACTGCTAGCTCACCATTGAGCTGGACGCAAACAATCAGAGGCTCCTCACCTCTTCCTGTCCTTGGGATGTACACTCCGCCTACTGCTCCCCCAGTAGGAGCCATCCCAAGGAGAGAGGAGGGTGTTGTTGAGACCATCTAGACAAGTGGTCCCCAACCTTTTCAGCACCAGAGACTGATTTGGTAGAAGACAATTTTTCTACAGATGGAGGGGGGATAGTTTCAGGATGACTTAAGTGTATTGCATTTATTGTGCACTTTATTTCAATCATTACTACCTCAGCTCCACCTCAGATCATCAGGCATCAGATCCCAGAGGTTCGGGATCCCTGATCTGAGTGAATATGTGACTGAACCCAATAAAGGCCTCTTTTTAACGTTTAAGTTTTGGCAGGCAGTTGTGGAGATCTACTCACACTGCAGTGCCCAAGACAAACCCAATGAGTTCCCTCACTTATTAAAGCTGCTGCCTACCAGTCAATAGCGGGCTGCCTCTTTCTTCCATCTCTCCTTGCCCTCCCTATAAGGGAGCCAGTTTGCAAAACAACACGTATCCATCAAAGTAGAATGGATAAATACAATGCGTAGTGGGGTCATTCCATAAAGTACTACATAGCAGGGAAAAACAAACGACGGAAGCACATGCAGCAACAGCACGGAGGGCTCATCAGCCGATGGAGGATCCGTGCTGTGCGTCCCATGCACGTAGAGCTCAAAACAGACCACGCGAACTACAGTGTTCAGGAATGCAAAGCAAGTGAAATTATGGGGCAGAATATGAAGAAATCATGGTCACCATGGACTCAGGAGATAGCTCCCCTTGGGAAGTAATGAAGATGGGAACAGGAAGGTCCCAGGAGTCCTGGAGTGCTGGCAAGATCTCACTAAGGCGGTGACAGAACATTATACAAATGTATTAATTGACACAAAGTGATTTCATGTGCATTTTTATTATTTTAAAACAAACAAACAAAAAGTTAAAAAAAAAAAAAAAAAAAACAAGGAAAAGGGGAACTTCCCTGGTGGTACAGTGGATGAGAATTTGTCTGCCAATGCAGGGGACACAGGTTCAATCCCTTGTCCAGCAAGATTCCACATACCCCAGAGCAACTAAATCCTGTGAGCCTCAGCCACTGAGCCCGCGCTCCACAAGAGAAGCTGCTGTAACGAGAAGCCACACGGCAGCTAGAGAGTAGCCCCCGCTTGCTGCAACCAGAGAAGGCCCACGTGCAACAAAGACCTGGTGCGACCAAAAACAAATGAATACATTTTTTAAAAAAAGAGACGGGGAGAGGAGTTAAGAAAACTGTTAGTAAACTGCTCCCCAAACAGTTTTCAGGTGAAAAAAGAAGTGGGCTAGGTCTGTTTAGTTCTACAGGGCAGACTTGGAATGAATGGTATCTATAGGAGGGCAGATTTTGGAGAGACCAGACAATAACAAGAAAGGAAGAGAGGAAGGAGGGAAGGGAGGGGAAGAAACCAGGTCACAGTTACAGTTGCTTAAGACAACATTCTAGTAAGAAACTAAATGTCCCATCTTGAAGCTCTCCAAGCATAGGTTGCAGAACCACTGGAAGGAATGCTCTGGAGACGATTCAAATTCTGGAAAAGGAATAGCAACGTGTGTCCCTTCAGATTTCAGATTCTCGCCAGTTATAGGTGTGGCCACTTAGAGGAAAAACATCACCAACCATAGTCCAAAGATCCTGAGTGTATAACGCAGACATGTTAGGAAAGGGCTTCTTTGAATAAATAAGTAAAGTATATTTTAAACGTTTATTTACAAGCCATTAACTAACCAAAAATAAAGAGGCAGGGAAGAAACAGGGAGCTTCAAGGTAATGCTGAAGAAACCACTGCCAAATGGAGTCCAATCATCAGTGAAGAGTTAGTGTTGGAAAGAATGAAGCCAAAGAGTCCATTTATCACAATGTTCCTCAAAGGCATCTATTTTTTTATGATAGATTATTAAAATATATGGATTTCATAAAAGTCAGGGAGTTTGGAAAACTTGTTGCCTTACATTAAATCAGAGGCTCTGTCCTCTCAATCTCCTAGCTACTGTCAGCCAATAGATTAAACCTGTGAGCCTTTCAGAGAAAGCGAACTGAGCCAAGGTTGAGGATTATCTTGGAACTTACTACAAGGGGAAAAAAAACCAACAACAATTCTGTTGAACTGGTAATAATTCAGATTACCACCTACTCTGCATTCAGAGCAATAAGGGACTTGAACCAGTTTTCTGTTTCATAAATATTCCCATGGCTCAACACTTTCTGAGGAGACACAACATTCCCCACGGCTCTCATCCTGTTTGCTAAGTACCTACATCAACAACCTGAACCAACTTAACGCCGTACAAAAACACAGCTGATTTAGCAATCTGTAAATTATACATGTACATAAATCTGTACCAAATGTGTCGAGTTTCACTCCTGCTAACATGCATGGGTTCTTAACTGGCACCTACAATTGTTTGATATAGGTTTACAAACACTAAAACATATGTTCTGCCTAGAATGGGACCATTTAGGGTAATATTTTTGTAGTTTCCTGGCACTGAGATCTGACAGCCTCCCTAAGACAGATCTATTTGCTTCAGCAAGCATTCTGACAGTAAGTGCTGCAGGTTTAAGGAACCATCAAAAAATATTCTGGAACAACACTTTTCAAGCATGATTATCAAGAGAAACAGGCTGGCTTTGCCTAAGTGGCCACGAAGTCCGTAGAAGGATCGGAAATGATGATAATCAAAATCAAATCCAATCCGGGGTGCTAATTATGCCCTCTGACTACTTACAGCTAAGCAAAAACAAACAAAAAACATAAACAAAAACAAAAAACAAAAACAGGTAATTTCTTTCAAATGGTTTCAGGATATATAGAAGTAAATTAAACTAGATTTAAGTCCCACTAAGACCAGGAATCTTTTAAACTTTTTTAGAAATAAAATGTCAGATCTACATAAGAGTTGTAGCCAGGAAACACTGTGGAATTAGAGCGGGGTCCTTGGACCCAGACTCACTAGAATGTAACTTACTAAAATTAAAGAGGATCTCCTGCTTTCTACTATATCCCAAGCATTCAATAAATATGCTCAATAAATCTTTGTTGAATGAACAAACCAGTAAAAACTGTTGACTAGTCCCTGAGCTGCCTCTTTCTAACTAAACGTAGGTAAATGACTTAATCTGAAGATTCTTAATCCCTGAATTTCTAAAATGGAGACACTGCACCTCCTTTGCTGGCTTATGAGAATCAAAGGTGATAGTCCATGGAAAGTGACTTAATACTTTACAAAAGGCACACAGACAAGTGCTGTTACCCTGCCTGTGACTCCAACTAAACCACTGACAAAGGTGAAAATACTGCCCTTCCTTGAAACAGAATTACCTTGTCCTTTACCCTATAATTCTGCTTGGATGTGGCAGCATGGCTGTTAGCCAAAATAGATGCTGTTCTTGTTGTTGTAACATTTTATTCAATCTCCACTGGGAAATTGTGCTTCTCTAGAGAAAATAATGGTAATACAAGGAAGGTCATTTCAAGGTATAGTATAAGAAGCATGACACTGGGGTCAAAGGGCTTAGGGGTTCATTAGTTCTGCCCTTAAATCTTTGAGAAAATTCACTTGCTTTCATTTCTCCATTTATACCACGTTAGGGAAGGAGAGGTAGACGACAAAGCATCTAAGGCCTGTCTCAGTTCTATGATTTTCCAGATACCAGATATTCAAAGGCCCCAGAACAAAGCCAGTTCTATTATCCATTAGCACATAATGAGAGATTTTTTAAAGGATGATGAAAACAGTTGTACAAGCTAAGTCACACTGGCTGGAGAAACAATGATGCTATAAGAAAGAGGAATGATTCCTTCTAGAGCTGCCTCAGGCACTGTCTGCCTGCCACTTCCAACAAGTCACTTAACATTCCTGGGACTCAGTGTTCTGATCTGTAAAAGAGGAACAATAATACTGCATAGGACCACTGGGAGAAAATACCTAAGAAATGATCAAAAAGTACTGCTATTTTAAGGTAAATGCTATTTAAACACTTTCATACCCCCACCCCCAAAATGGCTGGTGGATGCTAGAAAGAGACAATCAATATTTTTAAATAGATTTTTTCCATCACAGTAAAACAACATGATGCTGGTAGATATTGTGATACTTCCAAGAGTCCAGATTGTTTTCCCTGTTTGGGCTCAGGAAATATGAAGACAGGGGTCACTAAAAACTGAAATCTCACAACCTTGAAACAGTAGATCATTTTAAATGTTCATCTGTCTCTCCTCCCAAGATGTTTTGGTTTTGTTGTTGATGTTGTTTTGGTTGGTTGGTTAATTGAAGTCAAGCTGTTGGAATTGGAGCTGAAATTAAAGCACCAGTGCTAATAATGTTGCCTGCTACTTATTCTATTAACCTTCCATGTCTGCCTACAGAGGGGAGGAAGCTCCAAGATCAACTAAATCAGAAAGTATCCTGGCTTCTCAGTTCCAGGAGTTTTTGTAATTGTGTCAGCTCCAGAATTTGTATCTTTTTTTGTCATTTTACTGTGGTTATTAGTTCCATGATTCTTCATTTCCTCCCATAAGCCTTAGGAACCTTGTGATTGTCACTTTTAAGATTCTCTTACCACTCTCTTCACTCAAAAACATGATAAGGTATACATTAGATATAGTTTTCCCTCATATTTAAAGGGCACTACCTCTTCACCAAAAAAATACAGTTGTCATTGATTCTTATGAGAAAGTTGATGTCACTGTCAACTGGATCCTCAAATAGCACGACTCCCTTGATAACCCACAACAGGCCAATAACAACAGCAATCACAGCAAATTAACTCTTAAACAGCGATTTTACTTAAATAGCCATGATCACCTGCAGCTTTTTCACTGCAGAAGAGTTCATTGTGGCTGTTCACATAGTGATTAGCATTCCCTTCTCTCCTCAGGTAATGGCCGGGACTCTGTTCGAAAGCTACCTTAGTTTGAGGAAGCCCTTGAAAGGAAAAGCGCTTCCCTTGCCGCTCAGCTGGTAAAGAATCCGCCTGCAATTCGGAAGACCTGGGTTCAATCCCTGGGTTGGGAAGATCCCCTGGAGAAGGGAAAGGCTACCCACTCCAGAATTCTGGCCTGGAGAACTCCATAGACTATATAGACCACGGGGTAGCAAAGAGTCGGATGGGACAGAGCAACTTTCACTTTCACTTTGAAAGGAAAAGTGATTGACCAGAAATTCTTCAAGAGGCACATTTCTAAAAAGTGCCTGAATAATACATGATGATTTGCTGTCCCAGTTAGTAAGTTATTTATTAGAAGATAAATTTAAATCTGTTTTTAATTATAGAGAGTATTTTCTAGTAGCATAAGTCACTTTCATGCCCTTCCCCTGAATCCCAAACTAAATTCTAATAGAAGTGCAGAATTTTAACACAATTTCCTGCAGGCTTGGCAACAGTGATATTTACACATTTTAAAAACCCATTTCCTGAGTTGGCTCTTCACCTCCTCCCAACAGAATGTCATTTGTCTCTGGAAGAAGAGGGGACCAGGAGCCTGTATAGAACGTCTCTAGGCGTGTCCTCTGTCATTTTAGCCTGTTTGATGAACGGCTGTGCACTGCATTTTCCAACTGCTGAGCTCTCCCAACTGCTCTGTAAACACTTTACCCTGGAAGCTCTGCTGTGAGTACTAGGGCGTTTGAAATGACTGCGTTCTATCCCTGCTCCTAGGGCTTCTCACCACCTCATGCCATCTTAATGCCACTGGGAAAGAAAGGGGCTGGAGCTCTCATTTATCGAGCAGTGGATGCATTTACAGTTTGCGTGAGTTTGAGAATGTACAGGGGAGCAAGAGTTATAAAACGCTGCTGTGGTTTGGAAGAGAGAAATGATGACAGGTTTGTACCTGCGCCCTTCCACTTTGCACTCGAGTTCAGGAAACTCTGCCCTTCATGAGCCTTAACTTCGAAGGGTGTGGGTGCGTGAGGAGGTGGAATCCGGCAGCCTGCAGCACGTCCCTAGGTTCCCACATCCCTACCCCTCTGACTTTTCAGCTGCCTGGGTGGGAGGTGGAAGCAGCCGCATCCTCCCATCCCTGGGGACCGGGACTCGGAGGTGCCGGTCTCTCCCGGGGCTCTCTCTCCGGGGGGAGGCGGCGCCGTGGGCAGTGGCCAGGGAACCCGGAGAGCCTTAACGGAGGGGCGAGCAGTACCGATGGGGAAGGCGCTGCCGTTCCTGCTTCCCATCACTTTTCCCGGGACTTTGCTCATCAGCTGTCACACTCCCTGGAGAGGAGACTGAGAAGGCGCGCGAAAGGCGCCCAAAAGCGACCCCAGGAGAGCTCTCCTCTTGGGATGGGGACCCATTAGACCCCACCCCACTCTACCCACCCTTCCCAGCCCCCGGGAGTCAGCCCCGCGCCGCGGCTCCCAGCAGAGCCCCGGGGTTCTGCTGCATGCTGGTGCCGAGCGGCGGGAGGCGTCTGCAATAAAAGCACGGATAAAAACCCGGGGTGTCAAATCCGAATGCACCTCTTACCATTGGACCGCCGGACAATATTCTCCAGAAACGTGTTTTGCGGGGCCACCAGTCCCTTCCTGCCCCCAGCCATGGTCATCCTCCCGGCAGCTCGCGGTCTTGGGGGGCGTCCCGGCACAGCGACTCACGGCAGCAGCAAGCTGGGCGCGGGGCCCGCGAGCGATCCCGGCTGGAAGCGCCCCATGCGCTCCACGGGGACCCGGGCGGGCAGGGGCGGCGGCGGCTCCCTCCGGCTGCCACCCTCGCGCCCTCTTCGCGCCTCCCTCCCCGCGGCCCGCCTCGCTGTGTACTCGCGCGGGGCTCGCCGCGCCGCAGCCGCCTCCGGGTGGGCGGGGGGGAGCCGCAGCAACCCGGCCCGCGGCGCCCCCTACCGGGCGCTTGTACCCCGCTGGCCTGCGGGAGAACGAGCGGGGCGCTCCCGCAGCGGCTGGGAAGCCGAGCGCCGCGGCGGGCCAAGGCTGGACCGGCAGCGCCGCGCTCTGGCCGCAGCCGGGAAGCGTGCTCAGGGCGCGCCATGGGTTGGGCGGCGAGGGGCGTTGGAGCTGCTGTCTCTCGGCGGGTTCACTCCCAACGAGGTGGCAGGGAGTTTTGGAGGAACGTGACACTGTACCTCTCCTGCCTTGCTCCGTTCCAGGCCGGAACCCTTGGGACCTCTGAAACTCTTGAAACCCCTTCCTGCTGGCCCCCTAGGGTCTCTTAGCCTCATTTATGAAAGTTACCCCACCTGCATTCTGAAGCCAGTGTTTGACCATTAATTAATGAAGAACTTAAGGGCTCAGGCTTACAGAGTGACTAACTGGTTGGACTCCAGAAGAGCTGTCTTGGGTTGCTTTTAAAGGTAACCTAAAGTCAAAACCGGAGAAGGAAATGGCAACCCACTCCAGTGTTCTTGCCTGGAGAATCCCAGGGACGGGAGCCTGGTGGGCTGCCCGTCTATGTGGTCGCACAGAGTCGGACAAGACTGAAGCGAGTTAGCAGCAGCAGCAGCAAAATCAAAAACGCACACTCCAGACGTTTGACAAGTTTGGGGGCTCATTGTCTCCATTTCCACTCTTATCCAGTGAATAGTTCAGCAAAGACCAAGAAAATACATGTATATATACAGAAAGGTTTTCTGTTTGTTTGTTAGCAGAATCAGAACCTGTTATGATCAGTGTGTAAGATTAGGAAACAAACAAGCTGTCTGACAAACATCCAAACAGGCAGGATGGGGCTTGTCCCTGAGGGCAAATGCTTGGAGGTTGGGATTGGGGTGGGCAGCTTCCCCAGGCATTTGACATCAATTAAAAACCGCAGAGGACTTCCCAGCTGGAGCTAGTAGTAAACAACCTGCCTGCCATGCAGGAGACATGAGTTTGATCCCCTGGCCAGGGAGATCCCCTGGAGGAGGGCATGGCAACCCACTCCAGTATTCTTGCCTGGAGAATTTTGTGGACAGACTAGACTGGTGGGCTACAGTCCATGGGGTCGCAAAGAGTCGAACACTATTAAGTGACTTAGCATACAAAAACGCAAAAACTGCAGGCTTGACAGGCACACTGCTATATTTAAAATGGATAACCCACAAGGACCTGCTGTGCAGCACAGAGAACTCTGATGGATGTTATCTGGTGAAGCGAATGGGAGGGGAATTTGGAGGAGAATGGATACATGTATTTGTATGGCTGAGGCCCTTAGCTGTCCCCCTGGAACCATCACAACACTGTTAATTAGGCACGCTCCAATACAAAATTAAAAGTTCAATTAAAAATAAATTAATTTTTGAAAAGCGCAGCCTTGACTTTACGGATGGGCCACCCTGTTCAGGATGCCGTGTTGATCTTCACACCTGCCTCCTGGTATAAGAAGAATTACATCAACTCAAGATTTCTGGGCAGGAGCTCAGACTGTTTTAGGAGATTTTTGCCTGCACAGGGGCTTTATCTGTTTCTTCACTGTGTGTCCCCAGAGAGTGTATGGCCAGAGACTAAAGAGCTGCCCCACAGAAAGAATGAGTCGATAGTTTCCTGGTCAGTTCCATGCTGGACAAGCAACAGTGACACAGGAATGTAAGAGGCGAAAAACTGACTGTGCAACCTCGGCTGTCCAGGTTAACTATCCTGATGCATCCTAATATTCTGTAGATACCTTCTCAGTTTATTCATCTTTCAAACAGAGGAACTAATTCTTGCCCAGCAATCTCTCAGAGATACCTTGAAGATCAAACGTGATTGTTTAGGGGAGCGCCCCCTAAATTGTAGAGTAGTATACCACAGTCAGACGTCATCGTTAGAGTGACCAAATAAATCGGGCCGTTACAGACATCACCCTGTGTCTCACCTTGTAGGAGACACAAAGTGAATGGATGGGAGCTTTTCGAAGAGTTAGGGAAGGCTTGCGTGGGCTTTGAAACCAGTAATGATATACTTCTTCCACAAGGTAACATTCTGCCAGGCACATCCGTCACCCAGCTCAGAGCAGTGATTTCTTAAACCCTAGCTCCGTCTAGTGGTTCTTTGCTCTATTACAAATGAAATAACAAGCAGTGTGGATGAGAACTTGGAGATGTATTGATGCTGAGTTGGTTCGGAGGTGTCTGCCTACTTCATTTGAATCAATTCATTTGAATAAGGCTCTTAAGGTTATGTAATCTACTGCAGGCTCAAGGGGAGGTTTTTCATGATGATATTAAATCTGCCAAGCAACCTCATAATCCTGCTTGTGAAAGGAAGATAAAAGAATGGGTGGGACGGGACAGCGATCAGAGAGAGTTAATAAAATTTCTCAGATTTTAATGAGCTCTCATGTTCCAGGGCTCGGGTATAAAGGAAACAGATGATGTTCATTTAAGGTGAGAGATGTTAAAGCCGTGGCAGGATACCTGATAAGAAAAAGGGGCGAAGAGATGTCTTCCATTTTTAATTTCAAATGTACTACTACTACTGTGGTTCTCGGCATGTACTCTGTGTGTGTGTGTGTGTGTGTGTGTGTGTGTGTGTGTGTGTGTGTGCACCAATTTGAATACTGTCATTTTTAGTGGCACCCTTGAAGAGATTAAAAGACCTAAAACATCACTTAAACAGTCAGAAATCTAACCATTATCTCTACTCAGCGTGAGGATATCTCATGGCATCTACAAAAGAAAAACACATCCTCTGTCCCGCATTCCCTTGGCCGACCCTCAACACTGCCTGACTGTAGGAATGAAGCCTTGCCCAGGTTCTCTTTGCTATCCGCAGGCCTAGGTTGCATGTGTTCAGGAAACATACCCTCTTTGTTGGGACTGGCTAGACAGTGCAGTATATTGTCCTCCTTGCCTCTTACTTCCCACCTTTTGTTCCCTACTCTATATTCACTTCCAGGAGCTGCTCAGCTTAAAGTTCTGTCTGAGATCTAGCACTATAATGTAGGAAAGTCAGCTAGAACAAACTTTAATCTTACAGATTTGTCAACATTGCTAACACCTTTGTAAAAGAGTCACAGTACAGCAGTGTACCTCTGTATTTTTATAGAACAGGCAAAGCCACTTTTTATTCAAAGGAACAACTTTAAATAACTGGGAAGAGAGTTCCAGTTAGACTGCCTCTGTCCCTCTCTGCAGGAAGTGGGCTACCTCTGTCTAGAACGTCTACCAAGAACAATACAGAGTCCGAAATGAAAACTTCTAAAATTTTATACCACTGTCTCTAACCAGTGGTCTTCCTTTCCTATGCCCTCAGTATTGTGGTTACCCCTGGATTATAACACGTGGTTTGTCTGTGTCATACAATAGATGGTGAGCTGAAACACAGATGAACTTCACCAATCTTTGTTTTCATATATATAATGAGTTCAGTTCAGTCGCTCAGTCGTGTCCGACTCTTTGCGACCCCATGAATCGCAGCACGCCAGGCCTCCCTGTCCATCACCATCTCCCGGAGTTCACTCAGACTCACGTCCATCGAGTCCATGGTGCCATCCAGCCATCTCATCCTCGGTTGTCCCCTTCTCCTCCTGCCCCTAGTCCCTCCCAGCATCAGAGTCTTTTCCAGTGAGTCAACTCTTCACATGAGGTGGCCAAAGTACTGAAGCTTCAGCTTTAGCATCATTCCTTCCAAAGAAATCCCAGGGCTGATCTCCTTCAGAATGGACTGGTTGGATCTCCTTGCAGTCCAACGGACTCTCAAGAGTCTTCTCCAACACCACAGTTCAGAAGCATCAATTCTTCAGCACTCAGCCTTCTTCACAGTCCAACTCTCACATCCATACATGACTACTGGAAAAACCATAGCCTTGACTAGATGGACCTTAGTCGGCAAAGTAATGTCTCTGCTTTTGAATATACTATCTAGGTTGGTCATAACTTTTCTTCCAAGGAGTAAGCGTCTTTTAATTTCATGGCTGCAATCACCATCTGCAGTGATTTTGGAGCCCAAAAAAATAAAATCTGACACTGTTTCTACTGTTTCCCCATCTATTTCCCATGAAATGATGGGACCAGATGCCATGATCTTCGTTTTCTGAATGTTGAGCTTTAAGCCAACTTTTTCACTCTCCTCTTTCACTTTCATCAAGAGGCTTTTAGCTCCTCTTCACTTTCTGCCATAAGGGTGGTGTCATGGTAGAACTGGTGAGTTCACAAAAGTAGTTCACAGCAACGGAGGCACTACAGAGAGAGCATGGAAATAGAGCTCTACAGAATGGCTGGGAAAAGAGTTCTGGAGAGGAAAGAAAAATCTCAAAGCCCAACAAAAAATATCTATCAAATGAAGAGGAAGACAGTACCACACACCAGGGATGGGGTGGAGGGGGAGATCGCATCATGCAAAGACAAGAATTACATTTTTTCCTTTCAATAAGACCATGAAGTATAGGAACAGATTTCAAAAGCCAAGAACCTCTCAAACATAAGAGAGTCGCCCATGAGCCCTGGAAGTTCTCAGAGGAAGAATGGGCAAACAAGGGTGTTTCCTCTTCAGAAAAGAATAAGCATCAGTAGGAGAAACTGAACCCAGAAGTGACTTCACCTTCCTGGCCACCATGAGTGAAATATCTAAAAGAGGGGGAATATGCAGCATGCATGAGAAATTTCAGCTTCTATGACCCAGTGACTGATTTATTATATGTAATTTCTGTTCACAAAACGTATTTTCTAATAGACGTACAGGAAATGTGTTGGGGAGGCCATATCCACTGGAAAGATCTGTTCTGTATTATGGGGCTTTCCAGGTGGCTCAGTGGTAAAGAATCCTCCTGTCCATGCAGGAGACACAGCAAATGTGGATTTGATCCCTGGGTCAGGAAAATCCCCTGGAGGAGTAAATGGAGGAGTAAACCAAGTCCAGTATTCTTGCCTGGAAAATTCCATGGACAGAGGAGCCAGGTGGGCTATAGTCCATGGGTCACAAAGAGTTGGACTCGACTGAGCACATACACAGGCATATTCTGTATTATGAACACCTACCTCCACCAAGTGCTGGGAAAAAGAAGAAAGTCTGCCTCCACAAGAATCGTAGCCTATGAATCTAATTGACTGGAGGGTGTCACACTGATGTAGGTGCTACGCTCAACTGTGGCTAACCCAATAGGCATTTTTAAACATTTGCAGAACTGGGTTATATCCTTCTAAATGCCCAGAGCCTATTATCCTTCTCTCTCATTTCCTCCTATCAAAAGAGAACAAGATCTTTTATCACATCCCTCTCAAGGAAAATAATGAAAAGCGTTTACAACAGTCTCATTTTACTATGCGAACATCCGCTCAGAGTCTAGCATACACCAGATGCTGGAATAGGTTCTAAGGATGACAAGAGGGTTATGATTGGCATCTGCCCCCATGAAGCTCAGGAATCAGTGAGTACTTAGCTTCTTTATGATTTCTCTCCTTTCAGCTACTTTCCTCCCTCAGATGTGTCCTCCAAACCCTGCTATCTTGGGTCCACAAACTACATTTCAGCTTGATCTTCGCACTGAAGACTTTCCTGCCTTCTCTTCATTGAGACTTGTCTCTCCCCAAAGGTCTTGGAGTCCCACAGATCACACTCCTTTAGAAGATATTCATCTGCCATGGCCCCTGCTCCTAGAAGCCAGAAGTGAAGTGGGAATTCATCAAGAGTAGGTAGTTGGACACACAAGCGCAGAGCCCGAGAGAAACATCTAGGCAGAGCCGGAGATTGAAAATCACTAGCTTATAGCCTTCAAAAGAGAGTGAGAAGGAGCAGCCTAGAAAGTAGGGGGAACTAGGATAAGCCATTTGAGAGAAGTCTTTAAATGGGAAGCGTAATGAACACCGTCACATGCATATGTATGTACAGACTAAGTTGCTTCAGTCGTGCCTGACTCTTTGCAACCTGATGGACTGTAACCCGCCAGGCTCTTCCATCCATGGAGTTCTCCAGGCAAGAATATTGGGTTGCCATTCCCTTCTCCAGGGGATCTTCCTGACCCAGGGATCAAACCCATGTCTCCTGAGGCTCCTGCATTGCAGGCAGATTTTTTATCGCTAAGCCACCAGGGAAGCCCAGATTTATTTATTTCTTTTTTCTTGGCCATGTCGTGTAACATGTGGGGTCTTAGTTCCCCAACCAGGGATTGAACCTGGTGTGGAGAATGTCCCTGGGACAGAATGATCAGTTAGTCTTTTGAGACCTTAGTGGAAACATTTGCAATGGAATAGTGGGGACAAAGCCACATTACAATGGGTTTAAAGAACAATTAGAAAGTTACAATCCAGATAGCAGACTGAGCTAGTAAAAATTGCCCTTCTAACTCAAACATACAGAAATGCCAAATGAATTGTTTTTAAGCTTATCTTCAATATACTGCCAAGATCAAAAGAAGTCAAAAATAGGCAGGAATCCATTGCAGTTGTGGGAATACATGGGGAGCATCAGCGGAGTGTAACCTCCAAATAAACACTCCTTGGGGTGTCCAGTTTTGGTATTTGTTTGACGGTTCTGAGGACAGAGGCCCCATTCATGGTGGGGAAACTGGAGCTGAGTCTCTGCTGGACCCAGGAACCTGGGAAAATAGAACCCACAAGCCTGAGCTCTCAGCTGGTCCAGAACATGGGTGAAAACAGTAAACCTTCACAAATCAGAACTCCTAGACCACTAAGTCTCACATTAATGGGACAGGATTCTCCCAGCTACCCTCACAGTGTGGAATCTTGTGCTAAGAAATTTATACAGAAATGTCACATAGCCCCATCAGAAACCAGTAAGAAACTGCTGCTACAGGAAAAACATATACCAACCAATATACCTTAAGATCCAACTGATAAAAATTACCCCCAATAGAAAGCATACAGACACAATTATAAATCATACCAAAAATAATTCTATATCATAAATGAAGTCAAATAAAAAGTTGGAGAAAACAGCAACTGAGAAACAATGCAGGTGCAGCAAGTTGAGAAGTGTATTTTATGTATTCAGAGAATAAGAAAGAAATGGAAACCTTAGGGTGAAAATAAGACACTATGACCAAAAAAACAGGCAGATTTTGATCAAAATTAAACAAAATTTAAAACAGTCACGGAAACAAAAAATCCCCTGGGTATATTATTCAGTAGTCTACACCCAATTAGCTGGAAAGGAAATTACACAGAACATAGCCTATAGAAATAAACAGATGGGGAATGTAAATGATAAGTGGATGGAGTGATAGGCTCAAACATATGTCTAAAAAGACTCCTCTAGGGAATAAAAATGTATATGGAGAAGAAGCAATATTCAAAGGGACAATGAGAATAAATTTTCCAGAATTAAAGAAATCAAATATCTCACAATTAAATTCACAGATTGAAAAGGCAGGATAAATGAAAACAAATCCAAACCTAATCATATAGAAGTGAAACTCCAGAGCATAAAAGGAAAAGAGGAAATCTTAAAAATTATCACAGGAAAAAATAGATCATCTACAACAATGTGAAGATGATATTGACATGAGAGATCTCAATCTAACAAGAGAGTTAAAAATGATGAAATACGCCAGTGGTTCCCAACACAATGGCTAAACTTCAAAAGACTGACAGGGCAAAATGTTGACAAGGATGTGGAGCCAACAGAACTCTCAAACATTGCTGTGAGAGTCTGAAATGATTTTTTAAAAATCACTTTGGAAATAGCCTGTCAGTTTCTTACAAAACTATCAATAACCATTCACCCATCCCACACCCCAGAAATTCCACATACATTCAAAAAAGATTTCTTTGTATCTGCTTCATTCATAACAGTCAAAGACTAAAAGCAGCATGTGTCCATCACCAGCATAATAAACAAACAAACCATGGGGTACCAATAGGATAGAACACTGCAGAGTAACAAAATGAGACAAACTACAGTTAAAGGCAAACAACATAGATGAACCTCAACACATTACACTGAGTGAAAAAGCCTTAGACTAAAGAGTATATGGCATGTTATTTCATTCATACAAAGTTCTAGAACAAGCACACAAGGTGAAAAAGAAATCAGAACAGTGTTTGTCTCTCAGAGGGGATACTGAGGATTGCCTAGGGAGGGACATGCTGAAATTTTCGGGAGTAATAGCAACATTCTATATCTTCATGAAAGTGTGGGTTATGCATGTATATGATTTGTCAAAACTCAAAAAATGATACATTTGAGTTTTATACATTCTGACTATTTTATTTCAAAAAAGAAACTCTACATATTGAACCCTAGCTAGTTATATTCAGGCTAACCATTTAGGAGTGAAGTATATGGATATCTCCAACTTATTTTGAAATGCATCAAAAAAAATAAGATAAATAGACACGATAAAACAAAAACATCACAATGTAATGATAGTAGAATCTGTGTGGTTGCTATGTAAGTGTTCACTATACAAGTCTTTCAAATTTTCTGTATATTTGAATTTTTTTCATATCCATCTGAATCCATTTTAAAGGGAGGATAAAGTAAAGACATTAACAAGACAGGCTAAAACTTATGGACATTTGCTGAAAATAACTGGTTAACAATTAGGAAAAAAAGAACTAGAAGAAAAAAGTGGATTATATGATGTAATAATGAAACAGAAATGTAAAAACATGGTAGTAGACACAAATAAACATTGACTTCTAGAAACAGTGAGGACAATAACAGATAAATTAGAGAAGTGTTAAAAATATGGTGACAGGAAAATACTTGACAACAGCAGAATGAATAATGGAAACTGAAATCTTTCAAAATCTGTCTTATAATAGCAAGACTGCTAAAGTTTAGACTCTGTTAGAAAATTTATAACTTTCAGACCAGTGAGGGGAAATAAGAATGGGCGTAAAGAAAATATAATCAAATCAAAATATGCCATGTAAAGAGAGAAAAGATGTAAAGAATTAATATGGTAGATTAAAATACATTAAAAGTGGCAGAAATACACCAAAATATGTCAGTAATCACAATGTGTGTGTGTGTGTGTGTGTGTGTGTGTGTGTGTGTGTGCCCATGTACGCACACAGGTAATTGCTTCAGTTGTGTCTGACTCTTAGCAACCCCATGGGCTGTATGTTGCACACCAGGCTCCTCTGTCCATGGAATTTTCCAGGCAAGAATAATGGAGTGTGTTTCCATGCCCTCCTCCAGGGGATCTTCCCATGCTAGGGATCAAACCCACATCTTTTAAGCTTCCTGCATTGGCAGGTAGGTTCTTTACCACTAGCACCACCTAAATTTTCTTATTAAAATAAACACTTATATCAGATAAAAACAAAACAGAATCAAGCTTGTGATGGTTTAAAAAATTCTCACTTGGAACACAAATGTTTATAATAGAGGGAGATGGAAAAGGATATAGAAAGACTTCGGATTTGGGGAATACTGTAAAACCATCCTATCACAAATATCAAAACATTCTGAATAAAATTAATAAATGATAAAGTTATATATATATTATATATATGCACAACATACTACATGCATGTATATATTTATATTTTCTTAATTTTTAGTTTAATTTTTTAGTTTTGGAGCATAGTTGATTAGCAATACTGTGTTAGTTTCAGGTATACAGCAAAGTGATTCAGGTATATGTATGCATATATATATATATATATATGCTTTTAATTGAATAACTTTCACATGAAATGAAACAAATTCCTTGAGGACCAAAAAACAAACCAGAACTAAAACCAAAGCAATGAGCACAAAGATGTGACAGTGTTGCTGCCCAAGCAAGGTAGGGAGGAAAGGGTAGAAACCCAGATCAAGGCCAGGTCAGGAAAAGCTTTGTTGTCATGCTGAGTCTAGCATTTAGAACTGTAAAGTTCACTTTATCGTGTGAACAGTCTGCAGGAATCAAAGTTTAAGCAGGTGCATGAATAGCTCTAGGTTCTGGAGATACAACAGTGAAGAAAAGAAATATTCTGCTATCAAGGAGCTAAATCTAGTTGGATAAGACTGGCAAAAATAATAAACACATTATTTTGTATCTTAAAACATAGATAATATTCACTTGCCTTTATTTACTTGGTGCTATAAGAGAATGATTTAGAGTAGGTTCATATCACAGGAAACATGAGCTATCAATATTACTTTCCATCATGGGACCCTGGAGATGGGTGCTTTATGCTAAGTTGAGGGGCTGTCTTCATTGTTCTCAGCCTTCTCAAAAGATCCTTTGATATTTCCTCTTCCAGTTGACTTCCTCTGTTCATTGGTACAATTGGAGCCTATAAAAAGTTGTTGTTTAGTTGCTAACTCATGTCAGAGCCTTTTGCGACCTCATGGACCACAGCCTGCCAGGCTCCTCTGTCCATGCGATTTACTGGAGTGGGTTGCTAGTAAATCCTGGAGTAGATTGCCATTTCCTTCCCCCCAAAAAAATTGTTTAAAAGAATCCTAAAAAAAAATAAAGTCTAATATCAACTTTAATCAACCAAATATCTTCATCAAATATGACACACAAAGCCATCAGAGGATCTGCCATGTGGTTATATTGCTGATAAAGATCATGAATAGATCAACAAGTGAGAAACAGATCAAGATGTGTGGCATGACCTATAGGGGGCTCGAAGATTCAGTGTGATTTCAATAGGACTGAAACTCAGTTTAGTATCAAATGCTAAATCAGTATTTCTGGGTATGACCACTTGCAGAAAAACATGGCTAGTCTTCACACATGGAATTTATTCTTTCAGAATTAAAAAAGGAAATAGAGTGGGGATGGATGCTTTGGACTCAGTCAGTTCAGTCGCTCAGTCGTGTCCAAATCTTTGTGACTTCATGGACTGCAGCACCCCAATAAGGAAGAAAGTGAAGAGGAACATAAACCAAACCATCTAAGGTTTCCAAGTAGTTCACGTTTAGAAAGACATAAACACAGAAATGACAAAAGTTAAATGCCAGAGAGTTGTTTCAACCTGTGAACCAAATGTCAGAGAATGACTTCTTTAGTATTCTGAGAATTATGGAAAATTCAACCAAAATCTTATTCTTAGAATAATTAAATCAATGTATAAGGCACAGGAGAATCATTTGGAGAATATGCATCCATATAAATGTAACATGACAGAAAAAATGGGATCTCTCAAGGTTTCTTTTGCTGTTACCTTCTTTGTTAAAGAGAATACTATTTAAACTGGAAATGGCACCCCACTCCACTACTCTTGCCTGGAAAATCCCATGGACGGAGGAGCCTGGTAGGCTACAGTCCACGGAGTCATGAAGAGTCAGACATCACTGAGCGACTTCACTTTCACTTTTCACTTTCATGCATTGGAGAAGGAAATGGCAACCGACTCCGGTGTTCTTGCCTGGAGAATCCCAGGGACGGGGGAGCCTTGTGGGCTGCCGTCTATGGGGTCGCACAGAGTCAGACATGACTGAAGCAACTTAGCAGCAGCAGCAGCAGCAGCAGCAACTTTTCAAAGTCACAAAGAAATTGAAGTCTAAGACCTGGGAATATATGTTAAGAAATTGTACAAGTAGTTAAAGAAGTTGAAGGGGATCACGGAGGACGAGATGGTTGGATGAGATCACTAACTCAATGGACATGAGCTTGAGCAAGCTCCGGGAGATGGTGATGGAGAGTGTTGCCTGGAGTGTTGCAGTCCATGGGGTCACAAACAGTAGGACACAACTGGGCGACTGAACAACAAGTTAAAGTTAGTTCAAGTCTCCATGCCCAGCTGCATGAAACGTTACAGGCACCAGAAGCCTAAGCACAAGAAAATATGTTCCTGATTTTATTCAAAATGAGAAAGAAATTAATCATTTTGCAAACCACTGCTTAGCTTATAGTTATTCTGAAAAAAATTGTTGACAGGCTATTAAACATGGGTTGGGAGTGTCTAGAAAGAAACGAATTAACCACTGGGAGCCAATATGAATCAACCAAATGGGGGGAAAGAGGAGCAGAAGATGGTAGAAAGAAAGACACTATAAAGAAAAATTATGAAAGCCTCAGAAATGAACCCGAAAGACTGCAGAATGTCTTCAATGAAAACCAGGTAGTGTCTAGCACATCCATCCAAGGTGTCTGGTTTATGCGGTCTCTGTGTCTTTTGTGATCTTTGAGCTGTTTACAACTCTGTAATTTGTAGACAGCTATAGCAATGCAAACGATTCTTGTCCAGAGAGGTACAAATGGATTCTTTCCTGATGGAAATTCAATTGATTCTCTTCCTCTAATGTGGAATAAGCCAGTTTAACATTTTTGAAGGAAATTTAGTTAACTATCCTAATGAGCTAGGTATGTTTCTACTCTTTAGATTCTCCTTTGAAATAGTTGTAGCATCTAACTAGCTCCTTCATTAACTGAACTAAATAAAATCTTTGATGTGCTTTTATTTTATATTTGTGTAAGAAGAAAAGTTATGACCAACGTAGATAGCATATTGAAAAGCAGAGACATTACTTTGCCGACTAAGATCCGTCTAGTCAAGGCTATGGTTTTTCCAGTGGTCATGTATGGATGTGAGAGTTGGACTGTGAAGAAGGCTGAGCGCCGAAGAATTGATGCTTTTGAACTGTGGTGTTGGAGAAGACTCTTGGGAGTCCCTTGGACTGCAAGGAGATCCAACCAGTCCATTCTGAAGGAGATCAGCCCTGGGCCTTCATTGGAGGGACTGATGCTGAAGCTGAAACTCCAGTACTTTGGCCACCTCATGCGAAGAGTTGGCTCATTGGAAAAGACTCTGATGCTGGGAGGGATTGGGGGCAGGAGGAGAAGGGGACGACAGAGGATGAGATGGCTGGATGGCATCACTGACTCGATGGACGTGAGTCTGAGTGAACTCCGGGAGATGGTGATGGACAGGGAGGCCTGGCGTGCTGCGATTCATGGGGTCACAAAGAGTCGGACACGACTGAGCAACTGAACTGAACTGAACTGAAAAAGCATAAATTTGTATATATATATAACCTTTTTTGGGAGACTGGAAAGGGGCTTTCAGAAGAAGTAGTAACATGTTCTTAAAATAGGGGAATGAGGAAGGACATGGTGTGTTGATACGGGAAACAGCACATGGCGTGGTAGGGAGATGAGACTGGACAGATAAGCAATATTAGATCAAAAGGGCTTTGTGATTTAATGGAATTGAAAAATCCTCTTTGAGTCAGATAATTTTAAAGCCAAATCTATGGATTTCCTTAAGTGTTTGTAGAACTTAGCAAGCAGAATTACATATCTGGTTTGCCACAGAAGCACTATCCACTAAAACCCAGGCCAAGAAATAAGAGTGTTCATGTGAAAGATTCAGACATGGAAATCTGCAAGAGGAACTTGGGCTCCTGGGGTTTGGGGTGAACTTTTTAGGTGTCGATGGGTATGTAACACGTGGGTTACATACATAAACCAAGAATAAAGTTTCTACTGATCTTGAAGATGATAGGGAGCCACTGACGTTGCTGGCATGGCAAGACAGGCTTGCCTAGAGCAGGAAATGACATGAAAATAGGTGATCAAGTGCTCAGCTGGGGTTGGGAAGGCAAAAGAGGAAGAATTGCAGATTACAGGCACCTTAGTTTGTGAATGGGGAAAATGACTTTACATGCGGCCATTGGAAATAAAGTCATAAAACACAGGACAGAGAGCAATGCTGTGATCGACAGAGTGATGCAGAGAAGGTAAGACATCTGTTCAAATCACCAATTCATGATTTCATACTTCTAATTCCTAACAGAGAGGGAAAGGCTAAAATTAGCTTCTCACATATTGTCAGCATTTAAGCAATCATTTTAGCATTAGTGCAGGGGGAAGCGGAAAATGATGTGTGAATTGGTTCCTGAGGAACATCAACATTTTTCTCCTATGATTCGTGGGAGGACCATCTTTCTTATTAACCACATTTTTTGAGGATCAACTTATACTAAGACACTCTTGAAACAGAGCAAAACCCTGTGGTCCTTGCCCCCCTCCCCCACCACCACCAATCATGTCTTCTGCCTGTCTTTCATCTGTGGAAAGCTTCAGTCAAAGAATAAGTTTAATTAGAGAAGTGAGAAATACGAAAACAAAGAGAAACAGTCAAAGGAGACCAGCTAATAGTAATGTAGTCATTAAGCATAGTCAAGGACTTGTAGTTCCTTCTCAAGGACTATGGATGATATTCCAAGCCATACCCTGTGATCTGTCTTACAGATACTGAAACCCCAAGTGGGAGGCGTTAACTACATGGTGACCAGACTGTACCCAGGACATGAACTGCCACAATTCCAAGACCTGGGTGCAAAGAAATGGGAACAAATGGACCCTGGAACTGAAGATGGACTGTACCTAAAACAACCAAGATGATGCTGGTCAGATCACTGATGGTCAATTTGAAGATGACTGTTAGAGGTGACTGTGCTGTTTCGGCATGTAGCCCCCACCACCAATTCTGTCTATAAAAACTCTCACCTCCTGCTTGTGGGGAGGGGGTGGTAGTGGGCCTTTGGACAGATGTCCACCACCCTCCCCCTCTGCAATTGCCAGCATCTGAAATAAAGCAAACTTTCCTTATCGCCATCCTGGCTTATTGAGAGGCTTAATTGGCTTTTGAGAGGTGAGCAGCCAGACCCCACTACACACTCTTTCGGTAACACTCTGACAGATACAGTTGATTTAGAGCTAACAGCACCGAAGAGGTTTCCCAGGTAGCACAGCGGTTCAGGCCCTGGGTCAGGAAGATCCCCTGGAGAAGGGCATGGCAACCCACTCCATTATTCTCGCCTGGAAAATCCCATGAACAGAGGAGCCTAGCGGGCTACAGTCCACGGGGTCACAGAGTCGCACACGACTGAGCACAGCACAGCACGCAGTACTAAAGAGCAAAAATGTAAAAGTAACCTTGAGTGGAGTCACATCAGCCTTGTGGTTGAAAACAGAAGCTTTAGAGGCAAGCAGAACCAATTTAAGGGTAATTTTAAATTTCACATATTTACCCAAAAATAAGTTAATTAATATTAGATTCGCTGGGGGATTTTGTCAAAATGCAGATTCTGAATAGTACCTAAGTTTCTTCATTTCCAATAAGATCCCTAGTTTTTTTTTTTTTTAATATGTTAAGGAAAAAATAACAAGAAAAGATAAGAGTAATTACTAAATGCAATTGGAATGAGCCTCCAGCATGGTACAGGAACAAGAGGCTATTATGTCACTGTCACTACTAAATCTGAATGATCATGTCTAAAACATATATTAAAACTTGAGTTTAGAAATCTATTATCATAGCTTGCTTTTCAGAGGACCAGTATGATGGGAAAATGAATGTGTTTTAATTTATGCATGATGTATATTGCTGATTAATATGATAATGTGTAGATTCTTATGTTTCAGGTATAGAAAGAGTAAAATAATGTCTGTTTCAAACTCTATCTTACAGTCTCTTATCCAGCCATATTTCATGCTGGATTCATTCACACACACAGAACTATGGACATTCAAAGGAAACTTTTCCAAAACAATGGAAACTGAAAAATTCTGTAACAATCGAAATGTACATTGACATACAACCAATTATAATGAAATTTAAAATCAATTGTATTAACAACACATATTTTATGGCACAGGTCAGATATTGTAGATTAAGATAGTCTTGTTGATAGTAACTTGAACATTCAAATAAAGTGCTCTTTACCAGGAAATGATAGATTAACAGTATGCCAGAGTGTAAGTCACTTAACATTTCAGATGAGAATATTAACCAGCTCTATGAATTCTTCATATATATGAAGTGAGTAATAATAATGTTAGTATGTGGAAAATGAAAAGGCATTACAATATTTTACAAATAAAAATAAGAGAATAAACTGAAACCTGAAGGAATGACCCACTTTAAGGATCAGTTGGTGGGGAGAGCATTACAGATTGAGGAAAC
Organism: Ovis aries; assembly: GCF_016772045.2. NCBI lineage: Eukaryota > Metazoa > Chordata > Mammalia > Artiodactyla > Bovidae > Ovis > Ovis aries. Next base: position 71,655,609 of record NC_056065.1, on the reverse strand, counting down.
AGAAGGTCAAGAGATGGTGCAGCCTAACTAAGACTGTGAGAGGAGGCGTGGGTAGAGATGTGTTTGGAGAGATGGAGGGGGTGATCCTCTCAGTCCTCGTTAGCCCTGTTAAAGATTTACTCTCTCAAAGAACAACAGAAAGCCAGTGAAGGATTTTAAAGAGAGGAGTCACAGGATTTGATCTGCATTTTCGAAAGATCATTTCTGCTTCAATGTAGAAAATACATTCCCAACACGGGCTAAGCCTGGAGACAGTGACGCTAGTTGGCAGTAATTTGGCAGCAATGAAAAATTAAGGAAGTTACAGGAAGTTTACCACTTTGCAGGAAGGGGTGTGACAGCAGCTGAACCAGGCAGAGGCAAATTTCATGTAGGCATTGAAAAGTCACTTGACTACCTGTGAGCTTAATTTTTTCATCTTAGAAAACGGCATCATACCTGGCCCTGCAGAGTCCCCCTCTCTTACCACAATGATACCAAGCTTATAATGTGAAAGGTACTCAGGGTAGAGTAGACTTTTAATAGACCCTCCAAAATTTAAATTGTTAAAGATATACTCCTTTCATTTTTGTGAAATGCCTCTTTTCTAAGGAAACACACTTTATTAACATTATCTTCTAAGCCTAAAATTCCCTATGAAGCTGGAATAATCAATAAACACAGTCAACTGGCTCAATAACAGGGTTGAGCATTCTCTGATTTATTGGGAAACTTTTCAGAGGGGGAGGTGGTTCTCTCCTTTGAGGATTTTCTACACCATCAACACTGATAAACCAAATGCACTCTCCAGACCACCTCAAAAGATTAGGATACATGTTTGGGAGGATGTATAAATCAAGGATTTATATATCAAGAGGATAGTGAATAACTGTGATTTAGATTTCATTTATAAAAGGTATATATGTTTTTCAGCTTATTATTAGAATAATCAACATTGGTATCGTGTCATATATACATTCCCTAAATGTTTTTAGTTGAGAATAAATTGACGCCAATTTTTAAGCATAGTTGAATCATAATTGGGAAAGGAAAACTGAGCAGTAGCCACAGGAGTGGAAAAGGTCAGTTTTCATTCCAGTCCCAAAGACAGGCAATGCACTCCCTCATTGCACTCATCTCACAACTGCACTCATCTCACACGCTAGCAAAGTGTAATGCTCAAAATTCTCCAAGCCAGGCTTTGACAGTACATGAACCTAAAACTTCCGTATGTTCAAGCTGGATTTATTTTTTTATTTTTATTTTTTAATTCTTACATGCGTTCCCAAACATGAACTCCCCCTCCCTCCCCATAACATCTCTCTGGGTCATCCCCATGCACCAGCCCCAAGCATGCTGTATCCTGCGTCAGACATAGACTGGCGATTCAATTCTTACATGATAGTATACATGTTAGAATGCCATTCTCCCAAATCATCCCACCCTCTCCCTCTCCCTCTGAGTCCAAAAGTCCGTTATACACATCTGTGTCTTTTTTGCTGTCTTGCATACAGGGTCGTCATTGCCATCTTCTAAATTCCATATATATGTGTTAGTATACTGTATTGGTGTTTTTCTTTCTGGCTTACTTCACTCTGTATAATCGGCTCCAGTTTCATCCATCTCATCAGAACTGATTCAAATGAATTCTTTTTAACGGCTGAGTAATACTCCATTGTGTATATGTACCACAGCTTTCTTATCCATTCATCTGCTGATGGACATCTAGGTCGTTTCCATGTCCTGGCTATTATAAACAGTGCTGCGATGAACATTGGGGTACATGTGTCTATTTCAATTCTGGTTTCCTCGGTGTGTATGCCCAGCAGTGGGATTGCTGGGTCATAAGGTAGTTCTATTTGCAATTTTTAAGGAATCTCCACACTGTTCTCCATAGTGGCTGTACTAGTTCAAGCTGGATTTAGAAAAGGCAGAGGAACCAGAGATCAAATTGCCAACATCCGCTGGATTATCAAAAAAGCAAGAGAGTTCCAGAAAAATATCTACTTCTGCTTTATCGACTACGCCAAAGCCTTTGACTGTGTGGATCACAACAAACTGTGGAAAATTCTTAAAGAGATGGGAATACCAGATCATCTTATCTATGCAGGTCAAGAAGCAACATTTAGAACTGGACATGGAACAACAGACTGGTTCCAAATTGGGAAAGGAGCACATCAAGGCTGTATATTGTCACCCTGCTTATTTAACTTATATGCAGAGTGCATCATGTGAAATGCCGGGCTGAATGAAGCACAAGCTGGAATCAAGATTGCCAGGAGAAATATCAATAACCTCAGATATGCAGATGACCGTAAAGAAAGCTGAGCACCGAAGAATTGCTGCTTTTGAACTGTGGTGTTGGAGAAGATGCTTGAAAGTCCCTTGAACTGTAAGGAGGTTCAACCAGTCAATTCTAAAGAAAATCAATCCTGAATATTCATTGCAAGGACTGACACTGAAGCTCCAATACTTTGGCCACCTGATGCAAAGAACTGACTCATTAGAAAAGACCCTGATGCTGGGAAAGATTGAAGGCAGGAGGAGAAGGGGACAACAAAGGATGAGATGGTTGGATGACATCACCAACTCCATCCACATGAGTTTGAGCAAGCTCTGGGAGTTGGTGATAGACAGGAAAGCCTGGCGTGCTGCAGTCTATGGGGTCTCAAAGAGCTGGACATGACTGAGCGACTGAACTGAATGAATCATAATTATCACATCTAAAATTACAAGGAAATAGATTGGTTTGTTGTTAAAACTATGTCTTTGTTAGTTCTACCTTTTCCTAGAAGAGCTATACCTAGACTCTTGAATCTTTTATGCACTCATAAAAAAGTGGTTCTGTTTTGAGAATATATAGTGTCCATATATTTTAATTAAATATCTACAGAATTCATAAGGAAACAGAAAACAATACAGCTTTTTCAAGGTAAAAAGTGAAAGTGTTAGTCATTCAGTCATGTCCGACCTCACGGACTATAGTCCACCAGGCTCCTCTGTCCATGGGGTTCTCCAGGCAAGAATACTGGAGTGGATTGCCATTCCCTTCTTTGGGGGATCTTCCCAACCCAGGAATTGAACCCAGGTCTCCTGCATTGCAGGTAGATCGTTTGCCATCTGAGCCAGCAGGAAAGCCCCTAACTCCTTCATATGCACATATATATTATATACAAACACTATTCTAGGAAAAGAAATTAACTTTGGTGGAATATTTCTAATTCAGCCCTTAAAACATTAAAAGGTTATTTGAAATCTAGAATCTGTATCAGATTGTGAAGTTAAGCTATTGTTGATAAGCTCTCTGATGTGAAAGGGGATTAACATACCAGAAGGGATAGCTTCGAGATTCAATGTCAACCCTAGGGTTGTTAACTTATGATCACTGTGATGATTAAACAGCTGAAATTCATTGCAGTATAGTCCAAGTAGCAAACCTAACTATAGAGGGATAGGAGGTAGGTATTACAGGAAAAGTGCCCAAATGTTAGAATCAGCCAAGAGGAGCCCAAAACACAGTAGATAGTAAAGGAGGGGGACCTCTAGAAAAGCAAATGTACTATTTCCCTATCATACCAAATAAGACCTATAATTGAAATGCTCTCACACCACTGAATGTTAAATGGCTCCTTGCAGTTGAGCTGTCCAGGTTTCAGTTCTGTAGCTTTGTCCATTTGTTTTTTCAGCAGATACTGAGCATCTTAGCATTCTAGTCTCTGTACTAAGACCAGAGATAATGAGTTAAAAGATGTTTAAGGGGTCTTGGGCTAAAATGGGAGCAAGCCAAGGAAAAAGAAACAGGGAGTATGCTTGAGCAAAATTTCACAGAGTACTCAGGGTTGGAAGACAGTACAGAAAGAGCAGTAAAAGTAGATGCGTTTACACTTACATGCCAGGCACTGTCCTAAACCTTTTATGTGCATCAATTCATGATATCTTCACAACAGCATAAGAAGCAGGTACAATTATCATCTCCATTTTATAGAGGAGGAAGCATAATTTCACAGAGTTTACATGACCTGCCCAAGGTCACACTCAATTTCCTGCCAAAAGTTCAGGCTGCTTCCAGAAAAATGTTTGAATCACTTCCAAGAAAGCAATACAGATAATGATTATAATGATAATAACAATAAACATTTATGCAGCACTCACAATGTAGTAGGCATTTGTTCTGTTTTATTTATAATAACTTATCGCATCCTCCCAATAACTTGCTCTCATTTTTTTTTTTTGATGTTGACTTTCCTGTTGAACAAGTAGATTTTCTTTTTTAGAGCAGTTTGAGGTTCACAGGAAATTGTGTGAAAAGTGCAGCATCCCCTCATATGTCCTTTCTGTCTTCCACGTTCACCCCACCATGCACACAGTTTTATTATTAATATTTTGCATTAGCATAGTACTTTTATTACAACTGATGAGATAATATTGATATATTATTATTAGCTATAGTCCCTAGTTTACATTAGGGTTGATTCTTTCTGTTGTACATTCTGTGGGTTTCAACAAATGTGTAATGACATGTATCCATCATTTCAGTATCATACAGAAGATGTTCACTGACCTAAAATTCCCCTGTGCTCCCCCTATTCTTCCCTCTCTCCCTAACTCTGACCCCCTTGGAGTCACCATCATTGCCACTTTCTTCATAGTTTGACTTTTTCAGAAATATCATATGGTCAAAATCCTATAATGTGTAAACTTTTCAGATTGATGCTGAATAATATTCCATCATATGGATGTCCCAATTTGTCTGTCCATCTACCCATTGAAGGGCATCTCAGTCTCTTCCAAGTTTTTTACATTATGAATAAAGCTGCTATAAACATTCATGTGCAAGTTCCTATATAGGTACAAGTTTTCGACTCCTTTGAGTAAATGTCAAAAAAGGATGGTTGCTAGATCAGAATGTAAGAGTAGCTTTGAACTGTCTTCTAAAGTGGCTATATCAGTTTGCATATCCCCAGCAATAATGAGAGCTCCTGTCATTCCATACCCTCCCCAGCATTTGGTGTGGTGAGTGTTCTAGATTTTGGCCATTCTAATAGGTGTTTGGTGGTATAGCTCATTGTTGTTTTTATTTGAAATTCCCTAGTAACATTTGATTTTGAGCATCTTTTTGCATACTTACTTGCCATTTTTCCAGATATTTTGCCCATGTATTATCTGGGTTAAGAGTCCCATTTTCAGATAGGAAGTTGAGGCACAGAGGGGTTCAACAAATTGCCCAAGGTCACACAGCCAGGAAAGGGAAAAATATACCCAACTGAATGCAGAGTTTCAGAGAACAGCAAGGAGAGATAAGAAGTCCTGAAATGAACAATGCAAAAAATAGAGGAAAACAATAGAATGGGAGAGACTAGAGCTCTCTTCAAGAAAACTGGTGGTATCAAGGGAACATGCCATGCAGGGATGGGTACGACAAAGGACAAAAATGATGAGGACCTAATAGAAGCAAAAGAGGTTAAGAAGAGGTGGCAAGAATGCACCAAACTATATAATGACCCAAACAACCATGATGGTGTGGTCACTCACCTAGAGCTAGACATCCTGGAGTGTGAAGTCAAGTGGGCCTTAGGAAGCATTACTACAAACAAAGCTACTGGAGATGACAGAACTCCAGCTGAGCTATTTCAAATCCTAAAAGATGATGCTGTAAAAATGCTACACTCAATATGCCAGCAAATTTGGAGAACTTGGCAATGGCAGCAGGACTGGAAAAGGTCAGTTTTCTTTCCAGTCTCAAAGAAGGATAATGCCAAAGAATGTTCAAACTACTGTACACCTGCACTCATTTCACATGCTAGCAAGGTTATGCTCAAATTCCTTCAAGCTAGGCTTCAGCAGTACCTTAACCAAGAATTTTCAGATGTACAAGCTGGGTTTTGAAGAGGCAGAGGAATAAGAGATCAAATTGCCAACATTCATTGGATCATGGAAAAAGCAAGGGAGTTCCAGAGAAACATCTACTTCTGCTTCATTGACTATGCTAAAGCCTTTTACTGTGAGAATCACAACAAACTGTGGAAAATTCTTAAAGAGATGGGAGTACCAGACCACCTTACCTGTTGCCCGAGAAACCTGTATGCATGTAGGTCAAGAAGCAACAGTTAGAACCGGACATGGAACAACTGACTGGTTCAAAATTGGGAAAGGAGCATGACACAGCTGTATATTGTCACCCTGCTTATCTAACTTCTTTGCAGAGTACATCATGTTAAATGCCAGGCTGGTAGAATCAAGATTACTGAGAGAAAGAAATATCAACAACCTCAGATATACAGATGATACCACTCTAGTGGCAGAAAGTAAAGAAGAAGTAAAGAGCTTCTTGATGAGAGTGAAAGAGAATAGTGAAAAAGTTGGCTTAAAACTCAACATTCAAAAAACTAAGATCATGGTATCCAGTCCCATACTTTGCAGCAAATAGAAGGGGAAAAATTAGAAGCAGTGACAGATTTTATTTTCTTGGGCTTCAAAATCACTGCAGACAGTCACTGCAGCCATGAAATTAGAAGACACTTGCTCCTTGGAAGGAAAGCTATGACAAAACTAGATAGTGTATTAAATAGCAGAGACATCACTTTGCCAACAAAGATCCATATAGTCAAAGCTATGGGCTTCCCGGCTAGTTCAACTGGTAAAGAATCTGCCAGCAACACAGGCGACTCCAGTTCAGTTTCTGGGTCAGGAAGATCCCCTGGAGGAGGGCATGGCAACCCACTCCAGTATTCTTGCCTGGAGAATCCCCATGGACAGAGAAGCCTGGTGGGCTACAGTCCATGACTGGGGGTCGCAAAGAGTTGAACACAACTGAGCGACTAAGCAATGCACATAGATTTTCCGGTGGTCATGTACAGAAGTGACAGTTGGACCATAAAAAAAACTAAGCACTGAAGAATTGATGCTTTCAAGTTGTGATGCTGGAGAAGACTCTTGAGAGTCCCTTGGACAACAAGGAGATCAAACCAGTCAATCTTAAAGGAAATCAATCCCTAATATTAATTGGAGGACTGTTGCTGAAGCAGAAGCTCTAATACTTTAGTCACAAAATACCAAGAGTTGCCTCATTGGAAAAGACCGTGATGCTGGAAAAGATTGAAGGCAAAAGGAGAAGAGGGCGGCAGAGGATGAGAAGGTTGGATGGCATCACTAGTTCAATGGACATGAATTTGAGCAAACTCCAGGAGATAGTGGAGGACAGAGGAGCCTGATATGTTACAGTCCATGAGTTTGCAGAATCGGACATGACTTAGCAACTAAACAACAACAACACAGTCTGAGCTGAACCAGGCAGGTGGACTCAAAGCCCATAGTCCTAACCTCTAATCTGTGAATCCTTCAGGATTCAGGTCTCAGAGGTTGAAAAAAACAACAACAACAACCTGGGTCTCAGTGCTGGTTATGCAGTTTACATGTTGTCTAAGCTGGGATGTTATTTAATCTCTCCAAGCCTCAGTTTCTTCTTATGTAATATAAGAATAACAGGTCTCGTTGTTTTCATGAGGATGAGAGACAAAGTAGAGAAGGTGCTTAACTTGTTGTCAGGACATAGCAGCTGCCAATAAATGGTAACTATTATTGGTCCAATGTCACAGGAGAGAGTGAAAGAGGCCTGCAGTAGCCACAAAAATTAACACCTGCCTTGAAACTAAAATAGATCAGTCTGGGGCTTTAAATTCTACAGAAACCCAGACATTTCTTGGTGAGGTTTTCATAATCTATTGTCAGCTGACACCTCCACTCATATCTAGTGCCCGTGAATGAATAAAGGTGGTTACTATTCTCAAAAGAACAGCATTGTACTGTATTCAATTTCCTTTTCCTGTTCATCTCACCCTCCTGCTGTCCCTGAAAAAAGAAAAAACCGCAGTTGTATTATCCTCGTAGCTAACGAAGCATGCCTATAACCAGATGTGCCCTGCTTGCCTCCACTGAAACTGGAATGTTGGTAGAAAAGAAAAACATCCGAGCAAATGCACCTGATGTGTGGGAATGATTCTCAGAGGACATCCGGCTCTTCTGAAATCGTAGGAGTCCTGGGTTGTACATGCACTTAAGACCTTTATCTTCAGAGGGTGATTCTCAAACCTGGTTGATAGCCTCAGTATTTCCTGAGGAGCTTCTTAAAAGAACAGATTCCTAAATGCTTGGTTTAGACTTAACTGAATCAGAATCTAGGGGTTGGTGAGGAGAGAATGGAACTCTGACATGTATACTTTTACAGTTCTGAGAGGCTCTAATGTTCAGGGAACTGCAGATCTAACGTCATTCCCATCTAATGGTTGGATCCCCCTTTTGTGTGGGGGTGGGGTGGAGGAGAAAGCAGGTGAGTGCTGTGGGAAAGTAGAACATGTTGGGATATGAGACACTTGATCAATGAAAGTAGATGTAAAGTGAACGAGCAGTTACCGAAATGGTTTTCTAATGAGAGGAATCAAAAACAAAGACCACATTCAAAGAGAGAAGAAACTGCCTAAGAAAGAACCTGGTAGTCAGAACTCCCACTTTATTCTCATGCTGTAGCATCTGATTTCAGTTTAGTTTAGTCACTAAGTCATGTTCACCTCTTTGCGACCCTTCAGACTTTAGCCTTCCAGGCTCCTCGGTCCATGGGATTTCCCAGGCAAGAATGCTGGAATGGGTTGCCATTTCCTTCTCCAGAGGATCTTCCCAACCCAGAGACCCAACACAGGTCTCTTGCATTGCAGGCAGACTCTTTACTGACTGAACCACCAGGGAAATAATGACTCAACTAATTTGGATAATTTTTTTTTTCCCCAGAAGAGTTAACAAAGTTGAAATAATTTACCTAAATATTTGGGATCAAAGTTTAAGCTCTTTCCCTTAGGTTTTCAAGTTTTCAGAACTTTGGTACGTTAATGAGAAAATTACATTTGGTAAGACAATAAATTAACTATGTTTGGAAAAACCAAGTCTCATGGGCTTAAATTAGTGTTAAAATGCTACAAAGTACTTTGCATTTGATTTTCTTAATTTTATCTTTTGATCTTCATTTACTCATTCAACATACTTTATGAGTATCAATACTTGGGATACCACTGATTTAGATGTTATTAATATGAAGATGAGACCCTCATGTAAGCAGAGAGGAGCAGCTGGGGTTAGAGAGAGAGAAACTAGCATTTTAATGAGCACTTAGTGCCAGCTTCACTTATATATAGTATTCTATTTAATACAACAACCACTGACATAGTTTGATCACTGAGAACACTTCCTAAACCCATATTAAACAGCCCTAAAACTAGACGTCTTCCAGTCCCCATGATAGCCAGTACAGAAAAGAGGCAAAAGCAACCTAACCACTTGCTTCAGGAAAATAAGACTATGAACTAACTAAAATAGGTTAATTCCAAGATGAAAAATGCCTGCCACACTGGGGCCACAATTCAGAGCTATTATGTCATAATTTCTGCCCATCCTCAACCAATTCTCCACCTTAAAAATCATCCAGCCTAACTCTAAATCCTTTCAATATCCTTCCTGGACATCTCCCCTCTGAGATATTCCTAAGTCTCTGTCAAGGTGATGTTCACCCTTACCACAGTAAGTCCAATATGCATAGATTTGTTTTGATCCATAGTTGTTTGTTTTTCCTGGTGGACTTCTGGAGAGTCAACAGTCAATATCACTGTTCTTTGATGAAGAGATTTGCTCAAACTCGAGCAGCTATTATGAACTTTCTCCAAGAGGCAGGTGGTAAACACAGCTGTGACTGCCACTGAAGTTCATATTCTATCCACGTGTGCATACGTTTAGGCGTAAGTGCTTAGATGAGATAAAGGACACAGATTTTTACTGTACAGTCTCACATGTTTATAAGCAAGCAACTTTCAAAGAGAAGGCAGCATTAAAAATGGCAATCCATAAATGCAAGGGAAATTCAAGTCCTAAATCAAGTCAAAATGTATTTTCTGCCATCTGCTCTTCACAGTGACACAGCATTAAATGAATAAATAAGTGACTTACAAACCATAAAAGAATTGCCTAAACAAGTCCCATTAAACAGATGCAAACAAACAAGAACTGAAATCTAGCTGCTGATTGATAACAGTAATTAAAGCTCAGAATTTTGCATAGGATCCCAAGAAAATGGCATAAGGCCTCCTCTGTCAGTGTTCCATGTGCTGATAACCCTAGGCTTTTGAGGCATAAGTCTTTGAATGGGTATTGAAAAATATAAAACGTCAAAGAAAAATGCGAAAGCATTTAAGTTTCAGGCTTCCCAGGTAGCTCAGTGGTAAAGAACCCACCTGCCAATGCAGGAGACATGGGTTCTATCCCTGAGTTGGGAGGATCCCCTGGAGAAGGAAATGGCAAACCACTCCAGTATTCTTGCCTGAAAAAATTCCATGGACAAAGGAACTTGGTGGGTTACAGTCCATAGCGTCACACACACACACACAAAAATCAGATACCACTTAGCCACAAAACAACAACAAATTTAAGTTTCAAATGTATTGAAGACAAAATGGAGTAAGGTATGCTGACGCTGAAGCTGAAACTCCAGTACTTTGGCCACCTCATGTGAAGAGTTGACTCATTGGAGAAGACCCTAATGCTGGGAGGGATTAGGGGCAGGAGGAGAAGGGGACGACAGAGGATGAGATGGCTCGATGACATCACCAACTTGATGCAAATGAGTCTGGGTGAACTCCAGGAGTTGGTGATGGACAGGGAGGCCTGGCGTGCTGCAGTTCACGGGGTCGCAAAGAGTCAAACACAACTGAGTGACTGAACTGAACTGAACTGAAGCTAACAAGCTTTCTGGGACACAAGAGGTGGAGTTTGGGCAGTAGTCCCAAACAGCTTGATTAGCTCTAAAAGGAGGTAACGGGACTTCCTTGGTGGTCCAGTGACGAAGACTGCACTCCTAATGCAGGAGACCCAGGTTTGATCCCTGGTCAGGGAACTAGATCCCATATGATGCAGCTAAAAGTTCCCTTGCTGCAACTCAAGACCCCACACACCACAGTGAAGATCAAAGGGCCCAAGCGCCATAGCTAAGACCTGGGGCAGTCAAATAAATCAACAAATGTCAAAAAAATTTTAACTTTTTAAAAAATAAAAAGAGGTAAAGAAGAGGCCAACATCCTAAAGGCAGAGTCAAATGAAGAAAAAATAATGAGCCATTTGCCAGAAAATATCAGAGACATCCTCATTATGCTGGCCAAGGGCTCCCAGCTAAGCCAGTGGGGTCCAGGACTAGAACTAAAAGCTGGGGTCAGGCCATGTTGGGTACTGACGCTCTGCCATTAAGGAGGGACCCAAGGGACACAGGCTAAAGTGAAAGTGAAAGTCGCTCAGTCGTGTCTGATTCTTTGTGACCCCATGGACTACACAGTCCATGGACTTCTCCAGGCCAGAATACTGGAGTGGACACAGGCTAAGGGATGGGATAAGCAATTTCCAGGGTAGGGAAAGTGTCTCTCAGCTCCTGGGAGTGAGATGCACCATGGAGTCATTGTTATTAATATGGAAGGATGCACATTGTACTGTTGATGAATGAGTTAATAACAATAACAACAACAGTTAATACTTGAATGTCACACTTGTTTTGTACCAGGCACTGTTCTAAGCATTATACACATGCTAACTCATATAGGGTTCATTCTGTGAGTACCTATAAGGTAAGCACTGTTATTATCCTTATTTTACATAGGAGGACACTGAGGTGCAGAGAAAGTAAGTGACTCATTGAGGGCTCACAGCTAGTAAACAGCAGTGCCAGCATGAATCAGTTAATTAACAATGAAGCCACTTGTGATCCTCCCAGACGGCACCAGTGGCGAAGAATCTGTCTGCCAATGCAGGAAACATAAGAGACACCGGTTTGAACCCTATGTCAGGAAGATTCCCTGGAGGAGGGCATGCAGCCCACTCCAGTATTCTTCCCAGGAGAATCCCACCGACAGAGGACTCACTGCCCTGGCAGGCTACAGTCCATAGGGTTGCAAAGAGTCAGACACGATTCAAATTGTTCAGTTTGAAATGTTTTTTAGTTCCCTCTTGATTATTTTCTTTGAAACAAGGGTTAGAGAAAAGTGTGCTAATTTCTAAATATCTGGAGTTTCTTTAGATATTTTATTTGTAATTAATTTTTAATTTAATTCCATCATGTTTTGAGAATATACTCTGTAATATTTCAACCTTTTAAATATGCTGAGAATTCTTTTATGATCCAACATATAGTTCAACATAGCAACCATATTCACTTAGAAGAAATTAATATTCTGCAGTCATTGAGTGAAACGATCTATAAAAAATTTCAATCAAGTTGATTCACTTGTCTTCTATGTCCTTATAGACTTTTCTCTTCTTGCTTTATTCACTTACTTACAAGAGAGGGGTGTTAAAAATTGTGGATTCACATATTTCTCCCTTTTCTTCTGCCAGTTTTGCTTCTCATATTTGGAAGTTCTGTTATTAGGTTGATAGATACTTAAGATAGATACACCTTACTAATGAACTGATCCTTTTATCATTCTAAAATGTTTCTTCTTTACCATATGACCCAGAAATCCCACTCCTGGGCATATATCCAGAAAAGAAGAAAACTCTAATTTGAAAAGATACATGTACTCCAGTGTTCACAGCAGCACTGTTTACGATAGCCAAGACATAGACAAAACCTATGTGCCCATCAACAGATATGGATAATGTAATGGAAGATTATTCAGCCATTAAAAAATAAAATAATGCCATTCGCAGCAACATGGATAGACTTAGAGCATATCATATAAATGAAGTGAGTCAAAGAAACATAAATATCATATGATATCACTTATATATGGGAGCTAAAAAATGATACAAATGAAATTTATGCTTATAAAACAGAAATACTCACAGATATAGAAAACAAACTTGGTTAAGAGGAGGGGAGACAAATTAGGAGCTTGGGGTTAATACACGTCTATAAGTACTGGAGTGGGTGCCATTGCCTTCTCCAATATATAAAAATAGATAAATGACAAGGGTTTATATTATAGCACGGGGAATATTATATATTCAATATCTTATAATAACCTGTAACAGAAAAGAATCTGAGAAAGTCTTATATATATGTATATAAAACTGAATTGCTTTGTTGTGCATCAGAAGCTAATCCAACATTGGAAATCAACTACCATTAAAATGTGTTTCTCTTTATCTACGGTAATATTCCTTATCTTTAAGTCTACTTCGATATCAGTGTAAACACAACTGTTTTATTATACTTATTATTTGCATGGTGTAAGTTTTCTCATTCTTTTACTTTGAACTTATCTGTGTGTTTGTATTTGGGCTTCTCTGGTGGCACAGTGGTAAAGAATCCTCCTGCAAAGTAGGAGACTTGCAGGAGACGCGGGTTTGATCCCTGGTCAGGAAGGTCCTCTGAAGAAGGAAATGGCAACCCATTCCAGTATTCTTGCCTGGAGAATCCCATGGACAGAGGATCCTGGCAAGCTACAGTCCATGGAGTTGCAAAGAGTTGGGTGTGTTTATATTTACAGTAAATTCGCTTGTAGGCAGATGGGTCTTTTCTTAATCCATTGTGATAATCTTTTCCTTTTAACTGAAGTGCTTCATCCACTTACAATGAATATAATTATTGATATGATAGTTGGGATTGAGTTAAACATTTTGCTTTTAGTTTTCTATATGGCCCATCTATTATTTCATGTCTCCATCCTTTTTTTTCGTCTTACCCCAGCCACTTGATGCAAAAAGCCAACTCATTGGAAAAGACCCCGATGCTGGGAAAGATTGAGGGCAGGAGGTGAAGGGGATGACAGAGGATGAGATTGTTAGATGGCTTCACTGACTCAACGGACATGGGTTTGAGCAAACACCAGGAGATGGTGAAGGACAAGGAAGCCTGGCATACTGCAGTCCATGGGGTTGCAAATAGTCAGACATGACTGAGTGACTGGATGTTTTTAATATTATATTAAAATATTAATTATTTTTAATTATTATATTAAGTATTTTTAATATTATATTTCAATTCTTCCTTTTTTTGTTTCTTTGATTTTAGGTACATATCTTTGAGTTATTTTCAGTCATGATTCTAGGAATTACACTGTATAACTTTAACTTACTACAGCCTCATTAAGGTTAACATTATACAATATAAGAAGACTATACAATATGATTTCTTTCTTATCCCTCCATATTTTGTGCCATTTTGTGATATATTTTATTGCTATATGTTATAAATTCCAGTATGCAACGTTACTATTTTTGCTTTAAATAATATGCTTTTTAAAATAAAGTAAGCAGCCTAATGTGTGTAATTGGAACCCCAGAAGAAGATGATTGGAGAAGGCAATGGCAACTCACTCCAGTACTCTTGCCTGGAAAATCCTATGGATGGAGGAGCCTGGTGGGCTGAGGTCCATGGGGTCACTAAGAGTCAGACACGACTGAGTGACTTCAGTTTCACTTTTCACTTCCATGCATTGGAGAAGGAAATGGCAGCCCACTCCAGTGTTCTTGCCTGGAGAATCCCAGGGATGGAGGAGCCTGATGGGCTGCCGTCTATGGGGTTGCACAGAGTCAGAGACGACTGAAGTGACTTAGCAGCAGCAGAAGACAATGAATGGGGCAGAGAACACATTTGAAGAAATAATGGCTACAAAGTCCACAAATTCTGTGAAAAAAAACATGTTTTGAGACACATATTTACCTAAGAAGCTTAGTTAACAGCAAGTTAGACAAATTCAACATAAACACACACACACACACACACACAAATGCATTTAGTTGGAAAAAAAGAGATACATTACATAAAGGGGAACAATAACAAGAACCATCAAATCATCTAAATTCTTATTAGAAACAATGAAGGCCAGAAGACAGTTAACACATCTTAAAGTGTTGAAAAGAAATAAGAAAATCTGTTAGTAAAGAATTCTAAGTGGAGTAAGAACATTTTTAAAAAATAAGAATGGAACTCTGGTTTCCCGTATTTATGGGATGACGTGTTCAAGCAACTTCTTCCACATATAATAATTATGAAGTCTGGATGAAATGTTTTTTAAAAACCATTATTTAAAGACATTCAAAAGAAACCAGATGAGAATTTATACTTGAAAATCCACAAGTAAGATGAGTTAAGAAAACGAGTTCCTGGTGTTTTTGCCTTAAAATATTCCCCTAAACTCTGTAGTTCCAGAAGCAGAAAACTGAAGTATTACTCATTCAGTGTGACAGAGGATAGACTTCAAGGATGAAAGAACAGCTAGAAGTTTAGGAACACGATCCTAGAAGTGCAAAAGTGTCAAAATAGGAATGTAAATCTGCCCATATTCCTGGCCACCCACTAATGTAGGAGTGCACAGAAGATACCAACAGGATGACAACTGTTTGGGCCCCGATCAAGTTAACTGCCTATTAAAACAAAACTCCAACAATCCTTAGAAAACTATAAGAGTACCCAGGTTTAAAAACAAAACAAAAACTAAAATAAACAAAAATAGTAGTGTTGCTACAATGTGTTATCTATAATATTCAGTTTTCAACCAAAAATTACTAGCTGTACAAAGAAACAGGAAAGGAGGACCCACTCAGGAGAAGTCATTTAGACAATGATCCCAAGTGGGCCTGAATGTTATATATAAAAATCAAAGATACCAAAGAAAATACTGTAAAGAATTAAAATAATATGTGTTCAGATAATTAAAGGAAAATGTGGTCTTGATGTGTGAACAGATAGAGAACCTCAACAGAGATGCGGAATTATTTTTTTTAAAGAACAAATAAAGAGTAGAGTGATAGAAATGGAAAGTTTACTAGATGGACTCAACATCACATCTGAGATGGCAGAAGAATCAGTCAACTCTAAAAAGATTGAAAGAAATTATCCAATATGAAAAACAAATAGTAAGAAAGATTGAACCATTTCAAAAACCTATGGGACAATGTACTTGGCATCCCAGAATAAGAGAAGAGAGAGGATGGGATAAGAAAAATATTTGATGAATAATAGCTGAAAATTTCCCAAATTTGGTGGAAAATGTTAACTTGCAGATCTAGTAAACTCAGCAAACCTCATCAGGATAAATACAGTGAAAACCACAGCTAGTTAGAATATCAGGGTCAAACTACTGAAAACCAAAAATAAAGAAGTATCTTTAAAACGTATGTTTTGTCTGGTTTTCTTATTGTAGGTGGAAATTCAAGAACAATTATTGCAGTGATGATTGGAAGTAAAAGTTTTATACATTCCTTTTAAGTCTGGTTTTCACAAGACCAGCTGATCAACTTGTACCATTTCCACCTTTATTTCTCTTATTCTCTGGCTACCTGTCCCATCATGTACTTTTAAGATTGTCTTGTACATCCCATGACTACTACTCTCTTGAACCTATCTGTATTAATCAGCTCAGGCTGTTATAACCAAATATCATGGACTTACTCGGTGGCTGAAACAACAGACATTTTTTTTTTTTTTTTAATGAAACAACAGACATTTTTAAAATCAGAGTTCCAGAGGCTGGGAAGTCCAAGATCAAGGTGCTGGAAGATTCAACTACTGGTGAGGACCCTCTTCCTGATTGTAGATGGTTATCTTCTTGCTCTGACGGTAGAGGGAAAAAGAACTCTAGTGTCTCTCCCTCTTCTTATAAAGACACTAATCCCACCACACTAGATTTTGCATGATCTAATCCAAAACCACGTGGCTCTAGTAGTAAAGAACCCGCCTGCCAATGCAGGAGACATAGAAGATGCAAGTTTCATCCCTGTGTCAGGAAGAGCCCCTGGAGAAGGGCATAGCAACCCACTCTAGTATTCTTGCCTGGAGAATCCCATGGACAAAGGAGCTTGGACAGCTATAGTCCATAGCATCGCAAAGAGTTGGACACGACTGAAGCGACTGAACACACACCATCTAAAACCAATTACCTCTCAAAGACCCCACCTCCAAATACCATCACATTAGGTATTTTGGAGGGACAGGCATTCACGTCCTAATACTCTCACTGGTCTCCTTAAAACAATGAAAACTGTCTGAATTGTTCTGCTACTTTGGTCAGAGTTTTGGTTAAGTTCTCAATGTTTAAAAAATAAACTTGGAATTCCCTTAAGGCGAAATAAACTCGGTGGGTTTTTTTTTGAGAAACAAGATGCATTTGAGGACTTGAATTTAGGAAGAGCAATGGGAGGGATGTTGTCATCTAACTCAGTTGTCAAACATTCCCAAATAGTTATTTGGCTGAATCTTTCCTTTCCTTCTTTTCTCTTTCTGGATCACTATCTTGGAAACAGGAATAAGAATACGGTTTAACATATTGTTAAGATAATCACCTAAAGCATTCTGCTTCCTTTTCCCATCCCCATTTCAAAGCCTCAGATAATAGACTGCGGTAACATCTTTTCAAGCATGTTCATAAGTAACATCGTTTAAAACATCATCGGTATGGTACTTTCAAATCTGCTCTTACTTTATCAGAAGGAAAAAATTCTTCTCTCAGTGAGACCAAATACAACACAAAAATATTTATTTAACTGGATTCATCCTTTTATTTCTAAGGCTGTTTTAACTGTGGCAGCCTGGCCTGACACTGGAACAAAACAGAAACAATTGAAATCTGAAAGCAAATTGCACACATTTACTGAATTTGAGTACTGTGTTTAATTTCACTTCAAATAAATTTAAAGGATTTTAAAAGTACTTCACTAGTTCAAATTGGAAGTCTGTAGCTATATTTATAAAACTGAGTCAATTTGGTCTACAAAAATACTCTCAATACAACCTAAGTGAAAGTCACTCAGTCATGTCTGACTCTATAGTCCATGAAATTCTCTAGGCCAGAATACTGGAGTGGGTAGCCTTTCCTTTCTCCACAGTATCTTCCCAACCCAGGGGTCAAACCCAGGCCTCCCGCATTGCAGGCAGATTCTTTACCAGCTGAGCCACAAGGGAAGCCCCCGTACAACCTAAAGAGAAGTGATATTCATGTGGTTGTCTCTGCCCTTGATAAGGGAAGGTAGCACTTCTACTTCGAGTATTTCACAGAGTGTCTCCAGCAGAACTAGAAGTTTTGTTTCGCTTTTGTTTTGTTTTAAAGACATTACCGTCTTTACTAGAGTGCTGAATGTCATGCTGTTAGGGAAGAATAATGGATGGAAAAGTTGATGGAGAGACGAGCAATGTTGGAACTCCCTGGATCTAGCTGCAGCACAGTGGCATTCCCCCAGACCAGAGTCAGCACATTTCAATAGAACCAGACTCTAGTCTGAGTTTGGTAACTTGTGTTTTCAGTTGTAATTCTAATCACATTTTTCATTTGCTCTGCACTTTCTTCTTGGCACTCAATTATTGGCACTAGGGACAAATTGGTCAAATTTGTGGCTAAAAATTGGGATGCCTTGTACCTGATAGGACTTCGTGTTTATCTTTTATAGCCTGGAGTTTAAGACTCTGTCCAAAATTGAGCAAGTGAGATGTTTAAGATGAAATTGGTAGAAATGGAATTTTCCAGCCCTTAAGAAGTGCAAGAGGACAAGAGATACATATTTTGGTACTTTTAGTTTAAGTTTACTTTTCTCAGCACATTTTACCCATGTGAAATACGAGAAGGAAATTACTTTATGGTTGTAAATTTCAAGTTCTTTAGGCTGTAATACAGAGAAATTTTGAAAACTGGCCCAGATTGTTAAATATCTATCAGTTTGGTTTTGTTCCTCCACATTGAGACAGATTTGACAATCTTGTTAGAGGGGCTCTGTCTTCCTCGGTTTTCCTCTACTTTTCTCTCTCATGGAGTTCCCTTTTTGCATATCCAAGCATTCTCAACTTTTTCTGTCTTCCCTATCCCCCAAATTCTGGACATTAGTTTCTTCCTTGTTTTTTCCATCTCTGTGAAAGAGGGAATGCAAGAAAACTGCTATAAAATTAGCTTTATCCAAGGGTTTCCAAATGTGGTAACCATTAGAATTAGTTGGGAGGTTGGTGAAAGTTCTGATTTCTAAGCCCCATGTCATGAACTTGAGTTAGCAACAAGGCTTTGAAATTTATACAATTTGAAAAGCCTTCTGAGGGATTAGAGATCTGTTAGATTCTGGGGATCCACTGCTTGAGTGTATTTTTTTATCGTGGTGGTGGTTTAGTCACTAAACTAAACCACTCAGAAAGTTCAACTTTTGCGAGCTCATGGTTTGTAGTCTGCTAGGCTTGTCTGTCCATGGGATTCTCCAGGCAAAAATACTGGAGTGAGTCGCCATTTCCTTCTCCAGCGCATCTTTCCCTCCCAGAAACGAACCTGGGTCTCCTGCATTGTAGGCAGATTCTTTACTGACTGAGCTATAAGGGAATAAAATAATCATTAAATTAAGTTAGAATGATAATATATCAAGTTATAGCTGAGTATCTACATGACTCAACTCAGTGGTTTTGCAAGATGACAGAAACTATTTTGCTTAAGTTATTTATAATTCAAGACTGTGTGTCAAGCTGGCCTGACTTCAGAGGGCCTTCTCTGCTTACACTGTTCTTCCGTCTCCTCATCAGCCCCTCAACTGAAAAAAAATTAGTTTTACTCCTCAATAAAATATCTTCTTTTTTAGAGTTTATTTTCAACTGGAGGATAATTGCTTTACAATATTGTATTGGTTTCTGCCATACATCAACATGCATCAGCCATAGGTACAGGCATGTCTCCTCCCTCCTGAGCCTCCCTCCCACCTCCCAACCCATCCCACCCCGCTAGGTTTTCACAGAGCACCTGATTTTAGCTCTCTGCGTCATATAGCAAATTTCCGCTGACTGTCTAATTTTACATATGGTAATGTATATGTTTCAATGCTACACTCTCAGTAATCTTATTGTTATTTTAAGGTTATACAAAGCAACGGTATACAGGGCAAAAATTTAAACAATACATAAGTAAAAAGGACAAAAAGTAAAAACAATTTCAAAATCTACCCTGTTCACAAAAATCCTATTAATTTGGGGTTTATCCTTTCATAAAACTCTTTATGTACAGATAACAATGTGTAACTCTAAGTGTATATTTACATTTGTAGATTAGATCAGAATGATTAACTCAGAGAGAGCCACACTGAGTAATGCCTTTCCTGCCAGCCCAGTCAAGCCACAGATAAGAAAGGTAAATGAATGCCTATCGCACAGTATCAATAAGAGTTTGCAATTCTTTGTCCATACAACAGGAGGTAGGCAATGAAAACAATTTTAATACTAAATTGTATAATATCCATGCATACAGGGACATCATATTTTTCCAGGTTTCAGGTTGTTGATTTGGGGTTTTGTTTGTTTGCTTGCTTGCTTACTATATCCCTCCCACTCTTCTTACTGGATCATCCCTTCCAGTCCCCATGTAACCAATGTTACCAGTCTAAATTGTCTTTCTATACCTTTCTCCATTTTCATACTGTTACACACAAATATACAGACATTTATATAAGGGAGGATATAATGGTTTGTTTTACAAAAATAGGATAATATTACAAGTGTGATAGGTCATGAGGAAGTATGAAGTGAAATGAAGTGAAGTGGCTCAGTCGTGTCCAGCTCTTTGTGACCCCATGGACTGTGGCTTACCTGGCTCCTCCATCCATGGAATTTTCCAGGCAAGAATACTGGAGTGGGTTGCCATTTCCTACTCCAGGAGATCTTCCTGACCCCGGGAAGAATGAGGAAGTATAGGAATATATATACATACACACACATATATGCATGCTAAGTCACTTCTGCCACGTCCCACTCTTTGTGACCTCATGGACTGTAGCCCGCCAGGCTCCTCTGTCCATGGGAATCTCCAAGCAAGAATACTGGAGTGGGTTGCCATGCCCTCCTCCAGGGAATCTTCCCAACCCAGGATCAAAACCACATTTCTTATGTCGCCTGCATTGGCAGGCAGGTTCTTGACCACTAGCACCAGCTAGGAAGCCATATAGATAGCTAGATCAGTCAGTTCAGTTCAGTTCAGTCTCTCAGTCGTGTCCGACTCTGCGACCTCATGAACTGCAGCACGCCAGGCCTCTCTGTCCATCGCCAACTCCTGGAGTTCACCCAAACTCAGGTCCATCGAGTCAGGGATACCATCCAGCCATCTCATCCTCTGTCATCCCCTTCTCCTCCTGCCCCCAATCCCTCCCAGCATCAGAGTCTTTTCCAATGAGTCAACTCTTCGCATGAGGTGGCCAAAGTATTGGAGTTTCAGCTTTAGCACCAGTCCTTCCAAAGGACACCCAGGACTGATCTCCTTCAGAATGGATTGGTTGGATCTCCTTGCAGTCCAAGGGACTCTCAAGAGTCCTGTCCGACACCACAGATGCAAACCTCTCTCAGAATCAGGAAATGCTTCCCTGAAGAAGTGCTATTTAAGCTGAGTGGACTAAACTGTGTCTCCTCCCCAAAATTCGTGTGTGGAAGTCCCAACCTTCAGTATCTCAGGATGTGCCTACATTTGGAGATAGGATCTTTATTAAAGGGATAATTTAGTTAAAATGAGGCCACTGGAATGGCCCTAATCCAGTGTAACTGGTATCCTTACACGAAGGGGAAACTTGGATATAAACACACAGAGTAAAGACCAGGTGAAGACACAGGAGAAAAACAGTCCTCCACCAGCCAAGGAGAGAGGCCTCAGAAGAGGGCAATCCTGTCAAGAACTTGATCTCAGACTTCTAATCTCCAGTAACGTAAGAAAATAAACTGTTAGCTGTTGAGCCCTCCAGTCTCTGGTACTTTGTTATGACAGCCCTAGCAAACTAAAAGAGATTTATAGGCATAATTCATTACAGGGACATAGGAAAAAAAAACTTACACACTGGTGTGGAAATGTGAAATATAGTAGTCTTTTTGGAGAGTAACTTACCAATAGCTATTAAACATTTGTTTCTATGGACAAATTCTCAAGAGTGGAATTTCTGGCACCAGATCATTTAAAAACAAAACTGCTTTTCTTGTGGGTTACCCCAGAGTTCTATCATTGCTGCAATTACATTATAAAATTTCTGCTTCCAAAATATTTCATTTTTGAAGACTCAAGCAGCATATTAAGTATGAAAATCCCTTAGGAAACTCAACATCAACAAAATAAAAAGTAGCAAAATTCTGTAACAATACAGTGTTCATTTTCTATTGCTACCTAATAGATTACCACAAACTGAGTGGCTTATTGGAGTTTATAAATGGCTCAGCTGGGTCCTCTGCAAGGGAGCAACCAAGGTGTTAGCTGGGCTGTGTTCTCATCGGAAGCTCAATTCAGGGAAAATCTGCTTTAAAGGTCATTGGAACTGCTGGCAGAATTCAGGGTATTGTGAGGACTTTCCTGGTGTCCAGTGGCTAAGACTTCTCACTCCCAATGCAAAGGGGGTGGGTTCAATCCCTGGTCTGGGAACTAAGATCCCACATGCTGCAACTAAGATCCAGTGCAGCCAAATAAATAAAAGTAAACATTAAAAAAAAAAGAATGCAGTGTGTTGTGGCTATAAAACTGAAAGCCCAGATTCTTACTAGCTGGAGGCTACCTGTAGTTTCTTGCCAAGTAGGTTTCCCCAACACTGCCATTTACTTCATCAAGGCAGCAAACAGAGCCTGCTAGCATTGTTATAAGAGTAGTCACAGGTGTAGCATCTCGTGACCACTGTCATATTTTATTTGTTAGAAGCAAGTCATAAGTACTGTCTACACTCAAGGGGAAGGGATTACACAGAGGTGTAAATGGAGACAGAAGTCACGGAGTGACCTTACAGTCTGTCTGCCACATAGATTTAAAACCTTCTTTGTCTATGAGTTAAGATGTACACTCTTTTTTCATACTCCACTAATAAAACTTATCAGTGTAACTGACTTACCAAAACAAGTCAATAATGTTATCTTGTGTTTCTTGCTTTCTTCCTGGACTTTCTATGGCTTGATGTTGCTCTCACTTGGTTTGTTATAATTAAATTCAAATCAGCAAACATTTGTTGAGCATCTTCTAAATGGCAATCTTTCCAGAGGTTGTGGAAGGCCTGACAACTTCCATCTTTTGAGGCTACTATTAAATGAAGGAATGCCTAATAAGGGGTTGCAGCACTGTTGCACATTTTGGGGGGAATTTTAGAACTGAAAAATATAACATCTGAAATTTAAAAATTCACTGGGTGAGCTTAATAGCAGAACAAACATGAGAATAGAAAGAGTTGGTTAATTTCAAGTTAGATCAATAGAAAATATCCAATCTGAAAATGGAAGGAAAAATTATCAAAAAAAAAAAAATTAGCAGAGCCTTAGGAACCTAAGAGACAAACCCAAAAGATCTAACACATAGGCAATTGGAATTTCAAAAAGAGAGATAGACTTGGGTAGGAAAAATATGTGAAGAAATAATGAGAACAAACTTTCAAATTTGGTGAAAACATACCTTTACAAATTCTAGAAGCTGGCAAACCCAGTCAGGATAATGATACACAGTTTACGTCAGGGTTCCCAATGACCAAAACCTCCTAGTATTTATTCTTCTGTGTAATCCCTCCCCTTGAATGTGAGCTGAATCTTAGGACCTGCTTTTGGTGGACAGAAAACCAAAAACCTATGGGATGTCACTTCTGTAATTAGGTAACAGAAGCTGGGGCCCTTGGCAGTACTCTCTCTGTCTCCCACCAACCGCTCGTTTGCTTTCATGAGACAAAATGCCATGTTGTGAGATGCTCTATGAGAGGATCATGTGACAAAGACCTGAGGGAAGCCTATGGTCAATAGTTTACGAGAAACCAAGACATCTGACTAACAGCTCGTAGGGAACAGAATGGTGGCAACTATCACATGAGTGAAGTATGTTCAGGGTCCTCACAGTCAAACCTGAGAAGTCTAAGACTGAGAGACTTAGAAAGCTATGCCCAAATTCTGGGTTCCTGATCCATGGAAGCTATGTGATAATAGACCTGTATCATTTTAACTGGTAATTTTCAAATGATTTGCTGTAGGGCAAATCATAGATAACCAATATGCTGCTGAAATCAAAGAGAGGAAATTATAGAAGCAACCAGGAAACAAACAAAAAAACAAATACATTACACACAGGAAGAAAAGTATTCAATAACTCTGGACTTTTTCAGAAAGTATGGGGATCAGAAAACATTTTTCAAGTATTTTGAAAGTATTTTTCAAGTACTTAAAGAATGAAATTATCAATTTATCACACTGCATCTAGCAAAAAATCTCATATGAGAACTGTGCCATGCTTAGTCACTCAGTCATGTCTGACTCTTTGTGACCCCGTGGACTGTTCAGCTCTTCTGTCCGTTGAGATTCTTCAGGCAAGAATACTGGAGTGAGTTGCCATGCCATCCTCCAGGGGATCTTCCCAACCCAGGGATTGAACCTGCAAAAGTCTCCTGCATTGCAGGTGGATTCTTTACCATCTGAGTCACCAGGGAAGCCCATATGAGAATTAAAGAACACTAAAAACAAAAACAAAAAAATTCAAATTAAAAAAACTAAGATATTTCACTACCACTGGAGGTATACTAGAAGAAATGCTAAAGAGAGATCATCAGATTAAACAGAAGTGACACCAAAGTAAAGCTTAGATCTTCAGGAATGAATTAGCACCAGCAGGAATGGTAAATACCTGATAAATTTATATGACTATTTTCCCTATATTTTATTGAATATGATTGTTTAAAGCAAAAACCATAGCATTATCTTTGGGGGGATTGTAATGTATATAGATGTAATACGTATAATAACCAGTGTTGAGGCAGTTGATGGTGGGTTGGAAAAGAATTTCCAGATGCAGAGCACTTCAAAGGAAGTGAATTTGAAATATGAAAAGGAACAAAACATTCGTAGTTCTTGCCCTTAAGAAGCAGTCCAGTGGGATAAATAAACATTTTAAAATTTCTCAGATAATTATGTAATAACACATGATGACAAGCGCTAAGCCAGAGCTGCAGGGGATTTTAGCTGAGTTCCCAAGCTTCATCCATTTGGAGTGCCCCCTTATCTTCAAGTACCAAAAACAAAAGCTCAAGGAGTTGTAACAAACCTCATTCCCCATGCTAGCATCAGTTTTGGGCATTGGGTTGAATTTATTACGAGAAATTTCCATCCTTTAGAATTCAGGGGGGACATCCCTAGTGTTCCAGTGGTTAAGAATCTTCCTGCCAATGCAAATGGGGACATGAGGGTTTGATTCCTGGTCCAAGAAGATCCCTCATGCTGTGGGGCAACTAAGCCCATGCATCGAAACTGCTGAAGCTTGTACCCCCAGAGCCTGTGCTCTGCAACCAGAGACGCCACCACAATGAGAAACCCATGCAACCGCAACTAGAGCTCGCAGCCCCAGCTCTCTGCAACTAGAGAAAGCCCACAAACAGTGACAAAGATCCAGCAGAGCCAAATACATAAATAAATAAGAAATAACTTCAAAAAGAAGAAATCAGTGATTATATACTACCTTGTTCCTGTTTGAACAGGGAAGCCTTATATTGCAGCACATGCTCCTCACCTGGGATCCAGGAGGTTTGGAGCCCCATTGATATCACTAGCAGCCATCCTCTGTATACTTTTACTGTGAGGTAAACCTATGGTACTGCTTATGGAAGAAATAAGATGGCACACAATGCATCAGTGAGGGTCCAATGCAAAAGAGAGAAACTACACAAACTATTCAATGGAGAGAATTTAACTTAAATAGTTGTTACAGGCAAATATGGAAGCTAGGGTTTTACAAAGATAATAGTTAAGGGAAGCAAGTACTACTCTTGGGGATGAGGAAACAAAAAGAAGACACTGGAATACAGAGGTTTAGATGAAGAGCCCCACAGAGCTGGGACTTAGTCCTTTGAGGAAGGACACTGTCAGCTGATTAGTATCTCTGAGTTTGCGATAAGGCCGGTACTGGTATTACGGAAAAACTGCAAATGGAAACCAAATAGTACTACAGCAAATCAACTGTCACTTTTAAGGTGAAGAATCACTGCTTGGAGACAATGATAGTTAACAGGAAGGGGCAAATTTCTTTTTCCTCCAGACGTCTAGTGTCCCTCTAGCATCCTCTATTATCAAAGCCTCGGGTGGACTGAGTCAGCTGGTAAAGGAAAAACTGCAGGAAAACAAAGCAGAGAATAGAATGGTGGGTCTGGAGAATCAACTAGTTAATAACTGTCACAAGGTGAGAGAGCCAATCAAAACTACAGAACCCAGGTCGGTGGGAGTTTAGGAAGCTGAAGGTGGACTGACCAGCTCATTGAAAAGTTGAACAGCATGAAGTCTGCTGACTTTATCCAGTGATTGGTATTCCTTTCCCACTTGTTCTTTATTATTTGGGAACTAAAGGCAGAAACTGCCAAGAATGAGTTGAAAAATACTCTTAGGTTTGTCCTTATTCATTCGTATTACAGTATTTTTTTAGCTAAGGCCATCTAAAATATACCAAAGTGCTTATCCTCCCCCTAGTTACCCCAACAACGTTGTCTGAACTTTCTCTACATAGATATCACCCTGTTTATCCAGTACTTAGACTACTAGGAACCCCTACTCTGGAACACCTGTGAGCCTGATAAAAGGCTTAAAGTAAATGCAGAAAGTGCCTGAAGCTAGTTTGAAATAGATGTCATAAAAGTCATGCACCCATATACTGTATCTCTAGCCAGATATTTAAATTAATATTACACTTAATACTTACTTATCTGGTTTCCATTAGCAACTGTGAAGAAGTGGCTGAACAAAAAAAGAAGAGAAAAAAGTTAGATTGTTCTGGCAACTTCGAGAAGTTACCATGGAGAAGACAAATGCAGTAAGAAAGGAAAAAAACATTATCACCAACAAAAAGAGAATAACAGCATGCAATGTGGAAAAAACCCTACAAACCACACGATTTCAAAAACATCAGTGAGAGAGAAGACAGGCCAACTGTAACTCAAGACAGTGCAGCAGTCTGCTAGTATTCAGGGAAAAGAATGGTTCGGTTCTACATCCCCATGAGGCATGTCACTTTTATCACAAACTAGAACGGCCGTGTGTCTGTTTACCATTGTATGCCCAATGCCTGAAACAAGATAGGCACTCAATCAAGGAATCATCGATAACCATATGGATGCCAAATCACAAAAAGATTTTAAAATTATGGTGAATATATTCCAGTGGCAAATGAAAAGATGTATCAGTTGCATTTTTGAAAAGTCACTATTATGGTAAGCCACTATCTGAGGGCTACAGAAAGTAGGATCAGAGAAAGTTACTTACTTCAAGAATGAAAATGCACTACCGTAGGCCACTGCCCTGATTCTAAATGGGAAAAAGCAAGACTTTGATTCAGCATAATTTACTTAATAAAGCCCTGTATTTCTCTCTCTCCACTAATTTGGTAGCTTTCACTTTATTGCTGTTCAAAGACTCT
The DNA here is from genome assembly GCF_016772045.2 of Ovis aries. Lineage (NCBI taxonomy): Eukaryota > Metazoa > Chordata > Mammalia > Artiodactyla > Bovidae > Ovis > Ovis aries. The sequence goes on along the minus strand of NC_056065.1, from coordinate 71,628,271 downwards.
TCTACTGGGACAGATGCAATAAAAGACATAGATATGAAATATGATGAAATATGAGGAACGGGAAACAAAATGGGATAAATGAGATGTTCTCCACAAATTTCTCCTCTGAGGGCATTTTCCATTTTATAGCTAGGCGATGGAAGTACAGCAAATGGCAGTGGCCAAGAGCTTTCAGCAATCTCATGGGGATGGAAAGACCAAAGTTGGAATTTGGACAAGTAGAGACGCCAAGACTTGAACAGCCAGGATCGCAGAGAGAAGATAATCATTGAGAAATGGGTATGACATTCTGCAAGGATTTTACCTCAAAGAATGTTCTGAATCCTAAGTCTCTGAGAATGAGAGAAGAAAGAGGAATAGTTGCAGTAAAAACAAAAACTAACATGTGGAACTCTGCTCAGTGTTACGTGGTAGCCTGGATGGAAGGGGAGTTTACGGAAGAATGGGTATATGTATATGTATGGCTGAGTCCCTTTGCTGTTCATCTGAAACTATCACAACATTGGTAATCGGTTATACCCCAATGCAACGTAAAAAGTTAAAAAAAAAAAAAACCAACCTCACGGTTATTAAGATGTTTAAAAGATCAGTAGAGGTTTGGGCAGTCTCTTGGAGCTCAACATACAAAAGCAGGAGTCCAGAGCCTGAAGTGGATTAGGAATCCTAGACAATATGCCAGTTTAAACCAAGACCTTTGAATAACTATTCCCTAGGTTAAAGGCTACAACAGTGATATGTAATCCCACACAAAGTTTTAAACAGAGTCTCCAATCATCTCAAAGCCTAATGGGAATTAACATAAACTGTATCTAGTCTTCTTTGGAGGAAGATAACATCATTCAGTGTCTCTAAATAATTTCATACACAATGTCCTGCATGCAACCAAAAATGTAGTGGGCTGAATGACTGAAAAACAAAACAAAGACAGACAGTAGAACCAGATACTCAGAACACCCAAATTTCACAGTTATTAGAAATATAATTTAAAATAACTTGATTAATATGCTCAATAATATAAAGGGAGTAATACAGAAAATAGATGGAAATATGGAGAATTTTATTCGAGATCTGAGATATATAAAAGTAAATCAAATAGCAATCTTAGAAATTAAGAATAAAATTCAGAAATAAATACTCAGTGTATAAAATTGACAACAAATTAGAAAAAACAGAAGAGATAATTAGTGAGCTGGATAACATGACATAAGAAATTATACAGATTATAACAGAGATAAAAAGATTGGAAAACAAAATAAAAAATTATAAGTCTTGTAAAACATCATAAAAATATCAACATATGTAGTCCCAAAGGGAGAGGAGAAAGAGAATGAGCAAAAATTCAGTTTGAGGAGATGCTGTCTGAGAATTTTCCGAAGTTGGTGAAAGATAGTAAGTCACAGATTTGAAGAGCTCTAAAAACTGCAGGCAAACCAACTACAAAGAAAACTATAACCAGACAAATCATAGTAAAACTGTTAAAAGTCAAAGAAAAAAGGAAAGAAGTCATAGCAGCAGCACAGGAAGAGAGAGGAGCATAATCTTTGTTGCTGCTATTTAGTCACTACGTTGTGTCTGACTCTTTGCGACGTTATGGACTCTATGCAACCCACCAGGCTCCTCTGTCCATGGGATTTCCCAGGCAAGAATACATTTCCTTCTCCAGGGGATCTTCCTGACCCAGGGATCGAACCCACATCTCCTGCTTGGCAGGTGGATTCTTTACCACTGAGCCACCTGGGAAGCCCAGCATTTCTCTTACTAGATTATCAGTTTATTATAAAAGGACATAATTCAGTAACAGCCAGATGAAAGAGATACATAAGGCAAGGTATGTGGGAAGGGGAACGGAGCTCCTGTGCTCTCTCAACATACCCCTCTGCTCCCGTTGCCAAGTGTTTACCAGCCCAAAACCTCAGCTCTTTTTGTGGAAGAGTTTTGATAGAGCTTAATCTAGAGCTGCCCTTCTCTTCCTCTTCCGGAGGTTAACAGGTGGCTCTAAAAATTTCAGCCATCTAATCATTAGTCTTTCTGGTGACCAGTCCTATCTCAAACCTCTCTAGGGACTCCACCCTAAGTCATCTCATTAGCATAAACTCAGGCACACTCAAAAGAGATAGTCAATAAATGACAAAAGACACTTCTATTGGTCATGAAATTCCAAATGTTTTTGCTGGGAACAAAAATCACATATATTTCTTATACCGCTCTAGTATACACTACCTCTTATTTATCAGATGAGGCTATTATTTGACCTTGCCCAAAGGAAAAACAATGTCCTTCATGCCTTTCATATATATATATATGCTTCAGTTTCATAACCAGAGCTGACCCTCAGCTAATACCTTCAGAGAAGTTATACTGGTTGTTCACACTGGAATCGACTTTGATTAGCTTAGCATTTCCTCTGATTGAATGGTGACCGTACCTAAATAGTCATCAATAACTATGGAGTTAGACCATAGTCTATCTATCAGCCTATAGTCAGGAAAAAGAAACCTCTCTAGGCATTTCAGGCAGGAAAGCATTTAGTAAAAGGAATTAGGTGTTTACAAAACTTTTGAAAGCACCAAGGAGGGCAACAGACAGTGAAAGTCATCACTTATCTTCAGAAATCAGAAAACTGCAGGAATCACAGGAAACAGCCGCTGATGATTTCAGTAGCCTATTGCACCAAAGCAGATGGTGCTCAGCAGCAAGCCTAGCAGTCACCGCAAAATCTCACATCTGCTGTCTATTGAAGACCACATGCCTGCTTGCTGAGGTTGAACAATAATGATTTCTGTTGTCTTCCACCTTACAAAAGCTAACATGAATAACTCTTATTGGAAGAATCAAAACCACAACCCTGCTGGTAAGAGATTCTGGGTAATATAGTTTCCAGATTCTGGCCACTATAATGTAAGGGAGCTCTTAGAAGGACAGGGATGATGCTGAGTTAGCATCTGACAATACCTGGCAATGCCAGAAATCCCAAGAGATAATTACAATTTTTTAACTGAAATATACTTAATTTACCATGTTGCATTAATTACTGTGATACAGCAGTGATTCAGTCATACATACATATATATATATATATATACATTTTTAGAATATTATTTTCATTATGGTCTATCTCAGGATATTGAATATAGTTCTTTATGCTATACGTTTAAACTTGTTTGATAATCACAAATTTAAAACAAGAAGAGGATAACTGTTCTTCAGTGTTTTCAGTATTTTGCTAATTTATGCAAGCAAAAAGCTGGAGAGTAAATGTGAGAATGAATTCTGAAGATATTAGAACAAGACAGGAAGGGTATAATCTTAGACACTCAACGAATTTACTAGTCAACCTAAATAAAGAAGTAAACTAAGATAATTTCAAAGAAATGAGTCTATTTGGGAATAGCAGAGACGTTGCAATTCAGGACACACAAACTGTAGCAAGCTACAGATGATGAGTCTGCTGAGGGCTTGGGATAGGCTGTATTTATGGGAAGGGAATGTAAAGAGGGGAGAGTTCTATTGGAGTTTGTTAAAATGAAAACAGACAGAGACCAGCTTTGCAAATTCCTCGAGCAGACAAAACCAGTTCAGTCATACAAACAAAGCTCAATTCAGCTCACTTGGCAAGACCAACTCAACCTGAGTCATTTCCCATTCATGCCTCTGGAAATCATAAGCAAAAACTTTCCAAAGTTGATATGAGGCAAACCCTGTTTAACTCCCTATCATTTAAGAAAATTCCAATATAAATCAGTTTTCTATAAGTTAGGAAATCAGTTTTTCATTCCTTAAGTTTTGTTTTTCTGAGGGCACATGAATGAGACTTTGCATTTTATATCCACTGGTTCCATTTTCAGATTGATATTCTTGCATATATTGACGTTGATAGCAAATACACAGGATACAAATACATGCTGGAGTGGCCGTGGAGAAAAAGGGAACTCTTCCAACTTATCTACAAAACATAGAGAATAGACTTGTGGTTGCCAAGGGGTAAGGGGGTAAGGGAAGGATGGATTGGGAATTTTGCATTAGCAGACGCAAACTATTATATATATAATGGATAAACAACAAGGTCCTACCGTATAGTACAGGAAATTATAGTCAATATCCTGTGATACACCATAATGGAAAAGAATATAAAAAAGAATGTATACATATGTATACCTAATTGCTTTGCCATACAGTAGAAATTAACACAATATTGTAAGTCAACTATACTTGAATAAAATAAATTTTTTAAAAATAAGCAGGCTTGTTTATGCTGTGGCAACAAAACAACTGACAATCTTGATTGTTTACTTTGTGTTCACAATACATATCCACTGTAGATCACCAAGGAAAACTTTCTCATTGCAGACACTCAAGGACTCAGACTGATGCAGGTCATCTTTATACAAGATTCCACAAAAGGTGAAGTGAGGAAAAGATATTGTGGTGCATCACATGCAGCTCTCAAAATTCCTGCTGAGGGGCACATGTTACTGTAACTCATAGCGCATTGGCAAAGCAAGTCATTTGGTATGGAGGCGAATACAAATATGTTGGATTTATCCTGCTCAGTGTGCTCTCCAAACTCCTAAATTATGTTCCTTGACATAATTGATAAGAGCAGCATAAACATTTCTTACAAGCATGTTTTTGTTAAGTTTGTGATGCCAATTGGAGACGCTATAGTTGGACTGAACTACCCTATACATGGAAAGATGGGAGGATCCTGGATTGAGAGAGGCCAGGTAGATACACGTTACCACCTGAAGTGGGAGTCAGTCTATGGAGAAAGTTCCAAAGAGTCATAAGATGATAAGGTTTGCAGAGTAGACTCTCAATCCACTTTTCTAATCAGCTCCATGGATTAGGATTTCAGTCCTACCCGACCCATCCAGGTACAGATGGATCCAAGAATTGTGGGCAATGACTTCATTCAAAAGTAAATGTCAGTGTGCTGCTTCCTGCTGCTGCTGCTGCTGCTAAGTTGCTTTAGTCGTGTCCGACTCTGTGCAATCCCATAGACGACAGCCCACCAGGCTCCCCTGTCCCTGGGATTCTCCAGGCAAGAACACTGGAATGGGTTGCCATTTCCTTCTCCAATGCATGAAAGTGAAAAGTGAAAGTGAAGTCACTAGGTCATGTCCAACTCTTAGCGACCCCATGGACTGCAGCCCACCAGGCTCCTCCATCCATGGGATTTTCCAGGCAAGAGTACTGGAGAGGGTTGCCATTGCCTTCTCCCGAAAGAGGAGAGCAAAGAAATAGAAGAACAGAATGGGAAAGACTAGACATCTCTTCAAGAAAATTAGAGATACCAAGGGAACATTTCATGCAAAGATGGGCTCGATAAAGGACAGAAATGGTATGGACCTAACAGAAGCAGAAGATATTAAGAGGAGGTGGCAAGAATACACAGAACTGTACAAAAAGATCTTCACAACCCAGATAATCACGATGCTGTGATCACTCATCTAGAGCCAGACATCCTGGAATGTGAAGTCAAGTGGGCCTTAGAAAGCATCACTATGAACAAAGCTAGTGGAGGTGATGGAATTCCAGCTGAGCTATTTCAAATCATGAAAGATGATGCTGTGAAAGTGCTGTACTCAATATGCTAGCACATTTGGAAAACTCAGCAGTGGCCACAGGACTGGAAAAGGTCAGTTTTCATTCCAGTCCCAAAGAAATGCAATGCCAAAGAATGCTCAAACTACCGCACAATTGCACTCATGTGAATGCTCGTAAAGTAATGCTCAAAATTCTCCAAGCCAGGCTTCTGCAATACGTGAACCGTGAACTTCCAGATGTTCACGCTGGTTTTAGAAAAGGCAGAGGAACCAGAGATCAAATTGCCAACATCCGCTGGATCATGGAAAAAGCAAGAGAGTTCCAGAAAAACATCTATTTCTGCTTTATTGACTATGCCAAAGCCTTTGACTGTGTGGATCACAATAAACTGTGGAAAATTCTGAAAGAGATGGGAATACCAGACCACCTGACCTGCCTCTTGAGAAATCTGTATGCAGGTCAGGAAGCAACAGTCAGAACTGGACATGGAAAAACAGACTGGCTCCAAATAGGACAAGGAGTATGTCAAGGCTGTATATTGTCACCCTGCTTATTTAACTTCTATGCAGAGTACATCATGAGAAACTCTGGACTGGAAGAAACACAAGCTGGAATCAAGATTGCCAGGAGAAATATCAATAACCTCAGATATGCAGATGACACCACCCTTATGGCAGAAAGTGAAGAGGAACTAAAAAGCCTCTTGATGAAAGTGAAAGAGGAGAGTGAAAAAGTTGGCTTAAAGCTCAACATTCAGAAAACGAAGATCATGGCATCTGGTCCCATCACTTCATGGGAAATAGATGGGGAAACAGTGGAAACAGTGTCAGACTATTTTGGGGGGCTCCAAAATCACTGCAGATGGTGACTGCAGCCATGAAATTAAAAGATGCTTACTCCTTGGAAGAAAAGTTATGACCAACCTAGATAGTATATTCAAAAGCAGAGACATTACTTTGCCGACTAAGGTCCGTCTAGTCAAGGTTATGGTTTTTCCTGTGGCCATCTATGGATGTGAGAGTTGAACTGTGAAGAAGGCTGAACGCCGAAGAATTGATGCTTTTGAACTGTGGTGTTGGAGAAGACTCTTGAGAGCCCCTTGGACTGCAAGGGGATCCAACCAGTCCATTCTGAAGGAGATCAGCCCTGGGATTTCTTTGGAAGGAATGATGCTAAAGCTGAAACTCCAGTACTTTGGCCACCTCATGCAAAGAGTTGACTCATTGGAAAAGACTCTGATGCTGGGAGGGATTGGGGGCAAGACGAGAAGGGAACGACAGAGGATGAGATGGCTAGATGGCATCACTGACTCGATGGACATGAGTCTGAGTGACCTCTGGGAGTTGGTGATGGACAGGAAGGCCTGGTGTGCTGCAATTCATGAGGTTGCAAAGAGTCAGACACGACTGACTGACTGAACTGAGCTGAACCTGATAAAAAGATCAGTAATAAAGGAAGTCAGACGGTAAGAATTCCAAAGAAGTATTATCACATAACGATAAGAAAAGTAATGGTCTACAACATGGCAGTAGCAGAATGTTGACTGCCCCAAGACCCTTCGCTATGGAAATGTTGAGGATAACTTCCACTCAAGTAATCTTCCAAAAATATTAGAAACAATACATGCCTTGTCTACCTAAGGAAATAGAACGCTTTTGCCAGGTTTCAGAAAAAGCCATTGATTAGAATCCCTCCAAGCACTTGTGAATGCTTTTCTAAGTAACTGTCACATCAGCATGGTAGTGTGACAACTCGAGGGGATCAAGATTGATTTAGGGAGCAAAACTTAGAAAAGATAGTCTAAATCAACCCAATAAATGTATGTGGCTTCACTGAATAGCACTTGAGAAAGAAGTTATATTAACTCCAGGTGAAAGATATAGTCCTCCCCGACTCCCGCAAATCCTTAAGGTAGTTGATTAGTGTACAAAAAGGCAAAATTTGTAATTGGTTGCTTTCTTCTATATACTCAAAAGTTTAATATAAAGAAGAAATTTTTATTTTCAAAAATGAAATGTGGTGTGGAGATCAAAATATGAACTTTTACTATTAAACTCACTATAAACTTTACCTATTAAATGTATCCACCAAGGACTGTGTGCCTCTTGTTGTTGAATCAGTCACTAAGTCATGTCCAACTCTTTGTGACTCCATGGACTGCAGCACACCAGGCTTCCCTGTCCTTCACTGGTCCCTGGAGTTTGAACAAATTTATGTACATGGAGTCCGTGATGGCATCTAACCATCTCATCCTCAGCCTCCCTCTTTTTCATTTGCCCTTCAATTTTTCCCAGGATCAGGGGCTTTTCCAATGATTTGACTCTTCATATCAGGTTGCCAAAATACTGGAGCTCCAGCTTCAGCATCAGTCCTTCCAATGAATCATCAGGACTCATTCCCTTTAGGATTGACTGGTTTGACCTCCTTACAGTCCGAGGAACTCTGAAGAGTCTTCTTCAGCACCACAATTCAAAAGTATCAACTGTTCAGTGCTCAGCCTTCATTATGGACCAACTCTCACAACTGTACATGACCCCTAGAAAAACCATAGCTTGAATTATATGCACCTTTGTTGGCAAAGTGATGCCTTTGCTTTTTAATACTCTGTCTAGTATTGCTCAAAAAGTAATGCTCAAATTCTGCAAGCCAGGCTTCAGCAGTACGTGAACTGTGAACTTCCTGATGTTCACGCTGGTTTTAGAAAAGGCAGAGGAACCAGAGATCAAATTGCCAACATCCGCTGGATCAGCAAAAAAGCAAGAGAGTTCCAGAAAAACATCTGTTTCTGCTTTATTGACTATGCCAAAGCCTTTGACTGTGTGGACCACAATAAACTGTGGAAAATTCTGAAAGAGATGGGAATACCAGACCACCTGACCTGCCTCTTGAGAAACCTATATGCAGATCAGGAAGCAACAGTAAGAACTGGACATGGAACAACAGACTGGCTCCAAATAGGAAAAGGAGCACTTCAAGGCTGTATATTGTCACCCTGCTTATTTAACTTATATGCAGAGTACATCCTGAGAAACACTGGGCTGGAAGAAGGACAAGATGGAATCAAGATTGCCAGGAGAAATATTAATAACCTCAGATATGCAGATGACACCACCCTTATGGCAGAAAGTGAAGAGGAACTAAAAAGCCTCTTGATGAAAGTGAAAGAGGAGAGTGAAAAAGTTGGCTTAAAGCTCAACATTCAGAAAACGAAGATCATGGCATCTGGTCCCATCACTTCATGGGAAATAGATGGGGAAACAGTGGAAACAGTGTCAGACTATTTTGGGGGGCTCCAAAATCACTGCAGATGGTGACTGCAGCCATGAAATTAAAAGATGCTTACTCCTTGGAAGAAAAGTTATGACCAACCTAGATAGTATATTCAAAAGCAGAGACATTACTTTGCCGACTAAGGTCCGTCTAGTCAAGGTTATGGTTTTTCCTGTGGCCATCTATGGATGTGAGAGTTGAACTGTGAAGAAGGCTGAGCGCCGAAGAATTGATGCTTTTGAACTGTGGTGTTGGAGAAGACTCTTGAGAGCCCCTTGGACTGCAAGGGGATCCAACCAGTCCATTCTGAAGGAGATCAGCCCTGGGATTTCTTTTGGAAGGAATGATGCTAAAGCTGAAACTCCAGTACTTTGGCCACCTGATGTGAAGAGTTGACTCATTGGAAAAGACCCTGATGCTGGGAGGGATTGGGGGCAGGAGGAGAAGGGGACGACAGGGGGATGAGATGGCTGGATGGCATCACTGAGTTGATGGACGTGAGTTTGAGTGAACTCTGGGAGTTGGTGATGGACAGGGAGACCTGGCATGCTGTGATTCATGGGGTCGCAAAGAGTCAGACACGACTGAGCGACTGAACTGAACTTAACTCTGTCTAGGTTTGTCATAGCTTTCCTTCCAAGGAGCAAGCATCTTTTAATTTCATGGCTGCAGTCACTATCCCCAGTGATTTTGGAGCCTAGGAAAATAAAATCTTCCACTGTTTCCACCTTTTCCCCACCCATGTGCAGTGAGGTGATGGGACCAGATGCCATGATCTAAGTTTTTTAAATGTTGAGTTTTAAGCCAGCTTTTCCACTCTCCGCTTTTACCTTCATCAAGAGGCTCTTTATTTAGTTCCTCTTCACTTTCTGCCATTAGATTGGTATCTGCTTATCTGAGATTGTTGATATTTCTCCCAGCAATCTTGATTCCACCTTGTGATTCATGCATCCTGGTATTTCACATGATGTACTCTGCATATAAGTTAAACAAACAAGATGACAATATACAACCTTGTCATACACTTTCCCCAATTTTGAACCAGTCGTTCCATGTAAGGTTCTAACTGTTGCTTCTTGACTTGCCTAACAGATTTTTTGAAAGACAGGTAAGGTGGTCTGGTATTCCCATCTCTTTTAAGAATTTTTCCAGTTTGTTGTGATCCACACAGCCAAAGGCTTTAGCATGGCCAATGAAGCAGATGTTTTTCTGAAATTCCCTTGCTTTCTCTGTGATCCTGGTAGTTAAGAGAAAAAAAGAAGAGAACACGCCCTCTGGTGGACTGGCAGAGCCTCAAAGATGGTGCTGAGCAGGGGCAGGGTATGCGTGCTAAGAGAAGCAGAACAGGAAGAGGAGACTTGCAAGCACCTACAAGAAGGTGGAGGTATCACATGTGGGCTGATAAAATGTTTTCCTCCATAGCTGGGTGTAAGAAGAGCCACTGTTGGAAATGTCCACTGTATAGAGAGAGGAGAATATATATCTCCAGGGGACAGCCAGGTTTTAGTTAAGGCAAGACTTAGAGATAAGGTCCCAGTCGTAGTGTAAGGTAATGGTGGCTTGTTTAATTGGTGGACTAGGAGTTCCTAAAGACGCAGTAAAATGATTTGGGGAGAAGAAGGAAGTAACGTTTACGACTGTGTCAAGGACAAGTTAGGCATTGATTAATGAGAACAGGGATGAGCAGCAAGGTGAATTTAATTCTGACAGTTTCTTTTAGGATGACAGGCAGCTGGTTTACTTGGCTAGAGGGCGGCTTTAGGCACCCCCCATGCAGCTGGAGCTCCTATCACTCCCAGCAGCAGTTCTCATATCTGTTTACTCAGATTTTTCATCAATGATCAGTCTCAGCCCTTCAGAAAAAGACAATTGGATGTATAGCTTATGGTTCCTATATTCTAGACTGATTATCTCTAAAAATTAATCATGCATTCCTCATGGTGCTTAAAACATCCATATAGAAGGATTTCCCTACGGATTCATGATAATTAGCAAAGAAGTCACTGAAGGTGACAGACAGGAGATAACTTGAGTTTGGATGCTGTAGAGGTCCTTTGCAGAATTTCCCTTGCTTTTTGAAGTGTAAATTTATTCTATCTATAAAGGCAAATTCTATTCTCAATGCAAAAATAGAATTAATTTCTATGCGTAAACTTCTCTCTCTGATGCCCCCTACCGTGGTTTCCTGTTAACCACAGAAATATATCAAAACCTGAAAGAAGTCAGCAAAGCTTACAATTTCTGGAAGAGTACTTTTTCAAAGACTGGGTCATTATTTAAAACAAAATAAAACAAAAACCTTACTTAACTCCCTGGGTTATAAATTGCTTTTATAAAAAACCCTGCAAAACAGTTGTAATCAAAGTAAATCTTTCTCTCCTTAGTCTTAGCACACAGTACATTAAAATGCGTAAGAACAGGTGACAGGTGAAGCTTAGTTCTTGAACAACCCCCTGTATGCCTGCAGATCTAATACTTAAAATTATATTAAGTTCAAGGCTGGGAAGAATTTCTTCTTGTTTCAAAGTTCTTTCATATTAGCCTTTTACCAATAGTTCTTGAGACAATTAATACTATGACATGTGCAACAGAAACTAAGAAAGGGGGTGTAATCACTATTTCAAAAGCAATTACTCTTTTTAAGGAATCTAACATTTTTAATAAAATTATTTTAAGACAAATTATCAGGGTCTTATTAGCACTTGATTCTTGTTCAAAATAGTTATTTGCCCCCTCCCCCAACACCAAACTGGGAAAACTTCAGAAAATCCTTTTCTGACCTCATTTAAAATGTATTATTATTTTATATGCCCCAAACCTACCAAATGAATTTGCTTATACAACAGTGAGTATAGGAATGTGCTCTACTTTGGAGGAGTTTTTACAAATGTGGAATATGCCCAATGTCTGTTGCCATGTAACATAAATAAATTGTTTTCAATAATCACAATTTTGTGATTCATAATACTGCCTCAATGGTTTTGCCTATGTGTGTGCTCAGTCACTCAGTCATGTCCAACTCTTTTCAAGCCCATGGACTGTAGCCCACCAGGCTCCTCTGTCCATGGAAGTTTCCAGGCAAGAATACTAGAGTGGGTTGCCATTTCCTCCTCCAGAGGATTTTCCAGATTGAACCCACATCTCCTGAGTCTCCTGCTTTGGCAGGCGGATTCTTTACCACTGGGCCACCTGAGAAGGCTGCTGCTGCTACTAAGTCGCTTCAGTCATGTCTGACTCTGTGTGACCCCATAGACGGCAGCCCACCAGGCTCCCCCGTCCCTGGGATTCTCCAGGCAAGAACACTGGAGTGGGTTGCCATTTCCTTCTCCAATGCAGGAAAGTAAAAAGTGAAAGTGCAGTCGCTCAGTCGTTTCCGACTCTTAGCAACCCCATGAACTGCAGCCTACCAGGCTCCTCTGTCCATGGAAGTTTCCAGGCAAGAGTACTGGAGTAGGTTGCCATTTCCTCCTCCAGAGGATCTTCCAGATTGAACCCATATCTCCTGAGTCTCCTGCTTTGGCAGGCGGATTCTTTATCACTGAGCCACCTGAGAAGCCTAGCTTCTTATTTAAAAAAAAAAATTTAATATGTATTGTTGCTGAAAGTTTTTAAGTTGCTAAATCCAGTGATCAGTTCCCTGTCCTCATGTCATTCAACTGTCTGGCAGCATTTAATGCAGCTGGTCACCCCCTCCTCATCTGCTCTCTTGGCTTCTAGGACAGGACACATCCAGGCTTTCCTCCTACCTCTCAGTTTCCTTGGCTGGCTCCTCCTTGTCTCTCGAATCTCTTCATTCCAGGACGCCCCAGGAGTCAGTGTCTGGTCCTCTTCTCCACCATGTTCTTTCCTTTGATGATCTCATCTAACCTCATGGCTTTAATTATCATGTATATATGCCCATGATGCCCAAACAAGGCCAGTTCTATGGACTTGCAGCCTGTACCCTCCTCAGGAGGACCCCATACTTGGCTAATGCTCTGTTGTCACAATTTTGAAAATTCTTAGTAATTATTTAACAAAAGCCTCTCCCTTTCATTTTGCCTTGAGCCCTGTAAATTAAATGTATGTCCTCCTCTCAAATTTATATATCCAGACTAGCCATCTCTCTAGACTTGTACAACTAACATCTCAACCTGAGTATCTGATAGTCACACTTAGTAGGAACAAAATTGAACACTTGAGTTTTCTTCCCCAAACCTGCATCACCTCTAGCCTCTCCAGACTCAGTTAGTAACATCTTCATGTTTTCATTTGCTCAGATAAACAGTTTGGAATTATTTTCTATTCTGCTGCCTCTGTCATGTTCCACGACCAATCATGTCATATTCCATCAGCCAATCATGTTGTCTCTGTCTTCAAGACATTTTCAGCATCTAACTGTTGTTCACCACCTCCACTGCTGCCATCCTGATCTGAGCCACCACCAGCTTTTCCTTGGATCACTGCAGGAGATTCCTACAGGCCTATGGTCTATGCTCAGCACAGAAACCACTATGACCTTTTTAAACAGAGGCCTGCTCACATCATTCCTTCAATCAAAATCCTCCAGCGCTTCCCTATTTCAATCATAGTAAAAAGGACAAAGCCTTTATCAAACCACCTCCCCCACCCCACCCCGCATACACACATTTCTCCAGGATCTTGTTCCACTGCCAGCACTACTCCTTACCCTATTCTTTGACCTCCTCTCCTATTACCTGCTTCTCGATCTCCACTCAGGCCATTCTGGACCTATTGCTTTCCCTTGAAAGTGCCATCATCTTCAGTTCAGTTCAGTCGTTCAGTCGTGTCCAACTCTTTGCGACCCCATGAGTCAAAGCACGCCAGGCTTCCCTGTCCATCACCAACTCCCGGAGTTCACTCAAACTCATGTCCATCAACTCAGTGATGCCATCCAGCCATCTCATCCTCTGTCATCCCCTTCTCCTGCCCCCAACCCTTCCCAGCATCAGGGTCTTTTCCAGTGAGTCAACTCTTTGCATGAGGTGGCCAAAGTATTGGAGTTTCAGCTTCAGCATCTGTCCTTTCAGTGAACACCCAGGACTGATCGCCCTTAGGATGGACTGGTTGGATCTCCTTGCAGTCCAAGGGACTCTCAGGAGTCTTTTCCAACACCACAGTTCAAAAGCATCAATTCTTTGGCGCTCAGCTTTGTGCACAGTCCAACTCTCACATCCATACATGACCAATGAAAAAACCACAGCCTTGACTAGACAGACCTTTGCTGGCAAAGTAATGTCTCTGCTTTTGAATATGCTGTCTAGGTTGGTCATAACTTTCCTTCCAAGGAGTAAGCGTCTTTTAATTTCATGGCTGCAATCACCATTTGCAGTGATTTTGGAGCCCCCCAAAATAAAGTCTGACACTGTTTCCACTGTTTCCCATCTATTTCCCATGAAGTGATGAGACCAGATGCCATGATCTTCATTTTTTGAATGCTGAGTTTAAGCCAGATTTTTCACTCTCCTCTTTCACTTACATCAAGAGGCTCTTTAGTTCCTCTTCACTATCTGCCATAAGGGTGGTGTCATCTGCATCTCTGAGGTTATTGATATTTCTCCCGGCAACTTTGATTCCAGCTTGTGCTTCTTCCAGCCCAGCGTTTCTCAGGATGTACTCTGCATATAAGTTACATAAGCAGGGTGACGATATACAGCCTTGATGTACTCCTTGTCCTATTTGGAGCCAGTCTGTTTTTCCATGTCCAGTTCTTACTGTTGCTTCCTGACCTGCATATAGGTTTCTCAAGAAGCAGGTCAGGTGGTCTGGTATTCCCATCTCTTTCAGAATTTTCCATAGTTTATTTTTTCTAAAGGCTGTTTCCAGACAAGGCAATGGCACCCCACTCCAGTACTCCTGCCTGGAAAATCCCATGGATGGAGGAGCCTGGTAGGCTGCAGTCCATGGGGTCACTAACAGTTGGACACAACTGAGCGACTTCACTTTCACTTTTCACTTTCATGCATTGGAGAAGGAAATGGCAACCCACTCCAGTGTTCTTGCCTGGAGAACCCCAGGGACGGGGGAGCCTGGTGGGCTGCCGTCTATGGGATCGCACAGAGTCGGACACGACTGAAGCGACTCAGCAATAGTAGTGGTAGTAAAGGCTGTTTCCTCTGCTAGAAATGTTCTTCCTTGGCTCACTCCTTTAGATCTTCTAAAATTCAATAAATTCTCTAGAGCCACTGTGAATATCCTACTTAAAATTGCAAACTACTCACTTCTAGAACTCTCAACGCCTCTTATCAGGGCCATACTTTAAAAATTTCTTCTACAGCCCTTATCACCTTCTAATGCAATATAAAACAAAACTATGTTTTGTAATATAATACACTATAATGCATATACATATACATACAAATAGGACAAGGAGTACATCAAGGCTGTATATTGTCACCCTGCTTACTTAACTTACATGCAGAGTACACCCTGGGAAACGCTGGGCTGGAAGAAGCACAATACTATATGTAGTATTTTGCACATATTTATTAATTTGTTTATTGTTCATTGTATCTCCTTTCTAAAATATAAGCTCCACTAGAACAGGGATGTATGCTAAGAACAGTATCTTGCACATAGTAAGCATTCAATACATATTTGCTATTAAATGAATAATCTATAATACAATCCAAATTTATCATGGAAAAACTTTAAGCAAGGGATTTCATCAACATGAATTTGAATTATTCATTTATATAGCGCTCAAGTGATCAGCGTAAACTCCCTCCCCAATATTTAGCATGATGCAAAAATAAAAACTCTCCTTCAGTTGTTCTTTATTTAGTTATTATTCACACAAATGCTACTCCCCTCAACTGTTCATTATTCAGATAAATGTTATTATTCTCCAAGATGGTGTAGTGGGAGTGAGTGGAACAAGAATACAGTAAATCACTATTAAGTGGGATGCTCCAAGATTGGATGCAATAATGGTGCCAATTTAGTAGCATCTGCTACAGGAAGGAATTTTGAAGTAACTAAGTATAACATCCTCTTTAAGATCCTAATACAAATACTTACAAGTCTGTAGATAGTGGACTTCTCTGAGAACTAATTATTCCTGCTGAGTAGTAAGGCAATCATTCACATGAAGGAAATATAGCTTTTCCCAACTCCAAAACTTTCCAAGTTTCTTTTGGTGGTGAGAGGAAAGGGCTGGTTAAGCCACTATTATTTAAACAATTTTGAAGCTAACTTTTTTGGTGGTTTCAGAGAAAAGTTACAAAGTTGCAAGCTTGAGCCTAATGCTACAACGAGGAAAATGCAAATGAGCAAAAGAATGCTCCATCCTTCTAAAGACCAGTCAGGCACAGGGCAGCCTGAAGCAGGCCTCAGCAGTGTGTCCTGTCTGGTATGAGGACAAGTGTGATCTAAAGGGTCAGTGTAGGGCTATATTTCTGCCTGCAGTTTAATGGGGTTTCAAAAAACAGTATCAAGGATTTATGTGGTTGGAAACGAAAACCTATCAAGAAAGGTTCACAGATTTAGGACGATCCCTTCTGGGGAAGAGAAGAGGATATTTCTTGTCTTTAACTGTAGCTCTTAAGATTATTTTGTGCAGCATCCTACAATTTACATTTTGTTTTCACATACATCATCTTGTTTGTGACTAAGCTGCTTAACAAGTTAGATAAGAAAATAATCAAAATGAGTTTTTCCATTTTAAATGAGTTTTAAACATAATTTTAAATAATTTTTGTAAGTATAGACTTCAGATATATAAAATTTCAAAATTATTATCAAGGCATAAAGACTATAGCTTTTTATTACAAAGCACAGATGGTCCTCAGTTTTAGACATGGTTGCAGTTAAGGAGAAATACAGCAGAGCGAGCTCACTGGCTGTACCTTCAGGAAGCACAATCTGTCCCTGAAAACGTCCACAACTCAATTTCATTGTAATGTCCAGAGTTGGTGCAGCTTTCAAGTTCTTCCCCACGCTAAACAAACCCCTCAGCAAGCCTGAAAGGAATATTCCTCCATTATAATTAATAAAATTTCTTCCTGTTTTATAAATATTCAAGGATTTTGTGACACAATAAAAGGAGACAGACAAATACATCATTACAGTAAAATGTTCTGATTATTGTCACCGAGTCTGCACAATCTACTCCAGGGAATAAACTGAATTTCCCTGGGGTGGAATCAGAGATGATCTTGAGAGAACTGCATCTTAAAGGAAAAATCATCACAACACCAGAGGACAGGAATAACAGCAGAACTGGAATGTTTGATTCAAATAGTAACTAAGGTACTAGTATTTTCTATTTTGAAACTTCTTAATCCATAAAATTAAAATGTTAGACTAGGTATTTGATGCATTTAAAATTTTAAAGTCATACATTGAGGAAAATGAAAAATTATAATAATTTAAATATAAATCATTACTAATATCAGTTGCTGGCAGGTAAAACAAGGTGTTACAAACAAACTACCATAAACACTATATGAAATAAAGAAAATGTAACTAATGATGATTAACAGAAGATGACATGTAATTTAAAAGAAAGATGTCTCTTTAAGTGTGTCAATTGGTCTTTATTAGATAGTGAACTTATTTTTGTGTACATTTTTTCAGCTGCTGAAAAAGCTCTGATTCTAAACTAGTTGGAAGATAATATCATTTTTATCAGCTAACTCCAAACATTTCCTTTTTACTCCATCTTCAAACGATCTCTGTCTCTGTCTCGCTGTCTCTTGCTGACTTTGAGGACATATTTTTAATAACTATTTTCTCCATGGGTTGCAATCTTTTTATTGACATCAAGCTGTGTTCTAATTCTTTCAGAAGAGATATCACACATCTCTTTTGGCTTCTTTAGTTTCATGGGGAGCTTCCACACAGAGTTTCTTGCATTAGTTTCAGCACTGGCATTTTCATATTCTATTTGTTCAGAAGTGCCTGGAACTCAAGTATTAGTCTTCCAGTAGAAGCTTCTCCTTTCAATTCTCATTAATTCTTCCTCTTAAGAATTATGGAGACAGAGAAGAAGTTCATCTAAGCAAGTAAAACAGTTTAATTAGAAACTGTAATGCAATATAATATGTAAATAACTCAAATTGTAGAAATTTTTAGAATAATGGTTTTACTCCAACAGAAAATACTGATCTTCTGGTACCTTAAAATATCATAGTATATGAAACACTAAAATTTTAAAAAAAGAAACTGATATTGCATTGATATGAAACGCTAAAATTAAAAAAAAAAAGAAACTGATATTGCATTTCCTTGTAAGCTATTACATAGCTTACAAGTGAAATGTAATCCACAGAATACAAGGCAGACATGCAGTTCAGTCCCGGTATTAAGAATCACAAATCTAGCAACCTGAAGTAGTTCAAATAGAGATTCAGATCTTTACTATACTCTCTGAAGAAAATCCCCAAGGAGAAATACTTATGTAAAACTTCATTAAAATCCACTTTCTTTATCCCAAATGCCTGGAACACATCAAAAGTCTTCTCTGTTCATTACCAAAGCTCTCAGAACTTTCATTTGAACCCATATAGGGTGAATTTCTGTGTTCCCATTATCCTTTACCTTCCAGAATTACCATTTGTTATTTTTTCACTTGTAACCCCTTTCCCATGAAGCTCCGCTGGGTCCTCAGCTTAAGGATGGAATGGGAGGTCAAGGGACTTGTTGTTCAGTTGCTAAGTCAAGTCCAACTCTTTGAGACCCCGTGGACTGCAGCATACCAAGCTCCTCAGTCCTCCCTAACTCCCGGAGCTTGCTCAAATTCATGTCTATTGAGTTGGTGATGTTATCTAACCATCTCATCCTCTGCCTCGCTCTTCTTTTTGCTTTCAATCTTTCCCAGCATGAGACTTTTCCAGTGAACCAGATCTTCACATCTGGTGGCCAAAGTATTAGAGCTTCAGCTTCAGCATTAGTCCTTCCAATGAATATTCAGGGGCAATTTCCTTTAGGATTGACTGGTTTGATCTCCTTGCTGTCCAAAAGTCTCTCAAGCATCTTCTCCAGCACCACAAATCAAAAGCATCAATTCTTTGGCACTCAGCCTTCATTATAGTCCAACTCTCACATCTGTACATGACTAATGGAAAAATCATAGCTTTGACTACATAGATCTTTGTTGGCAAAGTGATGCCTCTGCTTTTTAATATGCTAAGTTTATCATAGCTTTCCTTTCAAGGAGCAAGTGGCTTTTAATTTCATGGCTCCAGTCACCATCCACAGTGGTTTTAGAGCCCAAGAAAATAAAATCTGTCACTGCTTCTATTTGCCATGGTGATGGGACTGGATGCCATGGTTTTGGTTTTTTGAACGTTGAGTTTCAAGCCAGCTTTTTCACTCTCCTTTTTTACTCTCAAGAGGCTCTTTAGTTCCTCTTCATTTTCTGATATTAGAATGTTTGCATATCTGAGGTTGTTTATTTCTCCCGGAAATCTTGATTCCAGCTTTTGATTCATCTAGCCTGGTATTTCAGGACTTGATGTAGGTCCTATATTCTCTTAAGGAGCAAAACTACATTGAGAAGGAGGAAGACAGAGAAGTAGCCTGAGGACACAATGCTGAGGGAGGGATTATTTTTTGCATTGTTCTTGAATATAAGAAACATTAAGGTGTTTATAGAAGGGGCCCAATGGAAAAAGAGACATTAAAAACACAGAAAAGATGAACTAGAATAAGCCACAGATGGAGGTCCTGGGCCTTGGCACATGCTGTTCCTCTCTTGCCCAGGACTCCCTATTTATGCCATCTGGGTGTGTACTGCTTGTTCTTCAGGACTCAGAAATCAGGTCCTACAGAAAGTCTTACAGGATCCCCCTCCATGTTTCCATAGCTACTGAGACACATCCTAGTGTGGCCTGTATTTAATGGCCTCAGGCACTCACAGACACTATCACTAAAGACCAGGTCTAGTAGATCCTTGTAACCTCAATCTCAGGCAGAGGATATAATGCACACAGTAGCAGGTTCTCATAACAATTGTTAAATAAATGAATGAATATTTTAAGGAGAGGAAGAGGTGATCACACAACCATAAAAACAAGATAAGTCTTCTTTGAAAGAAACTACTTAAAAACATCATTTTCGTGGTCTCTGTTTAGCTAAGATAGGAACTCTGCATGCTCCCAAAGAGAAAGTATAAAGGGAACTAAATATTCTACAATTTAAAATGACTGATTCCTAGAAGGGTGGGTTATGGAAGGTTCAGTTCAGTTCAGTTCAGTCTCTTAGTCATGTCCGACTCTTTGCGACCCCATGAATCGCAGCACGCCAGGCCTCCCTGTCCATCACCAACTCCTGGAGTTCACTCAGACTCACGTCCATCGAGTCAGTGATGCCATCCAGCCATCTCATCCTCTGTCGTTTCCTTCTCCTCCTGCCCCCAATCCCTCCCAGCATCAGAGTCTTTTCCAATGAGTCAACTCTTTGCATGAGGTGGCCAAAGTATTGGCGTTTCAGCTTCAGCATCATTCTCTCCAAAGAAATCCCAGGGCTGATCTCCTTCAGAATGGACTGGTTGGATCTCCTTGCAGTCCAAGGGACTCTCAAGAGTCTTCTCCAACACCACAGTTCAAAAGCATCAGTTCTTCAGGGCTCAGCTTTCTTCACAGACCAACTGTCACATCCATACATGACCACTGGAAAAAGCATAGCCTTGACTAGATGGACTTTTGTTGGCAAAGTAATGTCTCTGCTTTTCAATATGCTAATGCCCACTTCAAATCCTAGGTAGCCCACCTCAAATCCTAAATTATGCCCTTCTTCTTTAAGGCATTAAGATTTACTGTTCCAGAGAGTTAATGTTTTTCAGCAATAGATTATTTCATATAATATGTATTATCTCACAGTTCACATGGGTCAGGAATTAGAGTGGCTTAGCTGGGTCCTCTGGGTCAGGGTCTCTCACAAGGCTGCTGTTACAGTATTGGCTAAAGTGAAGTGAAGTGAATTTGCTTAGTTGTGTCTGGCTCTTTGCAACCCCATGGACTGTAGCCTACCAGGCTCCTCCGTCCATGGGATTTTCCAGGCAAGAATACTGGAGTGGGTTGCCATTTCCTTCTCCAGGGTAACTTCCCGACCCAGGGATCGAACCTGGGTCTCCTGCACTGTAGGCAGACACTTTACTGTCTGAGCCACGATGAGCTGAGGATGTGGGTGCAGAGGTGACCCTAAGCACAGATGAGAAAATGTGAAAGGTGAGACAGGGGATGGAAAAAAGTCAGGAAGTGTGCTTTACCGAGCAGGGTTAACAAGTAGGCTGGTAATGAGTGGGTCCCCCTGTTAACAGCCTCACTGAGGGTTCAACCCTACTGAGAATCCTCTGAGAAACCATGTGGAACACATCTAAATATTGTCCCTCTGGTGGTGAGGAGCCTGGGGCATTAATTCACCCACTCTATCCACAACTGGTTAAAGAGGATAACTCCCCCTCCACACTTGTGTGCTGCACCTGCCTATAACAGAACAAGCTCCCGTGGGGCCAAAGAGAGATTTCAGGCAAAGAAGAGAGACATGGAGCTGGAAGTAAACTCTCAGTGTGTGGAAACCATATTTGTGCTGCACTGAGGACAGCCAAGGGGTTGTGACGCAGGATACTATCAGTGTTTGCTACAAGTGGTTTTCCTTTGGATTCATGGAGAGGCTTATACAGTGCAGGGCTTTTGGTCTTTACTCTCCAATGTTGTCTTGTGGCTCAGCTGGAGAAGAACCTGCCTGCAATGTGGGAGACCTGGGTTCGATCCCTGGGTTGGGAAGATCCCCTGGAGAAGGAAATGGCAACCCACTCCAGTATTCTAGTCTGGAGAATTCCACGAACTGTATAGTCCATGGAGTCGCAAAAAGGTGGACACAACTGAGCGACTTTCAGTCTCCAATACTGTAATTCCACTTTTAAAATCAGTTCAACCCATCAGTAAAGAGATTCACATATCTTCAGTCTGTGGTCTTGGGCAGACTGAAGTAGTAGTCTACTTCAATCCCTCTTCTCTGAAGGACAGTGTCCTGGATATTCTCCCAGTGATCAGCAGTGCAAAGAACAGTTACACACAGCTGATCAGAGGAAAGGATGGGAGCCTAGGAGATACTGAGTGGACAGCATAGGGGACGTGAGACTGGATCTTCCCCACGATCCCTACACTGACCTCTGCCAAAGAAGGGGTGATGGAGGCTTGGGTTACAACTGCTGGCAGTGTGTTTGATGGCTTGTGGCTAAGGATGGGGGTGAGGTCAAGAGAAAGGTCATCTATGAAGAATAAAAAGAGCCTAGTAATGGAGTTGGAGAAGTGAAGATGATGGAGAAAATCTGAAATAGCTCTTGTTGAAAATGAGAAGACTTTAAAAAACAGGGTTGTCATAGGAGGCATGGAGGGTCATACTGAGGATGGTGCCAGTTAATCACTAGGGTAGTAGTTTGCCCAGTGGCATAATTATCTGGAACTGGGCTCAGACCCAGGTAGAGATTCACAAGGATGAGTGTCACCTTTGTGGGTTTTTTCTTATTGGTTACACCATTCATTATAATCTGTCCAACTGGTTATGGATTTTTGTGTCTAATTCTCCAATGGAGAGGCAAAGGGGTGTGTGACTAGACAAAGACCTTCTAACCCCTGACATTCCAGAATTATGTTTTTGGTTAAGTCTCTTTCTCTTACAAGATTATGAGCCTCTTAAGGCCATAGATTATACATTATTCATCTTTGTTTCAAAATTATGATGCATAAATGTTTGTGGAATTATGATGGAATACATTTTAAAGCCTCCAAATTTATTGAACGTACTTTGTGACTTACTTGCTAGTTCAAACTAAGAAACTGAAAAAGTAGAAAAAAAATTTAAGAACCAGGAAAGCCATTTCTGCTTTATTAATAAATAGGAAGAAAAATATGAAGACTCAGTTAGTCTGAAAACCTAACAACTTAAGACACAACTAACAACTTAAAACACAACTTTTGACTTATAAGAAAGTTACAAATTTTAAACATTTGGCTGGTTAAAATAATTGTATGTATATTTAGTTTATTCCCTTCCATAGGAACTAGGAATAGTTTTATGTGTGTATATAGAAAAACATTATACAATTACATAAGACTCTTGTTTAAAATAGTATTATTCACAGTGAGGTGTTAAACTCCTAAGGCCATTCAGTGGTGATTCGCAAAACTTACAAAGCAAATAAGCCATATCTTCCAGAAATGAGAGTGCTACAATGATTTTTATTCAGTGAGTGTGGGAAAGGAGCAACCTGAGAGGTAGGTTGGGTTAATTATGGCTCTCTTAGGAATACACAACATAGAGAGACTGTGATGATTTTTCATGTGTCAACTGGTCCAGAGGGTACCCAGATACTTGGTCAATCATTATTTGGGTGTTACTGTGAAGGTGTTTTTGGATGAGAGTAACACTTAAATCCTTAGCCTGAGTAGGCTGTTCTCCCTAATGTGAGGGGGTCTCACCCAACCTGCTGAAGACCTGAATACAACAAACGCATTGAGCCTCTCCCAAGTGAGAGAATTCCTTTTGCTTGATGGCCTTTGAAATGGGACATTAGCCTTTTCCCTGCCTTCAGACTTGAGCTGAATCATTGGCTCTTTGGACTAGACTAGACCACTTACCCTCCTGGGTCTCCAGCTTGCCAACTCACCCTCCAGATCTTGGGACTTTCCAGCTTCTATTATCACAGGAGCCTATGTAGATAGATAGATGGTGGTATAGTCACTAAGTTGTGTCCAACTCTTGTGATGCCATGGACTGTAGTGCACTAGGCTCCTCTGACCATGGGATTTCCCAGGAAAGAATACTGGAGTGGGTTGCCATTTCCTTCTCCAGGGGATCTTCCTGACCCGGGATTGACCCTGGGTCTCCTGCATTGCAGGTGGAATCCTGCACTGCAGGTAGATTCTTTACCAACTGAGCCACCAGGGAAGCCTAGATAGATAGATTGATTGATCCATGTTTCTTCTTGGAAGAATCCTGATTAAAACAGAAGCCAAGAACATATATACCTGACCTGTTGAATTTGAAATAATTCTCTTCCTAAGTCTTCACGAGTATTTATTAATACTAACTTCAGTAATTAAAATAATAACTATACCATATCCAGGCTGGCCTCAAACTGAAATTGACATGACATAAAAATAAATTGTAGAATCGAAGAGGTAGGTAAATTAATTCTCCTTGTATAAATTCTTTCCACTTTTCTGTGCATTTAATAATTTTCATAACAAAACATTGAGGAAAATAATTTAAAATGTATAGGTTGTGGAAAGTAAAATGTTTATAAAGTAAATAGAATAAAGTAGAACAAAATTCTTACTAGTATTTTAAATAAACTGAATTTAATTGAAATACCCCAATTCCAAAACAGCAGTAACAAGATGCCATCTCAGCAGATGACCTTGACCCTTACTTCACAGGTAAGAATGATACCTTTATGAAATACCCCAAATGTCCAACCACCACTCCTGCAAACTTGCTGTACAAGTATCTCTGTTTTAGCTTTCTCTAGTCTCAGAGGATAAGGAGTACCACCTCTTGGTCAAGACCAATCCAGCCATCTTGTCCTTGTTGCGCCATCTTGTCCTTGTTGCTCCATCTCCAAAGTCTTGCTCCATCAGTTAGTCCCTCTCTGCTTTTGTTTCTTCTGTGCCTTTCTCATTAATGGTTTCTTCCCCTACAATATGTATGAAATGCTTAAGAAATCTACTTCTCCAAAACATCCCCTTTGTCTCAGATACATAAGATGACTATTAATATTTTACAGAGATTCCTATTTAGAAGAATATTGGGCTTCCCTTGTGGGTCAGCTGGTAAAGAATCTGCCTGCAATGTGGGAGACCTGGGTTCGATTCCTGGGTTGGGAAGATCCTCTGGAGAAGGGAAAGGCTACCCACTCCAGTATTCTGGCCTGGAGAATTCCATGGACTATACAGTCCATGGGGTCACAGAGTCAGACAGGATTGAGTGACTTTCACTTCACTTCTGTTTAGAGGATTCTAGGTCTTCCTTGGGCAATGCCGGTCTGTGAAATGCTTGTTACTGATCAGAGATTGAGATAAGGAACTTTCATCATAGTGTAAAGCAACTATTGGGTTGGCCAAAACGTTCATGTTCTTCCACAAGATCTTTCAGAAAAACCTGAATGAACTTTTTGGCCAACCCAATACCTTAATAAGCATGCAGTTTCATTCAGTTGACTTCTTATTTTTTAAGTAAGACTTTCTCAGTGAAAGAAACAGTGTGTTCGTGTACATTCTAGCACGTTACCTCACTATGGTTATGATCTGGTAATGAACAGTGTGTGGACTGGCACCAGTCAGGAGACTAGTTTGTTTCTGGACTACACATCAAGTAACACGAACTGGAGTGACAGTAATGCAAATCTCTCCACACATCCATACCAATATGTTACCCCAGTCAAGTGAGGCTGGAGAGAGAACTGTCAGAATTAGCTCAGTTTGGTGTTCAGATTATGTTTCTAAGACATTGGTCACGTATGTTCGAATCAGTATCTGTCTAGAGCAGTGGCCCCAACCTTTTTGGCACCAATGACCAATGACCAATTCCTTGGGTAATGCTGGTCTGTGAAATGCTTGTTAGTTATCAGAGATTGAGATAAGAAACTTTCATCATAGTGTAAAGCAACTATTGGGTTGCACCAATGACCAATTTTGGCACCAGTGACCAATTTTGTGGAAGACAGTTTTTCCACAGACCTTGGGGGGGGAAAAGGCAGGGATGGTTTAGGGATGATTCAATTGCATTACATTTATTGTGCACTATACTTCTATTATTATTAAATCAGCTCCACCTCAGAGCATCAGGCATTAGATCCTGGAGGTTGAGAATCCTTGGGCTGGTCTAGAACAATAATCATCAAACTACAGATCTTGACCCAAACTTCTTGGTAAGAATTGTTTTGTGGAACTTTTTAAATTTTTAAAACTGTGATATAGTTTCTTACAAAGTTGTGTTAGTTTCTGCTGTACACTGAAGTGAATCAGCTTTATGATACGTACATCCCCTCACCGCCCCATCCCATCTCACCCGTCTGGGTCATCACAGAGCACGGAGATCAGCTCTCTGCACTATACAATAGCTTCCCATTAGCTGGTTCACACATGGTAGCATATATATGTCAAACCTAATCTCCCAGTACACTTGATCTTAGCCAAAAGGCCAAGAAACGAAAAGTAGGAGGTCAAGAAATATATGGAGTAACAGGCAAATTTGGCCTTGGAGTACAAAACGAAGCAGGACAAAGGCTAACAGAGTTTTGCCAAGAGAACGCACTGGTCATAGCAAACACCCTCTTCCAACAACACAAGAGAAGACTCTACACATGGACATCACCAGGTGGTCAATACTGAAATCAGACTGATTATATTCTGGAGAAGAAGCTCTCTACAGTTAGCAAAAACAAGACCAGGAGCTGACTGTGGCTCATATCATAAACTCCTCATTGCAAAATTCAGACTTAAATTGAAGAAAGTAGGGAAAACCAATAGACCATTCAGGTATGACCTAAATCAAATCCCTTATAATTATACAGCGGAAGTGAGAAATAGATTCCAGGTATTAGAACTGATAGACAGAGTGCCTGAAAAACTAGGGATTGAGGTTTGTGAAATTGTACAGGAGACAGGGATCAAGACCATCCCCAAGAAAAAGAAATGCAAAAAGGCAAAATAGTTGTCTAAGGAGGCCTTACAAATAGCTGAGAAGAGAGGCTAAAGGCAAAGTAGAAAAGAAAAGATATACCCATTTGAATGCAGAGTTCCAAAGAACAGCAAGAAGAGATAAGAAAGCCTTCCTCAGTGATCAATGCAAAGAAATAGAGAAAACAACAGAATGGGAAAGACTAGAGATCTCTTCAAGAAAAGCAGAGATACAGAGGGAACATTTCAGGCAAAGATGGGCACAATAAAGGATAGAAATGGTACAGACCTAACAGAAGCAGAAGATATTAAGAAAGGCGGCAAGAATACACAGAAGAACTATATAAAAAAGATCTTCATGACCCAGATAACCACGATGGTGTGATCACTCACCTAAAGCCAGACATCCTGGAATGCGAAATCAAGTGAACCTTAGGAAGTATCACTACAAAGCTAGTGGAGGTGATGGAATTCCAGCTGAGCTATTTAAAATCCTAAAAGATGATGCTGTTAAAGTGCTGCATTCAGTATGCCAGCAAATTTGGAAAACTCCGCAGTGGCCACAGGACTGGAAAAGGTTAGTTTTCATTCCAATCCCAAAGATGCGCAATGCCTCAAAGAATGTTCAAACTACCGCACTACTGCACTCATCTCACATTGTAGCAAAGTAATGCTCAAAACTCTTCAAGCAAGGCTTTAACAGTACATGAACTGTGAACTTCCAGATGTTCAAGCTGGACTTAGAAAAGGCAAAGGAACCAGAGATCAAATTGCCAACATCCGCTGGATCACTGAAAAAGCAAAAGAATTCCAGAAAAACATCTACTTCTACTTACTGATTATAGCTTTCGACTATATAGATCACAATAAACTGTGGAAAATTCTGAAAGAGATGGAAATACCAGACCACCTGACCTGCCTCTTGAGAAATCTGTATGCAGGTCAAGAAGCAACATTTAGAACTGGACATGAAACAACAGACTGGCTCCAAATTGGGAAAGGAGTACGTCAAGGCTGTATATTGTCACCCTGCTAATTTAACCTCTATGCAGAGTACATCATGTGAAATGCTGGGCTGGATGAAGCACAAGCTGGAATCAAGATTGCCGGGAGAAATATCAATTAACTTCAGATACGCAGATGACACCACCCTTATGGCAGAAAGTAAAGAGGAACTAAAGAGCCTCTTGATGAAAGTGAAAAAGGAGAGTGAAAAATCTGGCTTAAACTCAACATTCAAAAAACTAAGATCATGGCATCTGGTCCCATCACTTCATGGGAAACAGATGGGGAAACAATGGAAACAGTGAGAGACTTTTATCTTCTTGGGCTCCAAAATCACTGCAGATGGTGACTGCAGCCATGAAATCAAAAAACACTTGCTCCTTAGAAGAAAAGCTATGACCAATCTAGACAGCATATTAAAAAGCAGAGACATTACTTTGCCAACAAAGGTTTGCCTAGTCAAAGTTCTGGTTTTTCCAGTAGTCATTTATGGATGTTGAGAGTTAAAACCATCAAGAAAGCTAAGCACTGAAGAATTGAGGCTTTGTAATTGTGTTGTTGGAGAAGACTCTTGAGAGTTCCTTGGACTGCAAGATCAAAGACTTTTGAGAGTTCCTTGGACTGCCAGATTTCCTAAAGGAAATCAGTCCTGAATATTCATTGGAAGGACTGATGATGAAGTTTTACTTTGGCCACCTGATGCGAATAACTGACTCACTGGAAAAGACCCTGATGCAGGGAAAGAGTGAAGGCAGAAGGGGACGACAGAGGATGACTATATAGACAAAGTTTGAGCAAGCTCCGGGAGTTGGTGATGGACAGGGGATCCTGGAGCGCTGCAGTCCATGGGGTCGCAGACATGACTGGGCAACTGAACTGAATCTCCCAGTTTATTCAACCCCTTCTTTTCCCCCTACCACCCATGTCCACATCCAATCTGTGCTTCTATTCGTATCATGCAAATAGCTTCATCTACATTATTCTTCTAGATTATACATATGTGCATGTTATATTTGCATATTTCTGATAACTATTCAAAATTGTTAATTCCCCTTATCTCTGTGAGTATACTTTTCTTTGACTTGGGACTTGCCATTGAGTTGCGCTAGCCAATGGAATGTTACATGTGACATGACCAAAGGTTTGAAGAATTTTTGTGCAACTGGGCTTACTATTTTGTACCTCTGCCATTTGCCTAAGAAAAATATGTTTAGGCAGGTCCACAAGTATCAATAATAGGAGAGACACATGGGGCACAGTCACCCAAGCTAGATCCCCCTAGCCAGGATCAGTCTGTAACAGCTAACCACCAACCAACTCACAGACCCACAGGCAAGCCCTGCCAAGACCAGCCATCACACCCTGCTGAGTCCAGCATAGATCAGCTGACCCTAACCAACACACAAAAATCGAGTGAGAGAAATGCTTGCTTTTATATGTTCCTAAGATGTTCTCATGTGAAGAGTTGACTCATTGGAAAAGACTGATGCTGGGAGGGATTGAGGGCAGGAGGAGAAGGGGATGACAGAGGATGAGATGGCTGGATGGCATCACTGACTTGATGGATGTGAGTCTGAGTGAACTCCGAGAGTTGGTGATCGACAGGGAGGCCTGGAGTGCTGCGATTCATGGGGTCGCAAAACTGAGCGACTGAACTGAAGATGTTCTGGCTGTTTGATTATAAAGAAACAGCTGAGTGATACACATTTATGTCTGTATTGGGTTAACAATATAATATATATTGCAGTGGGTCACAAAAGTTGTGAAAGCCACTGGTCTAGAAAAGCACCAAGTTTCTCTTGTATTCCTTGTTATTTAATGAACTTAAAGGAAATTCCTGTCTGGGAGTGGCTGCTTGCAGTAACAAAAAATGAAGGCAAACAGAAAATAGACCTGAGAGATGAGAAATGAAGTCTGTGTGGTGGGTGTGGGGAGAGACAGAGACTTAATAGCAATAAGCCTTTATTTTATATAAAATTGGCTGTTTCCTGTTGCTTTTTCTTTTGAGCAACTTTTCTCAAGTTCTAATCAATACAATGTGTGTGTTACTCGCTCAGTTGTCTCTTTGTGACCTCATGGACTGCAGCCCACCAGGCTCCTCTGTCAACGGAATTCTCCAGGCAAAGATACTGGAGTGGGTTGCCATTCCCTTCCCAACCCAAGGATCCAAACTTCTGTATTGCAGGTAAATTTTTTACTGTCTGAACCATTTATTAATACTATGAAGCCCTGGTTTTCACACTGGCATATATCCATTCTGTTTACAATCCATTTCTTTGTAGTATTCTTAGTTTAAATCACACATAAAATTAAATACTGGAAACAAAAGATAGTTGTTTCTTCACAATTTAATTCAACCTAGAATACCTTCCTATCCAAGCATCTGCCTCCAATGTGGGAGACCCGGTTTCGATCCCCGGGTCAGGAAGATCCCCTGGAGAAGGAAATGGCAATCCACTCCAGTATTCTTGCCTGGAGAATCCCATGGATGGAGATGCCTAGTAGGTTACAGTCGACAGGGTCGCAAAGAGTCGGACACAACTGAGCGACTTCACCTTACCTTACCTTCCTATCCTACCCATTATCATTACATCTCAATCTATAAAATGGTAAAGGCTTCACAGAGGCTTCAAATATTTTATAATTAGAACACTTTAGTTTCAAAACGTAATTCATGGCCCACAAGTAATGAGAATAATTTCTAATAACTGCCTCAGCTCCCATTATTATAAATTTTATACTTAACATATTTCCAGTACTCCACATTCAGGTGGCTACCTACCAGATGAGGGTTACGTGAGTAAGAACTATGGGGTGAGTCACCCAGTCAGGGACAGTAGAGGAGGTGAAGAAAGGCCTCTTGAAAACCAACAGAAATATCCCCAGCATTTGGAGTTGCTATAACCAGCAAGTGTTATAGAAGCTACAGTAACAAAAGAGTGAAGGTTATCACCCTAAGAATAGTGAAGTAAGAAGACAATCTGCCTTCTTCTTCTTTCTCCCTGGACTCACTTCAAGGGTCTGGGGAAGGAGGAGGGGAGAGTCCCATACCTACTGCAAACCCCACAAATTCAGCCTACACTAAATAGAATCAAATTACTCTACAACAGAAAGAAATGGAGTTAGATCAAGATGTATCAATAGGGGGAAAAAAACATGCATGCAGAAAGGAGACTTTTTGACAACTACCTTTTAGAAATTGGGTTTACATCCTAATAAATTGAAATTCTTTGGGGAACCTGTTTCTTTTTACTGTTATTTCTGGGAGTATTTCTATCCAAATAAGGGACTATTGTATAGATTCCGGTTGCCATCTCCCTGGTCAGTTCTGGAGAAGCTCTTTGATTTTATTTCTAATCTCTATATTTAATAACATCTGAATATTTACTATGTGCCAATGACTGTGTTTCTGTCAATGTCTAAATACCAAGTTTACAGATTATTCTATACATTATATTTAGATTACTATCTCCAATCTCCAAAAATTTATTTTAGGAGCCCCTAATCTCATGAGCAGCATGTTTCTGAAACATTTTCAAGTTACTTTCTAAAATTATTTCCACAAATCAGTCTAGTGTTAGTTTGTATCCATTTCAGAGGTTGATACTTCTAATCTTACCCCCAGATCCACAGATTACCTCACAACTTGGATCCTAGTGTTCCCTATAGACTGATTTTAATGAGTGTTCTTTCAAACACCTTTTTTAAATAAGAAAAATTGATTTGTGAATTCTCTTTTATAATTTGTGAAACCAAGAGAAAGTGAATGGCTTAGTAAAGGATACTCTGTATCAGGGGAATGTGTCAGCGGATGAGTCGGCCCTACTCTTCGTGATTCCTTGGACTGCAGCTCACCAGGCTCTTCTGTCCATGGGATTTTCCAGGCAAGGATACTGGAGTGGGTTGCCATTTCCTTCTCCAGGGGATCTTCCTGACCCAGGGATAGAACCCAGGTCTCCTGCACTGCAGCCAGATTCTTTTCTGAGTTACAGGGGACAGAGTTAAAATGTAAACTTTAAATTGTCTAGTATTTCCCTCTTATTTAAATTTAGCCAAACAAATCATTAAAAAATGTTTGTATGATTTAGACATTTGGAAAAACTGTTTAAATCACCTACTTTTAAAGACTATATACACATTTAAATGTAATTCTCCTAGACAGATAACAATCTATTTTTAAAGACATGGAAATTTCATAGTCTCCTTCCGTAAACAATTCCACAACTAAAATATTCTTCTAGAAAATGCTCGTTACAGCTAACTACAAAATTCATTCATTAAACAAACATGCACTGTGCGCAGGTATTGTACCCAATGCTGAGAATATAAATTAAGACATTGTTACTGCTCTTAAAGAGAGATTCCACTTAACAAAGGTACAAATGTCCACAGTCAAGTCATATATGTTAGGTAAGAAAGAGAGAACTCAAAAAGCTCTCAAAAGGTTCAGGTAAACTAAGTCAGGTGAAATTAAATGGCAATAGAATCAAATTCATTTACTGATGGGGGGGGGTGGGGAGGAAAGGGGAAAAAAGGGAAATAAAAAATCTACATGAGTCTAAGTAGGGAGAGACAGGCTAAACAATAACAAATGTAAAAGCCACGAGAATGCAGCTGATTCCAGATTTAGTAATCATGTTCCCAAGAAAGCTAATTTTAGGATGGATTCATAAAAATAAGGTGTAAAGAAAAGGGGTCCAAATATTTCCAATTGACTTTGCAGCAAGTAGCCCTCAGTGTCGCAGGTGTCTTAAGTACAGACTAGAGCATGTTAACAGGACAATGGAAAAGGTGAAGGATCTGAAAACAGTATCAGAATGATGATGTTTACCCTAAAAGACAAAGCAGGACATGAGTTTTTTAAATATTGAAAGGACCTGTATGACAGAAATTGCTACCTACCCTTTCAACACTTTTTTTCCTTCATCCTTATCTATAGAGCCCTGATTTTTAGCAGAGCACTTTGATGGCCCCCAGCCTCCTTGAGGTTAGTGGCCATGTAACTAAATTCTGACTATTGATAAGTCAACAAAAGTGGTATGTGGTACTTTCAGAAAATCTCCTTCAAGAGAAGGGGTATGCCCTTCTGCCTTTCTTCCTGTCCTGCTGTGAGGAGTGTCATCCTGATGACTGGCCATCTAGCAGCTACTTTGGATCACAAGGGCAAAAGTGACAAACTAGGAACAGAGAAGCTGTAGGAAAGGAGCCTGGGTGCCTGACAACTTCATGGCAGTTGTCACTTCAGCCCAGGACTTTCTACTTCTGGATATTTTTACATGAGAATAAATAAATTTTCATTTTGTTTAAGACACTGTTATTTGGGGTTTCTCTTACATGTAGTTGAACTTTAGGTACAAAAAAAGGATATTTTCTAAGACTCCGACATCTTTAAAAAATGAAATGATCCCCTTTGTGATGCAGTTACCAATCTCTGTACCTGTTTAAATGGAGGCTGTAAGACAAACATCAGAAGTGGTAAACATTCCAGGGGGTAAAGAAAAAGTGGGTTACCAGACCTCTAAAATTCCTGTCAGCTCTTAAGATTATGATTGCCCCCCAACTTCTCACTTGGGGATGATCAGTGGCTCTAAAAAACAAAAACACACACCTCCTTTTTCCTGTTGAAAACATCTCTGGACTATGCCCACTAGACTCAGCCCAACACTGAGTAGCACAGTGGCGGGCAGTCTTCAGGCTCTGCTGCCTGACTCTATCTTGGAGTTAAATTTATTCTAAGACAGGCACCTCTAAAGTAAAAATAAAGAAGTGTGAAGTGTAGTTGCTCAGTCACGACTCTTTGTGACCCCATGGACCATAGCCTACCAGGCTCCTCTGTCCATGGGATTTTCCAGGCAAGAATACTGGAGTGGGTTGCCATTTCCTTTTCCAAAAAAATAAAGAACCAAAGAGCAAATCAATAAACTCTTTAGCAAAATTGTTGTCATAAAGACAATCATGAGCCTGGAAATGAATAAACCAGGATCTCTATGGAGATCCTTCCTGTGTGCCTAGCGTAGTTGGTTAATCAAGATGTAGCCCACGACCACCACCCTGCTTAATTTTTTTTCCTTTTATGCAATGAAGGTAACACCCTTATCCCCTTTCCATCTTTCCTCTTCCATTCTGTTCTCCATCTTATAACAGCTGTAACTTTACTTCATTTCCCTTGTTACACTGTCTTCAAATTACTGTTCTGTAATTATAATCACCTGTGCTTTGTCTATTAAGTGATTTTTTAAACATTTATTTCCTTGAAACAGTAATACACACACATGGCAGGAGTCCAATTTTGAATAGCACACACAAGAGATAAATGCTCCCTTTCATCTCAGAGTCTGACACCCCCATCTCTTGAGATAAACAGTTTTCAAGCACTCTTGAGAAATAAGCTGAACATGAATGTTGTTAAGTTGGCTAAGTTGGGTCCAACTAGACTGTAGCCCGCCAGGCTCCTCTGTCCATGGGATTTCCCAGCCAAGAACACTAGAGTGGGTTGCCATTGTCTTCTCCAGGGGATCTTCCCAACCCAGGGATTGAACCCATGTCTCCTGTGTTACGCATTGCAGGTGGATTCTTTATTGCTGGGCCCTAGGAAAGCAAACATGTAAAGGCAGCTATATATATATATAGATAGATAGATATAGATATTCGTATTTTCTAGAAACACTATCATCTTTTACATTTAGGTCCAAAAGCTATTTTGTTGTTCAGTTGCTAAGTTGTGTCCGACTCTTTGCAACCCCATGGACTGCAGCACACCAGGCTTCCTGTGCTTCACCCTTTCCTAGAGTTTGCTCAAACCCATGTTCACTGAGTTGGTGATGCCATCCAACCATCTTGTCTTGTTACCCCTTCTTCTGCCCTCAACCTTTCCCAGCATCAGGGTCTTTTCCAATGAGTTGGCT
The DNA here is from genome assembly GCF_016772045.2 of Ovis aries. Lineage (NCBI taxonomy): Eukaryota > Metazoa > Chordata > Mammalia > Artiodactyla > Bovidae > Ovis > Ovis aries. Next base: position 71,593,917 of record NC_056065.1, on the reverse strand, counting down.
CTTTGTATCAGGTGGCCAAAGTATTGGAGCTTTAGCATCAGTCCTTCCAATGAATATTCAGAGTTGAGTAGGCATCAAGTATATTCAAATGACCCAGCATCATTTACTCAAACATCCATTTTTTTTTCCTCATCACTACAGCATCACCTTTGCAAAATTAAAATGTTCACATAATCATCTGTTTGGGTATCCTATTCAGTTCCATTGGTCTATTTTCTAATATCTGATAGTGCAAATCCCCCAACTTCATTCTTGTTCCAGATTGTCTTGGCTGTCTTTGATCTTTATATAATTTCCATATACATTTAAGGCTCAGTTTGTCAATTCACTCACACATACCATCTGCTGGATTCTAGTAGGGATTAGCCTAAATCTATATAGATCATTTGGGGAGAACTGACACCTTTACAAAATTAAATCTTCTGATCCATGAGGACAGTATCTGTTCAGCTACTAATACTTGGGTCTTCTTTAATTACTATCAACAACACAATTTTCAGTACAGACTTCTTATATCTTTTTCATTAAAATTTATTCCTAGGTGCAGTGGGCTGGATGGTGCCCCAAAGACATTAGGGCCTAATTCTTGGAAACTGTAAGATGTTTATTTGGAAAAAGCATCTTTGTAGATATGATTAAGGATCTTGAGACAAGGAGATAATTCTGTATTATTCAGCTGGGCCATACATGCTAGCAGTCTCTATATAACAGTGTGCCTGCATGCTAAATCACTTCAGTCACGTCTGACTCTTTGCGGTCCTATAGACTGTAGCCTGCCAGGGTCCTCTGTCCATGGAATTCTCCAGGTAAGATTACTGAACTGGGTTGTCATCCCCTTCTCCAGGGGATCTTCCCAACCCAGTGATCTAACCCACATCTCTTTTTGTCTTCTCACTTGCAGGTGGGCTCTTTCCCACTAGCACCACCTAGGAAGCCCCCTATATAACAGACGAGGAAAATTCTAGACACACAGAGAAGGCAACGTGAAGATGGACACAGAGGTTAGAGTGACTGTGGCTTCAAGCCTAAGAATGCCAGCAGACAACAGAAACTGGAAAAGGCAAGAAACAGATTCTCCCCGCAAGCCGCTTGAGGGAGCTCAGCCTACTGACACCTCAATTTCAGACTTTTCGTTTCTAGAACTGTGAGAGGATGAATGCATTTTAAGCTACCATGCTTGTGGTAATTTGTCACAGCTGCCACTGGAAACTAACATACTAGTTATTCAATATTTTTTGTCCATTCATGTATGGTAAAACATAAAAAAATTTAATTTCCTAATTGTTTAGCAGTGGTATATAAAATTAACCTTTATATACTGACTGTATAAACTTGCTAAATTCATTAATACTAACAGTTTATAAATTTTATATAGACTATCGTGCTTTTCTCCAAACAACAGGTTTATGTATTTCTTTCTAATCCTTATATTACCTTGCTTTTTTACAGTCACTGGGATACCAGTACAACAGTGACTTATATCTCTTTTCACATCTTGAATTTTTAACTATGAAAATGTAATGTCTGTTCCAAGGTTAAAATATAATGTACATATTAAAAATTTTTAACACAGTAAAAAAAAAAAAAAACAAAATAATCAATAGCCCTCTAGTTAACAAATCCAAAGGCCTTTTCTTAAACCCCTCTCGTGACTCTGCATCCTTCAACATTGTTTATGATCCCTTCTTAATGCTTATTTCTTCCTTGCCCAGATTCTTTTTTTCTGCCTCTAACCCCTTTTATAGACATTCTTCAAATTTTCTTAGGCCTTTTCTCTGTCTATACTGTCTTTGTTAACTGTTGGGATATCATTTTAAGGCCTATGATTATTCTTCAGAACTCTTCTCTTCAGGGGCAAAACAGAAACTTCTTTTAAATGCCATACTCAAACACCCATTCTTCTCCCTAGAGAAATGCAGTATTCCATGCTGCACTCAAGGAAATTGTGAAATCTTCCCACTTTAAGAGTTTTAATAAATAGAAGTGAGTTACAGAAGTTCCCAAATCTTCACAATATTTTAGTCCTTCATCTACAGACAGAAACTCCTTTCTGAAGAAAAGTGGCTGAAAGGTATTGGAATGCTGGGGTGTTAGAAAGCTGGCTGGCCAAGCAGCTTCAGAGTGATATTTATCTTTGTGAATTCACTCAGTTTAGGGTCTGGCCTTTGTGTTACAGGACCAGACATGCTGAATCATGAGCATTAGAACTTGTGTATGAAAACCAAAATACCAGTGTGCTAATTCACAATGAAAAAATATAACTGTCAAGGGAAATGAACAGCTATTCATTTCATTTGGCCAAAATGTTCTCTCCCTGCAGAAAAAATTATATGGGAATTAAAATAACATTTACAACTGTGTTTGTTAAGAAAGGAAATAGAATTAAAGGTTTAGTTGTAAGCTTCAAATATTTAATGGAATCATATCAGGTTTTGATAAGGAAGATGAAACTACCTCTACTACCAGAACCTGACAGGTTTTTGTACCTGCTCAGACTTTCCCCTTTAGACCGGGGACCCTGACAAATATTTACCTCCCAGGCTTTTTCTTGGCTCAATTCCTGATTTACACGTTCCATCTTTAGGGATGTTATTTCTTCCAATGAAAACTTCTTCTGGCCAGAGACGCTTCTTTCCGTTTTGATCCATTCTGCATTGATCTATAATAGAAATCTTCCAGGACAATTTTAAGTGTTTGACATAATACCTTACTGTGGACCCCAAACACCGATCTGCATACATCTGCGTACTAAATGTTCACAAGAAATCCTAATTTCTATTTACTGCTGAGCCAAAAAAACCCCCAATTTTTTAAAATGTAAGAAAATCTTAAGTAGCCCCCTCAAGGCCAGGCAGCCTGGCACACAGCAGACGTCCTCAAATCTGGTGAATGAAAAATGCAGTTCCTATTCCTCGTGCCTAACGCAATTCAGGAAAGCATTACAGAGCAAATCGCCTGCCAGGCTGGAAACCCCGCTAGACTGCAGCTCTGGGCTCACCTCCGCTCGGGGCCTCCGCCCTCTCCAGAGCTTGGCTCCAAGCCTCGACCACAGGTCAGCGCGCCGAGAAAGCGCCAACTGGGCGAAGATCCCGTCCCAGTTTTTATTTCACCACGGACAACGCCCACTCCCCTAAGTAATGAAACAGAAAAAACGAACAAAAGAAAGGAAAAGGTGAGACAAGGCCGACTGAGGAAAAAGGTTTTTAAAAACAAAACACTGTTTGGTGATATACAGCTGCAGTGCTCGGTACTGGAAACTCATCTCGGCAGCCTCAGCCTCTCCAGGAAATCAGGCCCCAGTTCTGAGGTGCAGACCACACAAACTGCCGCGTCCAGAGGGTTAGGACCCGGCCCCCAGCTTCGGCCGCCCGGGCCTCGGATTCCCAAGGCTGCCCCGGCTCCTCCGCCCGACTCCACCGCGAGCAAGCGTGCTTCTCCACCTCGACGCCGGCGGGGAAGCCCTGAAATCCGGCGGCCGACCCTCCGCGGCATTTCAAAAGGGCCGCGCTCCCGCGACGCCCCCCTCAGAAAAGATTAAAGGGGCGGGGGCCGCTCCTGGGACGCTGAGGCCTCGGGTAGGCGACAGGCCTCGGGGAGGCGACGACCCTCCCGCAGGCAGACCGCGTTCCTTCCGCCCTGAGAGGGCAAAAGAGTCCCGAGGCCTCGCGCGCGCGCCTCCGCCCGCGCTCCGCAGCGCCCCCTAGGAAGGAAGCCCGCAACGCGGCCGCGCCTCTGCGGCGATTTTATTAGCGCTCGGTTGGGGTTGCCCGGCCGGTCGGCGAGCGGGGCTTCCCCGCCCCTCCCCCTCCTCTCCAGCGCATCCCCCCTCCGCCCTCCCCCGCCCGGCGGCCGGAACCTCCCTGCGGGGCGGAGTGATACCGGCGGCGGCGTAGAGCGCGGCGCGGCCGAGAGGGGCGGCGGACGGAGGAGGAGGGGAGAGAGGCGGGGCCGGGGCGGGTTGTTGTGAGGCGACTGCGCTACTGCCGGACCGGGGCGGTTATGGCGGCTCCATATTAACACCCTCCTCCTCCTCCTCCGCCGGCGCCGCCGTCTCCTCCTCCTCCTCCTCTCCTCTCCCGCCCGCGCTCGGAAGCCATCTCCCCCTTCCCCCTGACGCCTACCTCTTCCCCCCTCACCTTTCCCCCTCCCCTCTTCTACCATGCCCGGCATGATGGAGAAAGGGCCCGAGTTACTGGGAAAGAACCGATCGGCCAACGGCAGCGCCAAGAGCCCGGCGGGCGGCGGCGGCGGCGGCGGCGCCTCGTCCACAAACGGCGGGCTGCACTTCTCGGAGCCCGAGAGCGGCTGCAGCAGCGACGACGAGCACGGTGGTAGCCTCGAACTCCTCCCAGCCGGCCCGCCTGCCCCCCCCCCCGCCCTGTTCCTCTCTCCTCCCCTCCCCCAGCCCCCTCCCCTCCCCTCGCCGAGCTCCCGCCCGCCCTCCCCCTCGGAGCCCGGGCGCTGCGGTAGCCTCGAACTCCCGGTGCAGTGCAGCAGCCCCCCCCCGCACCCCCGAGACCCCCGTCCCTCCGCCCTCCACCAATCCTCCGCCCTCGCCCGCACCCCCCCCGCCCCACCGCACCTCCAGCTCCCCGCCCCCATCCGCTGCCATCTCCCGGAGTGCCCGGAGTTAATATCTTCCCATCCACCCGCCGCTTCTTTTCCTCCCCTCCTGCAATTTTCATATTTTATTAAGTATCTCTTCCTTTCTTTTTTTTTCTTTGCTTTTTCTTTTTTTTCCCCCTCCCCGTCTTTCTCTCTTCTTTTTTTCCCCTTCTTGACATTGCTTTGCAGATGTTGGGATGAGAGTCGGAGCAGAATATCAAGCTCGGATCCCCGAATTTGATCCAGGTAAATCTGTTTGCTTAAGCAAAATTCTGTCTTCTTCCCCCCGCTCCCCCCCCCCATCTCCTTTTCTGGGACTGGTTTAGGGTGGAAAGGGGTAGAGGGCGGACGGGCGGGGTTGGGGTCCGGGTGTGCGGTTGGGAGGAGATGCGGGGCTGGGATGGGCAGGCATCTCTGGCGGGAGGCTGTCATGTCACGCTTGGCAAGGCTGTGACACAGGGCGTGTGGGGAGATGCGTGCCTTGCAAGGTTAACATGGTTCCCCTGGAGGCCACTTGCCCGCTGGTGGCATTTACCTTCCCACTCGCCTTGATCCGGGAGTGAGCGGAGGGAGACGGCCCTCGGTGGAATCGGGGGGTCGGAGGCCAGGGGTGGAGCGGCTGCGGGCCCCAGAGCTGGAGAAGCGGGTGTGCGGGCTGTGCGTGGAAGAACCCTGCAGATGTCAGTGGCCACCCGACCCAGCCCCCCGGGAGCCCAGGGCCGCGCTCCGCCCTGGCGGCGATCCCCGGGAGGCTGTCACCGGCCGAAGCCGAGGGCGAGCCCTGCCTGACCCGCGGGCGCGCACACGGGATTTGCTTTCTTTTTTTTTCTTTTTTTTTTCCCTTTCTTTTTTGGCTAGGTGGTGTAGCTTTGGTGGCGACCGCTTTGCAGAGTAGGAGCCGCGGAGCGAAAGGGATTGGGGGAAGAGGGTGGGGAGAAGCCAGAGGCACACCTCGCTCCAGAGCCAGCCCCGGGGAAGTGAGACCACAGGACAAGTGACCGCAGCTGCCAAGGAGACATTTTCTCCCCGAGCAGCCAGGTTCCAGCGTCCTCTGCCAGCCCGGCTTGCGGGCTCCCTGTCTACTTTTCTCCAAACAGGCTCCCTGGCAGTCACGGGATCTCAGCCTGGTCGGGGATTGGGCGAGAGTTCCGCATATGGAGGCGCCCTTGTTGGAGCCTCTCGGAGTGGAGCGTGTCTCCTCCTCCCCACCCCACCCCAGACCCTCTTCAGTTCAGGCTTTGGGCAGGCTTGGAAGGGTTTTATTCCCCGCACCCCCTACCCCTTGCACTTGGTCAGTTCCTTGCCCATTGCCCACTTACAGTACTGTCGTGTCTGTGTCGAACTCTTTAATTCTGTATTAGATATTAATGGGGCTTACTTGTATTTTCTTAGGGAAGATAGCATGTTTCTTTGCTTATAGTTTATCCGAGGGTATTTTCATTATTCTGCCCATTGCTGCGATGCAGAGTGATATTTACCAACCGTTTAAAGATGTTTAGGGTTTAGGCAGCTCTTCTAGTTCTAAAGGAAAGGGTAAAATAATAAGAGGGTAAAATAGGATTGTCAGTGCAGGCTATTTTTCAGTAGGTAAAGACAATGATACAGGGGTGCTTACTAGGTCAGAGTTGCCTTCTAAATAACATGACTCTTCATAAATTTTATTCAGAAGCTCTCAGTGTGTGTGCTGGAGGGCTTCAAATAATTTTAATGTTGTGAAACAAATTTTCTTTATCTATGTAGCTAGTAGGTGAATAGCACTTCCACATGACTGCTGCCTCGGGTTTTAGCTTGACATTTGGAAGCTAACTCTGGCTTAAGACAGACTGAATTAATCACTCAGGTCTTATTTTTGTGCCCTGAGCAAGTCACTGGCCCTCCCTAAGCCTCAGTTTCCCGAGCTGTAAAATGGAAATAAAAATAGGGAATTCTTGCTAAGGTTATATGAGTGGGCAAATGGCAGTACTCTTTGGAGGTTAAATTATCATTATTAAATTATCATTCCTCCTAATCATGAGGAATGATCCTGCATATCTTTATATCTTTCTGATTTGGGGCTTTCCTTGGCTTACCACTTTTTTAGAAAGTGATAAACTTATTACCCAGTTAGAACTCAGCAGCATAATAAACATGGCTTTTTGTCCCATTAGGTAGGTTTATATTTCATAAACAACAAATGGACACAAGTTGATGAGGGGTCTTATGTTAAAGAGCTGGACTTCATGCTGAAACAGATGTGTGCAGGCCATGACCTAATCCCTGTAGCAATTTTGGGAACAGATTTCAAGCAAAGGAATACTAGAGCCGATTTTAAAGTTAGAAAAATAGCTCATTTAAAGTGCAGAGTACTTTTTATGTGGTTTCACATGGCCACTATTTGTATTACCCAATATCCTTGATCATCATATTTTTGCATATTTTGCCTAAGTGGAATATTTGAGGGAAAAATCACAAATATTGTAATTTTTAAAGTTACATTTTCATTGAGTTTACTCAGACTATCACTGATGCTTTTTGTTAGAATAAGGATAGATACCGTTTTCTTTAAATTCATCTATAGACATGCCTCAGAGATAGTTGTGAGTTTGATTCTAGACTACTGCAATAAAGCAAATGTCACAATAAAGCATGTTACGTGAATTTTTTGTTTTCCCAGTGAGTATAGAAGTATACAATGACATTAGGTCCAGAAATGCAATGTACATACCTTAATTAAGAAATGCTTTATTGCTAAAGTATGCTAGCCATCATCTGAGCTTCTAGGGAGTTGTAGTGTTTTTTTTATGCAGTAGTAGCATCCAAGATCACAGATCATCATGACAGTATAATAATAATGAAAAAGTTTGAAATATTGTAAGAATTACCAAAATGTGACACAGATAAGAAATGAGCAAATCCTATTGGAAAATGGTGCTGATAAACTTGATTGACACATGCTTGCTGTAAACCTTCAATTTGTTTTAAAAAAAAAAAATTCACAATATCTGTGAAGCACAATAAAATGAGGTATGCTTGTATTCGTTTTCTCCTCAATAATCTGCAGAATATTGAACCCAAGGGTACAACTAAAACCAGTTATCTAAACTTAGATGGGCTTTTCTGTAGTTATAGGCAAATTTTGTCAAGCAAATGTAGACTGTCATTATTAAACACTTTTTACAAGGAAATTTTGAGTCTCTGTGCTGTTCAACATGGTACACTGCTTTATCTTATTCAAAGTGTTGTGCTGTTATGTGAATGTTTTTACTCCATATTAGTTCAATACTGTTGGGTCATAACTTCAACATATTTCTTTGGAAGAGAAGAAAAAAGAAAAGATGTTTATTAATTGATGATAGAAGTTGAGAAATGGTCAGCTCCTCTCCTTTTCTCTTTTACATACTATTGTCTTTAGTCTTGTAAACCACTCAATCTGTCTTCATGATTTTTCACCCATAGCCATCCAAGTCATTTAGAAGAAAAATTTCTTGAGTATCAAGATTAGTATGATCAGAATATAGGAAAATTAAAAGGATTTTTTTCGTGGAGGATATTTTTACTGGAGGAGATGATAGCGAGGATGATAGGAATTAAGCACAAAATTACTAAAATGAGTGTTTTAGAAAACATGAGTGAACTGAGACTTAAATTGGAATTAATGTTGTTAGGTTAGAAACAGTTTATGTTAACGGGCCATTGCTAACTGCCTTTATAAAAATTTACTAAGCAGATATTTGACTCTCTTTTTTGTGACTCTCTTCCTTTTGGTTCATTGCTAGGCTGGCCCAACTTTTCTGTAGTGCCTTCTGGCTACACTTATGTCATGAGGAGCAGTTATGTGTGGTGATTAAGAGTCTTAGCTCTTATCACGCCTTTTAGCCACTATGGCATTGTGACCTTGGATGAACTGAATGTGTCCAGGCCTTAGCTTTCTTATTTGTAAAAGGGAGATAATTATATGATAAGATTAAGTAAAAATTAGTGTGTCACCAACTTGATGGACATGAATTTGAGTGGGATTTGGTGATGGACAGGTAAGCCTGGTGTGCTGCAGTCCATGGGGTCGCAAAGAGTCAGATACAACTGAGCTGAACTGAATGTGTATAAGGCAGTGGCCTTCAAGATATTTTGTTGCTTACTCACAAAAGAAATTTGAAAAACAGATTCACATATTTTTAAGTTGATATCTGTTATTTGTCATTGAGTTTATTAGTTGAAAGATATAATTTCCAGTGTACTGAAAATGTTAACACTTTGAAATAGAGTTGTTATAAACATCCAATTAAATGTAAATACTTGATAATGTGGTAGTATCTGTTTTATAAAATGTATAAATTTTTGTAATTTCCATGCATGTTCCTCACAGAATTTTATAAAACATTTTTGTTCTTGAAAGTGTTTTATTGATCACCTGTCCAGTTTCTGTACTATCATAATATGTACTCTTGTGAACATGAGGTTCTAAATGTTTAATTCTTCTGTCTGGAGTTATTGCAAGTAATGCATAATTAAGATTGTAATAGTCATGGTACCTTGAGTAAAGGAGAGCTTTACTGATATTTGTTTGGCATCATAGTGGTTTTTAAATTTTAGGCAATGTACTCTTGTAAGATTTGGGTTGTGTGAGAGACGTGCCTGTTTTTCTTTTCCTTTTTTGAGTGAGAGAAGGAAATTTGTGAAGAAGGTCAGAAGTAGCTTAAGTGTGTAGCTTAGATTGCAGGTGACTTCTCAGGCAGATTGTCTTGGAAAAGAAAACAGGGAAGTTGATGTTCTGAAAATTGGTTCTCAGAAAACTTGATTGTGTACCCCTTGGAAAGTTGTTGTTTACCTCAGTTTGAAATCGATGAATTAAGTATATATAGTTCAGAGCCTAGTTTATAAATAGAATTTAAAAAATTTGGAGTATCTTACTGATCTCCATATTTAAGTTCTTTATGTGGAATATTTGTTTCATGGTTTCTGTCAAAATCCTTAGTTTGACTGTGTTAAAGGAAGTCTGAAAAGAAATGGATTTATGTTTTTGTACTTTCTTTGAAACATGCTATTGGTATAGCAATCCTAATCAAAATGTTTTTTGTTGTTGGTTTTCCCCAAATTGGTCTCATACATGTGCTTTACCAACTGTAGTTAAGGGGCTCTGAAAGATTTCGGGAGGATTGAACTTCTTTGGTTATTCAGTCACTCATTTGTGGCAACCCCATGGACTGCAGCACTCCAGGCTTCCCTGTCCATCACCAACTCCCGGGGCTTACTCAGGCTCATGTCCATAGAGTCGGTGATGCCATCTAACCGTCTCATTCTCTGTCGTTCCCTTCTCCTGCCTTCAGTCTTTCCCAGCATCAGGGTCTTTTCCAATGAGTCAGTTATTCGCATCACGTGGCCAAAGTATTGGAATTTCAGCTTCAGTATCAGTCTTTCCAGTGAATATTCAGGACTGATTTCCTTTAGGATGGACTGGTTGGATCTCCTTGCAGTACAAGGGACTTTCAAGAGTCTTCTCCCAACACCACAGTTCAAAAGCATCAATTCTTCTGTACTCAGCTTTCTTTATAATCCAACTCTCACATCCATCCATGACTACTGGAAAAACCATAGCTTTGACTAGATGGACCTTTGTTGGCCCTTGAGGTATAATCATAAACATTTTTACAGATAAAAGCAAAATAAACATTTGGTTTATGTCCTTTAAATATTTTGGTTTACTTCAACTTTTATGATGAAAGGGTAAAGCTTTACTGAATGCAAGTCATCCTGAGAGGTAAATTGTTTTTAATCATGCAAGTTACTTTCTGTTACTCTTTATAGGAGAGGAATCGGGCTGAGTTGTCAATAAAACAAAATAAGTCATTTTAGCTATTCAGTCTCATTTTCAAAGGGTTGGTAAGAGAGGTCATCAGCTGTTTGAGTTAGAACCCCATGAGATTTTATTCATTTATATTTTTGATTGATAAGAAGCCTTTCCAGTGTAGACTAAGAATGGAACTTAAAGAACTATCTTCAGTAAGATATAGTAGTAATGACACTAAGTCTTAGGTAGTGCTTACCATATGCCAAGTCCTTTACACATATGAATTCACTTCATTTTTAAACTACTCTGAAGAAGGTGCTCTCATTATCCCTATTTTTAAAGATAGGTTAAACTGAGTCACAGAAAGTTAAGTAAATTTGTTCAAGGTGTCAAAGCTAGGAAGTGGCAGAGCTGAGATTCACACCTGGAGTTTGGCTCTATAGTGATGATTCTGTTAACCATTGTGCTAAAATATCTCTGGTTTCCTATAGACATCAGTCATCTTTTGCTCCTACTTGGACACATACATGATTGCAAATGGTGGCATCCAGTTCAAGAGCTAGGGCAAAAACATTGTGAAATGCCTAAGTAACCGTTCTCTGCCACCATATGTGACTGCCACACACACGCGCACACACACTGCCACCAGACGTGATTGTTACACACACGCACACCATACACCCACATTAGAAGAGCTATTAGTCCCCACAGTTGGATGCCAGTTTCTTTCAGAGGATCCAGATCTTAATTATAGTGATAAGAATTTATGAGGAAACTTAACCGTTTTTCATGAACAAGAGTACAAAAAATAGTTTATATCAGTTTAAGAAGAGATATTTAATGAAAATATTTTAATTCAAGCTTTTTGTAATACAAGGATCGGATGCAAGGAGATATGTCTAAATATTAAGCATGTATACTGGTTAGACTCAAGACTTAATGGAAACCTTTCTTTGTTGAATTCCATATTCTATTAAGTGGTATTTAAATTAGCATCACAATCCATTGTGAAAAAGAATCAGTCTCATATTAAAGAATTGAAGTTTAGGATACTCTCTAGAAATAGCAGTTAAGTGTTAGTTGCTCGGTCGTGTCCAACTCTTTGGGATCCCATGGACTATAGTCTGCCAGGCTCCTTTGTCCATGGAATTCTCTAGGCAAGAATACTGAAATAGGTTTTTATTCCCTTCTCCAGGTTCCCAACCCAGGGATCAAACCCAGGTCTCCTGCATTGCAGGCAGATTCTTTACCAGAGAGGGCCAAAAATAGCAGTAAGGTTTTATTAAAAAAAGACTTCCGACCAACTTAGATAAGTTGTCTATTTCTACTGAGTGGTTTAACTATTCTGCTTTTGTGTTTTTGTTTTATGAGGTTAAAAATTAAATATATAAATATTGGAGTTTTAAAAAGATAGCTTAAAATTTATTTTCAGTGAATATAAATTTTAGATAATATCCTTTAAACTTGATTTCCTTAAATTCTCAATTCCTGTTTTCATCCTTTCATTAAAAGATACTTATGACAAAATGCAGTAGGTTTTCTTTTAGATTTAAATTGTAATTATGATTTTTTTAATACTTTTAGAGTATTCTCTCATTTCTTTTTTCTCCATCCCTAATTTTTCTTTATAGTAAACATACATAACAATTTTTAGCTTAAATAAGGAACCACTGAATGATATTGCTTGATAGGTGAAGTCTCTAGTTGGGAATATAGTAATAGTTACATTTACCCTTGGAAATGAATGGTTTTTATTCTGAATTTATTATTTATAACTTGATAAGTGATTACAGTTTAACTTCAGATTTCTATTAATGTTTTCTGTGAGTAATTTTGAAATTCTAGTCATTAATTACTGGTGGCTATAGAGCTCATACTCTTTAATTAACTTGAAGGCACCAAAGAATTAGGAAGAAGCCAGAAAAAGACTACCAAGAATTTAAAGACAGAACCTACTGGCATGGACTTGGCTCGGGGATAACTGTGTTAGGCCTTTTGTTCATTCTGTCTCTTCTTAATTTATGTGCAGTTTCGACAGTGTTTGATTTTCCTGACTCTTTAGATTATAACAAATTATAAACAGCAGTAGTATGCTTCTGGGTTAGGTAGAGGTAGACTCTCAGATTACATTAAGAAGAAATAGCATTATTAACTGTACATGTTTTGACTTTGTTTTTCCCTTACACAGAGTACAAATGTTTGTAAATATAAGAACTAATTAACTCTAAAAAGGAGTAATTGGCAGACTCCTAGCAAGGGAGTAAGATTAAATAAAAACCATAAAAAGCAGATACAAGTGCTTAAAAATTATAATGATCTCGGCCCATTTAGATATGGGGCAAAACAATTATCACCTGAGGTATGTGCTTTTAAGTCGAGAGTTTTTAATAACTCCTAAGCAAGATATGGGCTTCTCTGGAGTTTTTAATAATTCCTAAGTAACATAGGCTTCTCTGGTGGCTCAGCGGTAAAGAATCCTGCGAATATAGGAGATGTGCATTCGATCCCTGGATCAGGAAGGTCTCCTGGAGAAGGGAATGGCAACCCACTCCAGTATTCTTGCCTGGAGAATCCCATGGACAGAGGAGCCTGGTGGGCTACAGTCCACGGGGTCACGAAAGAGTTGGACATGACGTAGCAATTAAGCAACAAGTAACATATAAAAGGTTAAATCAAATTTATTACCTGTCGAGAAATAGGGATATAGAGTGTATTTTATAATAAAGTCTTTTTTTAATTTAAAGAGGGTAAGCTTCAGTGTTTCTGAAACTTTGTTCATATCCACAAATGATATATTTACTATATTTAGTATAAATCTGTTTTTATTCTTTGTTTCTTTGTCATCTTTTGCAGGTACTGTACTAAAATAGAAATAAAGCTTATTTTGCTTATACTTATTTTGAATGTGAATAAAGTTTATCATATTCAAAATAATTTTTTCCCCAGGTGCTACAAAGTACACAGATAAAGACAATGGAGGAATGCTTGTGTGGTCTCCATATCACAGTATCCCAGATGCCAAATGTAAGTTTTCTGAAACTGGATGTCTCTGTAAGTAGGGAATCGATCAACCAATTCAGAATGCAACTTACATTTGTTTTTGGATCTCTTAGATCTCATAAGAAATAGTTTGCCTTTGTTTTATTTTGTTTTATTTTTGATGGAGCTTGCTATATTAGAATGTTTTTCCTTTTGAAAGATAGTGGGTTGATCATTCCAATTTGTGTCAGGCCCAGGAAGACTGAAAAAACCTAGGATCTGATGGCATTGCTGCTTAAATCCTGAAGCAGGGGAGGGAGTTACAATGTAGACATCTGCACAGGCTATTCCTCAGTATATGAAGCTGTAAAGAAATGCCTTCAAACTTCCAAGAGCCCACTATCATTACCATTTTAAAGAGGAAAGGGGAAAGAACTGACTTCAGCAGCCATCAATCAGGCCATCTTTGTGCTCTCCATTTCTGGACGGAGACCTTCTGGATCATTGACCATGCACTTCTTGAATCATGGTGTGGCTTTAGACTTCAGTGTGATGTAGCGGACCTGATCCTTTGCGGCACATCAGATATAGGAAACGTGCAGGTAACAAAACTAAGATCCCCACCCCTCCACTCAGGTATCATTTGATTTATTAAAACAAAAACCACTGAACAGCTATTTTATCAGCTGTAAAATAAGTTTGTCTTTTTAAAATATTTACCAGATCTCAAAAGATGTCCCATGCTTGTTTATTTAGTCCCATGAAAGTTAACAAGGTCCTATATATCATGTGCACAGTATGTCTTTCATACTTGTTAATGCAGTAAGAGAACTAAAAATTGAAAACTGAGTGTTATTTTGCATACCTGATAATTCTTCCTGTTTACAAGCTTCAGAATACCAGCAAAAAGTCTAGCTGGTAATCTAGGAATTGATGCCTTTGAGGTATTCTTAACTGAAAACACAAAATTATACATTTTGTGTACTGAGGAACCTGAAAGAGATTGTCAGGTTTTTTCAATTTAGTCTTCCTTATAGGCAGATGCTTTCATTCATAAACTGAGCATCAGTGTCATTGGCTTTTGCCTTTTTAGTACTGTTTCATATAATGATGTATTTCTTAGCAAAGTGGAAAACAAGATTCAGAAAGCCAACATGTCCTGGCAGTGGTGTGTCCACCTGGAATATCCCAGTGAAGGTCTAGGGCAGTGGTTTTCATCCTTGGCTGTGCTTTGGACTTGCTTAGGGGAACTTTAAAAAAAACTCCTATTGATGTCTGGTCTCTACCTCAAACTAATTAAATCAAAGTTTAGGGGGTGGAGCCAGGACTTGCTATTTTAGAGCTCTTCTTCTGATCCTAATGCATAGCCAAGGTTGGGAACCATAGTTGATTGGTTTTATTTAGCCTTCATTTATATAGGACTACAAGACATTTTTGTTAATCAGCATGTATGTAGACCTGTCATGTTTAAATGCTATGAGTTCTAAATAGAAAATAGTGTTTGGATTTTCTCCAAAGCTTGCAATCTTAGGAAGATACTGTAACATCTATAAAAATCAGTTGTTAATATAACAGCATTATTGTTATAATAGCATATTTATATATTAAACTGTACTATTAATAACAGCAAACTCTTAGAAAGTACTTAAAATGGGCCAGATGCTGCTTCAAGCACTTAGCATATATTAGCTCATTTAATTCTAGGAGGAATAGTACTGAAAATAGTACTATTTTTATCCCTAATTATAGTGAAGAAACTAAGATACAAAAAGGTCAAGTTAATTGCTTAAAGTCCAAAAACAAGTGATAGGGCTGGGAATCAAGTCTTGGTAGATGAGCTAGCTGTTCTCGGATCAGAATTCTTAACCGTTGCTTCTCAAAAATGTGCTTAAAGAATTTATATATTTATATTGTATAGGATTAAGAAAGACTTTGCATAAAAATGAGTCCTAAATGTGAAATACAGATTTCTAGGCAATAAGGCCTTGAAATAGCCTGTATATATATGTCCTCATAGAAGCTGTGCTTATTTAAACAGCTATTTGCTTGATTATAATAATTGAGGATGAAAGAAAATGGAATATATAGGTACCTTTTGTATAGCTAGCAGGAGGAGCTGAAGAAAATTTTAGGCATACTAAAGCATGTTTAAATTGTTACTATACTGGCAAAACTATAAACCATCCTTTATACAGTAATCAAATATGGGAAGGTAAAAGCTTTGGGAAAACTCTAAACATGAGATGAGGTCTTAAATAGCTAAGTCTCGCTAAATAAATATTCCAATAGAAGCTACCTAATATTTTATACTATAATTAGGCTCTGTTGGCTGACCACAGATTGGTCTTTTTATAATACAAAAATAATTAGTCATGTCAGTGAATTTAATAAGTATATGCTGTATGGTCATGGAGATAAGGCATACTAAGTAAAATTTTAAACCAAGTGAGCTTCTGATCCTATATGTAGAAGTGAAGGTCTTTTTTATAATGTTTTATGGAAAATGACTTTGGCTTTTTTTTAATCCCTAGAGTATAATTGTTTTTAAATTTTGCTTGTTTAAAAAAGCAAAGTCAACCTGCACAGATGAAGTAAATGAGAATAATTAATTGTATAACACTGTTTCGTTACAGTGGATGAATATATTGCAATTGCAAAGGAGAAACATGGCTACAATGTGGAACAGGTATGTAGAGAAACATTTTAATATTAAGGTTTGCCTCAGTGATTATCAAATCCAAAGAACATCTCATGATAGTTTCTGCCTTAAGAAAGTGCTTAAGTTCAACCAACTTTATGAAAGTGAAAATGTTAGTTGTTCAGTTGTGTCCGACTCTTTGCAACCGCTTGAACTGTAGCCCATGTGGCTTCTCTGTGGGATTCTATTCAGTTCTATTCTATTCTATTCAACCCAGGAGTGGGTTGCTATTTTCTTCTCCAGGGGATCTTCCCAACCCAGGGATCAATCGCAAGTCTCCTGAATTGCGGGCAGTTTCTTTACTGTTTGAGCTACCTGGGAGGTTGTAGCAAAGTCTGACCTTTCATCAATAAAGATTTTGCTTTTATAAACATTATTTATCTCAAGGGCTTGAACATTTGTCTCTCAGTACCTCTGGGTGGTTGTTTTTTTTGTTTTGTTTTGTTTTGTTTGAGTTTTTAAAAATCTGAAAGCCTTAAGGATTACTCGAAAATACTTACCAAAAGGGGCGATTTTTTTAAGTAGAAGTAATTCTCTGACTTTTTAACCTAAAAGACCTAGAAACTAAACTTTTTATTTAAAGAAATATTTTAAGGTTTTTAAATTTTGAAGGAAATAATTCACAAAGGGCTTTAAAAAAAAATAGATAACTTTAAGAGGAGATATATGTGGTATGGGACTGCCCAGGTGGTGCAGTGGTAAAGAATCCACCTGCCAGTGCTAGAGACAAAGGTTCAATCCCTGGGTCAGGAAGATCCCCTAGAGGAGGAAATGGCAACCCCCTCCAGTATTCTTGCCTGGAAAATTCCATGGACAGAGGAGCCTGACAGGCTGTAGTCCTTGGCGTCGCAAACAGGACTGACCAGCTGAGCATGCGCACATGCACATGTGACATATGGTCCATTCTCCCCAGTGAGATGGGGGTGTAGAGCGTGGCAGGTGGAAGTGAGACAGGCGTTCTACATTTCATTTCAGCTAAGTATAAGATCAGCCTCTGTCAGAATTAATAGTGAAAAAGTGAACTTTCTGTTACCTGGATTATTAAGAGCTAATTTTATAGTCAGTAACATGGTTAAATTATAGAAAATCATTTTGATGAGATTGAGATGTTAATCTAAATATACTTAAGTTTTCTGAGGGTTTTGAAGACTTTGCTTATGTATTTTGTTTTTAAGACTTGACTTTCTTTTTACTATTTGATAAGGTTAATTCTTTGAAATATGACTGTATATGTGTCCATTTTCATGTTCATTTTCAAGGAGTACTACCAAAGTACCAAAGTATTACCAAAGTGAGAAATTAATGCTGTTTAAAAAGTTACTATCTCTCCTCTTAAAAAATAAACCTTTATCCCCTAAATGATACTCAGTTCAGTCGCTCAGTCGTGTCTAACTCTTTGTGACCCCATGAACCACAGCACACCAGGCCTCCCTGTCCATCACCAACTCCCGGAGTCCACCCAAAGCCATGTCCATTGAGTCGGTGATGCCATCCAACCATCTCATCCCCTGTCCTCCCCTTCTCCTGCCCTCAATCTTTCCTAGCATCAGGGTCTTTTCCAGTGAGTCAGCTCTTCATATCAGGTGGCCAAAGTATCAGTACCTTACGGTAAAGATAAAGGTGTACCTCTTACAATAGAAGGAAAAGTTGTTGAATTGTCAGAAATTATCCATTTCAGGTTTTCCTATGATTTGGTAATAAAGTCATTGAAATTATTAATATGCCTTATAGTAGTTTTTTGTGTACATTATAATAATAAAGAACTTTAGAAATACATGTGGTAAAATAGTGTTAAAAGTTGCATTTGAGGTACTCAGATACTTCTAACAGGTTAAAACATAAATAGTTCTCTACTGATTCTTGTCTGAGCACTTCTAGTTTTGTGTTATAATTGATAGTTTCATTCAAGTATTGACTTACAGGTTATTTTTCCTTTTAGCGTATTTTTCCCTACACTTGACAAATGAATAAATGTGAGTGAAAGTCTTGATATGAGCCTACAGACCTGCTTTAGTAATTATAGCCACTCTCCTCAGCTCACTTTTTCCTAGATTCTACAGCAGATGTGGTATGTAAGAACATTTACTATTCTGAGGCCCTGATTTGAAAGAAAGAAATGAGCTCTGTTACCTGGGCACCCTGATTAAAAGCCCCAAACTGAATGTATCTTCAGTTGAAGTCATAGGCTTAAGACTTTAACCTGATTTGTGTTTAACTCTCTCAAGTGTGATGGAACATGAGTCCATTAAAACCAAAGGGGAATGATTTCTCTTCAAAGGCACTTGGCATGTTGTTCTGGCATAAACATAACATTGAGAAGTCCCTTGCTGATCTCCCTAATTTCACTCCCTTTCCGGATGAGTGGACAGTGGAAGATAAAGTCCTATTTGAACAAGCCTTTAGTTTTCATGGGAAGAGCTTTCACAGGATTCAGCAAATGGTATGGTAATTTTGCTTTTACTGTGGTTCGTACCTGAGTGATACCTAATTCTGTTGTTAAACACTTCCTAATTATTAAATACAAAAAAGTTTTCCAATCTAAATTGTTAAAAATATTTTGAAATAGATATATTTGCATATAGTCTTATTTTCTACAGCTACTCTTAATACGTGATCATTATGTTCCATTTCATTGTAATAAGTTAAGATTGTGATAGTGAAAGTGAAGGGGGCTTCCCTGGTAGCTCAGAGGTTAAAGCGTCTGCCTGCAGTGCAGGAGACCTGGGTTCGATCCCGGGGTTGGGAAGATCCAAGATTAATAGACTTACTAAATAAGTTTATCATTTCAGGAAAAATCATAATTTCAGTTTTATTAAATGTTTCATTTTTAACATGAGGATTTTATTTTCAAATTTATATTCTTTTGGATATGAAAACTGTTTATAGTTAGAAATTCTGTATCATTTCAATGTTGTTCAGGGGCTGTTCCTTTTTTTTTTTGAAAGAAAAACTGATCTTTATTTCTAGCTCTTAAATTTTTTGTGTTTCTAGTCAAAATTGTATAACTTTGAGAAGTTGTTGCATTAAACTCTTTTAAGTTGAATTTTGGAAATTAGAAATGTTTGCAAATATATCTAAGTGTCTTCCATAATCAAAAACAACATTTTTCATTCGAACAGTGTGTCCTTGTTTGTCAATATATGACAAAGTAGTGCATGATCATTTAATATCCAAGTCTGTTTGCATTATTTATCATCTTAAAGCCTGGATTTAAAACAAAATGATATTGAATCGCCTTTCTTTAAAACATTATGCTAAGCAACAGAAGCCAAACATAAAAGGCCACATATTGTGTGATTCCACTTACATGAAATATCCAGAATAGGCAAATCTGTAGAGACAGAAAGTAGATTAGTAGTTGCCAGGGTCTGGGTTAAAGGGAGAATAGGAAGTGACTGTTAATAAGTTTAAGGTTTCTTCTTGAGGTTATGAAAATGTCTGAAATTAAATAGTGGTAGTTGCACAACTTAGTGGATAAGCTAAAAACCTCTGAACTGTGCACTTTAAATTGGTGAATTTTGTGATATATGAATTATAAATCAGTTTATAAAAATCCAGTTTACAGAGGGGGTGGAAAGAGCAGAGTAACTCTCTAAGAAAACAGATGTGGAATATTTCCATTTTGCTGTGGACTTCTGGGGCCATTCACATCATATTAGTTTGTGACATCCTTCTCTCCTTTCTCTGCTCAGAATAAATAGGAATATTTATTTAAAATATCAGTGACATAGGTATGGTGGGGTTCTATGACTGTAGCTGCGCTTTTTAACTCTATAATTCATAAAGGTACCTGGGAAAATTTTGTTCGTCTGTGCTTTTGTTTGCTAAGTATCAAAGAATAATACCAGAGATATTATTCATTCTGTTAATCAGAGTTTGTGAAAAAACTTGCTGATATTAACATGATTTTTTTTTCAAGCTTCCAGATAAGACAATTGCTAGCCTTGTGAAATATTACTATTCCTGGAAAAAAACTCGATCTAGGACAAGCTTAATGGATCGCCAGGCTCGTAAACTAGCCAATAGACATAATCAGGGTGACAGGTAGGTTGGATGCCTTTATATAGTTACAGGTATTACTTGTATTTCCTAAGGTAGAACAGTGATCACAATACATTGTAAATGCTTCTTATTCTTATATTCCTATTTCTGCTCTGACAAGAACTGAGTGATCAGAAATTTTCATTGTAAGAACTTTCTTCAACTCTTTAAATGTTAATCATAGAGTCAGCAAACCTTTGTACTGAGTTATATTTGAATTGTATTTAATCACAAACGCTTCCCTTTAGTATTGATATATTCAGTACATATATTTAGACTATATTAAAAAAATTTATTTGGGACTTCTGTGGTGGTCCAGTGGTTAAGTCTCCGTGCTTCCACTGCAGGAAGCGTGGTTTGATCCATGGTTGGGGAACTAAGATCCCACATGCCAAGCTGTGCAGTGAAAAAGTAAGGGGGAAAAAAAAGAAATATATTCTCTGGAAGATGGTCTTTCCACAGTTACCTGAATAACTGAAGTCCACGTTATTATAGCTGTGTCTTTCTGATCGTATAAGAGAGTGTTTTGCTTTCTGGTTTTTGTCTGTCTTTATCCTCCAGTTGGAGAACTGAAATAATAAATATTACATCAAATTACTATATATGCTCTTTCTCCCAAATGATATTTCTTTCTAAATATCTTTCCTATTAAGTCTCTGTTTTTTAGCTAGAAATGTTTGCTTAAATGATTCTATATACCTAAAAGGATAAATGTTTCTAAACACTAGAGGAATCTAAATTATGAAAACTTGTCTTCCTAAGGATAACTCCTGGGGAATATTTAGTAAAATTACTAGGTAGGTATATTGCAGTTTGATAAGAACACTGGAATAGAATAAAAAGTGAGTTAAATTTATTAATCTTTGTTTCTTTTCAGTGATGATGACGTGGAAGAAACACACCCAGTGGATGGAAACGATAGTGATTATGATCCCAAAAAAGAAGCCAAGAAAGAGGTAATGATGATCATTAGAGTCCTTGTAACTGTTCTACAAATTCACTCCAAAAAATGAGCAGTACTTCATATTAAGAAAAGCATTTTTATATAATGGATTAGAAGGTAGTAAATTTCAATGTTAATTGAAGTTTTTTGGAAAAGCAAAAACATCAAGAATTCCAATTAGCCAGTAGTTTAAGTAAATTGGGGATTATCTCATCCATTCAGAGGTATAAAAGCCCTCCCATGATGCCTGTTCTTTTATTTTTTTTTGGCCACTCTACACGACTTGTAGGATCTCAGTTCCCTGACCAGGGATTGGACCTGGGCCACAGCAGTGAGAGCTGGGAACCCTAACCACTGAACCTCCAGGAAACCACCCACAACACCTGTTCTTTAATCCATAGAAAAGAAGTAAAATCACTCTTTGATGAGACAATATTAAGTGTAGAATATTTTTTTGGAGAACGTTTAGTTTATTCCATTTTATAACAAATTAGAAATTAGTACCAGGTATACTAACAGCAGTGAAAATTGAAAGCTGCCTCAAAGGAAGAGATGAAAGAATTCCCAACTAGAAATGCAGTCATACTCCTCAATTTAATGATAATGGTGATGACTTCAAATCTTGAAAAGTTTTAAATTGATATACATGCTCATTTGTTAAGGCAAGGAACTAAATAATTGTAAAAATATATATATACTAGATGTCAGTGGGTAAAGGTTTGTGATGTATAGGCAACTTGTGAAAATAACATTGAAAATTGGTGACAACAATGTGACTCCATCCAATTGAATGACTCGCATTCCTGCTCTTAAGGAACTCAATGCCATGGCCCGTTCTGGCACTTGTCATCTTTTGTCAGTGAAATTTGAAAAATTCTACTCAGCTTGATACTTTACTGATTTTCTTACTACTGCTAAAGGTTCTCAGATTCCCTGAATCCTTCACTTTTTCCCAAGCCTCCTTGTCTCCCTGAACCTTAGACCAAATGGCCATTTCCTTAAGTTGCTCTCTTCCTAGTGTCTGTAACTCCCCATTTCTCTCACTCTTCTGCTATCCCTTCTCTAACCCTGTAAACCCACAATGCTGGATAAATTGCTATTCTTGGTCTGGTGCTACAAGAGATTACACAATCATGTACATTGTTGGTACTTGCAAAAAATAGTTTGCAATCTCAGTGTAACCCTTAGCATCTCTCAATTTTTAACCTGTAATTTTCAGTTTTTTCATTGGTAAAATTAAAATAATAGGTTGTTCTGACAATCAACTAGGTAATATCTATAAAAGCATTTATTATAGTACCCAGTACATAATAAATCTTGAATAAGATTTATTGTGTAAGCAAGTATTTGAGCAGTCATCCTTTTCTACACATCACCTACCACCTCCCCTCTCCCCTGAAAAACTCAGCAGATAACTTCACTTTCTACTTCAAGAAGAAAATATCAAGCAGGAATGCCCTTAAATTCCAGCCGCTCCCCTAACCTCTGTGCTACCACACTACACTTTTTATCTGAGTATATTTACACTTAGGACATTATATTAAAATTACTGTTTTTTGCCCGTTAAGCTGTGAACTCTTTGAAGTCAGGGCTTCCGTAACCTTGGAACATCTGGTACCCACCCCCCCAGCACTTTATATAGTACTCATTTCCCACTTCCTTGCTGGTGCTTGATAGGATCAGACTTTTCAAATGTCACAAATGCAGTAATATGAAATTACTGAATGAACAGTCTGTGCTGCATGCCTCTCTTTGACAGTAAGAAAGGTCCCTCTCCTTGTTCTGTATAATTTCATTGCTAGTTTGATCCTACCTGTCCCTGCATATTGCCTTTAGGACCTTTTCCATCAGTTTCTTTGCCATACTTTCAGCCTTTTCACTGCAGCCCAGAAGTTTGCTCCAGTCTTTCGTTTACAAGCATCACTATCTATCTTAGCATTACTTCACTCTTTGAGTTTGCTTCATTCAGCTTGCTGCCCCTTTACTTCTCTCAAACTGCTGACAGATCAGCAGTGACCTCCTGCCTAACTGCCACATCCAGCGACTGGTTACTCAGTGCATTCTCCTTGTGCTTCCTGTAGTATTTCAAGTTATTGATCCCTCCCTTGTTCTGAAAATCTGGATTTGACTTTTATAACACCATTCTCTGATTCCCGTCTACCTTTTTAACTAGTGTTATTTAGTCGCTCAGTTGTGCCCAGTTCTTTGCGACCGCAAGGACTGTAGCCCGCCAGGCTCCTCTGTCAATGGAATTCTCCAGGCCAGAAGACTGGAGAGTTTCCTTCTCCTGGGGATGATCTTGACCCAGAGATCAAACCTGTGTCTTTTGCATTGGCAGGCAGATTCTTTACTGCTGAGCGAGCATGGAAGCCACTTTTAACCATTGTGTCTCGGTTTTAGTGACTTCTTTTTCTCCTTCTCAATTACTCTGTTCATTGTGTGATTATTGTTTCTAATTTTCTCTCTCAAATAACTGTAAATTTTATTCTTTTCTCTTTGGTCTTCTAGGTGACTGCCTTATTTTTAGGTTCCCATCTCTTCTCTGAATTACTGACATTTTCTATCTTATCTTAATTTACCTTGTCTCCAGATGTTGCACCACACCTTCCAAGACCATTCTCTACACTGTTGCTAAGACAACCTTTTAAAACCAAACTGCTGCTTGCAGTTCCTCCGTGGCTTTGTCCATAGGATAAAACACAACCTTTCTAGTTAGACATTCTCCACCCCCACTGTTATTTCACATTGCTAAGAGAGGCTCAGGTAAGTGTTTTAGTGCCCTGGCTCTTGCTCTTTGTTGGTCTGTTTTTCTAGCGTTTTTCCCTTTCTTCTCAAACAGGCCTAGCAAATTCCTCGTAACTCTGCAATATGTAGCTTGTCTATGAACTCCCCTTGCCTCATGTTGAATTGATTGCTTCCTTGTTTTTCTTTAAATCCATTGCAGTCCTCATTGAGCTGAGTGGTACTTGTGTACATCTAATCTCCCCTCACCTGCCTGCCTATCCTTGAGTGGTAAGCTCTTAAGGAGCAAGAAATGAGTCTCAACTGCAGGGCCTGGTACACAGTAGGCAGTCAATCAAATATATTTTAACAGATAAGAATATACACTATAAACTCTTAATTGCTGTACAAATATGAGAGATTAGGGATTTGGGTTTAGTTACCTAGGGAATGTGTGTATGTAGAATACTGTTTTGTCCAACCATGCGAGGTGATACTTATACATTTGGTCTTTTGTTTGCCAATAATCTCATCCCATTAGCAAAAGACAGTGAGGGGAGTAAAATGTAAAAAGTGTTAAAAACGTGCTGCAGGGTTGTGGTCCAGGACTGGCACTGTGTGTCAGCAGTTTCATTCAGTTCTCTGCTCTTTCCCAGATGACGGGGCACCAGGCAGGCAATGATGCTGTAACATTGCCTTTAACACACAGCTGCTTCTGCAAGTTAACGACACGTTATATGGAAAGGTTTTTATTTTTAACTTTTAAAAATTATGAAACTATACATACCATAGACTGTACAATTTGAAGAATAGTAATAAACACCAGTGTGTCCATCACTGAGCTTAAGAAACAGAAGTCCTTTGTTTTCTTTATTGCACCCCACTCCTTTCTTCCCAGTGGGAACCTGGAAGGAAATCGTATGCATCCATTGTATGCATGTGCCACCACTTACCTACTCTAATTAGTGGACATTGTTTCTAGCTGCTTCTTATTATGAACAATACTGATAAGAGCATATCCTGGATACGTACATATACAACGGCTCCTGTGCGATAGCAGTTCTCAGCAAGGTTTAGTATTATCTGCATAAGGGACATGTAAAAATTATGGAGGTGTTTCAGGTTGACGGACACTCTTAGCATATAGTGGGAAAGGGATGCCAGGTCTCCTGAAGTGCGCAGTGCAGATTATTCCACCAAAATGCCAACCGCGACTTAGTGAGTAGTAATACCCTACAATTGTTTGGAGTGGCATTACTGTATTTAGACTGTAGCCATGTTTAACTTTTCCTGGGAGTGTGTGAACTAAACTGCTTCTGTCGTGTCTGACGCTTTGTGACCCTGTGAACTGTAGCCCACTAGGCTCCTCTGTTCATGGGATTCTGCAGGCAGGAATACTGGAGTGGGTTCCATCCCCTCCTCCAGGGGATCTTCCTGA
This sequence comes from Ovis aries, assembly GCF_016772045.2. NCBI lineage: Eukaryota > Metazoa > Chordata > Mammalia > Artiodactyla > Bovidae > Ovis > Ovis aries. Next base: position 71,568,728 of record NC_056065.1, on the reverse strand, counting down.
CCCTGGGATCGAACCCACATCTCTTAGATCTCCTACATTGGCAGGCGGGTTCTTTATCACTAGCGTCACTCTATTTTAGACTATAACTGTGTTTAACTTTCCTAGATAATGGCAAATCATTTTCTACATTTGATGTACTTCTATTGGCTAGGAGAATACTCATTACCTAACTTCCTTGCCAGTACTTCAGGATTTCCCAGGTGGCTCAGAGGTGAAGAATCTGTGTGCCAATGCAGGAGACATAGGTTCAGTCCCTGGATCAAGAAGATCCCCTGGAGAAGGAAATGGCAACCCACTCCAGTATTCTTGGCTGGAGAATTTCAAGGACAAAGGAACCTGGTGGGCTGCACTCCATGGGGTTGCAAAGAATCAGACACGACTGAACATGCAGCATTCACTGCCAGTACGTTATATGATAAGTCTTCCAAGATATTAGGAATCTGATCATCTGAAATAGTATCTTATTGTGTTCTCAGTTCATTCATCAGGTTACTAATGAAGCTGATTATTTTTCCATCTGTTTATTATATATTATTATGTCTTTTTTAAAGTGCATATTTGTGTTTTATCTGTTGGTTTGGTTTTGTCTTTTTCTTAAAGAGAATGTATGAATTTTTTTCTTACTGAATTCCTTGTATATTCTAGATACTAATTTTTTGGTTAAGTGTGTTGCAGAGATCTTTTAGCAGTTGTTGGTTTATCTTTTTTTACTCTCTTTACATGCTTTGATGAACAGCTATGTCATCAAAAGTACATACATATTCAAATTTCAATATTCTATATTTTTTCTGTAAATTTAAAAATTTTGCTTTTTACACTTATGTCCTTTATCTGTCAGTAATTAGGTTTGCTTTATGTTGCCGGATAAAAACCCATTTTGTTTTGTTTTGTTTTCTAATATGAAAATGAGTTCATCTCTTTCAACTGGTCTGCCATATCAGCTGTATCATGGATGAGGTTTCTATATAAGTATGGCTCTCTAGGGGCTTCCCTGCTGGCTCAGATGGTAAAGATTCCACCTGCAGTGCAGGAGACCCGAGTTCAATCCCTGGGTCTGGAAGACCCCTTGGAGAAGGGAATGACAACCCACTCCAGTATTCTTGCCTAGAGAATCCCATGGACAGAGGAGCCTGGTGGGCTACTGTCTGTGGGGCTGCAGAGACTCAAGTTAACATTTTCACTCTCACTGGCTTTCTAGTCTGCTCCTCCTGTCAGTCGCACAGCGTCTTAGCTAGTATAACTTTATAATAAACCTTGATAGCTGCTGGGATAACTCCCCTTACTTGGTAGTGCTTCTTAAGGCTTCCTTGGCTATTTTTGGACCTTTATCTCAAACTTCAAAGTAGGAGAGCCCTACGTGATATTCCATTGAATCTGTATATAAACTGGAGAGAAATGAAATCTGTTACCTGTTTATAGATTAGTTTGCATTTCCTATATAGAGGTTTATATTATCTGAAAATAATAGCAGTTTTATTTCTTTTCAATCCTTGTAATACTTTTTATTTCATTTTATTTCCATTTAACTGGTTAAAATCACCAGTATAATGTTGAAGAGAAGTTATAATAGCAAATATTTTTATCTTATTCCTGACTTTAGAGAGAATAATTTCAGGTTTCAGCATCAAGTAGGATGTTATTGAAGGTTTTGGACTTGCTCACCTGACTGTCAGCTAAAGTGAAAGTGAAGTCGCTCAGTCGTGTCGGACTCTTTGCGACCCGGTGGACTATAGCCCACCAGGCTCTTCTGTCCATGAGATTCTCCAGGCAAGAATACTGGAGTGGGTTGCCATTTCCTTCTCCAGGGGATCTTCCTGACCCAGGGATAGAACCCAGGTCTCCCGCATTGCAGGCAGATGCTTTAACCTCTGAGCCACGCATTCCTCTATAGCCTGGTGGTCCCCTAGTAATCTGGCTTCTTACCGTGGCTGGTTTCCTCCAAAGTAATCATCCCCAAAGCAGAGAGAGAAGGTACCTAGCCGTTTCTGGCCTAGCCTTGCAAGTTACTCAGTGTCACATGTGTTACATTCTGTTGGTTATAAGTGATCTACTGAACTTGGTCCAGAATCAAAGAGAATGGGATAGAGAGTCTCTCTTCCCAGTGGTTGGAATGTTGAGGAATTTGAGGATATGTTTTAAAACCTCCAAATCTAGAATGTTGAATTTTCATCAATGTTTTTCCATGTGTGCTTGAGAGTAATATATACTTTTAATTATTGGTTATAGGGTTTTTTTTAATGTGTCTTAATTGAAGCTAGTCAGTTAATATGACTGAAATCAGTATTCTGTTACTGCTTGCCTACTTGCTAGTATTGGTTTTGTAGGTATTTATGTGCTTTTCTGATGGATTATTGAGAAATAACTGTATTTTGAAGCTATTACTTATTAGATGGGTAGTAACTGTTTTGTTGAATTTGAAACTTTTATCTTCTGCTTTTAAAGATTATTTGTCTGGTATAGCTCTATCTGCTTCCTGAGAAATCTGTATGCAGGTTAAGAAGCAGCAGTTAGAACTGAACGTGGAACAATGGACTGGTTCCAAATTGGGAAAGGAGTATGTCTAGGCTGTATATTGTCACCCTGCTTATTTAACTTATATGCAGAGTACATCATGTGAAATGCTGGGCTGAATGAAGCACAAGCTGGAATCAAGATTGCTGGGAGAAATATCAATAACCTCAGATATGCAGATGACACCACCCTTACGGCAGAAGGCGACAAAGAACTAAAGAGCCTCTTGATGAAAGTGAAAGAGAGCGTAAAGCTGGCTTAAAACTCAGCATTCAAAAAATGAAGATCTTTGCATCTGGTTCCATCACTTAATGGCAAATAGATGAGAAAACAATGGAAACAGTGACCGACTTTATTTTCTTGGGTTCCAGAATCATTGCAGATGGTGATCATGATTGCAGCTATGAAATTAAAAGACACTTGCTCCTTGGAAGAAAAGTTATGACAAACCTAGGTGGTGGTTTAGTAACAAGTTGTGACCAACCTAGACAACATATTAAAAAGCAGAGACATTACTTTGCCAACAAAGGTCCGTCTAGTCAAGGCTATGGTTTTTCCAGTGGTCACTTATAGATGTGAGAGTTGGACTGTGAAGAAGGCTGAGCGCCGAAGAATTGATGCTTTTGAACTGTGGTGTTGGAGAAGACTCTTGAGAGTCCCTTGGACTGCAAGGGGATCCAACCAGTCCATTCTGAAGGAGATCAGTCCTGGGATTTCTTTGGAGGGAATGATGCTGAAGCTGAAACTCCAGTACGTTGGCCACCTCATGCGGAGAGTTGACTCATTGGAAAAGACTCTTATGCTGGGAGGGATTGGGGGCAGGAGGAGAAGGGGACGACGGAGGATGAGATGGCTGGATGACATCACTGACTCGATGGACATGAATTTGAGCAAGCTCCAGGAGTAGTTGGTGATGGACAGGGAAGCCTGGCCTGTTGCAGTCCATAGGGTTGCAAAGAATTGGACATGACTGAGCGACTGAACTGAACTGATAGCTTTGTCATCTTTCTTCTGTTGTGTTTGACTGGTATATCGTTATTCCTTACTTTCAACATTTCTGTGTCCTCATATTTTAAGTATATATGTCTTATAGGAACAGATATGTGGGATTTTTTATTTTATCTAGAGAATTTAGCCCTTTTATACCAGTTATGATTGATATTTGTATTTTTATAATTTCTTATTTTTATCTTCTATTTGACTTTCTTTTTGGATCAAGAATTCTTCTCATTTGATTTTTTTTTTATTTTATTCTCTACTAGTTTAGAATGTTTCTATCTTTCTGTTCTTATTGTATACTCTGGAAGTTTTATCTTGCGTATTTAACTTTTAAAGTCTAATTTTGGTGCTTTTAATGAGCTTCTGGTTAATTTAAGTCCATTAAGATGCTTTGACTTCAGCCACTACCTTGTTTCATATGCTATTTTTTTCCAGTTTTAGTTTCATCTTATTTTTTAATATATCACATTAGACATATAGTCAGTGTTAGATTTACTAAACTAACAAGAAATTTACCCAATTTTTAATACTTAAAACACTTAATTTTGCTTACCTTTCATTCTTGAATCTTAGAACTTTCTTTGAAAATAATTTTTCTTTTTTCCTAAGTGTATCTTTTACAGATTAATTTAATGAGAGTCTATTGATTATTAACACAGTCAGTTTGGGAATGTCCAAAATGCCTGTTTCTTAAACCCTTAGTTTTGCTAGGGTTAGACTCTTAGGTTGACCGATATTATTTGAAGATATTATTCTGCTGCTTTCTGATTTCTATCATTGCTTTAGAGAAGTCTGCTGTCAGGCAGTCTGCTATCATTCCTTTTGAGGTAATTTTTTTTTTTTTGGAGATAATTTTAAAAAAATTTTTGATTGCTTTACAATATTGTGTTGGTTTCTGCCATACATCAACATGAATCAGCCATAGGTATACATATGTCTCCTCCCCCTTGGACCTCCGTCCCACCTCCCACCCTTCTAGGTTGTCACAGAGCACCTGATTTGAGCTCCTTGCATCATACAGCAAATTTCCTCTGGCTGGCTGTTTTACATATGGTAATTTATATGTTTCCATGCTGCTCTCTCAATTCGTCCCACCCTCTCCTTACCCCACTGTGTCCACAAGTCTGTCCTCTCTGTCTACATCTCCACTGCTGCCCTGCAAATAAGCTGATTGGTACCATCTTTCTAGATTTTATATATATGTGTATATGCTAACTGCTGCTGCTAAGTCACTTCAGTCGTGTCCAACTCTGTGCAACCCCTGGTGGCAGCCCACCAGGTTCCCCGGTCCCTGGGATTCTCCAGGCAAGAACACTGGAGTGGGTTGCCATTTCCTTCTCCAACACATGAAAGTGAAAAGTGAAAGTCAAGTCGCCCAGTCGTGTCCGGCTCTTAGCGACCCCATGGACTGCAGCCTATCAGGCTCCTCCGTCCATGGGATTTTCCAGGCAAGAGTACTGGAGTGGGGTGCCATTGCCTTCTCCATATATATATATATATATACATATATATATATATATATACATGTTAATGAACAATATTTGTTTTTCTTTTTCTGACTTACTTCACTGTATAACAGGCTTTAGGTTCATCTGCCTCATTAGGGCTGGCTCAAATGGTGGTTTATTTTTATGGCTGAGTAATATTCCATTGTAGGTATATACCACAGCTTCTTTTTTTTTTTTTTTTTTTTTCATCCAACAAGAAGCCATAACTTTATTAATGATAGAAACAGTACAAATTTCAAACCCAGCTGCAGTTACTCTTCTGAAACACCAAAAAAAAGGTCCTCTTTTCTGATGGTTACATTGTTAATTCCATAATAGCATTTACAATATCATTGCTGTTGTTCTTCAGGGCTCGGACTGCCTTTGCTCTCGACACATTTGCTTGTGACATGACCAATTCTATGTCCTTAACTTCCACACCTGTTTCATCAACCTCTTCCTCTTCACTCTCCTCTTGTACAGTTGGAGTCTGTGTGTTTTCTTGGATGTTTGAGACAGCTTCACCTTGAACTTTGAATTTCTCAGCAGCTGCTAACTGTGCTTGCTGAGATAAATCCTCAATCTTGGCTTCCCCCAAAACAATGTAGGTATCTGAAGCTGGGCTCTTGTACACATCTGGTTTTGTGATGACAAAAAGGATATTCTTAGATTTCCGGATAGTGACTCTAGTAACCCCTGTAACCTGTCGAAGACCCAGTTTGGACATAGCCTTCCGTGCCTTCTTTTCACTCCGGCTCTGTTTTGCTTTACTGACTGGTTCTTCATCGATTTCAGCTGCTGCTGCCAGCTGAGCTTGTTGTGTGGTTGCCTGTGTAGAATCCTGTTCCTCAAGCTCTGGGACTGATTCATCACTATCAGATTCTGTTCCAGACCCTGTCTCAGCCTGGGGCTGTGGCAACTCCTGCTCTGTAGCAGGGACGGTTTCTGTGGCTTCACCGGGCATTTCTTTTTGTCGCTCCTCTTCACTCCGCGGAGAGCGGATTTCCCAGTGCCCAGGGATTCGCTTTATTCCACACTCCAAATCCCACACAGAAGCAATTACCACTGCGTTCTCAACCCGAGGGAGAGGATCCCGGTCTGGCTCTGTGTGGGGAACGCGGAACCAAGATGGCGGCAGAAAAAAAAATACCACAGCTTCTTTACCCATTCATCTGTCAATGGACATCTGGATTGCTTCCTAGCTATTTTCAGTAGTGCTGCAACATCTCTTTTCAGTTATGGTTTTCTTAGGTTGCATGCCGATTAGTGGGATTGTTGGGTCATATGGTAGTTCTGTTCCTGGTTTTTTAAGGAATCTCCATAATGTGATGTCAGTTTACATTCCTACCAACAGTGCAAGAGGGTGCTCTTCTCCACACCTTCCTTTGGAGGTAATTTAACTTTTCTCTTTGTCTGCTTTTATGATCTCTTCTTTGTCTTTAGTGTTCCATAGTTTATTTTGAAGTATATGGCTATGGATTTTTTTTTTTTTTTGAAACTTGCTTTGGATTCCTTTGTACTTTCTAAATCCTATCTTAAGTTCTGTAAAATTCTCATTTGTTGAATCTTTGAATCTAAAGTCTCCTTCATCCTCTCTATGCTTTCTTTTGAGAATTCTTTTAGAAATGTAGTGGACTTTTCACATGTCTCAGTTACTCATGTATTCCATGTCTTTCCATACTTCCGTGCTACGTTTTGGGCATTTTTCTCATAGGTGCATTCAGAGTCACTAATTTTCTTTTGAGCTCTGTCTAGTCTGCTGAGTAACCCATCCATTGAATTTCTAATCTGATTTATAATATTTTTTATTTCCAGATGTTCTGTTTGGTTTTTTTGCCTGTCCGCTTGGTCAGTTTTGATGGACTCATTTCTTATAAGAATATTCCATATTTTCAATTCTTTCTTTCTTTGTACATGTATAGCATCTTTATTGTATTCTCTTTATCCAGTAATTATAATAGTTGTGATCTCTGCAGATGTAATTCTGTTGTTTGCCTTCTGCAGTGTTTTACTCAGGAGGCTTGTTTGGCAGTTTGTAGTTGTGAGCTCATTTTCCTTGGAACATGTTTGTTGAAAAATTTCAAGACCTGCATTTACAGTGCGTTCTTCTAAAGACAGCTTGCATTTACTTCTGCTAACTGAAAGCCCTACCAACCTGAGACACTCTAAAGTAAATTTTTGATTTGGGGTTTTTCAGGCCAGTCAGTTCATATAAATTTAGTCTCCAAACCTGTCTGCATATAGGCCTGTGGCTAAGGATTCTCAGGAAAGACTCTTTTTGGTTTCTTTGCTTTGCTTTGAGCCAAGGTTGAAGTGGTCTTGACTTTCTTTAAATCATCCTCCCTTTGCAGAGCAGGGTCATTTTTCCTACTTTGCATGATGTTGGAGCCCCCTCCCCTTCCAGAGTTCTGGCTTTCACTCTTGTGCTCTTCACCTGTTGTCCATTGTTCTTTAGGCAAGTGTCAGCTCCTGCATCCTTGCTTATCTCTCTCCTGCTTTCTCATCATTTCTGGTCTCTGAGGGATTTCTTCACTTCTCTACCAGCTCAGAAATGAATTTTAAAAGATTTTAAAAATACTTGATCTAGCAATTTTAGGAGTGCTATACTGGGAGGATTTTCCCTGAACATCAAATCTGTCATGTGTTGCTTTGAATTGAGTTTTAAAGAACAGAGTGAATTACAGTACTGGGTACTATATAATTATATTATGACTTTTATGCAGAGTTCCTTTTTTAATGAATTATTAAATCTATTCAGTATATTGTCTTCAGCCTAATGGGACACAGTTTCTAATGGATTCGTATCTTAGAAGCACAGAATAGCATTGTATTTTTACATCACAGTTTTTAAGAATATTGCAAATATAATAATGAAATCCTACTTAAAAGTTCATGGTGATCATTATTAGAGCTTTTTAAACCTCTTCCAAAGTGAAAATTTCAATGTTGCTTTATTCACAGGTAAATAGACTTGGAGTTTAGAAATGTTGTTAGTATTAAAATAATCTTGTGCTCTTTTTAATTTTTAGAGGCATAGTTCTCTTTCAACAACTCTGAAGTGAGAATAAAATGTTATATCTTTTTTACCAGTTGTCTGAGCTACCAGTTGTCATGATTCCTAATTTGCCCCTTTTTTTACTTTCTTTAAAACTTTGCGCTTAGTAAGTTGTAGCTTACGCACCCCCCTTATTGCTGAGAGAAAATATATCTCATCTTGAAATCATGAAGCAAACTGAAATAATATAAAATCCACCTTATTTTTTCATTTGTTCATAGTCTTCTGGGCATAGAAACCTAACATTTTATTGAGTGGATTAATGAAACATACATTATGTTGTATGCTCATTTCCCCCTAATTGATAGTTGTTGTCTGTGTGTATGTTTGGACTCATATGTAATATAAATGGTTAGAAGTATTTAGTAGGTACACTTAATGTAACAGATGCTTCTATTAGTAATCTGTTAGTAATAGACTGTTTTCAACTTATACCTATATATAAACCCAGATGACCTGTTATTATTTTTTCTTCCAGGGTAATACTGACCAGCCTGTCCAAACTAGCAAGATTGGACTGGGGAGGAGAGAATATCAGAGTTTACAACACCGCCATCATTCTCAGCGTTCTAAGTGCCGTCCACCTAAGGGCATGTATTTAACCCAAGAAGATGTGGTAGCTGTTTCCTGTAGCCCCAATGCAGCCAACACCATCCTGAGGCAACTGGACATGGAGTTAATCTCTTTAAAACGTCAGGTATTTTATAAAAATTATTTTTGATGATTCTGTCCATTTTGCTTATTTACTTTATCCCTGTAAACTCAGTTTTTTTACAGATTTTTCTCAACCACTCAGTTACATAAGCTTTATCTTTCTTATTTACCTTGTTTTCAAATTATAAGATGCCACTGAGTATTTTAGATTTGAATCCCAGCATTGCTACTGTTAGCTCTGTGATGCTGGGAAATAATAGAATCTAAGCTTCCATTTTTCATTTATAAAATTAGAGATGATAATCTTACTTCTATTGCAGATTGTTGAGAATTATCTGAGATGACACTCATGGATTGTCATCACTAGCACCAGTCGTAGTAGCAGCAGTCTTATCTAAAAGTTTCTCTAGCATGATCAGGCAGTGGATGAGGGTTTAGAGCCCGTGATCTTAAGCTCTAGACCAAGCTACACTGTCTGCTTCCTGCACAACCCTAGGGGAGCTGCTTAACTTCTCTCAACTTCAGTTTCTCTGTCTTAAAATGAGGATAATGATATTTTGGTTGGGAGGAATTAAACAAGGTAATATAGGGTAAATGCTTAAAACATCAGTACCTTGCACATAATACGTACTGATTATTGGTTGTTATTAGGTCTCCAGTCTTTCTCTGGCTTTTCCTTTATTTATTTATGTATTTCTGTTGTTATTTTAAGACTGGGCTTTCTTGGTATAAATTAACCAACCTTGCCAGTGACTTCTGAGTTTACTTCCTAAGCTGTGGCTTTTCTCCTAAGCTCTATAGCTATATTTCCAACTACCTGTTAGACATCTCACCTAACTCCCAAAAGATTTTTTTTTCTGTTCCTTGTTTGTTGAAACATCTGAATTTAGCTTTTACTCATCCCTTGCCTGTATTACTCTCTCAACACACACAAATTCAAGTGGTAGATTATTTTATCTCTGAAATTTCCTTTAAATCAATCCCCAGCTTTTTAATCTCATCACTACTATCCTTGTTATGGCCCTTATCACCTCTTTTCTGAGTATAACTATCATGTTGATTCTCCTTGCTGTCTACGTCTTCTCAGTCCCTTGTTACACATTTCATCAATGTTATTCTTTTAAAATACTTGTGTAATCAAGATCACTCATCTTAAAATGCTTCATTAATTCCTACTTGCCTTTAGCAGGTTAGTTGAAGAGCTAGACAGAAATTTATAGGAAGGGCATGTTGAATTTAAAATTCATCATGAGTGAGGAAACTACTGAAGAATTTAAAAGAGGTATATAACATGGTCATATTTATATTTTTGAGCTATATCTCTTCTTGTTGTTTTTTTTGTAGTTACTTTAGGGATTACAACATGCATCCTTAGCTTACAGTGTCATCCTTGTTTAGATATCACAGCATGCACCGTTAAAGTTAATATTATTACCACTTCCATATAATGTAATACTTTGCAACAGGGTAGTATGGGACCAAGATGGTTTTTCTCTATCCTAAACATTCAGATTTCTCTACCCCTTGACCCTGGTTACTTACCCAAACTGCTTTTATATTTCTGTTTTCTTCTCCAGCAAAGTTCCAGAATAAATGTCAAAATCTACCACATTAGCTTCCTCTGCTTTCTTACCACTTATTTTCAGAGGCTTCCCAATCTAGTTTCTGTCCCACATCCCATCCCACTTCTGCCACTGAATAAGCTGTCTTAAGATTGTTTATGAACAAGTTGCCCAGTCAAGTGCCCTCTTCTTGGTTCTTATCTCTTTTGAAAGCCACCTTCTCCTTCTTAGAATTCCTTTCTTTTGGCTTATGATGCTGGATTCTCAAGTATATATAGTATATATTTGATTGAATGCTTTGCCTTTAGTCAAACCATAAATGTGTGTAGAAGACTCTCATCTTCCAACCCACAGCACCCCTTCTCTTTAGAGAACTTCAAAAACACTTTGCCTGTGATATTTTTAAAGTGCTCCGAATTTTTTTAAATAATGAATAAAATGTTCTCAGCCACCTGTAAATCATACTGAGTCATCAGTACTACTACTCCACTATTACTTCACTTATAAGCTATTTTTATTGACTTTTTTTAAAAAATTGTTTATTTATTTTTGGCTGTGCTGAGTCTCTGGGCTGCATGAGGGCTTTCTCTGGTTGCTGTGAGCAGGGGTTACTCTTCGTTCTGGCGTGCGGACTTCTTCTTGTAGTGGTTTTTCTCCTTGCCAAGCACAGGCTTCAGTAGTTGTGGCTCACAGGCTTAGTTGCTCTATGGCACATGGAATCTTCCTGGACCAGGGATTGAACCTGTGTCCTCTGTGGATTCTTAGCCACTGGACCACCAGAAAAGTCCTTTGTCGATTCTTGTGAAAGAACTTTTTTAAAGCTTTACGTTCCTTTCTTGAATATTCATTTGATGTGTAACATAGTGAAGATTTACATTCTTAGATTTACAAATTCTACCATTTATTATCCCAGACATCTCATAAGCAGTGTCCACACTGATTTCTTCCATGTCCACAAGTAATCTGTTCCCCTTTTTGCTCTCCCTGTCTGGTTGAATAACACCATGTATACTCAGTTACTCCAGCCAGTGACGAAACAGTTATTATCCTTGATTCCTCCTTCTCCCTAATTCTCCACAATCAGCTGTTTACAAAGGTGTCTTAATTTTGTTTCCAAGTTATTTCTTTGTCCCATCTTGTGTACCACCACCACTCCTTCATTTCTGCTGTTTAAATCAAAGTCCAGTTTTGCTCTAGTGCTTGTTTTGAAAGCATGAATCTGTTCCAACATCATTGATATACATGGGCACAATTTGAACATAATGTGACTTTTGCATTTGCTTACATGCGATTTTTGTTAGTGAAGAACTACACCTAGCTGAGTGTATGCCCACAGAGTTCCCATTTGAACTGTGTGGGCATATACCGTGTTATTTGCCATATACACCCACATCTGGTGTTAAAACTTTTCATCTGATTTCAAATAACTCTTTTACCACTTCCCAACAATTCACAAGTTGTAGTTATTTTGGCAGCCACTTATGTAAGCAACCTTTTAAGGTAAAGCATCATCTTTATTGTATCAATTGTGAGTTTCCTTACTGTTGAGAACTGTGCTGTGTGTAATTGATGAAGTTTTTGAGTGTTGTGTCTCAAGCTCTTTTTCCCCATAAGCCCTGTGGTTTTTACTGGGCAGTTTGCATAGTACTGTGGCTTTTGAGAATGCACATGTCAGCTTATAACAGAACTGATTATCCTTACTTCACAGAGTAGTTGTGAGAATTAAATGATTTTTTATGAACTGTGTCAGTTAGTCTGTTAGGTATGTGTATAGTTGATGTGTACGCTACTTGAATGAGTGTGTATTCCACCCTAAGTGCGATAAGTGTTCTATCCCCCTGGGGTAACAGGGTTTTTAATATATATCCTTTTTACTTATTAATACTCAAAAATTCACCTAAGTACATGATCTGATTCATATTTTTGGCTGTTTTTTGAAGGTTCAGAATGCTAAGCAAGTAAACAGTGCACTTAAACAGAAAATGGAAGGTGGAATTGAAGAATTCAAGCCTCCTGAGGTATGTTACTGAAGAGTATATGTGACTAAGTATGGGGCAGCCTTGTTCTTTGAGTTATTCAGTGTTCAACTACTATATTTTGGTTACATGTGCGCTTTGAAGGTGTTATTGTATAGATAATTTATTATGTCTATATTTTGTTATTTAAATAGGCAGTCTCTTGAGACTTGGCTAATGATTTAAGCTACATCATTCCGTTATTGTCTTTAGCGCTTGCAATCAAGCACCCAAAACAGCTATAATAGTAGGCCCAGTGCATGTGAAACTGGAAGGTCGCTGATGAAGAAGTGCATTTTGGGGTCAATAGCAATGTTTGTTCAAAGCTGTTTCCTACCTGTGTAAATTGGTAACAGGAAGAAAAAGATCACAAGGAGCTCATTTTAACAGTTTTAACAAAATTTTACTTTAGTTTTGGATGTTTGTTTACTGGCTCAGGTTTCCAGTTAGGATTTTAGTGTGTGGATTTATATCCTGGAAAATACGAAATCCAAATACGAGATACAGATTGGCCATTTTCTCAGGTCTTACTTGTACTTCTCCTAAAACTTAATATGTTTTTATATTGGTGATGTCTAAGGGTGTACTTAAATGCTTATTGTCCAATCATACCTTTTTATAGAAGCTTCTATTATAAAATCTTTTCTCTTTCTCTTTTTTTTAAAGACTCCTATGTTATGCTTCATATCCTAGCCTTACTTTTCTATGTATGTAATAATCAAATAATCCTATTTGGTCCTAATGGGATTTTTTTCCCTCCAGATAGCAGATTGACTGAAATATCTACAAATGAATTATGTTTGGGCGGGGTGGGGGGGTAGTGGCAGGCAGAAGAGTAGTACTTCATATGCCATCTTACTCCCTAGAATCTTCTAGAAAGGAAGAATCATTAAGAAGGAAGTTGGTTTTGTTTGTTTTGAATAGTCTCTTTCAAGAAGGTTAGGCAATGGAAAAGAATGAAATATATGTAGACTAATATCTCATTGCAAACCCAGAGGTAAACTGACAGTCTAGTGATATTTAAATAATGGTAGTGTAATACATGGAGAAGGCGATGGCACCCCACTCCAGTACTCTTGCCTGGAAAATCCCATGGACGGAGGAGCCTGGTGGGCTGCATTCCATGGGGTCGCTAAGAGTCGGGCATGACTGGGCGACTTATTACTTTCACTTTTCACTTTCATGCATTGGAGAAGGAAATGGCAACCCACTACAGTATTATTGCCTGGAGAATCCCAGGGACAGAGGAGCCTAGTGGGCTGCCGTCTATGGAGTCACACAGAGTTGGACACGACTGAAGTGACTTAGCAGTGTAATACAAAGAGTACTGCTTTATGTTAAATTATTACATCAAAAACTTCATTTAAAATTTTGTGTTGAAGTTAATTTAATATTTAATTACACATTGTTGGTGTTCTCTTTTCAACCCCATGAACTGCAGCATGCCAGGCTTCCCTGTCCTTCACTATCTCCCTGAGTTTGCTCAAACTCATGGCCATTGAGTCAGTGATGGCATCCAACCACTACAAAATGCATAAAAGCAAAACACTTAAAATGTTTGTATATTACTATGAGTTTATAATTTAAAAATTAAAGAATATAGCAGATATTGAAAACCTTATTGGAATAGCTTGAAGAACTTTATGCCAATAAGTTTGAAAATTTACACAAAACTTAGAAATTCCTAGGAATATATGGTTTACCAAAATTGTCTTAAAAAGAACAGAAACTGAATAATGTATAACCATTAAATAACTGAAGAAACAGTGAACATTTTTCTCATAGGAAAACAGCAGGCCAAGACAACTTTATAGAAAAAGTCTACCAAATTTTCAAGGAAATAAAATTCTAATCTCAAATTTTTCAGAAAATTGCAGAATAGTCTCATTCATTAACATTATATAAAGTAAGATATGAAGGTATAATAGCATTTATAACTTTCCTGTATGCTGCCTCTTTTTATGCTCACTTAAGTCCAAAGAACTAGATGAAGTAAATACTATTATTTTGCATGAGGGAGCTGGGCCTCAGAGAGAATAACTGACTTGATCAAGATCACACATCGTAGTAAATAGTGATCCTCTGGCTGTGTTTTAGATACTAAGAGTCCAGTTGGAGTCCTAGATTAATGTGATGCTGCCTCTTTGGAAGTTTTTATATAATAGTAAAAGTGTATGTTAGATTCCCACATATAAATGTAGTTATTGGTTACAAGTTACCATTTATTACATCTCTTGGTTTATTGTAAAAATAATGATCAAAATGAAACAACCAAAACCTTAATGCACTGCGGTCCATACATTGAAGTTTGTGTAATATACATTGAGGTTGATTTTGAACTCACATGCACTTGAAAAATGCATATATGTTTTATCATGTAGAAAATGCCCAGGGTATATTTGTAGGTATCATTTTGTTCCTATTGCTTTATAGGGGAGAACAACCTGAATAGATATATTTCAAAACACTAGATTAACAGTTATAGTAAAAACCTTGAAAAATCATGTACCTTATCCTCTTACCTTTAGGTTAGCTGATACCCAACCTAAAAAAGTTCTCCCTAATACCTAATAAAAGAATTTTATTAACCTTTTAAACAACAAGCTACTGAATGATGTAACTCAGCTGGAACTAAACAGTTACTAAGATGCTTTCCTTATTCATTTGGTTATCTGTTATTTTCATTTAGGGAAAATTGGTGAAGAAAGTTAATTCACCTACCTAAGTATTTGTCGATCATTTGTTTTTTATAAGATACTGCATTAGGCTCTGTGTAGGGGAGCAGTGGCGACACCTGAAAAAGAGGAAGGATAGATTTTTTGCATTTTTTAAAAAAGAATTTATAGTCTAGATATTAGAAGACAAACATTAAATTTATAGATTTATCAGTGAAGATATTAATAAAACAAGTGGCTATTGTTCAAATAGGGTAATCAGAGAGCATTTCCTAAAGGGGGATGTTTTAGCTGAAGTTCCCTAGAGGGGAAAGTTTCAGCTGAAGGGTGAGTAGGATTTTTGCATAATCCTAAAAGGGCAGATGGAAGGAATGTGAACAGTGGTTTGATGTTGAACAGTGCATTCAAAATATAAATCCAGAGGGGAAAACCAAAAACACTGGATATTCCCTAAGCATGTATTATGAGCTCATTATTGTGCTAATCACTGCTGAGAGTCCAGTGGAAGTATAAAAACTGTTTTCTGAGGAAGCATGTTGTCTACTTGGGAAGGCACACTTGGTTGCAGAGGATGAATGCACAGGATATATGAGAGGTGTTAATAAGGTTGAGTTTAACAGGGACTTATTTGTTTTATAAATCAGCGGGCAAGACCACTGTGAAAGCTAGGAAAAGCTTTTTGTGAAAGCTAAGAAGAGAACTTTGCCTTTTAAATTAAGGCAAATGAAAAGATCCTACAGTTTTTCAATTTAGGAATGATGTGATGAGAAATTTGTGTTTTAGGAAAGTTATCCTGGCCATGTTATACAAGATAAATTAGAAACTAGAGCTGCTGAAATGCCAGGTATGTGAGGGATAAAATAGGTGGTAAAGAGGTATTGGGTAGTGTCAGGTATCAGTTGTAGGAATGGAGAGCGAGTGATAAACCTAGAGAACATTTGCAAAGTAGACGTTTATGTATCTCCTTGAAAGTATATGAGGGTGTTGCAAGGAGTGGTGGTACGTTTGATTATGCTTTGATTTGGGTGGAGTTTAGGTAAGGGGCAAGGAGATCTGTGAATCCAGAAGGAAGAATCTGAGAAAGGAGTGCTTTTTGAAGCTAGAAGTTTCCAAATCTGTGGATATTTTCATGCATAGGTGTGTGACGTCCTTTCTTTGTGGGTGTTGGGTTGACTTTTCAACACTGGGTAGCCTGGTAACCTTTTTTAGCTCTTCCAAGTCAGAGGTAGTATGAAACTACTACTGACAAAAATGGGAAAGACGTGAAGAAATTTAGCCAGGGGAAGGATGCAGTAAAGATGCTGAACTCGCTGAGGGTGCCATAGATTCTTCCAGACGGCTCTTTGGGGTCTTCTGCATTATTGTTGCTATTATATACTGGGCTGTTTTACATTGCTGTTCTATTATTTTTAAGAAAAAGAATGTGTTCAGCGGTACCTCATAGCTAGCTGTAACTACCACAGAATTTTAGATTTCTGGATATAGTCTAGTTGTCCTTTCCTTAAGTTAAACACATCTCTACCAAACTTTCTTAGCTCTAAAATATAAAAATCAGTAACTGAAAGGAATTCTGAATGTTTTTAAAATGTTGACCCTCTTATTCCTACAGCCTTTCCTTTCTTCCACTGTTTCCATTTTGTAGCACATAGACTGTTTAATTCCATACAGTTTCAAGTCATCCTCTGCATTTTTCCACTGAAGTGTCTTCTTACACGTTAACATTGGTCTTAATGACCAAATTCCACAGCTCTAACTCATTTCCCTTGCCTATTTCTGAGCCTTTCACATAATGATGACCTCTTCTTAACTTTTATAACTATTATTTTCCCTTCTCAGCTATAATTTTTCACTCTATGTAAATAAAGACATTCTCCAAGTTTTTATCCTCAGGATGTGTTTCTCTTCTGTTTTGGAAATCTGATACAACCTTATCACTTTGCTGTATTAAAGTCATATCATATATACATTTAAATGACATAAATCCAACCAAATAAAAAAGAGAGAGTATGTTTAGTCACAGCAAGTGCAACAGTGCTGGCAATTCTGCCTGAACTCCATTTATTGCGTGTATGACCCAGAGTGAATAGTTACAAGCTGGAAACTGTGAATCCAGCATTCCTTTAGTCAGTTTTAGCTTTCACATCCTCCTGAGCATTTCCTTGAACTGAACGATGTTCTAGTATTTACATAGGTATTTATGTTTTTCATTTACTACTGTTCTAAATTCGAGCCAAAGGCTTCATCTGGGGTATAACT
Organism: Ovis aries; assembly: GCF_016772045.2. Taxonomy (NCBI): domain Eukaryota; kingdom Metazoa; phylum Chordata; class Mammalia; order Artiodactyla; family Bovidae; genus Ovis; species Ovis aries. The sequence continues at coordinate 71,551,514 of NC_056065.1, read as the reverse complement.
GAGAAACTAGTGGCCCTTTCCAGTACTGAAGAGATAACTGCCAGCATGGACTTTCTGCGAGACTATCTCCATGGCTACCTTTGTAAGAACATTTCAAGGGTAATTTTGGAAGGAAAAAAACTTTTAAAAATTCAGGTCTGATTTTAGAACCTTTCATCTGAGTAAGCTGATTCCATTGTTTTCCCTCATAAGCATTTTCTAGACACCTTTAAAAAAATGTATTTGAATAGACGAATCTTTCAACCTCCTGCCTAATACCTTATTTTCAGTGTATCCCAAGTTAAATTCCTCCTCTTAGCCTTGCCTTCCCACATCTCCCAAATCCTAAGTCCTTAAAAGCATCACCCTTCTCCCAGCTTTCTAGGCTTAAAAATCTTATTCTGCTCATAATCCTACCCCTCTCTCTGCTCCCTGCTTTCCCCAGATTGCTCATTATATCTAGTATGAATTCATCAGCCCTGGTGTTCTCAGCCCTTGCAGAACTGGACCTCACCATATTTTGGTTTAGTTAAGTATCACCAACCTTCCAGGCTTATTTGTCACTGCTTCCTAACAAAAATCCTCCTGTTCCTGAACATGGTATGCCTTCTCCTCATTTTTACCTTTTAGGAACTTATGTTCTTAAATCCATCTCTGACTGCAGTCCCTTCCCCTTTCCTTTTTCCCCAGTGTAATCATTTGACTTTTCCCTCTCATCTTTGAATCCCCAGTATACGGTTTTCAATAATAGTTACTTGTGTTTATCCCATCTCTCGATTTGCTTGAAAGCCAAAAATAAGTCTTCATAGGGCATGTTATTTCTTTTTTACTTTTTGTTCCCTTTTCATTAATGATACCTTTTCCTCCATTTTCTGCCTTTCAGGTTGAACGAACATTGATTGATCAGCTTTAATTTATGTTTGCTCAGGCACTATGCTTGATGTTTTTGTCACTGTTTATTGTTGTCATTTAGTCACTAAGTCATGTCCAAGTCTTTGCGACCCCATAGACTGCAGCCTGCCAGTCTCCTCTGTCCATGGGATTTCCTAGGCAAGAATATAGGACGGGTTGCCATTTCCTTCTCCAGGGGATCTTCCTGACCCAGGAATTGAACCCACATTTCCTGCATTGGTGGGTGGATTCTTTACTAGAGCTGCCAGGTTACATATGTCCTTATATATATTCCACATATATGCTAACTTTAATCCTAAGAACCACGTGCAATGTAGTATCACAAGAGATGTTCAGTATCCAAATGCTCATTAACCTAAGGGATAGATGGAGAAGCAAAGGTTGCCAAACAAGAAACTATTCACTAGTGAATTCAGCACTTACAAAGTTAGGCTCTCCTCACTAATTCTGCTGATTAACCCTAGCTGTTACCCTTCCCATCCATGACAGCAACATCTTCCTCTGTTATTCTCTCGCTAATACAGTGCAAATACAAAATGAAACTGTAAGCCTTGCAAAAGATGTGAAACTTCATGAAGTCTGTGAAGGTACAGAATGGCTTTAGTCACTTGCAAAATTGTTGACAGAGGGGTATGTAACAGAATTAATGATGGAAAAAAAAGGATAGTGCCTCGGGCATTTAAAAGAAGAATAATTTGAGGAACGATAAAGAGAAGAGAAATTTGAGAAAATCATTGACGTTTTCAAAACAAAAATGACCTATATTCTGCACTCATGTTGTAAATTTCAAAGCTAGAGAGTGTTATACCACTGTATAATCACAAAAGGTATGCCAAGAAATAAAATTAAAGCTTGTAAGCAAAATCAGTAACTATCTTTTAATGAACTAATTTTCCTAAGTTTTAGTTTCATATTTCAGATTAAGTTACATTCAGCCTTTTATTTTTTTAACCATTTACCGTAAAATATCTGGACCTGTTTTAAATAGGTTCCAATACCAGTTATCCTTGGGTACTACCTTTCACGGCCAAGGTAGCATCACATTGCCTGGGTATTAACTCAGATATTACCTCCTACTCCATTCTTACTGTTCCTCTTGGGAGACCATATGTTGAAAATTGCTGGTTTTCCCTGTCTTCTCTCTTTTTCTTTGCACTCTTTTAGCCTTGGTTCACCCTTACGACTCCTGTATGTCCTGTTTCCCCTCTTTCTCTTTGCCTGTTTCCTGTTATTCCTTTGCCTCCTCACAAGTATCCTAACCTGGAGGCTTGTCCACGTTGCCTGGCCTGCCTTGCTCTCCTTTTTAAAATCTTATCATTTGGAACTCAGTGCTTAGTATTTTTTATTTTTCCCTCCTTTACTCAAGGTCTTTTTTTTTTTTTTAACTTTTTTCTTTCTTCTTTCATAACTTTTTTTGAATTTATGTTTCATTCTTTCTTCCAAATGGTTGCTTATATGTCTTCGCTCGTGGTGAGAAAGTTGATATTACCCAGAATCTCTGTGTACTGTGGAGATTCTTATTGCTAAGACTACAACTGAGATAAGACTTCCACACCCCTTCTTAGAGGAGACCCTACTTTCTGTTTTGCCCAGCATGTGTGTGTATTACATTGGCCATTTTATCTGGGCAGTTTCTACTATAAACCTCTGTAGGCTGGAATGCTTATTTCTGTCTGTCCATCTACTGCCAAAGGTTCTTGATTACTAAGAAGTGGATGTATACTAGTGAAATTTGGTTAGATGTTTAATACTGTAATACTGCCATAGTCAAAATCTTAAACTGAGAAATTTTTTAAACAAAAATACTGGGATGAATGTAGGAAGTGTTGGGGGAAAATCTATTCTTATACTCGGTCACACTCTGCTTTATAAATTTAAAGAAATATTAATTTAGGGCACAGGCCTTATCTACAGTTTTACATTAATTTATACAACACTATTTTTGATGGAGTAAGAATAGGTTTAGTCTAAATATGAAGAAAAGAAATTTGAGAGTCACTCTTCTATAAAGAAAACAAAGTCTCTTAAATGTTAAAACTAGGCTAAAATTAACATATGCAGTGTATGATAGGAACATTGTAGTTGGAAAATGAGCGATTAATAGATTTTCTCAGTTTTGATATCTCTGACTAGGGTGTAAGTGTGAATGTTTTTCTTTCTCCCAAATTGGTACATTTCCCTTTCATTATTTTTTTGTGTTGGTAAAAGGTAATTCAAAATATACTTTTTAAGTCTTATAAAAATGAAATCCTCATAAATCAGAGTTTTAGTAATCTCTTATCTATGATTTGGTGAAAAGTTTTTAAAAAATAAGCACTTTGGAAAAATGTCTGTCTTCATATCCTCATTAGGAAACTTCTCTTTAATTTTGTAGTCAAATCAGAAAATTAATGCCCGTTGGACCACAGAGGAGCAGCTTCTAGCAGTGCAAGGTATATTAAAGATAAGCAGTTATTGTTGTTAATAATTATTTAATTTGTCATGAAAGGTGACTACCATAGTTCTCCCCTTCCTTTAGAAGTGGATCAAGAAAGGGGTCTTGTGTTTACCATCCAGTGTTGGTGATCATGAACTCTGATTTATACTTGTGGATGTGATATACTGAGCCTGTGTGCATTTTGGGTCCGCATGTGATGCCTTCCCAGCACTAAATGAATGATGGTGATGACAGGCTTGAACAAGTCAGATGGTCTCTGGGTGCCTCTGCTTCAGTATTCCTGCAGTTGGGTTCATTCTTACTGTATCAGTCAATAACCCTTTATCACAAACATAAACTACTGTGTTTCTGGTTTCCCTGATTACTCTGTAGTTGATAATTGTCAGGTACTGAAAATATTCATGATGTGCTTAACTTTCAGTGTACCATAACTTACGTAAGAGATATGCCACTGAATGCTATAAAACCTGACTTTAAATATATCTATTTATACAAAAGAGAGACTTAATATATAGATATATATACATGTGCAGTTTTAAATGCAATTATTTGTAAGAATGCTTGGTTGAATTGTATGGCAGAAAACTTTTTGTACTATGAATACCCATGGGCAAATTGGAAGCACTATAAACTTGGATTTTCTTGTGTTTGAATTACTTAAGGGCAAATTGTATGTTGCAATTCAGTATTGTAGATTTGTTTTCCTTTTAAGATGAACTGTCTTTAGGACTGATAGTGTGGTTTAAGTTTGGTCTACAATTTGTTTCTTCTTGGCTGAGTCCTCTGTGTTAAGTATCCATGGCTTATAAATCTAGGTTAACTACTATAAGAGAGTAGGGCCCCAGTGAAACATACATCTTTAAAAACAGTTCCGAGTATTCAAACATAGAAAACATTTAACTCAAAAAATGTGCAAGTATCATTCGGATATGAGAATAATATAGTTAAAGATTGGTTAAGACTTTGCGGTTTGAATTAGAAGTAAGGATTCGCACCCAGTGTGACTTGAAAATGTACAGCAGGGTGCCAGTAGGGCAATGTCAGCCTTCCCTTTGGCCTGTGCAGCACAGCACAGTCATTTCATAAATAGAAATGCCGGATCCTGTGCAGGCAGAGCTGGACATGCATGTAGCCCATCTGTAATTGTAGAACTACATTTCTGAATGAGTCAGAACAAAAGTTGAATTAGTTGACAATGTTCAATAATAGCTCTTTGTAATGGACAATTTAAAGTGTTTATTAAAAATTATTTTTGACAACTGTCTCATATTTTTTTAGAATTATGACTTACAGTTCTAACATAGTTTTTTGGGTAGGTGTTCCTTTGATTTATGTTAAAGCCTGTTTCCATTCATGGTGGTAGCCTATAGAATTTAACCCCATTTTCCAGTATTTATTTTCTTAAAGATTAGTATACTAATCCTATACTCTCATATAAGAAATGATCACAGTGAAAGCATTTTCTGAGGAGAATTGCCTAGGAAGTCTGGATTAATCTTTCTCTGTAGATACAGAGAAAAGATTTGATACTATTCTACAGTACTACTTTAAGTGGTAGGATCCATCACATCTTATGACTGGGTTGGATACTGGATATTATGAAAAGCTGCATTCAAGAGAAAGACAATAGCAAGATTTACTTAAGAGAGTTGAGCTATATATGCAGACATTATTTCAGCTTATAAACATTAAAAGAATGGAGTGTTTCTAGAAATAATCAAACATATCCTCTCTCCTGAGGATATTCAGTGTTATTATATTGTTATGTTCATTTAAAAAGTAATCCTTGAATAAATTATATTAATGCAGCAATTTGTATGGAAAGATTCATGTTCTTAAGATTTTGAAAGCACTGTCAGTATGTTTATGTCTGTTTTTTATTTATTTAACTGTGAAATTTTTACTTTGAGTTTAGGTTTTTTGGTTTTGTCTTATGTTTTTTGTTTGGTCTTGTTTTTGTTGTATAAACTAAAGCAACTTAAAGGTATTTGTGTCTGACATAGTTACTTTAGGGAGAGTTAAAAAGTGTCATTTTTGCCTCATGTGCCCATATATTTATATAATGCTCAAAAGTGTGTCTTATAATTGTATAGTAATATCCCCTGTACCTGAGCTGGGTGTGGGTAAAGTACATAACTGCAGCTCTTATTTTAACATCTGTAATCCAGAAGTACTTGTCTTAGCAGGCAAATGTTTTTAGGTTTTTTTTCTTCTTTTTAATCTTCATTTTATGATAAACCTTTATATGATATTATTCCTTTGGCCACTTCAGTGATTTGATATTAACATGTTTTAATTTATATAGAACTTTAATTCAAGACATTTTACATACAGACTCTGATTCAACTTTGATTTGTTAATTGCTTTATTTTATCTTGCTCATACTTGACTATTGCAGTGACCTAGAGAGAGAAATGTTGACTCTTTTGTCACTAGTGAGCTCCACTATTAAATAAACTTTGTGTTGTAATTCTTAAAATCAAAGAAGTGTATTAAGTTCATATCCTAGAGCTTAAATACATATTTCCCATTTTACTTCCCATCTGCTCATGTTGTTGTTAACTAAGTACTAACCATTTAAATAGTAAATAAATATTTAAATAAATGTTTTTTTAAACAGTAAAATTTAAATAAATAAATAAGCTGTTTTCCCTTCTTTCTCCCTTACTTGGAAGGGGAAAAGTCATGCTTAGACCAGACAGGAGTGTCTGCCTTTACTTGTGTAATCTGTCACTTTATTATGTTAATTTCAGTGCTAGCTATGTTATGACTTCAGTAACATTCTTCAGGAATCCCAAATGGGATATTATAAATGCTGCTTTAATTTAATCCTCTTAAAATACTTATCAAGAATGGTACTTCTACAATTTATGTAATCTGTTTCAGTTTTGAGTATCTAAATTTTCTATTATAACAAATTAGTTAACAGTAAGACCAATTACAGTCTTCACATATTTAATAGGGAAATATCCCTGTTTGTAACTTGTGCCATATTTTTCCTAATCTGTGGTGCTTTTAGAAATTATCCTAAGATGAATCTTGATATTCATATAATAAACATTCCTTATTAAGCAAGAATTAAGAAAGGAATTTGATTCTGGTTGTATTTTTTTTTCATGTAAAATAAAACATTTATTAGCTGTTTTCAAAAAATAGCAATGATAGTCCAAAACATCTACTCTTTAAAATATATACGAGCAGAAGCATAGTATACAATATTTGACATGTTTAAGTTTCCTCTTAAATATATTCATTTCATAGTCATTAGTGGTTTAAAAAAAATGCTCCCAAACTAAAATATTGTGCTATATTAGGATAAATAGCATAACATTTTTTTTCTCTAATTTTATCAAGAAGTCAAATTTAATTTTTAGTGTCTTTTTTTTCTCGTATTTCCTGCTTTCTCATATGAAACAGGAAATGACAGAACTATGTTCAGATGAGTTATGCCTACAGTTAAATGTTACCTTCTCTCCCTGTAGTTTACACATTCATTCCTTTTTAGGAGAAATGGTGTTGCAAGTTTAGAAATTGTCTTCATTCTAATTTTATCTCCTACTTAAAAAAAAAAAAAAAAAGCTAGAATGGTCCCTAAAGTGCTAAGGGGGTGGGGGAGATTCAGCCTTTGATTAAGACCTAAGGGTTGTAACGATCCTTACATGATGCTTAGCACTTGAATGATCAACAGGAGGTGGAAATGGATTCATATTTCTCCTCTAAAAGGTACCTGTTTGGACTAGAGTTTCTTCTGTTATAGATGATATCACAAGAATGGAGGCTCAGAATATGCACTTGCTTCAGATAGTTAACGATTCCCAGTTCCCAGCATTTTGGGATGGAGTTTACACTTGTAGCAAGGAAGGTGGGAGGATTCAGAAGAGGAGGATGCGTGATTTTGACTTGTAGCCGTCGCCCGGATGCACCAGTCATTGTCCCACTGCTGTTGATACGTTTTTTACCTTTTTTAATAGGAATTCTTGACGAGATTTACAGGTGAAAAGAAATGCATGTTCTTGAATGGTTTGAGTTTAAAATTAATCTCTTACTGATAAAGACCTCACATCCCTGGAGTTTCTAAATGTAACTGTTATTTCAAAAAATAGAGTTTTGAAAAATTAATATTTCCTAATTATACTAAGTACATGCTCACTTTAAGAAGCAGAGAAAAATATCCGCCAAATTTTCATTACCTAGATCTAAAAATAGCTTGTCACTGTAATATTGGCGCTTTTTTTTTGTAGTCCTAAAGATTTTAAAAATAACTTTTTAAACACACTGAAAGCAGATTTATGATATCCTTTCTATCTAAGGAAAAGAAGTCTAAATACCACGTCCAGATTTGGGAAACAGCATATTTCAAATGCTCCTAAAGTTACTTGTCTTGCTAGTCAAAGCTCTAAATATATACTTTTTTTTTTCTTGGTTGGATAATATAGAAGAACATTAGTTGGAAAATGAAATGTCATGATAACACAGTATCCTAATGAGTTGTATTTATATGGTAATTCCCAAACAAAACTAAAAGTTTGTATTATAAAGATTATACAGTATCATCTGGCAGTGTAGAAGCCACGTTGTTTCACTGTAACTTTCAGAAATGTGGCTGAAAGCAATTTTCTCCTCTCCTTGGGAAATACTTAATTTCCCTCTTCCAGGGTTCTCTCAAGTTTTTTCCCCACTAAATTTTGAAAACTGACCTCTTGCCCTAAAAAGTGAAAGTGAAAGTTGCTCAGTCGTGTCTGAGTCTTTGCCACCCCATGGACTATACAGTCTTTTCTCCAGGCTAGAATAGTCTTTTCTCCAGGGTAGCCGTTTGCTTCTCCAGGGGATCTTCCCAATCCAGGGATCAAACCCACTTCTCCCACATTGCAGGGGGATTCTTTACCAGCTGAACCACCTGGGAAGCCCAAAGGTCACAAGTTTAGTTTTAAAAAATGGTTCAGATAGACCTAAGCCTTTTACATCTTAAGGAGGAGAGAGAAATTTAATCTTTTTCCTTTTGTTTAGAGATTTGAAAAGTATTCTGTATTTACTTGTTAATTCATAATGAGTGCTTAGATGATATTGACTTATTTACTTTTTGATACCTTTAGTGAATTGTCACTTAAAAGTGATAGAGACAGTACTTCCCATAAGGAAATCAAGTTACTAATTAGGAATAGATGTACTGTCATACTGTCTCACAGTTTTACTTTCTTTATTCATCCTGTGATGTGGGATATAATTCAGATCATAAAAATGTGTTTATTGAAAAAATCTATAAGTTGATCCATCGTTAACATACAGATTAGGGTTTTCAGGTCGTTAACGTTAGCATTCACATTTTGTGTGTTTCTTTTGCTTAGAATTTTTATCAAGTTGAACATTTTTTAAAGCATAGCAAAATTCTCATACCTATTTAATGATGAAATTGAAGAAATTTAAAGTTTTGTAGTAAGAACTTCCCAAGTTGTTTTAGCACTAATTCATATATATACATAAATATATATATGGGGGATCTTGTTTTTAATAAACTAAAAAAAGAATGGACCACCCTCCTCCCAGGTCCAAGTTGTAACTAAAGCAGCTCTGAGATCATAGATTGTTAAAGTAGTTGCTCAGCACTGCTACCTTGCTAGGTTGACTTCCGGAAGCCTAGTTGGGGATTCATCTGAAGGTGGAGTCAGTCCATTAAGTCTTCAGTTGGTTTTTCACTAGAGCTTGACTCGTTAATCAGCCACAGTACAGACAGAGGTGAGAATTCCACCTTCTCACCAAAATATGCTGTTGGTGACATCACTGGGAATGTAAAAATGATAAAGAAGTCAGCTAGGTGTGACTCTTGTAGCTTGGGAAAGAATAATAGAATAAAGCTCCATGGAGAAAAAAAATCAGTCATATTTCCTGAGTACTTCCTCTGTACTCAGCATTGTAGTAATGCTGATGGTGATTTGTATTCCATAGGAAAGTACTTTCCAACCTTGTTCACATCATGGCATACAGAGAAAATGATGAAATTTTTCATGAAACACTGAGACAGACAGATGAGGCTGCTGTCTGTCCAGAGGAGTCTGCCAAGGAGCTCTAGCTCTTCCACATACGGCCCAGGCATCCTGCAGACTTAAGGGCACTAATATCCAGGCCCACTTATTCTCAGGACGTGATTGATGATCCTTAGCCAGACTGCAGAAGTCTGCACTATGGTCTGAACCTTAAGACTTCGCAAAGTAGTTGATATGGAACAAGCATACACGAGTTAATAATAAACTTACCTAGGTGACTGAGAACCTAGGTGAGTTGAGGAAAATCCAGATTGTCTGAGTAAATTTCCTATAGGAAGTAGTTTTTGGTTTGGGACATGTAATTCTGGAAATGCAACAATATTAGTGACAAGGTGAAGTCCATTGAGCAAGGGAAAATAAAGTGGAAGATCCAACAAAAAAAAATAGGGTCAGAAGAGGGGACAGTTAGATAATGGAGCTTGACATGGGGGCAACTAAGTGGTATATTTTAGAGTATATTTTGCTGAACAAATGAGTGTTTGGAGGGTTGTAATATTGGCAGACTTAGAGTCATAGTTACTCTTAATGTGACTTCTTGTTAAGAATATAGAAGATCTAATCCTAGATTTATTTAAGTTTTCATTTCTAAATTTATGTGTTTAGTAGCTTTGGTCGTTTCTAGAATGTAAATTAAATCTGTTATGAAAATTAGTACACTGGTAGAACACTGTGTGTGATTTCCAATTAGTATTTGCTTCTCAGTGCAGCTGTCTCAAGTTGAGTTGCTGTTTTCTAGAGTACAAGTAGTAGAGAAGTACTTGAATATGTAGCTTTTGTATATGTATACTTTTAATATGAAATGACCTTGGGTTCTTATTGTCAGATAAACCCTCACTGGAGCCTAGTCACCATTAGAATTTATACTCAGTTATGAAGTTCTAACTGGAAATCAGCTCATGGATTTAAGAGAATATAAATTCATTTATGTTTTAAATGAATATAAAATAAAATATTATAAAGTTTAAGTATCATTATTACTCTGTTGTCATGCATGTGTCTTTCTCTTTGAGAACGGAGCAAATGAGCATAGTTTACAAATCCCGAACTCTGGATGAACAATGGGATAATAGTTTAATATGTCTGGCCTCCTACCCAGAATGTTCTAAGAGGAAGAAACTCCCTGTAGAGTCAAGCCTAGCAAATTGAATGCAGCAAGAGCTACTTATTCCCAAGTTTTCAATATAAAATAAGTGCAGAATTTAAAAACATGAATTGTATTCATGCTGGTTCTTTAAGATAATAGGTATATCATCCAAATAGGTATCAGTAAGAATATGTCTTGCATTTCTGCCAGTGTATTAATGTGCCCTTATGTTACCCTCTTATGTGTGATTGTATACATGTTAAGTTTATCTAAATCCCTCTATTTCTGGCTGCTTAGATTATCATAGACATCAGTATTTTTATTCTCCTTTCTCATCTCTAATTAATGAGTTACTGTTTTCTGGTATTTTAAAAAGCAGTTATCAAATTGTAAAATCAAAATTTTGACAGCTTTTATATTTTAAGCTAGGTGTATCTCTTTCTAGAACGAATAGGATGGATTTCCTTTAGAACTCCATAAGAGCAAATTATTATCCACCTGATTATGTAAAGTCACTTTAAATTCTGTAGCATAATTGACTATCTCGAGTTCATAAATCAAATATTATCCTACATTTAATTCCATAATTTTATATGTTAGGTCTTTTTATATAACTGAATGTACAGTCCTTCTTAAATTTAAGGTAGCAGTGATAAGCACAGTATCTACAAGTAGTCACCACTATAATGCTTTAGGCTACAGAGCATAGCTAGGAATCTGTCATATATACAGTCCTTAGGACTATTAGATGAGTTAAAATCCAACAGACTCTGAAAAATAGCTTTCCTTTTTTTGTCCATCAGATTGTGATGATTCTTATGTTTTTTTATGTTTAATTTCTTATCTCGGTTCTATTTGTTGGTACCTGATACGGATAGGCAAATAACTATGTAGAAGTTGGTGTTAAGATCAAAATCACAATGCTTTTCTTAACGGGGGAACCCTAAGACTACTCACTCAGTCCATTGAGGGGATAAAAGAGATGGCTCATTCCCATCCAGTTTTGTTTACAAACGATGTTGCTCAAATTTAGGTGACTGGCTACTAGGGAAATAAATGAATGTGGAATTGAGGATGGATCAAAGAATTCAATGCTTTACAATAAATGGACTGTATTTGAGAGTTCAAGAGAGGATTGGAGAAAATAACTGAGTATGTAAAAAATGGTAAGTTTCTGATTGTTCAGTTGAAGGCAAGTGGCTGGCTCGATGAAATGACATAATTGATAGTTTCCATCTGTGACCCTGATATCTTAGTCTCTATCTCAGAATTGAGACGTGAGCAGAGTTTATCAGAAAGGATTTTCATTGCTGGTATGTTGTGTGTGTGCGTGATGTATAGTACACACAGCTCTCCTTGCTGATCCTTCACAGGTGTATTATTTACTTTGCCTTCCAGGTGTCCGCAAATATGGTAAAGATTTTCAAGCTATTGCAGATGTAATTGGCAACAAGACTGTTGGCCAAGTGAAGAACTTCTTTGTAAACTACAGGCGTCGGTTTAACTTAGAGGAGGTATTGCAGGAGTGGGAAGCAGAACAAGGAACCCAGGCTTCTAATGGTGATGCTTCTGCTTTAGGGGAGGAGACAAAAAGTGCTTCTAATGTGCCATCAGGGAAGAGCACTGACGAAGAAGAGGAGGTGTGTTTGTGTATGGCATTTGAGCTAATATGAGCTGAGGAATCACCATTTCATGTGGTGTCCTGTAAGGCTAATTTGTCAGAGGACTAGCTGAACGAGCATGAAAGGTTGACAATACACTTACTCAGTGGTGCCTCTCTCGTGACTCTTGAGTCATAATGACACGCCAAGTTCTGATCCTAGAAGAATGGAGAGTGTATTGTTCTTTCATAAATTTATTTTTATTTCCAGTGTTAAGCTGTTTACTAATAAAGATGCCTGTTTGGTAGCTTCGTTGCTTTTTTTGGTTTGTTTTGTTTAAAATAAAAGAAGCTTGTGCTTCCAAAAAACACTGGTGTTATGTTTTTGTTTTGTTTTGATTTGTTTTGTTTTTCCTGTGACAGCCCAAACTATATTGTACTGACGTCCATTAGGAACTGTCATCTCATACGTTTATTTTTGTTTCCTCATCTCTAGGCACAGACCCCACAGGCTCCTCGGACTCTGGGTCCATCACCTCCTGCCCCGTCATCCACTCCAACACCAACAGCCCCCGTGGCCGCTCTGAACCAGCCACCACCACTTCTTCGTCCAACACTGCCTGCTGCCCCGGCTCTTCACCGGCAGCCTCCTCCACTCCAGCAGCAGGCTCGGTTCATCCAGCCCCGGCCAACTTTAAATCAGCCTCCACCACCTCTCATTCGCCCCGCTAATTCCATGCCTCCCCGTCTAAATCCAAGGCCAGTGTTGTCCGCAGTCGGCGGCCAACAGCCACCATCACTTATCGGAATTCAGACAGACTCACAGTCCTCACTGCACTAAAGTTCGATTGGACAGAGCTGCGGTAACTTCTCACCCACCACCACACCAGTGCTCCGCTGACTGTTGATGCAAAAGAGGGAAGAAGAGTCCTTCTAGATACTGAGGCTGCAAACTAATTCTGTGGCCAGTGGGCTCTCGTAAGTGGATGTGTAAGGAATTTTTTAGTTCACGCAACTAAAATGTTAAACACAACAGAAGGCCTACAGTTAGCCTCCTTTCTAGAGTATACATTCAGCGACATGATCTCGTTAAAGGAAGAGATTAAGTATTCTATTTACCAAGGTTTTTTTGTTTTGTTTTTACTGTATTTATTTTATTGAGAATCTTTATATTCCTGCCTCTTCATAGTCAAGGCTCTTAGTACAGGAATATTGACTTAGGAATTGTGAAAACTCCTTAAGTTTCATAAGTTAAGGATGTTCAACTATTTCTCTCTTTTTCTTTAATTTAATTTTTAACAACATTTTCCTATGTTAGGAGTGCAAGAATAGATAACCTGCATTTCAGATTTTGACGTATGTTCATTTAATGCATATTTAAGCAATTATAGCTGCATATCCCTTTTTTCAAAGACTTGCTTTTTTTTCTAAAGGAATTTAAATATATTCCTTTAAAAGAAAGCAATTTTATCAATTGCAAAGCAATTATATGAAACCACAAAGAATGTACTGAACCTACTAACCCTTTAACATACAGTTTAGGGTCCTAGTGCAAAGTCCTTGCTTAAAGGTCATTGACTTGCCATCTTTCAGTAGTAAGAGGATGGGAATAATTATTTTACATACAATGAGGACTTCATTTGTTAAAGTACAGTGTCTTTAAGTTCCTTAAAAATGGAGTTAATGCTTTTTTTTTTTTTTTTTAATGTTTCTAAATGCTATCTGCTTTTAACTAGTAGTTGCCTCCATTTGGGGACTTTAGAGGAGAATTATATTTTGTCAGTTATGTGGAAATAGTGGTTCTGGAAGCATTTATTTACAATACCCTTTTTGTGTTCTGAACTTTAAATTGCCCTCATACTTATTAATATGGTCTGCATTTAATATAAAAGATGTTTTCTTGATCAATCTCTATTGTACTATTTGGATACATTTGTGTATTCCTTGCAGCCAACCTGTACTCATGGGTTTGGTTTAGGGTTAAATCATTATTATTTCATAAAATAAATTTAAGGATTTGTTCTGTGTTATCCAAAGATACATCAGTATATTGTCACAATTGTGCTGTTAAAGTGCTGAGACCCTTTTTATAAAGAAACAAAAATTTCAGGTCTTCTCAATTCAACACAGAATCATTAAGCACCTACAAAGAATATTTTACAAGTGATAGTATTTCAACAATGTATTACTAATATTTTTGATACAATGATTTCATATTGGAATCATGACCTGCCTGTGCAAAGGGACAGATTGCTTAGATTGCTATACTAGTGGAACTGAAGATAAGTGTTTGCACATTCACAGTCTCCCATTTAGAGCTATTTCACAAAATGGTCAACATCGGAGGCCCTAGTTTATTTTTGAGATGTCATATATTCTCCAGATATTAGAAAAATAGTCCCTACCTTTGGCTATAAAGTGTTAAAGAGCTATTGACTTACATCCTTTAATTGGTTTTCCTTTTGAAGTTCAGACCATTTATTTCCGTAAGGACCTTAAGTTCTAACATAACCTAAAGACTTTTTTCAGGATGTGTTCTTTCTCACTGGATCATCTTGATTTAAAATTCTTAATATTCAAGAATTTATACTTATTTTTACTTTAATAGCCATGGGGACAGTTATATATCTTAAAGGAAAATATCTAAAGCATTTTTAGAAGTATTTAGATTGTCTCGCATATGTGCATATGTACAGCTTCTATTGTCTTGTCTCTTGTCAGTAGACCTTCAGTATACGGTGTGTGGGATATGTGAGTCAAGTTGGTCAGCACCAGCATCTGTCCAGCTGTTGAGTATATTGTGGTTCATTTAAAATCCATTCTATCCCAACCATGAGCAAAGGTGCTGTATCTGAGGGGTGTGCTGTGATTTTATTTCCGTACACTAGAGCACACAGTAGAAAATTCTTAGCTTCATTAGTAATATGACACATGTATATAGTGAGATGTCTTTATTGTGTGCTTTGCATATTTTGTAAATATTTTGCACGTCATTATTTTTCTTTTTTGTTTAAGCAGTGTTTGGCCTGGAAGAGTGATATGCTTGCTGCTTAATCAAAGGATTAAAGAGTTAAAGATGTCTATGTCTTCTATTTTTATATAATTTCATGTTGTATGAGAAATTTAGGACCTCTTCACTGTGAAATTCTAAATACTGATTTTTATAAAAAAAAAAAAAAAGCAAAACCTAAAAAATCTTTTAATGACCATTTCATTAATTTCAAGTTTTATCAGTTTAAAAAAATCTACACCCAAGTATTTTTTTCATTACCTACTAAAAATAAATCATGCTGTTGACACATCTGTTAATATTCATGAAAAAATATTTTTTCTATATGAGTTAATTCCAGTGTAATATTGATGGAGGTAAAGATAGGTTACTATTGAAACGTTTTCTGAGTAATCTTACAATAAAGTGAGTAAAATATAATGTAAAATAAAAATGAAAGAATGTCAAATTTTGTCTTAATATAGGCCTGCATTCTTTTTAGGAATAGATGTAGAGAACAAGCAAAAAAAAAAAAAACCCGACAGTAGTGATCTTCAGCTGTATTAAGAATCTCACAAGTACTTTGGTTAAAGTACCAGGTTTAGTTATTAAACACATTGTATTCTTTTAATGTTTCTTCCTCCTATGAAAAGAATGTTATCCATGAATATTACTAACTGCTGATCACTTTAACACTGGGGTGGCAGCATCTCCTCAAAAAGAATAATCTGACTTAGAACTCAAAGGAGGATCTCTCTCTCTCTCTCTGTGCTTTCCCAAAATAAACGACAAATACATTCTGATTCTAGGAAACAGAAGAAAATGTGTATTTTTTAACTTTGACGTTCATTATAGATACATCATTCAAAGATTACAGAGTAAGTCAATACAGAAAGAAAAGTTTGTGAAACCATGCTATATTATATAATGTCTACAAGAAACTACCTCATTGTTTTATGTTTGTGGTAGTACATCTCTGCTCTCAGAGAAAAAGTAGGTCCATGTAAGTCTAACCAACTTAAATCTTGATTAGCTGCCTTAGTGAAGGGATGTTCAGCAACAATAAATTTTAGTAACTGTGGTTTGAGGGTAAACATTAACAGGAGTGCTTCTGTATGTATACATGCTAAGTCGCTTCAGTCCTGTCTGACTCTTAGCAACCCTGTGGACTATAGCCTGCCAGGCTCCTCTGTCCATAGGATTCTCCAGGCAAGAATACTGGAGTGGGCTGCTGTGCCCTCCTTCAGGGGATCTTCCCAAGCCAGGGGTCAAACCCATGTCTCCTGTGGCTCCTCCTGCATTGCATTGCAGGTGGACTCTTTACCCCCGAGCCACTGAGGCTGTGTCTAAAAGGCCATGTGGCATTATCTTCCCTTTTGATGTTTTCAGAACACTTAAGGGAGAAACAATGAAGACCAGAAATTAGTGTTGGATTGAGATGTTTGCAAACTGTCGTTGCCAGATTTAAAGTAGGATATTGATAGGGAATGGATCTTTGTTAAGTGATGATCGAAACTTTACAATCCTAAAGCTGGAATTTGAATGAGCAGGCTCAGGAAAAGATGTTGGAAAGTAAAGTGAAGATACCTAGGAGTGGTCTTCACACTGTAAATGGCATAAAGAAAGGGTAATCTTCAGAATGCTTTATATAATGTCTTTTTTTTTTTTCTGAATCATTTTAAGAAAGGTTTAAAATCTATATAACTTAATCTTACTTAAATAGGTAAGGTACAACTACCAGTAACTAAGAAAATCCTGAATAATACCACAATACAAGGTATCTATCTATCACTGTCCAGAGCAGTTTTCATAATTGGCAGAATTTGACTTAAAAAGGCCTTTATTCTCAAGACTGTTTCAGTTCACAAGCTGTGCCTTTCCAAAAGAGAATTTGAAAAGTCAGAATCATTGAGGGATTTGTCACTTACATATAAAAAGAGTTGTCCCTCTACTATGGTGACATTTTTTCCAACTCCACTGAAAGTTACTTCACCTCTCTGTGCCTCAGTTTATTTTCTTCCCTAAATTTTGGTGAAATGACCAGTGCCAGGAAGCAAGAGAAGGTGCCACCAGCAGATGGAGACCAAAACTCACAGAATAAAAGAACCTCTCAGCTCCACAAAGGCAAAAGAGCAGGAAAACACTGACGTTCCCAAAAGGATCTGTAAATACCTCAAATTCAAGACAGGTATACAGAGCAGATTCCAAGGATTCATGCTTCCTGGTGTTCATGTCATTATGACTGGGCTGGACTTAGTGTGGACCAGACTTAGTGACTTAACTTCCGACCAACAGAATACAACAAAAGTGATGGTTAAGCTGAAAAATGGGGACTTCCATGTTAGACTTCTCTGCCTGCATGCTTCAATGGAGCAAGCTTCCATGTTGGAGAGGCCCTTGGGGCAAGGATCTGAAGCAAGCCCGGTGCCAATAGAAGGCACAAAACAGACTCTCAGAATAACAGTCTGCCAGGAACTGAACCCTGCCAACAATTATGTCTGCTTAAAAGTGGATCCTTCCCCAGTTGGACCTTGGGATGACTAGAATTCAGCCAACACCTTGGTTGCAGTCTATGAGAGGCCTTGAAGCAGAGAACTCAGCTAAGCTGTGTCTAAATTTAACAGAAACTGTGACAACACTGTAAAGTGTTGTGAGCTGCTAACTTTGGGGGTAATTTTTTTATGCAGCTGTGTGTGTTTGTGTGCGCACGCTAAGTCACTTCAGTTGTGTCCGACTCTTTTCGATCCCCTGGCCTGTAGCCTGTCAGGCTCCTTTGTCTATGGAATTCTCCAGGCAAGAATACTGGAGTGGGTTGCCACATCCTCCAGGGGATCTTTCCGACCTAGGGATCAAACCTAGGTCTCGCAAATTGCAGGCAGATTCTTCACCATCTGAGCTACCAGACAAACTGTTTCTGTGCAGCAGTAGAAACTAATACAAATGGACAAAGATACACCATCTTTACGATTAAAGTTGGAGTAACTAAATGTCAGACTTCAAAGCAAAGAACATTGTCAAAGATAGAGATGTTCACTGAATAATGATAAAGATGCCAATTCATCAGGAGGATTCCTGATAGAACTGCAAGAAGAAAAAGGCAAATCTGCCATTAAAGTCAGTAATTTCAATACCCATCTCTTAAGAGATGGTTGAACAGGAAAACCCAAAAATGAGTAAGAATATAGATGATTTGAACAACACTATCAACCACTTTTATGAAATTGAAATTTATAGAATATTCCACCCAGCAGCAGCAGAATAAACATTCTGTTCATGTACATGAAATATTTCCAAGAACAGACCATACTGTGTGCCATAAATAAGTTTTAATAAATGAAAAAGTGTTCAAATTATCCAGAATATGTTCTCTAGGTACGGTGGAACTGGGAATCACCAACAGAAATTGGAAAATCTTAAATCTGTGGAAATTAACTCATTTTTAAATAAGTTATGGGTCAGAAAATAAGTTACAAGAGAAATTAGGAGATATCTTGAGTTTGAGTAAAAACTATATAAAAATCATTGGCTACAGCAAAGTTGTGCCTAGAAGGAAGTTGATAACTTTAAATGTTTATATTATACAGGAAGAAAAAATCAGTCATTACAGTTTCTTCTTTTAAAGCTAGAAAGAAAAGGGTATATATAACAAAAGAGGAAATAAAAATCAGTTAAATAGATACCAGGAAAATAATAGAAAAAAAATCCCTGAAACCAGTAGTTGCTTCTTGAAAAGATCAACAAGATAAAAAGTCCTTCAGACAGAAAATGCATTAGATCAAGAAGAAAATTGTGGTAAGGCAGAAAATGCCACAATGCTCCTGCTCAGTTGCTTCAGTCGTGTCCGACTCTGTGTGACCCTGTGGACCGTAGCCCGCCAGGCTCCTCTGTCCATGTGATTCTCCAGGCAAGAATACGGGAGTGGGCTGCCATGTCCTCCTCCAGTGGGTCTTCCCGACCCAGGGATAGAACCCACGCCTCTTACATCTCCAGCACTGGCAGGCAGGTTCTTTACTACTGGCACCCCCTGGGAAGCCACCAGAATGTCTCCAGCCATTACCAAATGTCTCTCTGGGAGCAAACCCCTCAGTTGAGAATCATTGTAATACATTATATTAATAAAGGGAAAAGGCAAATGATCATAACAATGGACACAGAAAAGACATTTGACAAATCCAACACCCAATCATGATAAAAACTCCCAAAGAACTAGGAATACAAGAGAACTTCTCAACCTGATTGAAAAAAAAAAAAAAAAATCCACAAGAAGCCTGTAAGCAATAGCACACTTAACTGAATGCTTTACCCTAGGATTGGAATCCGCTAAGGATGACTGCTCTCATCATTTCTAAGAAACATTTTACTGTCAAGCCAATTCAATAAGGCAAGAAAAATAAAGGCTTACAGATTGGAAAGGCAGAACAAAAATTGTCTTTATTTGTAGATGACATGATGACATGTAGATGCTGCTGCTGCTGCTAAGTCACTTCAGTCGTGTCCAACTCTATGCGACCCCATAGACGGCAGCCCACCAGGCTCTGCCGTCCTTGGGATTCCCCAGGATTCCCCAGGCAAGAACACTGGAGTGGGTTGCCATTTCCTTCTCCAGTGCATGAAAGTGAAAAGTGAAAGTAAAGTCGCTCAGTCGTGTCCAACTCTTTGTGACCCCATGGACTGCAGCCTACCAGGCTCCTCCGTCCATGGGATTCTCCAGGCAAGAGTACTGGAGTGAGGTGCCATTGCCTTCTCCGACATGTAGATGACATACTAATAAACCTCTAAAGCACTTAAAGACTAATGAATTCAAGAAGGTGACAAGATACAAGATTAATATAAAATCAGTTATATTTTTATGTACTAGCAATGAATGAAAATAGAATTAAGAAAACAATTTTATTTACAATAGTATTAAAAACAGGGAGACCTGCCATGCTGCAGTCCATGGGGTCACAAAGAGTCAGACATGACTGAGCAACTGAACTGAACTGATTAAAAAGAATATCTAAGAATAAATTTTACCACAAATGGGAACAACCTGTTCACTGAAGTACATTAAGTAGTCCTGAGTCAAACTAGAGAAGATCTAAATAAATAGGAGGGGGAATCACATACCACATTCATGAATTGGAAGACTTAATATTGTTAAGGTGGCCATTCTTCTCAAATTGACATATCTTCAACCCAATCCCTATCAAAATTGTAGTAGACTTGTTTTGTACCAATTAATAAGCTAATTCCAAAATTTATATAGTAATGCAAGGAGCTAAGCCAGGAGCCAGGAAACTTTTTCTCTAAATGGTCAGACAGTAAATATTTTAGGCTTTTCAGTCTCCACTATCCTTGTTGCAACTGTTCATCTTTACCAATGTAGTTCAAAAACAGTCATAGAAAATGCACAATGGACAGGTATTGCCATATGTCAATAAAACTTTATTTACAAAATGAAGTGGCAACCTGGAACTTGGACTAGCCAAAAAATTTTTGAAAAAGAAGAAAAACACGGAGTGACTTAACCCTAAGTGATTTCCATACTTGTCACAAAGTTGCAGTAACGAAGACAATGTGAAACTGGTGTAAGGATGGAAATATAGATCCGTGGGACAGAGTCCAGAAATCACTCACAAATGTTTGATCAGTTGATTTTCAGTGAAAGTGCCAGGGTAATTCAATGGCAGAAAGGGTAGAATATCTGTATGGAAAGAAAAAAAAAAAAAGTTGTGTACAAAAATTAACTTGAAACGGATTATATGCCAGAGTGTATAGCCTAAAACTATAAACTTTTAGGAGAAAATATGTAACCAAAAGCATGATCTATAACAGAAAAAAAAAACTGACAAACTGGATTCTTCAAGATTTTAAAAGATCTTTTCAAAGGATGCAACTAAGAAATTAAAAAGGGAAGTCGTTTGACCATGAGAAAATACTTACAAAATATAAAGTTTAAAAGATTTGTACCTAGAATACATATGACCTCGGAACTAGACAATAATAACTCTTACAAGTCAATAAGAGAACAAAAAATAAGAGGCAGAAGATTTGAATGGACATTTGCCAAAGAAGATAGGCAAACGGCAAATGAACACCTGCAAAGATGTCGTTCGTCACAAGGGAAATGCAAGGTAAAGCCACGAGGTACATATAACACCCACAAGAAGGGCTCATTAAAAAGACTGATGATATCAACTGTTGTCATGGATGTGGAGAAACTGGAACTCCCTCTACATAGCTGTTAGAAATGTAATACGCTGCAGTGATAAGCCACTTTGCGAAACTGTTTGGCAATTTCCCACAGATTAAATGTACAAGTACAATGCAACCCAGTAATTTTATTCCTAGGTCTACCTAAAGAGAAAGAAAATTTATGTCCACACAAAAACTAGTATTCAAATATTCATGGTGGCATTCTTTTTTTCTTTATCATTATTTATAATAGCATAAAGTTGAAAATAATCCAAATATCAATCAGTTGATGAATGGATAAACAAAATGTAGTGTATCTCTACAATGGCATACTATGCAGCAATTAAAATGAAAAAACTACTGATGTATGCAACAAAATGGATGAACCTCAGAAACATTATGCCAGTTGACACAAAGTGCAATCTATTTATTTGCAGAAAATTTCCAGAAAATACAAACCTATAGAAACAGGAAGCAGATTGCTCTTGCCTTAGTCCAGGGCTGGGAGCAGGGACTGACCCCCCAAGAGGATACAAGGGGTGATGAATTTGTTCTAAAATTTCATGATGGTTATGATTGTATAACTGTATACATCTAATGAAATTCATTGACTGGGTGAATGGTATTGAAAATATAATAGTAAAGTTGTTTAAAAATGAGAACAGTACAAAACAAAAGTATGTGCAGGGATCCCAGTGCTTCCATAGTGAGAGGCCCCATCTGGCCCACAGAAGGATTTCTCAGTTCACGGGGGCAGGTCACATAATACTGAGGTGTGGCTGAAGCTAAAAATATTTGACTTTGTCAGATTTTCCCAGGATAACCCCTTCCTCAGCTTCTGCCTTTCCTTATTGATTCTTCTGTCCTGTTTTCTATAAAACAGAGGATATGGTCAACAAGGTTTACACAAGTGTTTAAAATCTCTTCACATAGAGTAGCCGCAATTCTCAGAAAGAAGAAATATTTTTTTAAAAAATCTTCCTTGTTACTAACTTATTACAAAGTCTAACAAAACCAAATCATGCCAGTCAAACCCCTGATCTTACTTCATACTTCCTAAGTGTTAAATAATAACCTTAAAACCTATAGTTTAATGTCTTACAGGGATTAGGCAGAGTTAATACATTAAAATGTCTTTCTAAGCGCTGATGGGAATTTGTATGTGTGAATCTTATTAAAGAAAGTGTCAAAATGGACAGAATCCACATTTAGCCAAGCATACGATGAAGACTGGAGAAGGGAATGGCAACCCACTCCAGTATTCTTGCCTGGGAAATCCCATGGACAGAGAAGCCTGGCGAGCTGCAGTCCATGGCGCTGCAAAGAGTCAGACACGACCGAGCAGCTAACCAGTGAACAAGAACAACGATGAAGACAGCAGGCCTAATTTTAAAATAATAAAAATCTCATTTCTCCTACAGAACAGAGAGGGGAGTGGGTCAGTGTGTGGTCTGAGTGGAGACCCCCGGAACAAAGACAGAACATACAGGTACAGTTTAAGTCTGTTTTCCTTAAGCTGGTGGTGAACCTAGAGCAGAACTCAGTGACGCAAGTAGAGCAAAAGAAGTGCAGGCCTTTCTTGAGCTACTAAGCCAAAAGAGCAGCTGCTGGAGGCGTGTATTTAGATGTGCATTCATGCCAAAAGCCGCATGTGAATTTTTATAGCGGCTTTTATTCATAATTGCCCAAACCTGGGAGCAACCATCAGGACTGGGAAATCAAATCATTTCTGGGGGGATCTTCCCAACCCAGGGATCGAACCCAGGTCTCCTGCATGGTGGGCGGATTCTTTACCAGCTGAGCCACAAGAAAAGCCCAAGAATACTGGCGTGGGTAGCCTGTCTTCTGCTGACTTCTCCAGCAGATCTTCCCGACCCAGAAACTGAATTGGGGTCTTCTGCATTGCAGGCAGATTCTTTACCAACTGAGCTATCAGGGAGCAACCAAGATGTTCTTTCAGTAAGTGAATGAATAAACAAACTGTGATACATCCAGACAACAGATGTACATCTGGGAAAGGAGTTTTTTAAAACAATTAAAAATTGTTGCCTGGGAAATCCCATGGACAGAGAAGCCTGGTGAGCTGCAGTCCATGGCGTTGCAGAGTCAGACACTGAGGTGAAGTGAAAGTCACTCAGTCATGTCCGACTGCAACCCTATCCCGCTTCTCTGTCCATGGAATTCTCCAGTCCTGGTTGAAGCCCCCGCCCCCAGCACTCCCTGCCTCTCTCCCTGTGGTGGTCAGCACACTGACAAGCAGAGTCAGTGGGTAAAAGCTATTTGATGAAAGCAAAGGGACCACATATCACTGGATCAAGAAATTAAATACCACAGGCATGCATTCACTTATTGTCTCAAGGCAGGACTTGTTTCAAGGGCAGGGAAGCATTCTATGTGCCCAGGACCCTGCGGTTTTGCTTTTTGCCTGGGAGGTGTTTTGCTGCTGTCTATCTCGCTTTCCACATGTGGTTCCGTTGCGGGCAAGAACTTTCCATTGTAACTTGCAAACGATGTCAGACGTGCAATCTATGGCCCAAGGACAGGATTTTTCCTCCTTATCTTATCTTAGCGATCTCTCCATGATAGAAGGTATGACATTTTACCCTACTCTAACTAACCCACAATATTGATCCCTCTGCAGAAAGGGGCAGCCCGAGGAAAATAATGCATCCATCCATCATTCCAGCAGGTGGCGCCCTCTCCACTCCATCCTCATTCCGCTGACAGCCAAGGCTGCAATTCCATATCCTTACCAATTTACCTGGCAAATTAAACAGCTGAAGGCCAGGTCTGAAGTCGGGAAGTAATTTTAGGGTGCTTAGAACCTACCCAGACTAAAAGTTTATCCCTTCTGTGCAAAAATTTAGTGTATAGTCCAATCCTGCCCTTATTTTTGTAGATGAATTTAGCTTGAAAACTGGATTCTGTTTAGAATACTGCAAATATTTTGAGAACACTAAACCAGCTAAAATTAATCTCCTCAGCTGTTTTGTCTGATGTCACATCAACCAGTTTTTTGAGGGGCAATGTGTTGTACTGACTGAAGTGAAGTGAAAGTCACTCACTCATGTCCGACTGCAACCCTATCCAGCTTCTCTGCCCATGGAATTCTCCAGGCCAGAATACTGGAGTGGGTAGCCGTTCTCTTTGCCAGGAGATCTTCCCAACCCAGGGATTGAACCCAGGTCTCCTGCCTTGCAGACGGATTCTTTACCATCTGTGCCAAAAGCCCACAAGAACCAGACTCCCCATATTCAAACCCCACCTCCCCCAAAACTAAGAATTTTACAATTTGGGGCAAAGTGTTCAAGAGATGAGCTTTTCAAACTGTAAAATAGGGCTGATGATTAAATGGGTAAATAAAGATAAAATACTGAGCACAGTACCTGGTCTATAATAAAACTTAATATGAGCTATCATCTTCTAATGTTTGAGTGTGTTTCTACTATTTAGTGTGTATTTATGTCCTTTTCTTCCCATCCATCTTCAAGGTCCTTGAGGAGAGAGATAATGTCTCCTTCATCAGCTAGGTCCCAGGATTGGTTTTCTCACTTCTCCCAGACACCTTGCCCAGGGCTATGTGATCAACAAGGGGAAGTGGGAACATGTCCTTGAGTTTTGACTACCATCTATCTGAAATTCCTCTATCTTCCCACTGAGACTCCCAGCCCTGGAGTTATGTGGACTCCCCTTCCCACCACTAAAAGATTCACTTTCTATCCCAGAGTCTGATCTCATCATATTTAAAGCTTGGATATCATTCTTGAGACAAATAGGCTGCTTTATTCCATTGATGGGCAAGAGGGATGGAGGGAGACAATTGAATCATATTTAGTAACAGTACCAGGGCCCTAAGCATACCTGCATATATGCATTCAAGACACTGTGTTTTTAGCCAGTGAAAGGAGATATAAGCTTACAAAAGCATATTGATTTGTAAGCATCCTGGGGAGTGTGGGGGTGAAGGGTGTACCATGAGAAAGGAGGTGCGTGAAGGCAGGCATAAGTGAAGATGACCACAGGCCCTATCTATCCATGAAATCGTTAATCTGACTTGCCAACCAAAAGGTTTGAATCTGGATTTCTGGCTCTTGTTGAAAAAGAAGCAATCAGATAAGGACAGGCTGGCAGGGAGCCTGGCTGCTCCTCTAGACTCCACACATGGTCTTCAGTGCAGCGATGGTGTCCCCTCCCCTTCCCCCTGACTACAACTTTCACCTCTCTCCTGTGTGTTTTCTGCCTGGCTCCTGTGCATATCTGAATAGTGCCTGTTATTATTAACCCTCTTTGGTGAATAATTGAAGCTCAGGCAGTTGAGTAAATTTCCCAAGGTTGCCTAACTGAAAGTGAAGGAACTAGAATCGGAATTAGGGCCCATTATATTCTAAAATCCATGATCTTCATGCTCCATCAACCTTCACAGAGGAGATTTATGTGGAACACAAATATCAGTTAGAACATATACTCGGGGAGAGAAGTGGTGTAAGAGTCTGACACTGGGGAGTAGGGAGACGGGACTGAGGAGGAAGCTCTGGCGCTTGCTGGGTGCTACACCGCGGGCATATCACCTCATGTCGCCTCTCTGGCATCGGATGGGTCATGTGTAACATGAGCATGCCCAGGCCTACTTCACAAAGTTTCTAAGATCACAGGAGACGTCTGGAGAGTCCTAGGTACAATGGCAAGCCCTACAACTCTAAGGGATTGCTGGGCCAGCAAGGAGGGGGCTGGCAAATTGGTCCTGTTGTAAAGGAAGGTCAGGAGGGCTAGATTTGAACCAGACCTCTGGTGGCTGAGATGTTAAAGAATCAGCCTGCAATGCAGGAGACCCGGGTTTGATCCCTAGGCTGGGAAGATTCCCTTGGAGAAGGGAATGGCAACCCACTCCAGTATTCTTGCCTGGAAAATCCCACGGACAGAGGAGCCTGGCAGGCTAAAGTCTGTGGGGTCCCAAAGAGTGGGACAAGACTGAGCGACTAACACACTTTCACGAAGGGAAAGGAAAGAGAAGTCAGTCGTGTCCGACTCTTTGCGACCCCATGGGCTGTAGCCTGGAATTTTCCAGGCAAGAGTACCGGAGTGGATTGCCATTGCGTCAAAATACGAAAGGACTGGTTGAGCTTAGTTGTCCCTGATTGAAGGGTTAAGACGAGTACAGTTCAAATGCAGCCAGGGAAATCAGAGATGACTTCCTTGTAGACACTCAAGATTCGAGGGAGGGTCGGCTAGGTTTCCAACTGGCCGGTTTTCTCCCAGTCTCTCAGCACCCCGCCCAGCACCTGCCTGCGGTCCGCCCTCCCTGGGGGCCCGGCGCCCCCGCCCGCGCTCGCTCCTGGGCCCCCCAGGCCCCGCCTCTCCGGGGCCCGGGCCCGCCCCCCTTCCTCGGCGGGCGGGGCCCCGCAGCTGGGAGCCGAGCCCCTGCTTCGCAGCCGCTGCCTTGGAGCAGCCAGGCGCCCTCCGAGCGCCCGCGCGCCGAGCCCAGGTGAGTCCCGGTGGGTCGCCGCGTTGGGCCTGAGGGAGCACACCGAGCACCGCTTCTCAGCGCGTCGCGATGACTTTGAAACCGAAAACACATCGGCGGCAGGAGTCCGGCAGCTGCCTCCCCGCAGCCCGGCCCCCGCTCGCGCCCGGCGAGTCCCCGACGGCCGCGGCGGGTGCACGCGAGGAGGCCCAGGGGCCCGGACCCCGGGTCGGGAGAAGCCGGCGGGGCAGGTGGCCCCTGATGCGGGCGAGTGGGTGCGGTGTGTATTGGGTGGGGGGCGGTTGGGTTCCGCGGCCCGGAACGAGTTTTCTGAGCAGAGAAGGGGTATTCCGAGGATGGAGACTGGGGGTCCCGAGCTGGGGAGCGCCTCCAGGGCGAGGGTGTCCACTCCGCGGACCAGAGGCAGGTCGGGGTGCAACGGGCCGGGGAAGGACTTTAGGCGTGCCTGGCACGCGTGCCTGCAAACCCTTGTCTTCCCGCATGGCGCCGTGAGGCATCCGCTCTTTCCACTTTTGCAGGACCTTCCAGCCAGAATATTTTAGAATGAAGCTTAAATACTGGCATGCGTGGAACCTCAGGGGAGCCGTTCGATTGGGCGTGCTCATTTAGAACCACCCTCACCCCCAGCCAAGGAGAGCTCGAAGGGGTCTTGCAGGAAACCAAGACTCAGGTAGGAACGAGTTGCCCAGGGAACACCCAGAGAATTCGTGGAAACTGGGTTCTCCACAGCAGATGGCCTCGCCCTTGTTACTGCTCTGCAGGGTTTTGGCACTTCTGAGAATTCTCAGTGAATTCTGGGGCCGCTGCTCTTGCTACTAACCCCCCAGGGTGTCTCCTCTGACTCTCTGGGCTGTTTCTGCCCCCTCCTGCAGAGTTTCCATATTTGGCTATTTCAGATTTACTTTCATCAGAAGTCAGTTACCTCGCAGTGACGGTACCCAGGACTGCTAAGCGCTCGCGGTGGGGTTGGTGAAACGAGGCGTGGCTCCCAGCCGGGACTGTCCCCTGCGCACCCCACCCTCCACAGCCCCGGGCTCTGACCCGTGTCCCTTCCGGACAGGCCTCTAGTAACCAACTGAATTCAGTAAATATTTATTGGGCACCAGTGCTGGGTGAGAAGTGGGGAAGGGCCAATGGAATACATTCCTTCTTTCAGAGATACTTGCATTTTGAAAGGAGACATAAAATGAAAAGAAATTGGTTGAAGTGCTTCTGGGTATAGAACAGTTCTGGGGAGCGGGGGTGAGATAATTTTAGGCAGGGAAAGCCTGGGCTAGAACCTCTCAAATGGAGCATGCAGCTGCCTGCCTTGCCTTCCCCGCCTTCCCCACAGACAGCTGCAGACAGGGCTGTTAGCGCGATTGATGGTTTGGATGAAAACCTTATCATCTGAACACTCTCACCTCCAACTTCAATTTGAACAAGGGAGACAGACGTTGCTGCAGAAGAGATGAAGGTGCATTGGAGGCAGAAAATGTCCAACCTTTATTTATCAAGGTTGTTGTTGTTGCTGTTTTGGTTCTTGTTTTGGACTCGGTGGAATGGGCTGACCCTCAGATGCTGGAATCTCTCTCTCCCTGGGTTCTGGACACTGGGAGAAGAAAGCCTTCTGTCTGAGCCAAACTGCGGAAGCCCTGCCAGAGGGATGGTGGTGGAGGGGGAGACTTTCTCCGGTCCTCTGGGCTGAGGTCTGAGGACAAGCAGGGTTTCCACTGATCCGCAAGCATCATCCACCCGGCCTGGGTGGCAGAGTAGTGGAAAAACTATGGAAAGGCGATGGGGTCCCATTCGCTGGAAGTACTTGCTGTCACCACTGGAATGATTGCAGAGAGAGGGGGCTGGATGTCTGTGAGTCAGTCCCATCAGGCCAGCCTGAGAAGCAGACCTTCCGTGATTATCTCAGCTTTATTGAAGAGGACCCTGAAGGAGAAATATGAAAGCCTTGCTCATAAAGCCCTTCCCCTTTCAAAGCCTTTCCCCATTGCTCTGGGCATTTTGTTCTCATTTTGTCCTCCATGATACCCTTGAGAGTCAGGCCACAGCAGGATTATTGTTCACATGGCCCAGATGGGGAGGGTGAAGCACTGAGTGAAATAACCCTTTGGGCACCACTGCTGGGTGAGGCCTGGGTCTCCAAGGACTGTGGTTCCTCTGCCCCAGGCCCCTCACCTTGGTTTCTCAGAGCTACATCCACCCACCTCCAGCTCAGTGAGGGCTAAACAAGGGGAGGTGCCTGCATGCTGCCGCGCTTGGTTGCCTCTGACTCTTTGCGACTGTAGCCTGAGGACTGTAGCCCACCAGGCTCCTCTGTCCCTGGGAGTCTCCAGGCAAGAATACTGGAGTGGGTTGCCATTTCCTCCTCCAGAGGATCTTCCCAACCCAGGGACTGAACCCACATCTACCCAAGTCTCCTGCACGGTAGGTGGATTCTTTACTGCTGGGCCACCACGGCTTCCCTGGTGGGAAGAATCTGCCTGCAGTGTGGGAGGCCCAGGTTCGATCTCTGGTTTCAGAAGATATTCTGGAGAAGGGAATGGCAACCCACTCCAGTATTCTTGCCTGGAGAATCCCAGGGACAGAGGAGCCTGGCAGGCAAGGAGTCAGACGTGACTGAGCAACTAACAAGTGGACTCAGACTCTGATCATGCCTGGATGATCTGTTTCCGGTAACACAGAGCAAGTTTTCCTGGAGACTCTGCCCATGGCATGAACAGATACCACCTCTGTTAGTTCCACCTCCGCTAGCAAACTCAGGGTGAGACTCAGGGTATCTGGTCTTGTTTGTAGCCTGGCATCTAGCACAGAGGAGGACTAAACAGATGCTGGCATTGAATTCAGTGGAAGTGTGTCTCCCTTGGGCTTCGAGCTGCCGGGGTCCAATGGCTGAGAAATGCATCCTGGGTGGGGCTCTGGAGACACTGCGCTGCCAGCAGGACTCATCTGCACCCCGAAGTCAGCATAGCGCCGTCCAGTTGACAAATAGCTGTCTCACCTGCTGAACCACTCATCGCCTCGCCAAGAGCAGGGAGAGGCAGCTGCTGTCCTTGTACATTACCAGGCTGCAAGCTGGGCCTCAGACGTGACTTCAAACATCTCACAGCACGTGGGGAGTGGCCGGGACCCCAGCCCATGTCTTCTGACTCTAGTTCATGAGCTCTGATAGTTTTGTGGCTAGAGGAAACCAGGATTCTGGGCAGGAGGGTGGGGGGACCCAAAGAGCATTCATCAAAGTTTGCCTGACACCTCTGTCACCCATCCGGGTTCTTTAATAAGAGTCAGGAGACCAGGGCAGGAGGGCAGCAGCTGAGGCCTCCTCTGAACAGCAATACCTGTTCAGATGGTGGCTTTTCCCAACGTTCCTCTGGGGCAGGAGCTGTCACCCCAGTAGTGTTGTAGGTGGGGTGTGTGTGTGTGTGTCGGGGAACAAGCTGCAGGGCAGAAGTCACCCCCAGGGCTGCTGAGGCCAGAGCCAGGCTACAGCGTTTGCTGCTTTGCTCAGAGTGAAACTGCGTTTGGAGGGCCAGACAGCAACCGTTCCCCTCGGGTCCCCAGCAGGCCTTGTCTTGTGAGGAAGTGGGCTGGAGGGCCAGGGGGAAAATAAAAGTGAAAACACTCAGCGGTTCTCATAGAAAAATTCAAAGTCCCTTTGCGGTGACAGTGATAAGTCGTTTCTGCCCATTGGCACCTGGAGGCAGGCAGTGGTACATACAGGTGGGGATGGGGCTGTAGAGAGACCAGTGTGCAGCCAAGTGTTGGCGCAAGTCCTGTGGCCCCGGAGGTGACTGAGGGAGCCCAGGGAGCTCCCCGCCCCAAGGTTCGCGTTTGCGGGAAGGAGTACCCAGCTCACTTCCTTCCAGGAGAGCCTCACGCCTTTTTTCTTGACCCGCGCTCCATCATCACCTCTCTTCTCCAAGCCAGAGCATCCCCGAGGTTTCCTCTACAGCTTTTTTCTCTCTCGAGGAAAAGGAGCTCTCTTGACCAGCGGGAGGGCACCTTCTCCATCTACACCCCCGATCCTGCCCTTGCCTCTCTTGGAGACAGAGACAGACCCACTCCCTTCATAATTCCCTGGCCACTGACTCCTTCCCCTCTGCCACATGCTCCGTCTCTGTTAAACAGGACCCCACGCTTCCTCGTCCTTTCACCGACCAGCTTCTGGAAAGAGCAGCTGGCACTCGCCCTTGCCCTTGGCGTTCTCTTCCTCATCAGCTCCGTGCACCTGCCCCGCTGCCTGTGTTGCCCTTTGCAGGCTTCCAGGGCTGCTAATCCTCAGTCGCCAGCCTGCTCTGCAGCTGCTGCTCGGCTCCTGGAAGGGGGCTGCACTGTCCCCACTGATGTTTCCTTCCTTAACCTGGAGCTCCTTGTCCTCTTCCCGCCCTGAGCGGGGCCACGGCTGTGTCTTCTGGCTCCCCTGGAGCCCTGCAGTGCAGCCAAGGTTAACCAGCGCTCCCAGGGAAAGGCTGATCAAGTCTCTGCCTCTCAACTTCTTGGCCAGTTCAATTTGTGATGTTTCAGGAGCCCCTTGGGCTTCCCTTGTGGCTCAGCTGGTAAAGAATCTGCCCACAATGTGGGAGACCTGGGTTCGATCCCTGGATTGGGAAGATCCCCGGGAGAAGGGAAAGGCTCCCCACTCCAGTATCTGGCCTGGAGAATTCCACAGACTGTGTAGTCCGTGGGGTTGCAAAGAGTCGGACACAACTGAGCGACTTTCACTTTCATCGGAGCCCCTTAGACACTCACCCAAGGCCCCCCTTCCCCCGTGTTCTCCCTGACCTGACAGACATCCCTGCTGGGCCCTCATCATCTCGTCCCCGTCTCCAGCCCGTCCTGACCTGCTGTCTTTCCCTGGGGCTGCTGCCTGAGTTCCCCGGTCCAGCCCCCTCCTTCCTGTGATCCCTGAGCTGTCCGTCTGTCTTCTCTCCACACCGCTGCAGGGGGGCCTCCTTACTGCAGAGTCTAATCAAGACCTACTCTTTCCACTCACCGCGTGGTAGAAATAGTGTGGACTTCAGATCTGTTATTTATGACTTGCCAGTTGTCGTATGGTTGGGGCAAGTTGCCCAACTTCCATGAGTTTCTGTATTCCCACGGGTAAACAGAGATAGTAATGTCCCCCACTTGGGGTTGCTGGAAGGATTAAGTGAGCCAATTATATACACAGAGCCTAGTGTCTGGCAAGTATTCAACAAAGCTGGGTTTCTTCTTTTATGTTTTCGGCTGCATAGGGATTTGTGGGGTCTCTGGGGAGGTGGAAAATGTTTGTCTAGCCTGAAAGCATTCAAATTTAAATTAAAAACAGAGAGCACAAGAGCTGCCACGTGCCAGGGTAGACCATCATTTAAACTAGCCTACTGCTTCCATTCTGCAGTCTCTAGACCAGGCCAACCTCAAGGGCCAGAGTAGGCGAACCTCCACGGGGCAGGGCATGGTTGTGCTGAGCCCACAGCAGGTAGAGGGCAGAGAGTGGGTCTAACAATCCCAGATAAAAGGAGGCCCAGCTCCAGGGGTGGATATCAAAGGGAGATTTCCAGTCCTTGAGAAAGACTCGTGGGCAGAGCAGTGCAACTTTGGAGGCATAATAGTGCTGGGCAGCGAGGCAGCATGGGGACCCAGCAGAAGAAATAAAATGGATTTGGGAAGCCAAATACAGGCACTGGCTTGCTCACCAGGAACAGAGCCGTCACTTCAGTGGAATCAACTGTGAGGTCAGAGCAGATTGAGGAGTGAGTCGACTTGGGGCCAAACTGCCAGCCAGACCCCTCTCTGTGCTCCCTTCCTAAGGGGGTGGCTCGGGACAGCCCCATCTGTGCCCTGAGCCTCCATTAGAGGAGCCCTTGATGCTGGAGGATGGAGGTGGGGGTGGGCATGGAGTTAAGCTGAGCTAGTCATGAAAGTCTGTCTTTTGCCTTCAGGATGTGGGGACTCTGAGAAAGAGACTGGGCAGATATCCCTGATACAACCTAAGATAACGTCCCATGCTTCCCTGGGTTAAAGGCAAAAAAGTGAAGGCTTGAATGCTAAGTAGATGCAGAATAAAAGAAATGACTTAAGCAACTGGTGGGATCATTCCAGGAAGCCCCTCCTGAAGAATGGGAGGACGGAGGGCTGGGAGGAGGCTGAGGAATACTGGGCTGTGGGCAAAGGCGTTTCTGCAGGACATAGGAAGGAATGTGTGCTCAGTGGGTCTGACTCTTTGCGACCCCGTGGACTGTAGCCCCCCAGGCTCCTCTCTCCATGGGATTTCTCAGGCAAGAATACGGGAGTCAGTTACCATTTCCTCCTCCTGGGGATCTTCCCAACCCAGGGATCAAACCCTTGTCTCCATTTCCTGCATCTGCTGCATTGGTGGCAGATTCTTTACCACAAGCCACCTGGGGAGCCAGGTGAATAGTTGTTCTTAATGGAGGGAAAGTAGATTATTCTAGAATGGATTGATATTGAGGTAGTTGTTATAGAAAAACACCCAATAATTGGGGATTTGCTGCAACCTCTCCATAGCGTTCCCACAGACCTTCCTCCAAAATGTCCAGTGCCATGTATTTGCTTTGGATGGGCACATGGTACACTCTTTCAATCTTTCCTCGATGCTGACAAAAATTCCATATGCATGAGTTCAGTGGTTCACTGACACTGGATCTGTCTAACAAGTGTGACTTCTATAGCCCCTATCTCTTCCACCTTGTGACTATATTGCTGGGTTACGCTGGGTTGAACAGCTGCAGGGCCTTGTCAACTAAAAAAAAAAGATGCACAACCTGAGAGCTGTGACTTCCCTTTTATTTGGGGCAAATTGAGGACTGCAGCCTGGGAGACAGCACCGCAGATAGTTCTGAGAAACTGATGCAAAGAGGTAGTGGGGGAAGGTCAATACATAAGATTTTGGTGAAGGGGAAGTTCAAGGCAAGCAAATGTTTACTTTACAAGAGGCTTCCTGCTAGTCACAAGGAGTTGTCATCATGAAGGGATTTAGTGCTTTTCTAGATATGAAGAGAGGCAAGGATTTGGGATTATGAAATTAGTTCCTGAAAATATCTAACTATCTAAAGACCTGTTCCCAAAACCATCCCAAAGAAAAAGAAATGCAAGAAGGCAAAGTGGTTGTCTGAGGAGGCTTTACAAATAGCTGAGAAAAAAAAGGGAAGCAAAAAGCAAGGGAGAAAGGGAAAGATATACCCAACTGAATGCAGAGTTCCAGACAATAGGAAGAAGAGATAAGAAAGCTTCGCAAATGAGCAATACAAAGAAACAGAGGAAAACAATAGAATGGGAAAGACTCGAGATGTCTTCAAGAAAATTGGAGATATCAAGGGAACATTTCATGTAAGGATGGGCACAGTAAAGGACAGAGATGATAAGAACCTAGCATAAGCAGAAAAGATTAAGAAGAGGTGGCAAGAATACACAGAAAAACTATATGAAAAGGTCTTAATGACCAGGATAACCACAATGGTGTGATCACTCACTTAGAGCCAGATGTCCTGGAGTGTGAAGTCAAGTGGGCTTTCGGAAGCATTACTACAAACAAAGCTAGTGGAGGTGATGGAATTCCAGCTGAGCTATTTAAAATCCTAAAAGATGAATATGTTGAAATACTGCACTCAATATGCCAGCCAATTTGGAATAGTCAGCAGTGGCCATAATACTGGAAAAGGTCGGTTTTCATTCCAATTCCAAAGAAGGGCAATGCCAAAGAACGTTCAAACTATCATACAGTTGCTCTCATTTTGCAGCCTTTGACTGTGTGGATCACAATAAACTGTGGAAAATTCTGAAAGAGATGGGAATACCAGACCACCTGACCTGCCTCTTGAGAAATCTATATGCAGGTCAGGAAGCAGCAGTTAGAACTGGAAATGGAAAAACAGACTGGTTCCAAATAGGAAAAGGAGTACATCAAGGCTGTATATTGTCACCCTGCTTATTTAACTTCTAAGCAGAGTACATCATGAGAAACGCTGGGTTGGAAGAAGCACAAGCTGGAATCAAGATTGCCAGGAGAAATATCAATAACCTGAGATATGCAGATGACACCACCCTTATGGCAGAAAGTGAAGAGGAACTAAAAAGTCTCTTGATGCAAGTGAAAGTGGAGAGTGAAAAAGTTGGCCTAAAGCTCAGCATTCAGAAAACGAAGATCGTGGCATCTGGTCCCATCACTTCATGGGAAATAGATGGGGAAACAGTGGAAACAGTGTCAGACTTAATTTTTTTGGGCTCCAAAATCACTGCAGATGGTCATTGCAGCCATGAAATTAAAAGATGCTTACTCCTTGGAAGAAAAGTTATGACCAACCTAGATAGTATATTCAAAAGCAGAGACATTACTTTGCCAACTAAGATCCGTCTAGTCAAGGCTATGGTTTTCCTGTGGTCATGTATGGATGTGAGAGTTGGACTGTGAAGAAGGCTGAGCACCGAAGAATTGATGCTTTTGAACTGTAGTGTTGGAGAAGACTCTTGAGAGTCCCTTGGACTGCAAGGAGATCCAACCAGTCCATTTTGAAGGAGATCAGCCCAGGGATTTCTTTGGAAGGAATGATGCTAAAGCTGAAGCTCCAATACTTTGGCCACCTCATGCAAAGAGTTGACTCATTGGAAAAGACTCTGATGCTGGGAAGGATTGGGGGCAGGAGGAGAAGGGGACAACAGAGGATGAGATGGCTGGATGGCATCACTGACTCAATGGACTTGAGTCTGAGTGAACTCCGGGAGTTGGTGATAGACAGGGAGGCCTGGCATGCTGCGATTCATGGGGTTGCAAAGAGTCGGACACGACTGAGCGACTGAACTGAACTGAACTGAACTGAACTGAAAGAGTCGGCACGACTGAGCGACTGAACTGGAACTGAAGGTTATGCTCATCACTTCATGGGAAATAGATGGGGAAACCATGGGGAAAGTGTCAGATTTTATTTGGGAGGGCTCCAAAATCACTGCAGATGGTGATTGCAGCCATGAAATTAAAAGACGCTTCTTGGAAGGAAAGTTATGACCAACCTAGATAGCAAATTCAAAAGCAGAGACATTACTTTGCCAACAAAGGTCCATCTAGTCAAGGCTATGGTTTTTCCAGTGGTTTCGTATGGATGTGAGAGTTGGACTGTGAAGAAAGCTGAGCACTGAAGAATTGATGCTTTTGAACTGTGGTGTTGGAGAAGACTCTTGAGAGTCCCTCGGACTGCAGGGAGATCCAATCAGTCCATTCTAAAGGAGACTGGTCCTGGGTGTTCTTTGGAAGGAATGATGCTAAAGCTGAAACTCCAGTACTTTGGACTGCAAAGAGTTGACTCACTGGAAAAGACTCTGATGCTGGGAGGGATTAGGGGCAGGAGAAGAAGAGGACAAGAGAGGATGAGGTGGCTGTATGGCATCACCAACTCTATGGATGTCAGTTTGAGTGAACTCCGGGAGTTGGTGATGGACAGAGAGGCCTGGCGTGCTGCAATTCATGGGGTCGCAAAGAGTCGGACACGACTGAGTGACTGAACTGAACTGAAGGTTATGCTCAAAATCCTTCAAGCTAGGTTTCAACAGTATGTAAACAGAGAACTTCTAGATGTACAAGCTGGGAGGCACCAGAGATCAAATTGCCAACATTTGTTGGATTGTAGATAGCAAGGGATTCCCAGAAAAACATGTACTTCTGCCTCATTGACTACGCTAAAGCCTTTGACTGTGTGGATCACAACAAACTGTGGAAAATTCACTTAATTCTTTAAAGTGATGGGAATACCAAACCACCTTACCTGCCTCTTGAATGTAGGTCAAGAAGCAACAGTTAGATATGGACATGGGACAAACGGACTGGTTCCAAATTGGGAAAGGAGTACGTCAAGGCTGTATATTGTCACCCTGCTTATTTAACATATATGCAGAATACATCGTGCGAAATGCCGGGCTGGATGAATCACAAGCTGGAATGAAGATTGCCAGGAGAAATATCAATAACCTCAGATATGCAGATGATATCACTCTAATGGCAGAAAGAGAAGAGGAACTTTAGTTCCTCTTGATGAAGGTGAGAGAGGAGGGTGAAAAAACTGGCTTAAAACTCAATATTAAAAAAAAAAACTAAGATCATGACATCTGGTCCCATCACTTCATGGCAAATAAAAGGGAAAACAGTGCAACAGGGACAGACTTTATTTTCTTGGGCTCCAAAATCACTGTGGACAGCGGCTGCAGCCACAAAATTAAAAGAGTTGCTCCTTGGAAGGAAAGCTATGACAAACTTAGACAATGTATTAAAAAACAAAGTCATCAGTTTGCCAACGAAGGTCCACCTAGTCAAAGGTGTGGTTTTTCCAGTTGTCATGTACAGACGTGAGAGCTGGACCGTAAAGAAGGCTAAGTGCCAAAGAACTGATGCTTTCAAATTGTGGTACTGGAGAAGACTCTTGAGAGTCCCTTGGACAACAAGGAGATCAAACCAGTCAATCCTAAAGGAAATCAACCCTGAATATTCATTAGAAGGACGGATGTTGAAGCTGAAACTCCAATACTTTGGCCACCTGATGTGAAGAACTGACTCATTGGAAAAGACCCTGATGCTGGGAAAGATTGAGTGCAAGAGAAGGGGGCGGCAGAAGATGAGATGGTTAGATAGCATCACCGACTCAAAAGATACAAATTTGAGCCAACTCTGGGAGATAGTGAAGGACAGGGAAGCCTGGCGTGCAACAGTCCACGGGGTCACAAAGAGTTAGATGGGACTTAGAGACTGAACAGCAACAAAAGGTCTGTCCCACCAGTTTCCCTGGAGCACAGAGTGCTTCACTCTCCAGCCTGAACTGCCTTCAGGGGGTGGTGAAGGTCAGCAGCTGCAGCAGCACAGGGTTCCGTCTCCGCAGAGGGAGATGGCAAATGCCCTTGGCAAGCGCCTGTTTGGAGGTGATAGCCTTCTATACCTGACCTATCTGTTCCTAACTTTCTTCATATCATTTCTCCTGCCTGGAATGCCTCCTTGTTTTAATCTACTATTTCATGCCTCTTTCACTCTTTTCAAAGAAAACTCAAAATTTGTTTCTCATTAGAAAGGCTGGCCCCCAAGTCCATGCCCAGGTTCAATAATTTGCTAGGAGGACTCACAGGATTCAGGGAATAGTCATACAGCTAGGGTTTTTCACAGTGAAAGGATGCAAG
The DNA here is from genome assembly GCF_016772045.2 of Ovis aries. Lineage (NCBI taxonomy): Eukaryota > Metazoa > Chordata > Mammalia > Artiodactyla > Bovidae > Ovis > Ovis aries. The sequence goes on along the minus strand of NC_056065.1, from coordinate 71,513,671 downwards.
ACAAAATCAGCGGAGGGAAAAGGCACTTGGGACAAAGTCTGGAGGAGACCAGGTGCGTGCTTCCAAGTGTCCTCCCCCAGTGAAGTCACACAGGACGTGCTTAATCCATCCTGCACTGTGAATTGTGGTAACGCCTGTGAAATGTCATCTATCGGGAAAGCTCGTTGGATACTCAGCATTGAGGGTTTTTTCTGGAGACTGGTCATATAGGCACCTTCTGCATAGCATACACCAAAAATCCCAGACTTCCAGAAAAAAAAAAAAAAAAAAAAAACAGCAACAAAAACAGCAGATGTTCAACCCAAACCATATTGTTTGCACAGTTTAGGTACCACGAGCAACTCAGGGTGGGGAGAGCCCACCCCAAATCCACCTTCCCAGACATCATGCAAGGGCTCTCTAGGGGTGGCAGTTGCAGCCCTGCTATCTTAACCCCTTCCTGCCCAGCTTCCCTGCATAATCCCACCTCAGTCAGTTCACTCAGTCTTGTCCAGCTTGTTGCGATCCCATGGACTGTAGCACGCCAGGCTTCCCTGTCCATCACCAACTCCCGAAGCTTACTCAATTCATGTGCACTGAGTAGGTGATGCCATCTGACCATCTCATCCTCTGTCGTCTGCTTCTCCTCCTGCCTTCAATATTTCCCAGCAGCAGGGTCTCTTCCAAGGAGTCAGTTCTTTGCATTAGGTGGCCAAAGTACCGGAGTTTCAGCTTCAGCATCAGTCCCTAACTAATCCCACCTCAGTGCCTAACTATAATTATGCTACAGAGAGAATCCCCCCATGTGAGGGGCCAGAAGACCTGGGTTCAAGCCCAACATGGCCATCTACTTCTGGGTGATCCTTTGGATCCCCCAAACTTCATTTTCTTATTTGGAAAAGGAGAGTCGTAGTTCTTCTTTGTAGATTTCCAGGGTGACTGTGAGGATCAAGTGAGATGACTTAGTAGGTATCCACCCCGCTTGGTTGAGCACCTGCTATGTCCAGGGCTGTGAGTGAGCTTGCAGGGCATGGAGGGAATCGTGGTGCAGTGGCTTTGATAGGAGACAAGCCCAAGGTTGAGTCCCGGCCCGGAAGTTGGCAGCTGTGTCACCCTGATCATGCTCTTTGAGCTCCCTGAGCTTCAGGACCTGATCTGCAAAAGGTGAGCGTGAGTCATGAAACTAGTGCCTATCGTTCATGGGGCTGCTGTGCAGAGTACATGCAACAACCCAAAGGAAGCAGCTAGCCACAGTATCTAGCACACTGCAGGCACCCAAAGGGGCAGCTGTTCGTTTACTCAGATATTCGAGTGCTTGCTTGAGACACAGTCCCAGCCCTGCTTTCCATGTGTGGATGCAGACTGATATTGAACAGATAATTGCCTTAAAAATGAGTGTACTCAGAAGTGCGATGAAGGAGAAGTCCAGTGTGATGATGGGCTTGTGCTGAGGAAGAAGGGGGCCAAGCTGGCTGAGGGGGCCTGTGAGGCTTCACTGCATAGCGAGGCTTAAGCTGGGCTCGGATGACTTGAGTTCAGTGAGAGGTGGGGGTCGGGGAGGGGATGTTTCCAGAGCAGAGACAAGAGCGTGAGCAAAGGGAGACCAGTCTTAGGATGAGGGCTGGGGGAAAGAAGGGTCTCCACTCCTGTGAGGAATGGCAAAAAAAAAAAAAAAAAAAAAGCCAGAGAGGCTGGAGAATAAGGGGTGGGGAGTGAGGTGCCCTGGAGAAGTGGGCGGGGCCATGGTTAGCTCAGTGACGGGTTTGGAACCGTGAGAGTGATGCGAGGCGGTGGAAAGTCTGTGGGAGTAAGAACACTGTGACTTTTTCAGAGGCCAGTCAGGCTGCTGTGTGGGGGATTCCTGGGGGCGGAGCGGTGAGTAGGGTAGGGAGACCCGCTTTACGAGGGGAGGCCCATAGCAGGAGACCGGTGCAGAAGGGAGGGTGGTGTGAACTGGGTTTGAGAGGAGGAGGGAAGGCTCTGCCAGGGATGATTCCAGTTGTCTGGGCACAACAGCAGGATAAAAAGTGGCCCTTCCTGGAGAGGGAGCCCTGCAGAGAGGAGATATCAGTTCCGTTTTGGGTGTGTTGGTGCTGGGGTCCTGTGAAACCCTGAAAAGGAGACACCAGGTGAGCAGTAGCCCATGTGGGCCCAGACGCAGTGGGGACACTGGGGAGCGGCTAGTTTGTTTGTGGTCTTTGATGGCAGGACACTGTGGTTTCGGGGAAGCTAAAGGGAAAGAGTGTTTTAAAGTGTGCCTTTGGGGTGAGGGTGGGGGTTGGGGTCACTAATATCTGATGTAGCTGGGAAGCCAGCTGAGATAAAGTTGGGAAATTGACTACTGGCTTAAGTGACCCGGAAGTCCCTGGGCCCTGGGTGAGAGCAGCATGGGGCGCTTGGTAGGGGTGTTAGCCAGGCCCAAGTGGGCTGAAGACTGGATGGATCGGCTTGACCAGAGGCCGGTGGGGATGGTCACTCCACTGCATGAGGCGGGGTGGGAGGCGGTGTCAGGAGGTTTGGCTGGGAGAGGAAAGCAAGCTCGAGCTTCTTAGGCAAATGTGAGAGTGGGAATTTGGAAGGTGGCTTGCCTCTGAGAAGAGACCTGTGCTTCTGTGAGTGCCAAGGAAGGAGGCAGCTGAATGGGAGAGGCTGAAGGGAGGAGGCTGAAGTCTGGGGCATGACGAGAGCCTGGTGCAGAGGCTGCCTCTGCGAGGGGGTGTGGGCCGCGGAGCAGACCCCCCACCCCAACCCACACAGGGGGACAGAGCATGCAGGACAGAGCTCTGCTCAGTGGCAGGAAGTGGAGGTGGCTCTGGTCGGAAGACGTTTGTTTTCTGTGCAGTAGGAAGGGAAGTTTCCTGGTGAGATGGAGGGAGATGTGATCAAGGTCTGTGGAGAGGAGAGAGGCTTGAAACAGATGTTGGAAACGAGAGAGTGAGCTGAAAGGCAAGCTGGCCCAGAGCCCTGTGACCTGTTCTCCTGAAAGAAGTCTCTGGTGAAATACTCAAGCCAACGTGATTTTGAATCTCTAGAACCTTGTGAGGTGCCTCAGTGAGGATCCCATAACTATTTGGGGGGGGGGGGGAAAGTCCTTCTTAGCATTTTCCCGCCTTCCCACATACCTGTCTGCCCACCCAGGGGCTGCTTCATGCTGGTGGGACCGAGGAGCATCATTGAGGCTCCAATCTTCCAACCACCTCCTCATGCCCACTACCCCTCCACCCACCAAGTGCCCATCATCGGCCAGCTTTGCCTTCTCCAGCTGTGACCAGTAGACCACCAGGACTCAGAACAGACTGTCAGGCCCTGGGAAGCACGCTCAGTGGGAGAGAGCCTGTCCTGCCTCCTCCAGAAACTCCTGAGGCTGTTGTTCAGTCTTTCGTGAGTTCTTACTGATCGCCCAGCATGTGCCCTGTTCTAAGTATTGCTTTCCTCCAGAAGCAGAAGAAACATTCCCGGAGGTAGAAGAAACATTCCCGCCCTCACGGAGCTTATATTCTGGCAGGAAGGTAGTAAAGAAGCAAGCACCTGGCATGCTGCATGGTAATAATTGCTTTGAGGAGGAATGCAGCAGGCTAGGGGGCTGCTGGGATGTTATGATTCCAGATGGGTTGCGAAGTCCTTGCCTGTGAGCTCACGTATGAGCAGGGAAGTGAGGAATGAGCTATTCAGGGGTCGGGGGTGCGAGCATTCCAGCAGGGGGACAGCACGCAGGAGGCGCGTCTGCCAGTCAAGAGAGAGCCAGGCTCGTGCGACTGGTGTGTCCTGGGAAATAGAGATGGAGAATGGAGACCAGGTCACAGGACTCTGAGGACACCGGCTCATGCCCTGAGTGTGATGGGGTCCTTGGGGCAGAGGAGGGACATATATCTGACTCTATTTGACTGCTGGGTTATGAACACACTGTGAAGGGACAGAGGCAGAGGAAGAGACCAGCCAGGGGACAAGGGCTGTACCTAGTGGGGATGATGGTGACTTAGACTGGGATGGTTATGCTGACAGTATGAGACATGGGTAGATAATGTTTGGAGGAACAGCCAATAGGATTTGGTGTTGTGGGATGGAGAGAGGGAGGAGCCAAGGATGACTTCACAGCTCTTGGTCCAAGCTTCAGGTGGATTGGTGCTGCCCGTTTACTGAGCTGGGGGAAGGTGGTGGGAGGAGCCAGCTGGATGGAGGAAGACGGGATGACTCATGTTTGAGATATTTAATGAATAAATGTGGAGGTCTGGACTAGGCATTCGGGATGACTCATATTCAGGACGGGGACCCAGCCTGCAGATAGGAACCAGGAAATTTTCAGCCTTAGATGACATCTGAGCCCCGATGAGCTCACAAGAGCACCAGTGTAGGTGGAAGCGGGAAGAGGGACAGCACCAGCCCAGGTGCCAGAGAGATGGGGCAGTGAGGAATGGCCAGCGAGGAGAAGGTGATCTGGAAGCTGGCACATGTCACACTGTACCAGGCTAGAATCCAGCTGGGGAACTTGTTAAAAAGGCAGACTTCTGGGTACTACGGAGGGATCCTGATTCTGAAACATGTTAATTAGGGCACTCTCAACTATTGTGGGCTTCCTTAGGTGGCGCTAGTGGTAAAGAACCTGCCTGCCAATGCAGGAGACGTAAGAGATGATGGTTCAGTCCCTGGGTCGGGAAGATCCCCTTGGAGAAGGGATGGCTACCCACTTCAGTATCTTGGGCTTCCCTGGTGGCTCAGACAGTAAAAAATCCGCCTGCAATGTGGGAGACCTGGGCTTGATCCCTGGGTTGGGAAGATTCCTTGGAGGAGGGCATGGCAACCCTATTCTTGCCTGGAGAATCCCCGTGGACAGAGGAGCCTGGTGGGCTACAGTCTGTGGGATTGCAAGGAGTTGGACACGACTGAGCGATTAAACACAGCACAAACTATTGTAACAAATGGGCCCCCGAAACAGAGGTCTGTTTCTCTGGGGTATGGTGTCCAAGCCAGTATTTTTTTTAATATTTTATTTATTTGGTTGTGCTGGGTCTTAGTTGCAGCATGTGGGATCTAGTTCCCTGACCAGGGATCAAACCCAGGCCTTCTGCATTGGGAGCATGGAGTCTTAGCCACTGGACCACCAGGGCCAACATTTTGATCATGTCCCAGGGCACATTCTTAGCAGAGCATCCAGGGACCGAGCCACTCTGGAAACTGTTGCTGTGCTTTGCACCTAGGCATGCTCCCCACTGAATTGAAAACCCCTTGGAAATAGGAACTTGGGGTCCTGTCCCACTGCACCCTTTCCCACAATAGAATGAGATTCAGACCTCTGCATGCAGCAGGCACTGAATAAATGCTGGCCAGGAGTAAAGAATAGATAGACATGGATATGAAGTGTTAATTTTTGTGCCAGACACTGTGTGCTGGTAATTTATGTGGATCAACACATCTAATCCTAACTCTTAGGATTAGAGTTAGCCTTAAAGGCAGGTGCCTTTAGTGTCCTATTTTCTAGATGAAGGCAAGATGACACAGGTAAGTGAATGGCAGAAGAGGTTGGACCCCAGTGGTCTGGTTCCAGAGCTGATCTCTAACCATCATGCTGCACTGCCTGTCATTCCACACCTCCTTTTTGGTACCAGGTAGTATGTGATACCTTTTCTTTCAGCTGTGACATGAAGTAAACAGCACTGGATTTGGAGGCAGAAAGCCTAGATTCAGATTCTTGCTGCGTCACATGTTGGCTGTGTAATTTGGGGGCATACGTACTTCACAACTTGGGGCCTCAATTACTTCATCAGAAACATGGCTGTGATTTCCCCCATGGGGTTCGTATGAGGACTGGGTGTGATCTTGTTTATGAAAGTACAAACTGCAAAGTCCTTGTGCAGGAAAGGTATTAACTTGAAAAAAAGATCAAACCGTGGAACCCCTACGATTGATTACTGAAAGAGCTGCCAGAGGGGTGTAGACTGTAGGAAACCCAACATGCCCTGTTTAACCAGATCAGTTCCTCTGTACCACCCTTTATGTATTGATGTTTCTTCCTGACATTTGGTTTGATAGGTTTGCTGTTTCTGAAAAACTGTTACGCTTTTGTTCAGCTGATAACCGTTAAGTACCCTCCACAGCTGACTGGCTCAGTTGTGGGAAGCCACTCTTCAGAATCTGTCTTCTTCTCTTGGGTCCCCTTTCCGGGCTCCCCACCCACTTTCCCTCTCTGTTGTCCTGATCAAGCCCATCAGTCCCAATAGCCTGACATCAAGCATTGAACTGAGGGGACTCTAGGCTGCCTGCCCATGTGTGGGCTGGGCACCTGGGGTAGTGGGCCTCGAGAAGCTTCTCTCCCCAGAGCTAGGCCAAGAGGACTGCCTTTGGTCCCATCTGCTTTTTCCCCAGGCTGCTGGTCAGGTGGGGATTGCCTGTCTGCCTTTCCAAGGCCATTGACTCATGCCCCAGCCACAGACTCTCGCAGAGCTCCGGGCACTTTTGGCAGCTGACAGAATGTCACTGGTCTGTGGTCAGCTTTGGAGATACGAACTGAACACAATGGCAGATGTGCGTGAGCTTTGTGGGAAGCTGAGGCCCAGCTCAGATGAGGTTGGCCTTTGGTAGCTAAAAGTCACCAAAAGGTCAGGTCAGGGTTTCTGGATCCTTCTTGGCATGTCTGTTCTGTAGCCTGACAAGCGTGGTCCCAGTCTCTCCTCTTTCCTTAAAGCACCCTTAGGCCATGGAGGGTGGGACCTGCCCCAGTCCTCATTTCAACATGCTTTGAAGTCCCACGCTAAAATCTGAACTGCTATTCTTTGGTTATGTTCGCAAGCTCCTGTGTTGCTTTGCTAGTGGGGCCACTGGAAGTCTCGTCACTTTCTGAGAACGTATGCTCTGCCTGCCTGTCTTTAGGAGAAAAAGGACCATCAGGAAGGGAGAGAGAGCTGAGTCTGAGATGGTAGCCCGGTGACTCGCTGAAGCAGGTACCCTCACCCACACTCGGAAGTACAGTCTGGCTGAGGATGAGGGAGCCTTTCAAATGAGGAGAGGTGGGAGTTGTGGCAGGAACTAAGGGCAGAGGGTGAGCCCTGCAGGGAGCCACCCAGAGGTGTGGTCTGGGGTGGGAGGGGAAGCAAAAATACAGTGTCCCCAGGGGAGTTCTGAGAAGGAAGTGCCAAATGCCACATAAAGGGCAAGAGGGCTTCAGGTTGGGAGAGGCCAGGTGGCAGGTCTGATTCTGTGGTTATGGTTTAGAGTTTAGATCACCAACTGAACACAACGTGCTTTTCCAGACCGCTTACGTAGTAGGGCCCGAGACGCGGGTGATTTGGGCCCCCAACTTGTTCAAGGGCAAACGGAGGGTGGTGGGTGGATGAGATATGAGGAGGGACACGGGTCTGAAGGGATGGCTCTGGAGCCAGGAGGGGAAGGGAGGGTAGAAGGTGGCTGGTGCTGGTGTTGCTGGGCTGGTTGCTGAGTAGCCTGGAGACCGCTCCCTGCCATGAGGTGGTGGTGCTGGTGTGAGGATTCCTCCCTGCCCCATGCTACATTTCTTTTTCCCTATCAGTGGAAATGTAGTGGTTTCTCAGGAAAAGCATGATTTACAAAAGTGACTGATTGACCGTGTTTAGTGGGAGATCTTCCAGTGTAACCAGGAATTCAAAACCACGCATTGGGTGAAGCTAGGAGGAAAATGTGTTTGGAGGATGAAATGGAGACATGAGAAAATTGCAACAGAAAGGGTAGAGGAGAAGCAGTGAGCTTAGTCAAGGGTCCCAGAGGAGAAGGGGCAGCAACTTGTGGGGTGGGAGGGGGGGTGTGGTCTCTGGAAAACCCACCTTGGTGCATGCATGGGAAGGTGAGTCAGCAATGAGCTGTGCCCACCCACAAGATTATCAAGGTCTTAGTAAGAGGGCTGACTGAAGCAGGGTAGGGGGGCGGAGAGTAGGGGACATGGGGGGAGGGGTGGGCTCACAGGACTCTGTCGTCAGACTTATACTCACCACTTTCACTTCTGGGTGAGGGCATGGGAGTAGTAACGTAGATACTTGTGGTGGAATCGCTAAGTTGTGTCCAACTCTTGTGACCCCACGGACTGTAGCCTGCCAGGCTCCTCTGTCCATGGGATTCTCCAGGCAAGGATACTGGAGTGGGTTGCTGTTTCCTTCTCCAGGAGATCATCTTGACCCAGGGATTGAACCCAGGTCTCCTGCATTGCAGGCAGACTCTTTACTGACTTGAGCTACAAGGGAAAAAGCCAAGTCCATTCACAGCAAACAGGTGAGTGAGGAAACGTGAGAAGATAAGAAGAACATAGGAAGCCTTTGGGAATATTTAGGCAAGTCTCCATGGGCTCACCTGAAGGAAGGAGTGCCTTCAGAAAAGGAACCATTGATGGAGGGCTCTGTGCGGGCTCTCAGCTGACTCTGGGGCCTGGAGACTAATGAGGACAGCCCCCTCCCCCAGCAGCTCATCGAGCAGACCCCAGACCTAGAAGTGGGGACAGCAATGGACATGGAGTTGAAGCTGAGGGTCCTTGAGTCAAAGTTTCTTCTAAAGGAAGCTCTTGTGGGAAGATCAGCGGTCCTTTCTCCTCTTGTTCTAACTTCTGAGCAAGCACATCCCAAAGGTCTCCTGCAGCATCACCTGGACTCTGGATGGTTCTGAGCAGGAGAGAGATTTCCCTTCAAGGCTTCCCCGAAAGAGACTTGATATGAAAGCAGCAGCTGCCTTAGAACCAGGAGCCGGGCGGGAGTGCCCTTCAGCCCCTGACCACCCCCTTCTCTCCACCAACAGTGCTCTGCTGCTCTCCCAGGAAAATAAGGAACCAGAGGTTTCCTGACAACTTGGAGAGAAATCACACTTCTCTTCAAAGGAATTAAAACCGTGCCCACGTCATCCTTCATCCTGCGTCCAAGAAAAGCCTCTTCTGCAAAAGTATAAGGAAAAGACACCCTCCTTCTGCCTCTGTGACATCAGAGCCAGCCATCCTGTGGGTGGATGGCTGGGGTTGGGGGCCAGTTGTCATGTGTCATCAGGCAGGAGTCACCTGCTTCCTATGTGGTCTCCTGTGTGGTTTCCCATCCTGTTAGACCTGATGGAAAAGGACCTCGCTTTGCCTGCATTTCTCCAAGGCCGTTCTGGGTCTAACCTTCATGGTTCAAGGTTAATGAAAATAAACCCAGTCTGGGCTTCCTTGGTGGTCCAGTGGTTAAGAGTTTTCCTGCCAATGCAGGGGACATGGGTTCCATCCCTGGTCCAGGAAGATTCCCACATGCCTGGGAGCAACTAAGCCTGTACATGAGCCACAACTATTGAGCCTGTGTGCTAGAGCCCAGAAGCTACAACTACTGAAGCCCTCAAGCCCTAGAACCTGAGTTCCACAAGAGAAGCCACCGCAATGAGTAGCCTCCCACCCACCGCAACTAGAGAAGAGCCTGCACGTGACATTGAAGATGCAGCATGCCCATAAATAGATGAATAGATAGATCTTTAAAAACAAAAAAACCCAGTCTGTCCCAGAGGTCACAGGGAGGTGGTGCAGTTGTGTTAGGCTGTGGGAACAGCGGAGAGGCAGAGAAGGTGGCGGGTTGGAGCAGAGACCTGGCGGTAGTCTTGAAGGTTTTCACCTTCAGAAGAAGCAGATTTCTGGGCCATTGCAGACAGAGGCTTTGGGGACAGCTTGGGGCCCATCTCGGTTCTCTCCCCATGGAGGAAGCATGCTCCATAAAGGGTTTTTCTTTTTCATCTTCCTCTTTTGCCGCCTCCTCCTTCCTCCTCCTCTTCCTCTTCTTTTTTGTTTGGTTTTTAGTTACTGTTGTTGTTTTAATTTTCCTGCTTGTCACCCTTCTTCCTAGAAGAGCAGTATCTCAGAATTCAAGGCTCAGATGTGGTGTTGAGAAAGCGGACCGCCTGTCCTCCCACAGGTGGGTGTCTGGCTGTCCCTGCTATGGCTGTACTCTATTAGATCACTGCCCAGGGCACAAGTTCTGGCATCTCCCTGAGTCACCCCATCTTGGGATTCCACATTTTAACTTTTCCTCATCACTAACCGCCATCTCCCCTCCTTTAACTTAAGCCCAGGACCCGTCGCTGGGTCTCAGGTGGGTTTGGGGAAATAAGGTATTTATTTGCACCTGCCCGCTGTTGCCAAATATGCCCCTCAGGGGGTTGGCTTCTCATGGTCCCGGGGAGGCCTGAGCAGAGCTGAGAAATGGGCAGTTTGCCGTCCAGCAGCCCATCCTGTGACTGGCAGCTTCATGGGCTGGTGTGGTGCTACCCATCTGCTGCCCACAGCTCAGGGACCACCCTGGGCACCTGGCCAGGCTTTGTGCCCCCATCTCGTCACCCGGGCCTGCAGGTCTCACCTCCCACAGGAAGCAGTGTCTCAACTCTCAGAACCCTGTCTTACAAAGGGGCCTCAGGAGGGATTGCAGGCCTCTTCCACCTTCCCCAGACCACCCCGCTCCCCCAGGCACCAAGGTACCTTTAACAACCATCCCTGGCCCCTGGGAACTGTTGTCAAATCCAATCACTGGTTCTAGGGATCTCACAGAGGGGTGGGGGGTGGGGTCACACCGGCTGAAAGGGGGTTACCCTGGAGGGAAGCAGCACCTATTAAATCTCAAACAGGGGGCTTCCCTGGTGGCTTAGTGGTGAAGAATCCGCCTGCCAATGCTGGAGACACAGGTTCCATCCTCGATCTGGGAAGATCCCACATGGCGCAGAGCAACTAAGCCCGTGCACCCCAACTACTGAGCCTGTGCTCGAGGGCCTGGGAGCCGCAAGGACAGAAGCCCTCATGCCTAGAGCCTGTGCTCTGTGACAAGAGGAGCCCCGGCAATGAGAAGCCCGCATATCACGACTGAAGAGTAGCCCCACTTGCTGGCCCTTGTGTTCTGACATGCTGCTCTTCCAGGAAGAAGAGTGACTAGCAGGGAAATTAAATGACAAGAACTAAAAACCAAATGAAAAAGAAGAGGAAGAGGAGGAGGAAGGAGGCAGCAAAAGAGGAAGAAGAAGAAAAGCCCTTTATGGAGGACATTGCCTCTATGGGTGGAGACCTCCATGCAGTGACAAAGACCCAGCACAGCCAAGAATAATAAATAAACGATCCCAAGTAGGGAGAAGCAGGGGCTGTGCTGGGGCAGGACCAGACCGCAGACTCCAACACTAGCTTCCTGGAGCTCCCCCACAGCTATTGCTCTGGGATGTCTTATCTCTCCAGATCCTGTGTTCCTGACATAGTTATAAACCTGTTATGTTAAATGTCATCACTAAAATGACAGCCAAGGTAAAAAAAACCCCCAAAGGTAAATATATATATATGGTAAATATATATATATTTATATCTATATATATTTATATATAAATATATATTTACCCTATATATATATACCTTTGGTTTATATATATTTACTAAATATATATAAACCAAAGGTATATATATATATTATATATATCTATAATATATAATCAATATATATATAAATATATATTTACCCTATATATATATATCAGTTCAGATCAGTTCAGTTGCTCAGTCATGTCCGAATCCTTGCAACCCCATGAATCGCAACACCCCAGGCCTCCCCATCCATCACCAACTCCCAGAGTTCACTCAGACTCACATCCATTGAGTCAGTGATGCCATCCAGCCATCTCATCATCTGTTGTCCCCTTCTCCTCCTGCCCCCAATCCCTTCTAGCATCAGAGTCTTTTCCAATGAGCCAACTCTTCGCATGAGGTGGCCAAAGTAGTTTCAGCTTCAGCATCATTCCCTCCAAAAGAAATCCCAGGGCTGATCTCCTTCAGAATGGGCTGGTTGGATCTCCTTGCAGTCCAAGGGACTCTCAAGAGTCTTATGCAACACCACAGTTCAAAAGCATCAATTCTTTAGCGCTCAGCTTTCTTCACAGTCCAACTCTCATATACATACATGACCACTGGAAAAAGCATAGCCTTGACTAGATGGACCTTTGTTGGCAAAATAATGTCTCTGCTTTTCAATATGCTATCTAGGTTGGTCATAACTTTTCTTCCAAGGAGTAAGCATATATATATATATATATAAAATATATATATATATATATATAAAATTTACCTTTGTTTTTATATATATATATAATTATACATTAATATATATTAAATATATATAAATCAAAGGTGTATATATATATATATATATGGCCTTGGGCAATTCTAAAACAATTATCCTTAGCCCAAAGAAAATGTGGCCATTCCTCTGAACCACGTAGTTTATGGTGGAAGAGGCGTTAGAGGTCGGCTGGTCTGAGTCACTCCGGTTGCCCTGAGGCTGGCCCTGGCTCTGTCTCTCCCCACATTCTCCACTTGCTCTGCTTCCGTCCTGCCTCCTGTCTCATTGGTGCCCTCGTCGCCGTCACTCGGTCCTCCGCACTGGAACCCGCAGGTCCTCCTCCGTGTCCTCTCTCGCAGCACTTCCATCAGACCCGTTTCGGAATCTATGCATTTTTTCTCAGAAACGGCTCACGAACATGGCTCCTCTCTGCCCCTGCCTTAGATCAGGCCATCGTCATTCTCCTTTGGCCCGTTGTGGTGCTTCTTCTCCTCAGCTCCCCTCCTGGGCCCGTCTTCTGTGTCTGTCATCCACCCAAAGATGAAAACCATGGAGTGAAAACCGGGACTCCTTACCGGCACCCCCTCAGCCTTCACGGCGTGCCCTGCCCGCTCACCACAGGCCTCTCACAGGCGCCTCGCGAGGCGCTCCCGGAAGGGGATATGGTTACACAGGAAACGGCTCCACGACAGGGGACGGCGAAACTGGGAAGCCACACAGAGGCTGGAGTGAGGCCCCTCTAAGAGGACTCACAGCGGGAAGCTGCCCACCCGCTCTAGAGCGGACGGGCCAAAGAGAGGAGGTGGTGTTTCCAGAGCTTAGGAGCTGGGAACCTGTCTGCTAGAGCTCGTCCACAGAGAGGGCGGCCATTGGTGGGGATGAAAGCCACAGAGGAGCCCAGTCACTGTTGCGATGCTGCCCAGCACCGAGGGATTAGGGGAAAACCGTCTACGTCTCCATTCCTCCCACCCTGCAGTCTCCTGCCAGTGTCTTGCCTTGGCTGAACCGAGCCAGAAGCCAGGGAACCCTGCAAACAGTGTTTTGGGGGGCAGCTCCCTTCACAGTGCAGACCAGGGCAGAGGGTGGATCTGAGAGCGAACAGGCAGGTGACTGGTGTGTTCCCCTAATTCCAAGTTCAGCTACAGTTAATCATTAAACTACTCCAGACCTTTGTAATACCCTCTGGGAAATGGTTTTATCTCCTTCATTTTAGAAAATGCCTCCTCCTTCTGCAAGACCAGTGGGGATGTTTTCTTCTCTCTGGAATCAGCACACACCTCAGAAAGTGTTAGCTACCCCTCACCTGGGCTCCAGCAGCTTGTTTAAATCTCTCTTGATGGGACTTGCCTCCAAAGTGTTGTCATGTATCATTCCCGGGTCTGATTTCCGCCGCTCCTCTTGGAGACCCTCAAGGACAGACGTGTTGTCACAGGTCTACATGTTCTCAGGACCCAACCTGGGGCGTGTAGGTGCTGAGTCCATATAGGCATGTACAAACAAGGAAGCCATGGGGTGTCTCCCCGCCGTGTCACAGCAAGTGAGTGGCAGAGCAGGGCTTGAGCCCAGGTCTCCGGTCCAGTGCCCTTTTCACTCTGGGATTTGATCTTGAATTTTCAAGGATCAGAAATTGAAAACCCTGAAGACAGTTCCTGGGCTTATGTATTATGAAGTAAAACATGATATATAGAAGCATTCCTGAGTCTTCCAAACCTTCATTAATCTGTATGATATGCTGGGAGACTGTGGAGATAGTGTGGACAGACAGACACAGACCTTCCTATTTTTTTGTTAAACCTGAGACTGAATTCTGCTAGACTTGTGTCCTTTTGATTCTAACTAAAAGCCAAACGCATGCTGTTTCAGAATGTTAGTTTATTTATTATGTGTTCCCCAAAAATGAATAAGAAGACATATCTAAGTGAAGAAGAACAGTGGGGTCAAGTTGAGGCCCGGGATCTACCAGATATTAAAGCACATGACGAAGCGTCTCAAGAAAGGAAGAAAGAAGGGAAGGGAGGAAGGAGAAGAGGGAGAAAATAATTTAAATAGCGACATCACAGACTTTCTTTGGAATTTCTAGAAAATTCTCAGCTAAAAGATGCATCAGTTTATGAAGCTTAAACATAACATTTAAAAGCAACTCAGTATGAGTTCTTAGGGAGTAGATGGGATGTAATTTTCTCTTGTCTTTTTTGGTTTGAGTTAATAACTCTTTGGTAGGAGGACCATCATAATTCCATTGATGGCAGGAATAAGGCACTGTTTACTGCAGTAAGGAGATATACAAGCTCTAAAAGTGATTTTGATGATTTTTTTTTTCTTATTTATAAGAACTGAAATCTTTGGCTGTTCCTGTTACATAAGCTATTATACCCAGAGGGGAAAGATTTTAATAAAATGGAGCTCTTACTCATTTCCACTAAATAACCTCCTAGGAATGACAGCGTGCCAGCTGGAAATGTTGAAGTGGTTAGAGAAATGTATTTGTTAGACAAAGAAACATCAGCCTTTATAGTTCTATTATTGGGGCTCTCTAACGTCAGCAAGCACAGTGCATCGATTCCATTTTTGGAGCTGAGTCACAGGCCTGATGGAGCTTCAAAGGAAGGAGACAGACCCTGCCCTGGGAAAATTTACTGCTTGGTTCTGCTTGGCTAAGAACATTGCCCTGAAACATCTCAAGTCCTTATTGTATAGCAGAACACAAGTGCTTATTTTTTTGTGTGTCTATGCATCACTGACTCGATGGACATGAGTCTGAGTGAACTCCAGGAGTTGATGATGGACAGGGAGGCCTGGCATGCTGTGATTCATGGGGTCACAAAGAGTCGGACACGACTGAGCAACTGAACTGAACTGAATGAGATGAAAATTTGATTGCTTGAGGACATATATTGGACAAGACAACATCTTGGAGAGTGAACAAGGTCAGTGGATGACCTAGGCATACTGACCAGAACCGGGCCAGACAAACAGTGGTAGGGTGAGTGGTCCTCTGTGGGCCATTCAGCAGGTGGAAGGAGACTATCTGTGAGGGTCACATGCTGGGCCTGTCGGAATAAAGACTGACAAGGGGCAGGCCACCGGGCAGCCTGATAGAGCAGTAGTCCCCAAAGTGGACTTCAGGGGCCCTGAGGGTACTGGAGCAGCTGTTACTAGGACGTGGGCTTCCTACAGCCAATGGGCTCGTACGTCATTCAGGTATGTTTCGACACAGAATTGACAACTTTCACTTGCAACTTTTCCACACGGAGAGCAGATGTTTGGCATATACCACCACACCATTGCCTGGAGCTCCCTGAGACCCTTTCAGGGGATCTGCATGGGCAAATTGTCTGCATAATAATACTAAGATGTCATTTTCCATTTTTACTCTCCTTTTATGAGTGTGCAGAAGCTACGTGACATGTGATAATGCAACACTGAATGCAGAGTAGATATGAATATCCAGCTATCTTCTCTTAAGCCCAAACAGAGATGTGCAAAAATATAAATGCCACTCTTCTCACTAATTTTTTTCTTTTGGAAAATGATTATTTTTATAAAAATATGATTTATGTTAACATATAACTGGCTCATTATGATCTTGTGTGCTTGCATGCTAAGTCACTTCAGTCGTGTCCAACTCTTTGTGACCCTGTGGACTATAGCCCGCCAGGTCTCTCTGTCCATGGGATTCTCAAGGCAAGAATACTGGAGTGGGTTTCTATGCCCTCCTCCAGGGGATCTTCCCAACCTAGGGATCGAACCCACATCTCTTATGTCTCCTGCATTAGCAGGCAAGTTCTTTACCACTGAGCCACCAGGGAAACCATTCCCTTCTCCAGGGGATCTTCCCGACCCAGGGATTGAACCCAGGTCTCCTGCATTGCAGGCAGATTTTTTACCATCTGAGCCACAAGGGAAATCCCATTGTTATCTTAAAGTGAATTAATTAATTAAAGAGTTTTTTTTAGTTTCTCAATTTTTATCTCAAATATCGTAAATAATAATACATAAAACCCACATAAGCAAAATCTCTTTGGTGTCCTCAGACTTCTTAAGGGATTTTATTTTGTGGAGTGGCTTTGGGTTCCTAACAAAATTGAGTGGAAAATAGAGAAAGATGGACAGACACACAGATGAGTGCATTAGATTCTTGTGCTAAGAAAGAGGAGAGAATGTGGTGGAGGGGAACTCTAACTGCGTTTTGTACATCCTCCTACCTTGTTCTGGAGTTGAACAGGCCTGCTGCTTTATGGTATCTCTGTGAGGGCCCAAATTTAGATGCTGTGTGACTCAGACATGAGCCTGGTCTCCAGAGAGGGTCCTCCAGGGGCAGAGAATGCAAGCTGTCCTCCTGCTTGGGACTAGATGACACAGGGCTGGTCAGGGCAGTTGGGATAGATTCTCCAGTCTTGGTTATCAGGTCATGTGTGTAGATCAAGTGTTATGTCTCTTTATCTTCATAACTAAAATTTTGTTAAATCTCAAGAGTAAACCACGTTAAAAAGGGAACAACCACATCTTGGTCTGCTCACCTGCCACCTTGAAGTTCTGTAGGAAACACATACAGAGAGGAGAAAGGGGGAACTTTGGTCTTAAACCCCAGGATAAGGGGGAGAAAAAAAAAATCCCCTGGTCTGTCAAGCTTGTCCAGAGAGAAAGCTTGATTTGCTGAAAGAGGTCAGTTACTTTCTCTGCTCCATTCCCCCGGGCCACAGCCCAGCTTTAGACCACGGCAGCAGTGGGACAGGCCCGCAGCTGACCTGGGCAGAGCTGAAGGTTGAGTGAGGCTGCTCCTCTCCCACCGATGTGGTCAGGCCACACACAGCTGCTCCCAGACCCAGCTGACTTCATCCGCTACAGGAGACTCATGAGGGATCCCGAGAACAGGCCAAAGCAAGCAAGCCTGAAAGCCAGGCCTTCCTGTACTACAACCACACAGAAGGACGTCACTCCTGTCCTTTTGCCAAGGACCACCCACACTCTCACCGTTTGTGGACGCAGAGAGCATCACTCCTGGCACTGGGCCAAGGGTAGCAGCATGCCTGCGGGGCAGGCAGAGCTCTTGTCAACCTGGGGACCACAAGTGGGGGTCCCCAGGGTCCTTAAAGGTCCAGGAGTGAGGTGTTTGTGCTATTTCATAGGTAGAAGGGTCTAGAGTTTTCATTAGATTTTCAAAGGTGGGGGGAATCCTTGCTCAGAAAAGGTTAAGAATCACTGTGTTATGACTCATTTATTTTTGTAACTGGAAGTTTGTACCTCTTAATTTCCCTCCCCTATTACAACCCCCCACCCCCACCACCAAAAAAAAGAATCACTGTGTTAGAGGCCAACCCTGCTTATAGCTGCCCTGTTGAGGGTTTTGAAAAAAAATTCCATTCAATAGCATTAACTCAGCAAATAGGTGAGCTGTTCTCCATGCCTGGCTTGATGCTATGGGCTGGAAACGCAACAGTGAGCAAGACCAGATGCTACCTGTTTGTCACGGAGGACCATAGATATAAATAAAATAACAACAGAAATGCATATCCAGTCTCAAATCAAGCATTGCTCTGAAGGGAAAGAACCTGGTTCTATGATAGACACAACAGTGGGTGAATAGCGTTTTGGTTTTGTATATTTTTAAATTTTTGGATAGGTAATATATTCATGTTCAAAAATTAAGTAGAATTATATAGCAAAAATTCCACCCCTCACACATACCTTTACTCATAACTCCCAGCTACTCCATGGAAACTTTAAGTGTTTTACAGACTAGTGAATTGGCCTCCTAACAGATTAGGGGAAAAAGAGAAAGCTTACCTGAGAATATGAAACTTGAAATTTGAAACACGAATGTGAGTTAACTAAGTGAAGAGGAATGAAAGGGGATGAGGGGAAGCACAGAGGCAACAGCTTGTGCAAAGGCCCTGGGGCTAGAGACGCATGATATATTAGAAAGAAAGCCTGTGTGGCTGGAGTGCATGAAGCAAGGGGAGGGACACACAAGAAGCTACTGAATGAGGAGTATGCTTAGCACTGTGGGCTTTAACGTAAAAGCCCTGGGAAGCTACGGAATGATGAAGGGAGATAACCTTCCCTCATAGTGTTTTTGGGAAAATACCACCCTGACTATAGTATGGAGAATAGATTGGAAGGAAAAGCAATTAATGGGCTTTTATTCAGCTCAGGTGAGAAACAGTGTGGCTTGGTGGTGGTGATATATCTATATATTTTGCAAGAAATATATTGGCATGCAAGATTCTTGCTTGTCAACACATTTGTTTCAGTTTTCTTAACTGAGTGGAAGAAAAATCCATAACGAGTTTATTCCGAATGTAGTTAACACTTGGCTCTATTTTGTCCAAGCATGTAGCCCCACTGAAGGATAATTTAGCTCTTTGACGGGCAAAGAGCTGAAGTCTCATACAACACTGCTCGAAGTCATCTGGTTTAGACTGCCACCCGAGCACCCCAAAGCCATCTAGCTCCCTGCTGCGGGAGCCCTCCAGTGGCAGGAGGTTGTCAGTTACACAGTCACGGCAGAAGGACCCTGCGGGTGATGTTCACCAATTCGGGAGCAAATGATTAAAGCACCCGATGGCTCCAGCGGCTTTGGTGCTTGCATGCTGAGTTTTCCTTCTCTTCCGACCCCCAGGATGGCCTATTCTGGGGAGCAAGGAGGTATGCCCTGTGGTTTCACCCGCCAGAATTCTGGCAACTCCATCTCCTTGGACTTCGAGCCCGACACGGAGTACCAGTTTGTGGAGCGGCTGGAAGAGCGCTACAAGTGTGCCCTCTGTCACTCCGTGCTGCACAACCCCCACCAGACGGGCTGTGGGCACCGCTTCTGCCACCGCTGCATGCTGTCCCTGAGGTGAGCTCCGGCCAGCAGCGGCCAGCGTGTTCCCGGGAGCCGTCTGTGGCGGCTCAACTACCATCAGGTTTTCGGGAGTTGCTGTGGTTGCCCACAGAACCACAAATACGAGGACGGGCTTTCCCAGGGCCCTTCTCTGAGAGCCTGAGGAGTAGAACCTTCATCTTCTTCCCGCTATCCTATTGATCGTCACCTTTTCTTAAAATTCAGACCACACCTGTTTTGCACGTGAGGGCCAACCTCGGCACACAGCCTACAAGGGGAAGGACCTGTCTCCCAAGAGGGTCTTTCTTGTAGGCACCCTGACCTTCCCCTGCCTTGAGGCAGGGCACAGAGGTGAAGAGTTAGAGGTTCAGTGTGAAACAAGACCCTCTAGAATCTTCTATTCTAGTGGAGGAGTCAGGTGGTGGTACAGTGTGATAGCATAGGACCGCCAAGGGAACGTTGGCAGAGAACATCTGACTCTGCCTGTGGGACTTCCTCTTGGACTCACATCCTGGAGGATGAATGGGACTTTCAGGACTTTCACTGAGGTGGTGCTGAAATTGGGGTACCAGAGGGCCCCTTCTGGAAAGAGGGAACAGCATGAATAAAGACGGGCCTGGCCTGCCCGGGGGGAACTTCAGGGGGTCAAGTGTGGCTGGAGCTCTGGGGGTGCTCCTAGAAAGGTTGTTGAGGTCAACCCTTAACTCTGGCTTCATTTTGATTTTTCTTTGCAGAGAACTGGACACAGTCCCACTCTGCCCTGTAGATAAGGAGGTGATCAAATCTCAGGAGGTAAGACGATCCCTGGTTTGGGATGGAGCAGCCAGTGTCCTGGGTTGAACTGGACAGAGGAGTTGGAGCAGGAGAGCAGGAGGGGGACCCTTCCTTGGAGTCCAGATTCCTCTGCTGTGTGGTCAGGTTGGACCCCACTCCCACCCCTGTTCGAGAGAGGAGTGTTTGGGTCCTTACTGAATCCCCAGGTCTTTTCCCCCACATCCTCTTTACCCTCTTTCTATCCGAGCTCTAGTTACTGTGAGTTGCTTGCAGAAATGAAACATCCTATTTTCTCCAATTCACTTTCTCATGTTTCATCTCTCAAACTTTCTTTTATTAAGTCTAACAATAGCTTTATTGAGATACAATGCATATGCCATAAAATTTGCCTTTAAAGTGTGCATGTTTCTGGGGTGTGTGCCTAGGAGCGGAATGACTGGGTCATGGGATAACTCTATGTTTAACATTCTGAGGAAACGCCAGATTGTTTTCCAAAGCAGTATTCTTCCCAGCAAGGTATGAAAGTTTCTAATTTCTCTAGATCCCTGCCAAAATTTGTTGTGGTCCATCTTTTTTATTATAGCCTTCCTAGTGGTTATGAAGAGATACCTCATGGTTTTGATGCTCCAGTGTTTGAAGACTTTGAGCATTATTTCATGTGCTTGGCTGATTGAATATCTTCTTTGTAGAGATTTCTATTCAAATCCTTTGCCCATTTTTTTAAAGTGGGTTATTTGTCTTTTTAGTCAAATGTACATGTGCCTTCTCTTTGCTCTTATAATGTGTTTTCCATATGCCTAGCTGTACTGGTGTCTGCCTCACCCACTAGCCAGGGGTTGGCATACTACAACGTGGGATTTGTTGGGACTGATCCAGCCTGCCACCTGTTTTTGTATGGCCTGTGAGCTAAGAATGGCTTTTATATTTTTAAATCATTGAAAAAAATCAAAAGAAGGGTACACAAGAACTCTGTACTATTTTTGCAACTTCTTGTGAGTCTATTTCAAAGTAAAAATTTATAAATCAAAAGAATAGTGCTCTGTAACATGTGAAAATCATATGAAATTCACATTTGTGCCCATAAATAACATCTTATTGGAACACAGGCATGCCCATTCACTTAAGTATTGTGTACAGCAGGGCTGAATAGTGACAAGAGAGGACATCACAATGTAGATGACAAAGCTGAAAATAATTTATTCTCTGAACCTTTACGGAGAAAGTTTGCCAACCTCTGGCTTGTGCTGAAACATAAGTCAGCAGAGCTTCAGTGATACAACCTGATGACTAATACAACATTTACCCTGGGACAGGAAGCGGAAAGCATCGCCCCCATCCACAGCCCCACCTCCTGACCTTTGAGCATGTGGGGTCAATTTCACCGCTCGATTTCCCCCAGCTTCAGCCTACTGCAGTAAGCGTTGAATTACCTGGCTTGTATGTTTGGTGGCCTGTCAGATGTATCTGAGACAGTCTTTTCTTATATGGTGGCGAATCTGGTATTTCCATTCCAACCACTGACTGGAAGTTTCCACCCAACTTTTGAGATGAACTGAAGACCAAATTAATAATAGATTCCTTCACGTTGCTCTAAAGCTTTGGAGTGTGTGAATCTATCATGTTTATCTTTTAGGTGTTTAAAGACAACTGCTGCAAAAGGGAAGTCCTCAATTTGTATGTTTTTTGCAAAAATGCTCCCAGATGTAATGCCAAGATTACTCTGGGACGATACCAGGTTGGTATTACTCATGAACGGTGTCTGCCATTTTCCAGTGTCATGTACTGAACACATTTTTATGTGTCATTTCCTGGGCTACGCGTGGTACAGGGTTTTGGTGGGTGGTCCTCAGAGAATTTTTGTCTAGCAATACCGTTGGCTACAGTGTAGCATACCAAAGGCTAAGGTATGAAATGAATCTCACAAGAAGAGATTCATTTTATATGGAACACATGGAGAACATACCAATGTGTGCTAGACCTTGAATTGCAGGTCAGGGTTCATTGATTCAAAAGAGAATGGGACATGCTGGGCAAAAGAAATGGTCGAGCCAAGGACACGTCATTTTGGAAAACTGTGAAGGACTTGGGATTCCAGGGCATGACTGCAGAAAGACATAGTTGTAAGGGGTCCCTGCCTGGAAGCATTTCAGGTGCTGGGGTGGGTGTTTCCTGGCTGCTATGGGCCCTGCTCTCTTAGAAGTTATGATCTAAAGGAAGACGACACAGACCAGAACAGAGCTGGGATGCAGTTTGAAGGTGAAGCGTGGGTAAGAGATGCAGGCAGACAGGGAAGGCGGGGGGGTGGGGGGGGGGGGCGGGGCGGGGGGCAGTGACGGGATGTCGAGTTCCTTTCAGATGAAACTGCCCTCCGTTACTCTCCCATCCATCAGCAGAAAGCCGTTAAATGGGAAGCAGGAAGCGCGGCTTTGCCAGAGCGAGCCCAGGTCAGGTTCCATCAGAATATGAGGCAGGCATCTCTAGCTTCCAGGGAACTGTTTGGAGACTGCTGCAAGTTTCCGCTCCCCTCCTCCCACACCACGCTGTGGAATGCATTTCTAGTGACCCAGTCCTTTCCCCAGCATTCCTCCAAACCCCCAGGCACTGAGCTCAGAAATGTGTAGATGATTTCCCTGTTAACCCAAGAATTTCTTTGGAAGTTCACGGAAGGTTTTTGTGTTTTCTGAGACAGTCCCTCACCACCTGTTTTGATAGCCAGGTCCAATAGTAGGGTCCCTTGACCAACTTGGTTTTCACTAAGCCTGAGAAGGAAATGAGGCTCAAATGGCCATTGGTCAGCTCTCGTGACCAGATCGTCACCTTCTGGAGAACAGTGGATGGTTTCTCTTCACCTGTTTCTTTCGTATTAATATTTCCTCTTACTCTCTGTTCTCCGTCACCTGTGTGGTAAGCTGTAGGATTTCACAGGATGCAGAGTCTTGATGAATGTTGACTGTTTTGGTGACAGCTGAGGGGTAGCATCCGTGAATTTTGGAGAAGATGTAGATTTCAGCTGTCACTGTCATTACTAGAGGCAAAGGAGAATAGCTATAACGTGTATTTACCTCCTGTAGAAAAAGTGTGTGCCCTTTTTTTTTTTTTTCCCTTCAGAGGAGGGGTCAGCAAACTATTTCTCTCAGAAGCCAGATAGAAAATATTTTAAACTTTGCCAGCCAGTGTCTGTCACAGCTGCCTGACTCTCCCATCTTGGAGGGAAAGCAGCCGTAGCCAGCATGGGAAGAAATACGTGTGGGTGTTCTCAGTTACACCTTCTTTACAGAAACAAGTAGTGGGCCAGGTTTGGCCCAAGGGCTATAGCTTGTCAGCCCTGTTTTAAAGGATCTTGTGGTGGGGAACAAGCCCACTAGGATTTTAATACCTTGTCAGCATCACAGGAACTTGCAGTGTTATCCCCAGGTCTTGTTAAGACTTGCCTGCTTGTAAAAGTCTGTAACATGAGCAACACTGGACCGAACGATGTCCATGTCATCATTTTCTAATGTGCTGGTTAAGAATGTCTCCCGACTTGACGAGGCTGACCCAAGCTTCTCCTGGGCCTGGGATTCTGATTCCTGAATTCCTCTCACTGCTCTGCTTTACTGCTTCTGGGACAGCTACCCCTCCCTCTCTTTCCTTCCTCCAGTCCTTCCCCTCCCTTCTCTTACTTAGGAGCTGGCCTTCTCTTCTTCCCGCTCAGCCCTCTGTTTCAGCTTTTACCACCCGGTGCTTCCCTGGTGGCTCAGCAGTAAAGGAAATGCCTGCCAATGCTCAGCATGCAGGTTTGATCCCTGGGTCAGGAAGACCCCCTGGAGAAGGGCATGGCAACCCACTCCAGTATTCTGGCCTGGAGAATCCCCATGGGCAGAGGAGCCTGGTGGGCTACAGTCCATGGGGTCGCAAAGAGCTGGACACAACTGAGCGTCTAAACAACAACAGAGGGCAGAGATTTGGACTTGGTGCTGGGGGTGGGCATGGAGGGCGCACAAAAGAAATGACCTTGAGGAGCTGGTAAATTAATTGGCAGCGCTAAGGAAGATGTTCAAGGACTAACCTGAGAATGTGAGCAAGTTAGTAGATGATCTAAGGTAAACTCAGCATGCTTCCTTCACCACCCATCTTCGAAGCCCTGTCCTCCAGCCCAGGCTGGCTTTCGCAGCCTCCATGCAGACGGCCCTCTCCATGCCCTGTTCTCAGCAGAGGCAGCAGGTGGTTCCCCCCAGCCCTCCCAGCTGTCCTCCTGCTGCCCTGGGGTCCTCCCCGCCTCCGCCCTCCCCAGGCCTTGCAGCCACTCCCCTTCCCAGTGCCCTGCTCAGTGTGCCCCACTGGCCTGTTGTTGCCTGTTGCAGGACCACCTTCAGCACTGCCCGTTCCAGCCGGTGCAGTGCTCTAATGAAAACTGTCGGGAGCCAGTCCTTCGCAAAGATCTGAAAGAGCATCTGAGCGCATACTGCCAGTTTCGAGAGGAAAAATGCCTTTATTGCAAAAAGGATGTGGTAGTCATCAATCTACAGGTAAAAAAAAAAAAAGGCATCTTTATGGGACTGAATTCGGCCTGAGTGGCACAGTGAATCAGATGGGGTACCGGAAGCACTTTTCTGAATTTATTTTCGTGCAGAAAGAGGTCTAAAGAATAGCTTATCTGGGGGTTCTATAAAAAGCGGAAAGCCTTCTTGGTAGGACTCTTTCCATGTATCGTTGGCAAAAATGCTGTTTGATCACCTGCTGAGTGTGCGTGGGCCAGGAGTGACACTAGGAGCTGAGTCACAAGGTGGGGACCACACTCTCTGTCCTCAGGATGCTCTGACAATTGGCGAGGCAGGATGCAGGCGTAAGAAGAAAGCATGGGTACCTTTTACATGTGCCAAAGGAGCCATGCCAGTGACTCGCATCGTCTGTCTTCTGTCAGCCCCATGACCTCTGACCTTCTTTGGAATAATTGGAAAATTGACTTCATTTATACTGAGAAAGCAGCCATCTGGAACCTTTTTGCCACTAGGCTGTACCTTCTTGTAGAGGATGAGCCACACTGCATAGAGCCCCAAGGGGTTATGTGTACACGCACTCTGAGGGCATACAGAGAGCCTTTGGAAGCCAGGCTGGCTTTATTTCACCATCCTTTCATTGTTTCAGAATCACGAGGAAAACTTGTGTCCTGCCTACCCAGTATCTTGTCCCAACAAGTGTTTGCAGACCATTCCAAGAACTGAGGTAAGTGTAAATAATTCTCTCAGTGATTTTACGTAAGATAAAGTTTCAGTGTTCATTACAGTGTGTTTTTGGTAAAATCCCATAGGCGGGGACCCAAGGCATGCCTTATCCTCATGAGGACCATGGTTTTGTCTTCCCTCACCTTCTCCCTGAGATTTCTCCGTTTCCATGTTAGCTCTCCTGGCTCCAGCCTCAGCTTGGCTTTTTTTCCTTCTGTTTCCTGTCTTCTCCTCGAGCTACCCTTGGCTCCCTGCTGACTGCAGTTATACCAGATGCATTTCTATAGCCTGAGGCTGTCTGTTTCACAGGTGGATGAACACCTGGCCGTGTGTCCCGAAGCTGAACAAGACTGTCCTTTTAAGAACTATGGCTGTACCGTAAAGGTATGGAGTGATTGTGTCTGTCTACCTTCTGCTGTATCATTCATTTGTCAAGTTCATTTTACTCTTTGATTCCATTCAGGAGGCAGGACATTCAGTGTCTGTGAAACTGTAAGACTGGTAATAACCAGTGGTTACCAGTAGGGAGAGGGAAGATGGGAGTAGGGAATTAAGAAATGCAAGCTACTATGTAGAAAATAAATAAGCTACAAGTATATATATAATGCACACAAGGAATATAGCCAATGTTTTATAACTATATATGGAATAGAAAAAAAAAAAAAAAGACTGGCAATTGTATTAGGGTTCTCCAGAGAAACAGAACAAATAGTTTATATATACATAAAATTTATAATACCTACTTTTTGAGGTTTGCTTATATCTGTGAAAATAAAAATGTGACCTGACACATTGACCTTGCAATTTTACTGCTAGGAATTTATTTCACAGATATCCTTTCATAAGTATGCAGTGATCACACACCTACACAAACACACATACACAACAAATATATCTTGTCCATGGAGGATAGATTCCAAGAGCCTGGATGGATGTCTGAAACCATAGTTAGTACCAACCCTATATATACCATGTTTTTTTCCCCTATAACATACATATGATAAAGTTACACATTTATAAATTAGGCACAGCAAGAGGATACCTGAATTGCCTGCATCATTTGGGGCCATTATTGAATAAATAAGGATTACTTGACCACAGCACTTTGATACTGCAACAGTGAATCTGATAACCGAGATGACTAAGTGACTAATGGGTGGGTAGTATGTATAGTTTGGATACCTGGACAGTGGGATCACTCACCTCTGGGGCAGGATAGAGCAGGAAGAAACAAGACTACATCATGCTACTCACAACAGTTCGCAATTTAAAGTATGAATTATTTTCTAAAATTGTCTATTTAATATTTTTGGACCATGATTAACCATGGGTAACTGAAACCACAGATATCAAAACTGTGGCTAAGCTGGAACTACTGTATTTAGCAAAAAAAATCCACAAAAGTGAAATATATATATGTGTATATTCATATTTTAGAATACTATGCGTCTGATAAAAAGCATGAGGCATATATTTTTTAAATTACTTACACTATGACCTCACTGTGTTGAAAATGTATATATATCTTCACTGACTCTGGTGAGTGAGACTAGGGAACTGGATGTGGAGATAGAGAAAAGGGGACTTCTACTTTGCATTCTGCTGCTTGCTGTGTTGTTTGACACAAGAACGCTGTACCATGCTCAGTAGCTTCAGTCCTGTCCAATTCTTTGTGACCCCATGGACTGTAGCTGCCAGGCTCCTCTGTCCATGGAATTCTCTGGGCGAGAATACTGGAGTGGATTGCCATGCCCTCCTTCCTCCAGGGTATCTTCCCAACCCAGAGAACGAACCCATGACTCCTGCGTGGGCATGGCTGGGGGAGTTGTGCTCTGGAAGAGGGCCAACCCTCAACTGAAGGGAAATTGATGATAAATGTTTGCTTAGAGTCTATGGGTCACCCATACCATTTGCTTTTATTAGTAATAGAGGCAACCACAAATTTTAAGGATCAGGGAAAAAGTAACCATTTGTTCTTACAAACATATAATTTTATTTTGAGGGCAACAAATTTGCATGGGCTGAAACTACAGTTCGGTTCACCTTCTGCCCATAATAGCAAGACAGTGATAAAAAGTGGTAGAGAAGTTTGCTTGGTAGGCTGATCAGGAGGTAACCCACTACCAAAGAGACAGGTTTTATATGGGAATAGTTGAGAGGTGATGATAACTACATTTAGCCCTCAATCATATGCTCCTAGAGCAAGGAGAGGCTTCCCAGGTGGCACTAGCAGTAATGAACCTGCCTGCCGGTGCAGAAGATACAAGGACTTGGGTTCAATTCCTGGGTTGGGAAGATCCCTGGAGGAGGAAATGGCAACCCACTCCAGTGTTCTTGCCTGGAGAGTCCCATGGACAGAGGAGCCAGGCGGGCTACAGTCCATGGGGTCACAAAGAGTCAGACACGACTGAATGTCTGAACACAGCACAGGGCAAGGAAGGAAAGCAGCACTGAGAATTTTGACGGTGGCCTGACTCTCTGTGTCTTCTGGGTACCAAAGAATCGTAAAGATGTAAAAGGGGCCTGGGAGGGATCCTTTTCCCTGAAACCCACCTTGAGACAAGTCAGCAAAGTTGTTGAAGTTCTGCTTTAGCAGAATGTCCTGCCACCACCCTCATGTTGGAAGCCTTTCAACAATCTGACTCACGTTTCTCTTTGTCTTAAAGGATAAACGGGGGAACCTGCAGGAACATGAGCATTTGGCCTTACGGGACCACATGCTTCTGGTTTTAGAAAAGAACTTCCAATTAGAGGAGCAGGTAATCAAGGGTTCAACTATAAAGGGAGGCATCAGAATTGCTGGGATTTGTACTTGATGGCATTTTTATAGTCTCCTCTGTTTTAAGCGGAAGTCTACTGGAGGTAGATGTTTTTCTACTAAGTCACCAGACAGACTCCTAGGATTAGAGCACATCAAAATAGAAAGTGCCTTTGAGATCTTTGGGTCCAGCCCCCTCAACCAACAGATTAAATAACTAAATTCAAAGAAATTTTGGTGTGTTTATGACTTTAAGGGGCAGAATTCAATCTCAAACCCATGTCCCCTGATTGTCAGTCCAGTGTTCCCCAGGGTACTCCACACTGCCTCTCTGCAGCCTACCCACACACCTCTTGGTTATTCCCTAGTAGAAACCTAGTAGGTGTTTGGTGTTTTTAAATGAAATCAGTATTACCCTGAAACAACGTTTGACTATCTGTTCTGGGCACTGTGGGTATTATACATTTTGTAATAAGTCTTAGCTTACTAACTTTGCAACCTAATCAATGCATACGTACATATTTATTTCACTGAATTGTGATTATTAAGTGAAATTATGTATGCAAATGCAAGCCGTAGTCCCTGGTATGTTCATAGTGGACCACATCCAATGCTGATTCTATTCAGTCATTATTCCAACAGTTCATCATCTTGTTAGGGCATCACAGAGGATCAGACTTTTAAAACCCTGGTAGGGAAGGAAACCATCCATCTGCATAGAGGGCGCTGAATTTTACTGCTACAGATTATTTTATGTTGTCTGATTCCATATTAAAGTAGGTATATGAGTTTCAGGGTCAGATGGTGGAGAAAAATAGAAAGCCTGATTAAACTGTAACTGTGGTAGAAGGCATGCTGTCTCGAGCCATTCCTAAGTTCTTTCTGTAACAGTTGCCTCCTTCACCTATCCGTTCATTCAACAAACACGCGGCAGGTGTCAGGTACAAGGCTAGTTGCATGGACACTGGGTCAGGGGAGACCCAGTACCTACCCTTGAAGATCTCACCAAAATGTAACTGTACAAGGTGCTGTCCCCATAGCACATGAGATGGGGGTGCCCTGTGTTGGGGTACAGAGGCTGGAGCAGGTTGTCCTGTGGGAAGGTGGAAGGCTTTTCAAGGTAACACATCCGAGCTGCACTGACTTGAAGAAAGAGAAGGTCTATCAGTTAAAATGTTGTAGAAAGAGGATGGTCCAGAAGGGGAAAGTTTATGTGAAGGCAGAGAGACATGATGGTTCAAGGAAATGGGGTTCAGGGGGTGGAGAGACACCAGAGTGTAAGAGAGGGAAAGGCTGGAGGCTGGGTGTGCTAGGTCCAGACTGAAATGGCCTTCCGTGTAAGCCAAGAAGTTTCGAAAACTATACATTCAATGATTTTAAAAATTTATTCATATTCTGCCCTATTTCAGAAAGGATTTAAGGGCCAGAGTTGAAACTAATGTTTGCCGGTATAAGGAGTGAACAGGTATTTTTAAATAGGAAGATACTTGGCCAGTTAATTGTTTGGATAAGAATAAGACAGCTGGTGGTAGCATGGAAGATGGATAGAAGGAGAGATGAGAACGAAGACAGAGAAGCAGGCAGAAAGACGCTGCAGACTAGACAGTGTAGCAGAAGAGCCTGGCCGTTGTTGAGGGAGGGCCCTGGAGCCAGAATGCCTGGGTTTGAGACCTGCTTCAGCTTATATGAGTTTGGGCAAGGTACTTAACCTCCCTCTTCCACAATATCCTCATTTGTAAAATGGGGTTGTAGTGAGGGTCAGGTGTGTGTGTGTGAGGGACAGTGTATGACTGGCTAAGAAGCTATCATAGCAGCCCAGGTGAGAAGCAGTCCAGGCTGAAACAAGATACAGTGAGAAGTGGTTGTAAGAGTTGTTTTGTTTTGTGTCAGGAGTTAAAGTTGGCAGGTATTGCTGATTGAATGGATGAAGGGGTAAGAGAAGGTTGTCTAGGATCACTCAAACATTTTTAGTTATTTCCCTCAAAGGGATTACAAATCCTGAGAGGTGGTGTGTTTTGCCTACCACTTGCCAGCAGTATTCTAGGCAGGTTAAACTCTCTGCCTCTGTTTCCTTATCTATAAAATGAGGCTGACCATTGTCTCCAACTCATGGGGTTCTTTGAGGATTAAAAGAGCTAATGAATGTAATAATTGGATAGGAAATTGCAGCTGTTGCTGTTGACACCGTGCATACAGCATCTAATATGGTGTGATGATCCCAACTCTGGGGTTGTTTAGCAGTAGTAGTTAGTTGCTCAGTCATGTCCGAATCTTTGCAACCCCATGGACTGTAGCCCACCAGGCTCCCCTGTCCATGGGATCCTCCAGGCAAGAATACTGGAGTGGGTTGCCATTCCCTTCTCTGGAAGATTCTCCCAACACAGGGTTTGAACCCAGGTCTCCTGCATTGCAGGCAGATTCTTTACCATTTGAGCTACAGGGAAGTCCTGGTTGTTTAGTAAGTGCGTACTAAATGAAAGACAAGAACCAGTTCAGCAAATTTAGTCAAGTGATGTCACTAGCTTGAGATGATCCCTCAAAGTGGGTTACACACAGCAAAGGCTGGCAAGAAATCTATGGATCTCTCTCTCTTTTTTTGAAGTACCTTCAAACATTTTCTTAGAATTATATAGCAATCAACCTGTAAATATTTTCTATAAATATGTGTATATATTTTTCCTTAAAATACTTTACCTGTAGTATTTTCCTAGAACTTTATTCAAATTATTTTAACTTGTCTGCATGCATTTAAATGACTTCATTCATATTCCTGTTATTAGATTTCTGACTTATACAAGAGCCTAGAACAAAAAGAAAGCAAAATCCAGCAGCTAGCAGAAACGGTAAAGAAATTTGAAAAGGAGTTCAAGCAATTTGTGCAGTTGTTTGGCAAAAATGGAAGCTTCCTCTCAAATATGCAGGTGAGAAATGGCCTTTCTATTTTAACTAACTTTTAAACTGGAAAAACTAACTTTTTAAATGGAGATGATTTCAAATGTGCAAAGCTGAGAGTACAAGGAACACCTGTGTGTTCTGCACCCAGATTCACTCGAGTGTTCTGTCTGGTTGCTTCCTTCATCCTGTCTCCCCCGCCTCATCCCAGCCCTGTTCTTAGCCCCCATCCTGTCCCTCTCTCTCTCTCGGTGGGTGTTCCTTCTGAACCCTTTAAGAGTAAGCCGTCTATTATAGCCCTTTACCCCTACATACTTCACAATGTATTTCCTAAGAATAGAGATCTTTTACATAACCCGGTACACGTAGCCATGTCAGTACACATTTGCACTGGTACAGTACTTTTACACAATTTATGGCAATGAGGGTTGTCATTATTGACCCAATATTAGTCACTTGACTTCAGATTTATTGAGCGCATCTGTAGTTCTGCATTTTGCAGCCAACAAAGTGAAACTATTAATTCCTTTGGGGAGAAAATGCTTTACACATCACTAAAATAGAGCAAAAATTACTTTGTAAATCATGAATGTTAAATAACCATAAACAGATTTCTAAAGAATAATGTCTTTATTGTGATTATACAATTTATAGTGCAAAATACTTCATAATGTGATATGGGCAATCTTTTTGAGGATTATACCAGAAAATGTAGGCCATATCATTTCCATACTTTGTCCACATACTGTATGGATGTGTGTGTTTGTGTATAACAAAAAGGAAATCCATCAATTGTTATTATCTTAATTCTGACCTTTTTCTAGCACAAAAACCAGTCAAGAGTGAAGGCACTGAGGGCAGGAGAAGTATAGTTTTATTTAATCCCTTCCATCTAAAGAGAGCAACCAAATGTTCAGGCCTTATCTTGGGGCACTGAGTGCCACCTGATGTGCTCAGACCAGAACAGATGGGCCTTCTTCCAGCACATCCTCTGCCCTCTTGCAGAGTGGGAGTCAATCAGAAGCATTGTGACGGAGAAGGAAGTGATAAGGCAAGAGGAAAGACAGGGAGAACATAAGTATAAAGATAGGTTGAAGAACCAAGAGGAGAAAATCCAAGGGAGAAGTAAGATTCAGGTGAAGAACAGTTCAAAGATTTGAAACAGGAGCTGAGATACTGCGGAGCAGGGAGGAAAGTATTAGGTGATTCATCTCTCTGACATCCTACCCTCTTTCTTCTGAACCGTGCATTTTTTCACTGCCTTAATTGGTTAATTCAAGGTGAAATGTTTGAGTTGAAAAATGTGATCTCAAAGAATCATTCACATTTTTTGACATGATGATCCATTTGTACTGAAAGGTTCTTGCCAGTCACATTGACAAGTCCGCTTGGCTAGAAGTTCAGGTGCGTCAGTTATTACAAATGGCTAACCAGCAACAGAGTAAATTTGATCTGAGGCCTTTGGTGGAAGCAATTGATACAATGAAACAGAAAATCACCCTGCTGGAAACCAATGACCAAAGACTAGGTATGTCTAATGTTTTCTGCTTCTCTTCTGGTGCTTCATGACTTCTGCATGTGTTCACAAAAACAAGCAAACGGGCCAATGGACAGGCACAGCCATCCGGGGTCAACAGTGCTGAGTCTGGTATTTGTGAAACAGAACAACATGAGGTTCTGGCCACTCAGACAAAAACGATAAAGGGCCCTGAGTGGGAACTGGAACAAGGACAGGGTGGAAATGGGCCAGGAAATTCCAAGAATAGGGAATGATGGTTTGTTAAGGAGAGCAGACAATGAGAAGGCTAGGAGAAAGATGTGGTGGGGAACATTGTTTCAAGTATAGAAAAGCAGACACGTTTGGCTGTTTAAAAGCATCCCAGTTAGAACCTAGTGAGGCTTACCATACCAAAGTCTGCTAGACGCATGCTGAGTGGGTCTTCTCTACACTTCAGGGAGCTTTCGTTTAAGAGGACGCATTGGGGTTTTCTTGGGGCCAGTCTTTCCAAGACATGAGAATCACAGAGTCAGTATTATTAATATGGATGTCACATTGGTGGACATTGAACTCAGTTCGTCTTGGGAATGTCAGAATTCTGTTGATTCTCTTTGGATAACCAAATTTCACTTTGGGCATATTTGAAAGACAGCTTTAAGGCCTTCAGAATCTTTTCTTCTTTGCAGTTGTTTTGGAAGGGGAGACTAACAAACATGATGCCCACATTAATATTCATAAAGCACAGCTGAATAAAAATGAAGAGCGATTTAAACTGCTAGAAAGCGCCTGCTATAATGGAAAGCTCATCTGGAAGGTGACAGACTACAAGCTCAAGAAGAAGGAGGCGCTGGACGGACACACAGTCTCCATCTGCAGCCAACCCTTCTACACCAGCCGGTGTGGCTACCGCCTCTGCGCTCGAGCCTACCTGAACGGGGACGGGTCTGGGAAGGGGACGCACCTGTCGTTGTACTTTATGGTGATGCGAGGGGAGTTTGACTCACTGTTGCAGTGGCCGTTCAGGCAGAGGGTGACCCTGATGCTTCTGGACCAGAGTGGCAAAAAGAACCACATTATGGAGACCTTCAAGGCCGACCCCAACAGCAGCAGCTTTAAGAGACCCGACGGGGAGGTGAACATCGCCTCCGGCTGTCCTCGCTTTGTGGCTCATTCCACTCTGGAGAATGCCAAGAACACCTACATTAAGGATGACACCCTCTTCTTGAAAGTGGCTGTGGACTTAACTGACCTGGAGGATCTCTAATCATTGCTTCCGGGGGGATAAAAGGACTCCTTGAATCCAGAACCTGTGGTTAATGTAGTGACTGAGTCTGGGCTCAGTGCATATTTGAACTTGGCTTTTTGTCCTTAACATGTGAAGTCATTTTAAGGCTTCTCAAGTGCTGTCTTCTTTTTACATTTTATTGTCCCAGTTTGAAACTTACAATACTCAGACTATCTTCTCATTATTTATATTTTTATATCTTTTGAAAGATGTTAACTTCCTTAAATGTCAGGACTGAAGCATACCTCTTTAACTGGTGCTTAGTGTGGGGTCTCAGGGTCTCAGCCTTCTATAATATTAAATGTCTTTGAGGACACAGATGTATTAATAGGGCTTTCAGTCGAAAGTGCTTTGGTATTTTTATATTTGGCCTGTGGATTCTAGAACTGACCTTAAACCTACAAAAGCTATCTTTTAGGATGGGCTATTTCAGTTAAGTAGATGGGTGGTGGTTATTATTTAGTCACTATGTCATGTCCGACTTTTTGTGACCCTGTGGACTACAGCCCACTGGGCTCCTCTGTTTGTGGAATTCTCCAGGCAAGAATGCTGGAGTGGGTTGCTATTTCCTCCTCCAGGGGATCTTCCCAACCCAGGAATTGAACCTGTGTCTCCTGCTTGGCAGGCAGATTTTTTTACCTATGCCTCCAGGGAAGCCCAAGTAGATGGATAGTGTACTTCAAAGTCAGTATACCCAGTTTGAATCAAACTTTTTTGGGTTAAATACTGTATTGTGGAAGCTACTACACTTTTAATATTTTCATGAAATTTACCAGTAGTCAGCAAGCACAGTTTTGCAAGGCTGCATAAGAACTTGTGAATAGAGTAAGTATTTTCGTTCTTCCTGCTGAAGTAAAGCAGAAAACACTGCAGAGTATATATGCATAAGGAGATACAGCCATCCAGCTAAAGTTCATATTAGGTCAAAGCACATGAAAAAACTATTTACAAACAAAATGATCAAATATTAGCAATTTCATAAGATTCAACTTAATATATACATACATGTTTAAACATAGTTTAGAGGTATTTTGGTAATTATAGTAAATTAATATTAGGATGGGCAGAATTTAGTATATGATGGAGAAAATGTCATATATGGATAAGAGGAATTAAAACCTAGGGAGAACACCATTACAATTTCCTCTGGAAATCAGAACTCCCATCTGACATTGATGGCTAAGAAGAGTGTCTCTTTTTCTTTTTGAGTAGAATTTTGAGTTCATAAATTGGTTTGAAAATTGGCATTTATGTAAACTTATCATGTTTCTTGTCAAAGTCCTGAGTACTTTGTGAAGAACAGAAAGAACATGTTCTTCTGTATCTATCTGTATGGGTCTGAGAGTGTAAATACAAGTCTATACAAAGTCTCCTGACTCTTGACGTGATGGTAGTAGTTTAGTCGTGTCCAGCTTTTGCAACCCCATGGACTGTAGCCTGCCAGGCTCCTCTGTCCGTGGGATTTCCCAGGCAAGAATACTGGAGTGGCTTGCCATTTCTTTCTTCAGGGGATCTTCCTGACCCAGGGATCAAATCAGCGTCTCCTGCATTGGCAGGCGGATTCTTTAGCAACCGAGCCACCAAGTCAGGAAGCCCTGACTCTTGATAAGCCTGAAGTGAAGTCACTCAGTCATGTCTGACCTTTGCAACCACATGGACCGTAGCCTGCCAGGCTCCCATCCATGGGACTTTCTAGGCAAGAATACTGGAGTGGGTTGCCATTCCTTTCTTCAGGGGATCTTCCCGAACCAGGGTTTGAACCTGGGTCTCCCACACTGCAGGCAGACTCTTTACCACCTGAGCAACCAAGGACACCTAGACTCTTGATAAGCCTGAGCTTAACCCAAAACTACCCAGTTTTCCTGGGCCTTCACTTTTGTCATGCCGTTGAGCACTACCCACACTAGGCTGGCTCCCTTGAGTGTGTACGGGCAAGCACACGCTGAAGTGATGACCACATACCTTACAAATCTTGATCGGTTGACCTCACAGAAGCAGCATGATTGATACTAGTGGCTTCTGGAATAGTTGGAACTTTCTTCCTCTCTCCCTGTGAAAATTTCAAGATACCAAAGACTCATACTACATAAATCTTCCCAAAGGGTTAAATTCAAAGACCTGAGTTCACAGAAGAAATCTGGTAGAGAAGCACCATACAGGTGCTGGTAAACTCGGGTGCAGCTGGCGGTCAGCCCATCCGCTCAGGCAGTCAGCAATCTTTCTCTAGACTGCGCAGCTGGATGCTGGTGGTTCTGGGTGCCAGTCTGCAGTGTTTCTCATCTGGTCCAAAGTCATCCTTGTGTTCTGAAGAACGGGAGAGCACACTGCTGTGACTAGTTTGAAGCCTTTGATGTGAAAAACATTTCAACGTGAATTTATCAAAACAGTGATTTTGTGTTTTAACCAACTTCTCTACATAAAAAGTATAACTTATGGCATGGTTTACTTATGAGTTCCTTCATCATTGAAACAGTGAACACAGAACAAGGTATTCTATCATAAAAAGCACATCTTTCTCACAAAATAAGAGTTATGAATTTTGTTGTAAGGAAATCGATCCACGGAAATTATTTTTCCATTTTTATGATCCAAACAGTCATTTTTATTCTGTATCTGTAAGGTTTAAATTTTTATTCCACTTTGGCCTGATTCAGTTCCCAATGAAACTGACACAGCAGGCATAAACAAGGAGTTAACAACCTTGAGAAAGGTGCGTGCAGGATTCAAGGAGGGTATGGAAGAGAAGTACACACTCATACACCTCGACAGATCTGAATTCTGACGCTTGGTCTCCAAACGTGATGATTTCAGAGAAACAAGAAATAGTCACAGGCTCCATTCCCAGCACCTATCTTGAACACACACAAATGGGACAGAGTGCCACGAACCCTTTGTGGAGGCCCTCGGACAATCAGTCCACGCTGCAACAAACTCTTTTCTCTTGAAAGTGGTTGCAGACCTGGGCCTTCACCTTACATAAGAATTCTGGGCTGCAGAGAAAGCTTTGATGGATGCACAAGAGAGGACTTGAGTATTGAAATTCCCTGGGAACATCACATTTTAGGGAGGAGGAAGAGCAGCCTGCCAAGCACTTGGAGAAGAGATCAGAGGTTAGATACCAAGGGAGATGGGAAGAGAACTGAATGTCAGCAGGGCCAAATCTCCGCTGAGAACAGCAGTCACTTCCAGAGCACTCCACAGCATCCTTGAACTCCTCATCTCCCTGAAGACTCCTCTGTCCAAGTACCTGCTGAATATCTAAGCACAGAAGTCCCGCAGGTACCTTCAAGTACACTTTACCAAAACTGAATGGGAGGTCTCCACTCTCCACCACCGCCAGCCCATGACGCCCCATGTGTGTTCTCCCTCGAGGAGTGACGTAAGCATCAATGCCAGAGCTTGGACACTGTGCATTCCCCCTCACTTTCCCCATCCAGTCGCCCAGCCAGTGTGCCAGCTGAACCTCCAAATAATGCCTTAAAACTATTTCTACTATTCCGTATCCCTCCTGTCTACTGCTGCCCTGTTTGCTGGCCTACAGTTATTGCTTCACAACTGTTCTCGCTATATTTTCTTTTGCCTCTTTCGGATCCAGCCTCACACTGACACCCAATAATCTCTAAAATGAAAATTCAAGGGTGACTCCCCACCTCACCCACCCACTGTGGCTCCATCACCCAAGGACAAGACTCCAGCCTCACTGGCCTGGCAGGCAAGGCCCTTCATACCTGCTTCAGCCTCTCCAGCCTCACCTCCTGACCGTTCTGCTTTGCATTTAGCAACAGCATAGTAACCCATTTTGACCTTTGTCTGTGCTTGTGCTCATTTCTATCTGGAATATTCTTCTCCAACCTCACCTCCTCCATTGCCTGGTGGATTCTTGCTTTTTAAGATTCTGCTTTGGCCTCGCCTCTCCAAGAGGCCTTCTCAAACTAGCCCTTACTTCCTTGCACTCAACCCCTACCCTCCACTAGGCCAGGAGCCCTTGCTCTGAGCTGTATACCTCCTTGTCTATAACTCACTTCCTGTACTTTTCTTTTCTCCCAGAAAACAAATGTTAACTGACTATATTTTTGTCAGATTTTACTTTAGCTGCAAATAAAACAGATGTCGTCCTTGTCCTCCTAAAACATAATCTGGAGGTCATCACAGCAGTGAACCAAAATGCCCACTGTGTGCATGTTCCCAGTTGTCCCGATAGACTTCGCCTCCTAACTTCCCCTGCCTCCACTCACTGCCAGAAACATGTCTCTCTCAGACCATTCTGAATATTTATGATGCTAAATAAGAGAATAGGCAGAAAACACTTGAAGGGAGAGCCCAAGGTGAAATTTATAAAGAAAAGCCAAAGCAGCCCACTTAAGTGGGACTGCGGAGAATTAGAGGAGAGAACAGTTCAATGGGAACTGATGCTTTTATTCACCCAAGAGACCTATGTTAAAGACTAGAATACATGTTTATCAAAATGGATTAAAGACCAAAATGTCAGGCTGGATACTAAAAATCTCTCAGAGGAAAATATAGGCAGAACACTCTTTGACGTAAAACATAGCAAGACCTTTTCCAAGCCACCTTCTAAAATAATGAAAATAAAAACAAAAATTAACAAATCGGACTTAATTAAAAGCTTTCCCACAGCAAAGGAAACCATAAACCTCAGAATGGGAGAAAATATTTGCAAAGGAAGCAACTGACAAGTGAATTATCTCCAACACACAAACAGCTCATGCAGCTCGATATCAGAACAACAAACAACCCAATCACAAAATGGATACAAACCTAAATAGACATTTCACCAAAGAAGACATACAGATGGCCAACAGACACATGAAAAGATGTTCAACATCACTAATTATTAGAGAAATGCAAATCAAAACTACAATGATGTATCACCTCATACCAGTCAAAATGGCCATCATCAAAAAATCTACAAACAATAAATGCTGGAGAGGATGTGGAGAAAAGGGAACACTCTTGCACTGTTGGCAGGAATGTAAATTGGTTACAACCACCACGGAGAACAGTATGGAGATTCTTGAAAAAAAACATAAACAGAACTACCATTATGACTCAGCAATCCCATTTCTAGGAGTGTATCTGGAGAAAACCATAATTCAAAAGCATGCATGCACCCCAGTGTTCATCACAGCACTATTTACAATAGCAAGGACATGGAAGCAACCTAAATGTCCATCAGCAGAGGAATGGATAAAGAAGATGTGGTATGTATGCAATGGAATATTACTTAGCCATAAAAAGGAATGAAATAGTGCCATTTGCAGACATGTGGACGGACCTAGAAATTGTTATACAGAGTAAAGTAAGTCAGAAAGAGAAAAACAAGTATTGTTTAATATCGCTTATATGTGGAATCTAGAAAAATGGTACTGATGAACTTGTTTGCAAAGCAGAAGTAGAGTCACAGATGTAGAGAACAAACATGGTTACAAAGGGGGACAGGAGGGATGGGACAAATTGGGAAATTGGGATCGACACATATGCACTACTATGCATACAACAACTGATGAGAACCGGGCTCACCTGGTGGGTCAGAGGGTAAAGAATCTGCCTGCAAGAGGCCTGGGTTCAATCCCTGGGTTGGGAAAATCCCCTGAAGGAGGGCATGGCATCCCACTCCAGTACTCTTGCCTGGAGAATCCCCATGGACAGAGGAGCCTGGCGGGCTACAGTCCACAGGGTCTCAAAGAGTCAGACACGACTGAGCAACACAGCACGATGAGAACCTACTGTAGAGCCCAGGGAACCCTACTCAGTGCCCTGTGGTGACCTAGATAGGGGGGAAATCTGAAGAGTGGATATGTGTACACACACAATGGAGTCACTTTACTATAAAGCAGACACTGACACCACATTGTAAAGCAACTATACTCCAATAAAATTTAACTTCTAAAAAAGACTAAAATACATGTTTAAGTTATTTTGGCTGTTTGAGTCACACCTGCTTGAATACAACTCCTTAGACCTTAGACTCTGGCTCCAGGATAAGTATAGAACAATACAAATTGTGATAAATGCCTTCAAGAAAATGAGACTACAGGGAAGGAGTAATGGCGCTGGGTGGGGAGAATATGTACACACTCTGGGTTGTCAGGGAAGGTAACACGATAGTCAGTGCTCAGGTGACGTTTCCTGGCTGCTCAGCACTTTGGAACACCCTTATAAAATCTGAGCAATTTCCTGTGAGGAAGCTTGCCTCCTTGACCTCCTTTGCAGCACAGGAATGTGGCTCAGGTCCCAACCATCAGGCAGTGAGGCAAAACAACTTGAAAGATGAAGTTGGAAAGACGCAGCTTCTTTTTTTAAGAAGGTTTGCAAGATGCAGAAGAAACGTGCCAGACTCTGACTTCGCAGGGGTGAGTGGACTGGAGGCAGAGTTTCTGGAAGGCCGTCCTTACTTCTTCTGTAGGTTGTGTTTCTAGAAGCTGTGGTGTTGCTGTCAAGTGACGGTGGCCACTGTGATGGATTTTCGCTATTGCCTCTTGTGTGTCTTGGTGTCATACCTGGCTGTGCTGTACTCACAGCCGGCCTCTGTGGTCTTCCTGGAGCTTCCGTGGGCAACATAATGTTAAGGAAGGCCCTGTCACGTTCACAGTGGACCCTGTGGTTTGTAATTAACCCTGACTGAATCAAGCTGAGACCTGAAAGACGAGTGAGCCCGGGGGGGGGGGGGGGGAGCAGGTGGGATGAGAATTCGGGGCAGAGTGCACCAAGGAATAAGTAAAGAATTGCTTTAAGGAGCTGAGGCGGGGCCAGTGTGGTGGGAGCCCATTAGAAGAGGGAAAGGTGACACCTGATGAGGTTAGAAGAGGAGGCAGGGCCCAGAATCTAGTGCTGAAGTCATGGTGAGGAGGTTGCGGTTTATGTCAAGTGCAGTGAAAGTTGACCTGATTTGGGCTGGGGAAGGCATGATCTGATTGACGTGTTCTAAACAACTGTTCTGTGTAGAGCACAGATAAGAAGGGGACACTGAGGTCACGGGGAAAGTATTAAGGTTACACCATACCGCAGTTCTTTTCAGAAGTCTGTGCCCTTACTAGATCACAAACTCCTTGAAGGCAAACACCATGTCTACTTCAAGTGCATGAAAAGTGCTCAGTGTATTACACAGAATTGTACATAAACACTAATGCACAGAATCTTCGTAATGAATCTGTTAGGCAGGTATAATGCCCATTTCATAGTTGAAAAAAACTGATGATTAGAGAGAGCTATGTGCTATGTACTAAGTACTGTCCTAAGAATTTTACACACCCAATATATATTAACATGCAAATCCTCTCAGCAATCTTATGGGGTATATGAAATTTTATCCTTGCTTACAGATGAGGCAATGGGCACAGAGAAGTTATGTAATAAACTCTAGTTTACACAGCTAACAAATGGTAAAGCCGGGATCTGAATCCAGGCAGTCTGACTTCAGAGGCTCCACTCTTACTATGCAAGGCTGCCTCATGTGGGTACTGATGAACTCTACATGCTTCTAAAAATATATAAAATTAAATGAGTTAAAATATAATAAGGATAACCATTTGGATAAAGACTGAATGTATAACTTCCAAACCATTAAAGAAAAAAAAAAACTGGAAAAAGAAACATCAAACCAAACACAGAAAAGAGATGAATACAACAGGAAGTATGATACATAGAAAAAACAAGTTAGAATTAAACCCAAACACATAAATAAGAACGAGTGAACTTTTAGTATTAAAAGAGGAAATATCTCAAACATGATGCTTTTAAATATTCATCTAAAACAAAACAGAACAACTAGGTATATATTCAGAGATGCTCTTGCACAAGCCCAGAAGCCACATACAAGAGTTTCCACCAGGATTGTCTATAATAGCAAAGAACAAGGGGGAGGAAAATCTCCCAGCAAACAAGGGATGGCATGGGCGTGGAGCATCACATGGCTGGTGGAAGGGTAAACTGGTGCTAGCGCTGGAGAACGATATGGCAATTTCAAAGAAAGTTGAACTGTACAATTTTATTTCTAAACATGTACCCAAAAATTCTTGCCATGGGCCCAGTAAGATGTGTACAAGTATGGCCATTAATTCATACCATAACCACATACATCAGGAATCATTAAATTACTAGCAACAGGAGAATGGATAAATTGCTTTATAGTCCTACATGTTCAGCACTTAAGATAAAAAAAAAACTAGAAACACGTGAATCAACATGAATAACTTTCACAAATATAACAAAATTTACACAATGGTATCATTTATGTTAGGTTTAAAAACATATGAAATAATACTAATTATATATATATGAATATAAGCTTTCATGGGAATGACAGATACAACATCCTTTGGAGAGGAAGAAAGGGAGAATGAGATTGCAGAAAGGTTCCCAGGAGGCTCTAACTGAATAGGTAATATAAAATCTGAAGCAAATATGGAAAAGTGCTAAAATGCAGTAGTTAGGTGGTTGGTATATAAGTGTTCATTATATTCCCTGTAACTTTATACATGTGTGTAACATTTCATATTAAACATTATAAAGACATGAGCTTTCTACAAAGAACAAAATAAACCAAAGAAATAAGATGGAAGAACTTAGTGAGTGAGTGAAGTCGCTCAGTCGTGTCCGACTCTTTGCGACCCCGTGGACTGTAACCTACCAGGCTCCTCCGTCCATGGGATTTTCCAGGCAAGAACCCAGGGATTGAACCCGGGTCGCCCGCCTTGAAGGCAAACGCTTTAACCTCTGAGCCACCAGGGAAGCCCGGAAGAACTTAAGTAAGGCCCATTAATGA
The DNA here is from genome assembly GCF_016772045.2 of Ovis aries. Taxonomy (NCBI): domain Eukaryota; kingdom Metazoa; phylum Chordata; class Mammalia; order Artiodactyla; family Bovidae; genus Ovis; species Ovis aries. The sequence continues at coordinate 71,471,620 of NC_056065.1, read as the reverse complement.
AAGAAGAAAATATTCTATGATAGAGGTTATCAATAAAATTAAAAGTTGATTCAATAAATCTGATTAAGAAAAGACTTCAATAAAATATGTAAGAATGAATTAAGAAAAATATGAGATCAAAAAATTTTAATACCATAGACAATTTTATACTGTTTGAAAATGTAGAGGGCTTCCCTGGTGGCTCAGAGGTTAAAGTGTTTGTCTGCAAGGCGGGAGACCAGGGTTCAATCCCTGGGTCAGGAAGATCCCCTGGAAAATAAATGGCAACCCACTCCAGTATTCTTGCCTGGGAAATCCCATGGACGGAGGAGCCTGGTAGGTTACAGTCCACGGGGTCGCAGAGTCGGACACGATTCAGCGACTTCACTCACTGAAAATGTAGACGAAATGGGTAATTTCCTGGGGGGGGGGGGTACTTATCCCTTAAAAAGTCACCACATCTTGATGACTTTAAACATCAGTTCTTCAAAACCTAAGACTAACAGACTAAGACTAACCAGAATAACAAGGGAGGCCTTGAATTCCCGGAAAAATAACCCCACCTTTCTCCATGGTACGTCTCCATATTATACAAGTACCGTATCTGGGCAAACAAATCTACCGAAAACTGCCATCCGGCGACAATCTACTCCAGATTTGAGACGGAATTCCAAGCAAGTTCCGGGAAAACGTTGCCATTTGGTGACAACCTGTGACAGAACCCGCACCTGGTTTGAGGTTCGTGACGCGTGGGCAAACGGGTCTGCATTCGGTCCGCGAGCAGCCCCCGCGGAGGGCCCAGAAGCCGGAAGAAGCCCTTTGGCTCCGCCCCGCTCCGCGTGGTGGGCGGGGCGCTTCCGGCCGGCTGACGCGTGCGCGCCCGAGACGCCGCGGGCCGTACCTGACCCGGCGCTGTGCCGCCGCCCTGTCCCCTCAGCTTCCTTGCGCCGCGGCTGCCGGTCCTACCCGGAAAGGTCGTTTCCCATCCCCCGCAGTTTCCAGTATGTGACGGTCCCAGTCGGAGCTGCGACTGGAAAGAGGCCGCAGGTTCCCTCTCCATCACCCCCCTGTGAAGTCCCTCCCTGGCGTCTGGGCCCCTCCAGGTCTAGTCTGCCGCCACTCCCCGCGCTCGAGCTTTCCCCAGAAGCTGTGTCCTTTTCCGTGAGCTCTTCGGTGATCTGAAACGGTCGCCAGCCTCTCACTTGTATTCTGGAGGGTGTGTTCTTTGTGCACACTCGTCTCAGCCCTTCCTCGTCCTGCTTATACACCGTGGGAATGCTCCCACCATCACTTCTAACCCTACTTGTCCCGGGAATGCGACCTTACTTTCTGCTTCAGAATCTTCCGGTCTTCTAACTAAATCGGTTACCAAGGGATCAGCCCTTTCAGCGCAACGCCCCTCCTCCCCTCTAAAAGCCCTCTTCCTTGTTAAATAATCGCAACAACTAACGAAAAGAATGTCGTAAGAGCCAGTGATCTGTGTGTTTAACAGGCATTGTTTTTTTAATCATCGCGAGTAGGATGTGATGGAAACTGAGGCATAGGAAAGTTAATTTGCTCGAGGTAACAGTGTGCCTGGGGTTGAACTCTGAATCCATTGTGTAGCTGGCTCCAAAGCTGTTGGACTCACCCCTTCCTCTTTCGCAAATCCTGATCATTCTCCCTTTAGTTGCTTCTCCTGAGAATTTTTTCTGAAAGCTGTCTAAAAGGTCCCTGTTTATGGAAATGTGACCTCTAAGAACTTTTCAGAGCCTCTCCTCAGGCAGACCCTTGAGTGTTCCATTTTATCAGGCAACTAGACCCTGAGCTTAGTAATATTTTGCATCCCCACCATGTGCTTGGAGAATTTTGAGCATTACTTTACTAGCGTGTGGGATGAGTGCAATTGTGCGGTAGTTTGAGCATTCTTTGGCATTGCCTTTCTTTGGGGTTGGAATGAAAACTGACCTTTTCCAGTCCTGTGGCCACTGCTGAATTTTCCAAATTTACTGACATATTGAGTGCAGCCCTTTCACAGCATCATCTTTTAGGATTTGAAATAGCTCAACTGGAGTTCCATCACCTCCACTAGCTTTGTTGTGATGCTTTCTAAGGCCCACTTGACTTCACATTCCAGGATGTCTGGCTCTAGGTGAGTGATCACACCATCGTGATTAACTGGGTCGTGAAGATCTTCTTTGTACAGTTCTTCTGTGTATTCTTGCCACCTCTTCTTAATATCTTCTGCTTCTGTCAGGTCCATACCATTTCTGTCCTTTATCGAGCCCATCTTTGCATGCAGTGTTCCCTTGGTATCGCTAATTTTCTTGAAGAGATCTCTAGTTTTTCCCATTCTGTTGTTTTCCTCTATTTCTTTGCATTGATTGCTGAGAAAGGCTTTCTTATCTCTCCTTGCTATTCTTTGGAACTCTGCATTCAAATGGGTCTATCTTTTCTTTTCCCCTTTGCTTTTCGCTTCTCTTCTTTTCACAGCTATTTGTAAGGCCTCCCCAGACAGCCATTTTGCTTTTTTGCATTTCTTTTCCCTGGGGATGGTCTTGATCCCTGTCTCCTGTACAATGTCATGAACTTCTGTCCATAGTTCATCAGGCACTCTAGTCTCTTAAATCTATTTCTCACTTCCACTGTATAATCATAAGGGATTTGATTTAGGTCATACCTGAATGGTTTAGTGGTTTTCCCCACTTTCTTCAATTTAAGTCTGAATTTGGCCATAAGAAGTTCATGATCTGAGCCACAGTCAGCTCCCAGTCATGTTTCTGCGGACTGTGTAGAGCTTCTCCATCTTTGGCTGCAAATAATATAATCAATCTGATTTTGGTGTTGACCATCTGGTGATGTCCATGTGTAGAGTCTTCTCTTGTGTTGTTGAAAGAGGGTGTTTGCTATGACTAGTGTGTTCTCTTGGCAAAATTCTATTAGCCTTTGCCCTGCTTCCTTCTGTACTCCCAAGGCCAAATTTGCCTGTTACTCCAGGTGTTTCTTGACTTCCTACTTTTGCATTCCAGTCCCCTATAATGAAAAGGACACCTTTTTTGGGTGTTAGTCCTAAAAGGTCTTGTAGGTCTTCATAGAACCGTTCAACTTCAGCTTCTTCAGTTACTGGTTGGGGCTGTCACACGAGTATATGTTCCTTGGTTCTTTGTCTCGTTGCAACAAAGATTTGGAGTGACGGACATAAACGCCCCCTCGGCGTGTCACAGCTCTCAGGTCTTGGATAGACCATGTTATAGCTCTCAGGTCTCGAATGGACCATGTTATAGCTCTTGGACAAATCAGTGTTACAGCTCTATTTTATTTAGAAGATAGCAGGAAAATCCATCTTCGAGGCATGAGGGCACGTTGATCCAAAGACACAAGGAGAAGAGCACCCCAGCGCACAGGAGAGAGAGAGAGCGAGCTAGCTTTGGCTCCTCTATTTATATGTTTATCTCTCCCTGGGCCTGTCCTATGTAAATTGGGCCAGCCAGGAGTGTTGTTTGTTTTACTGGAGGTCTGGTCCTTGGACCTTCTTTTGTTCCATTTTCATGGGCTTTTCCCTTCCTTGTCTGGTAGCCACCACCATTTTGGACTCCTTTTCCCTGTTCTACCTACCTAACAGGGCATAGGCTTGGATCACCGTGATATTGAATGGTTTGCCTTGGAAATGAACAGAGATCATTCTTTCATTTTTGCATTTTGGACTCTTTTGTTGACCATGATGGCTACTCCATTTCTTCTAAGGGATTCCTGCCCACAGTAGTAGATAAAATGGTCATCTGAGTTAAATTCACCCATTCCAGTCCATTTTAGTTCGCTGATTCCTAGAATGTCGACTTTCACTCTCGCCATCTCCTGTTTGACCACTTCCAATTTGCCTGGATTCATGGATCTAACATTCCAGGTTCCTATGCAGTATTGCTCTTTATAGCATTGGACCTTGCTTCTATCACCAGTCACATCCACAACCAGGTGTTGTTTTTGCTTTGGCACCATCCCTTCATTCTTTCTTAAGTTATTTCTCCTCTGATCTGATGCTTTTGAACTGTGGTGTTGGAGAAGACTCTTGAGAGTCCCTTGGACTGCAAGGAGATCCAACCAGTCCATCCTAAAGGAGATCAGTCCTGGGTGTTCATTGGAAGGTCTGATGTTGAAGCTGAGACTCCAATACTTTGGCCACCTGACGGGAAGGGCTGACTCGTTTGTAAAGACCCTGATGCTGGGTAAGATTGAGGGCAGGAAGAGAGGGGAAGACAGAGGATGAGATGGGTGGATGGCATCACCGACTTAATGGACTTGAGTTTGGGTGGGCTCCGGGAGTTGGTGTTGGACAGGGAGGCCTGGCGTGCTGCAGCTCACGAGGTTGCAAAGAGTCGGACATGACTGAGCAACTGAACAGACTGACTGACCATGTGCTTTGTTATTGTAGTTCATTTGCTAAGTCCTGTCCCACTCTCTGCGACCCCATGAACACTTCCCTGTCCTTCACCGTCTCCCAGAGTTTGCTCAAACTCATGTACTTTGAGTTGGTGATGCCATCCAACCATCTCAGCCTCTGTTACCCTCTTCTCCTCCTGCTGTCAGTCTTTCCCAGCATCAGGGTATTTTCCAGTGAGTTGGCTCTTCATAGCAGGTAGCCAAAGTGTTGGAGCTTCAGCTTCAGCATCAGTTCTTCCAATGAATATTCAGAGTTGATCTCCTTTAGGATGGACTGGTTGGATCTCCTTGGAGTCCAAGGGACTCTCAAGAGTCTTCTCCAACACCACAGTACAAAGCATCATTTCTTCAGTGCTCAGTCTTCTTTATGGTCCAACTCTCACATCTGTATATAAGTACTGGAAAACCCATAGCTTTTCACTATGTAGAACTTTGTCAGCAAAATGATGTCTCTGCTTTTAATACACTGTCTAGATTTGTCATAGCTTTTCTTCCAAGGCGTGAGCGTCTTTTAATTTCACGACTACAGTCACTGTCCGTAGTGATTTTGGAGTCCAAGAAAAGAAAATCGGTCACTGCTTCCTCTTTTTCCCCTTCTGTTTGCCATGAAGTGATGTTACGAGATGCCATCATCTTTGTTTTTTGAATGTTGAGTTTTACTATGTGCTTACGCTTCCTTGGGCTTCCCTTGTGGCTCAGATGGTAAAGCATCTGCCTACAATGTGGGAGACCCTACAATGTGGGTTGGGAAGTTCCCCTGGAAAAGGAAATGGCAACCCACTCCAGTATTCTTGCCTGGAGAATCCCATGGACAGAGGAGGCTGGTGGGGTACAGTCCATGGGGTTGCAAAGAGTCAGACACAACAGAGCGACTTCACTTTCACTTTCAGATGCTGTTGTAGGCACAGGGACTGTGCACCTAGTACAGTGCTTTGCCCTTTTAGGGCCTCAATAAATGTGTGATGGATTAACCAACTTTAAAACGCGTAGAAAATAAAAACCATCACTCTGTCTAATAAAAACCAGTCACTGTTAGCAACTTAGAGCATAACAGCATTCAATTTTCCTACAATCTGACATTTCATATGTTATGCAGCCCTAACCACTGTTTGTTTGAAGAATTTTGTCTTTCATACTTGAGCTAAGAGCCAGCAGCAGAGCAAATAGGAAATATGGCCTGCACCCAGCCAAGGCCACAAAGTAGAGTGTTTGCAGACCGAGGTCTATGACATCAAAGAACTAATGGTCAGGTTGAGGTGCCCCCCTCAGCTCAATCCTTTTAGTCCTGGGGGACTTGGGATGGGTAACAGAAGGTAAAGTACCTCTTTGCCCCTCCCATTTCCTCACCCTCTTCTCAATGGACTTTGGCTATGGCCTTTGAAGCTAGGTCATCCCATTGGATTCTACTTGGGTATATTTAGGTAGAAAAACATTTTGCATCCTGTGCTCAGATACATATTATCTTTTTTCTTAGTTTATGACTTAATTTTTAATATTTAGAGCAATAATCAGTTTGGGCTTATTTTGATATATATGAAAGATAATTTTTTTAAACTTTCCCAAATGTTTACCCAAGTGTCATTTAGCATTTAATAATCCAGCCTTTCCCATTGATTTAAGATGCCCTCTTTATCTTACACTGTTTAGAGGTTTTGAATCACGAGAACAACCAATCTATGTTTTAGAAACAGTACTGCAAGAGTTGGCTTAAAACTCAACATTCAGAAAACTAAGATCATGGCATCCGGTCCAATCACTTCATGGCAAATAGATACAGAAACAATGGAAACAGTGATAGACTTTATTTTTTGGGGTTCCAGAATCACTGTAGATGATGACTGCAGCCATGAAATTAAAACACTTGCTCCTTGGAAGGAAAGCTATGACCAACCTAGATAGCATATTAAGAAGCAGAAACATAATTTTGCCAACAAGGATCCATCTAGTCAAAGCTGTGGTTTTTCCAGTAGTCGTGTATAAATGTGAGAATTGGACTGTAAAGAAAGCTGAGTGCCGAAGAATTGATGCCTTTGAACTGTGGTGTTGGAGAAGACTCTTGAGAGTCCCTTGGACTGCAAGGAGATCCAACTAGTCTATCCTAAAGGAAATCAGTCCTGAATGTTTATTGGAGGGACTGATGCTGAAACTAAAACTCCAATACTTTGGCCACCTGATGCGAAGAACTGACTCACTAGAAAAGACCCTGATGCTGGGAAAGATTGAAGGCGGGAGGAGAAGGGGATAACAGAGGATGAGATGACTGGATGGCATCACTGACTTGATGGACATGAGTTTGAGTAAGCTCCAGGAGTTGCTGGTGGTGATGGACAGGGAAGCCTGGCATGCTACAGTCCATGGAGTCACAAAGAGTCAGTCATGATTGAGCGACTGAACTGAACTGCAAGAGAAAGAGTACGGCAAGAGATAGCTAAAGAATATTTGTTGCTAGAGCCCCATCAGAGGTTAATCTGAGAAACAATGCATTGGTCCCTTTTTGGAGCACTTCTTCTGGCGGTGGGCACTACTGCTGGGGTGGAGGAACAGCAGTGGTTCATGCAAAAAAGCTGAGCTCTATAAAGTGTGGTCTGTGGACTTCAGGGCCCAAAGCATCTTCAGGGGGCCTGAAAGATAAAACGTGCTTCCCTAAAAGTACTAAGGTTATTTTACTTTTTTCACTGTGTTAACATTGGCACTGATGGTACAAAAGCAATGGTGGGTTTTCATTTACCAGCAGTTTTCTGCTGATACCTTAGCATGAATCAATGCAGTGGCACCAAACAGTGCTAATGTGTTCTTCTCTGTCATGCACTAAAAGAAAGACAGAAGGAAGAAAGGAAGGAAGAAAAGCCAGCCAGTTTCAAAAAGAATGCTCTTGGTGAGGCAGTAAAAATCATTCATTTTATTAAACTCAACCCTTGAGTATTCATCTCTGTAGTATTCTATGTGACAGAATATGAGCTGTGCACAGCGTACTTCTGTGTGCTGAAGTACAATAGTTTTTCAGGGAGAAGCACCACGTGATTGTTGGGAGTTTTGAGCTGAAATAGCTGCTTTTTTTCACAGAACGCTACTGTTACTTGAAGAAAGAGGACTGACAAATATGATTATCCAGACTTGAGTATTTGGCAGATGTTTTCTCTAAAATAAATGAAGTGAGCTTGTCACTTCAAGGATATCATCTGACTGTAATTGTTGCCAATGACAAAATTTGAGTACTCAGGAAAAAAATGACAGTTTTGGAAAACCTGTATCCACTACTCATTTTCCTCATTTTTTTCTTACATGATGAGTTTGACAGTTTCTCCAGACTTAGTGACTTTCCTGATGAGATTACTAGTGATATTAACGAATATGAACTTTTTATATTGTATAATTAACTTTTTGAAGATCTGCCTGATTCAGTAAACTAGTACTTTTCAGATTACCAATGCGTGATGTTACAAAGTCAGGCATGGGTAAGAGAGCCATTTAAATATTTGTTTATTCGGCTGCCCTGGGTCTTCGTTGCAGCAGGCGGGCCGTCTAGTTGTGGCACGAGGGCTCCAGAGTGCATGTGCGTGGGCTCAGTAGTTGCAGCACACGGGCTTAGTTGTTCCTTGGCACATGGGATCACTGTTCCCTGACCAGAGGTTGAACCCGAGTCCCCTGCATTGCAAGGCAGATTCTTAACCACTGGACCACTGGGGAAGTCCCAAAATAGCCATTTAAAGTACAAGATAGACTAATGGATTTTAGCATGACACAGTATGAATATTGATATGATTTCAGATTCCACATTGCAACTAACTATTTTTTGGTCTCTGAGTCATGGGCAATTTATTTTTTTTAACTGTGGTAAAATATGCACAACATAAAATTTGTTAACCATTATTAAGTGAATAGTTGAGTGGCATGAAGTACGTTTATATTAGTAATGCAATTATCACCACTCTATCTCCAGAACTTTTTTATCATCTCATACTGAAACTCTGTTCCCATGAAAAAATAATTCTCTAGTCCTCTCTTCCACAGGAGAGGATCTGAAGAAGCTATTAAAACATGGTTCCTTTTTCTATCTAAATGTCTGTATGAGGATGGATTTTCTTCATATACTTCAATGAAAACAACTTATCACAGCAGAGTGAATGCAGAAGCTGATATAAGAAGTAATCTGTATTAGTTTCCCATTGTGTGTGCACTCTGTTGCAATGTCGTGTCTGAGTCTATGTGATCCCATGGGCTGTAGCCTGCCAGGCTCCTCTGTCCATGGGATTTCCCAGGCAAGAATATTGGAGTGGATTGCCGCTTCCTACTCCAGGGTATCTTCCCAACCCAGGGATCAAACTCACATCTTTTGTGTCTCGTGACTGGCAGGCAGAGTCTCTGGTGACCACTGAGACACCAGAGAAGTCCAACTATACCATAATTTAAAAAAGAAGAAGAAGCAAGTGACAGCTTCTCCCCCATTCATTGACTCATTTGAGTCACCTCAGGGTGTGCCCACCATCCCAGACGTTAAGGATACGTACAGACATATAAAATAAAAAATAATAGCACTCTTCTTTGTTTTTAAAACATGATTAAAAACATGTTACTATTCTAATATGTAATAGATTTCTAGTTGTTATTTTAAATGAATTAGTAAGATTTTTTAAATTTAGTATCAAAGTAAATATTGATAGATATAATCCACATAAACAACAGCTCTTTGGGCTCTTTAATAAATTTTTAACAGTATAAAGTGTCCTGGGAGAACTGTTAATATAATCAATCCCAGTGGCAAACAGATTATGAACACCAAATAGCTGGAATTTTCCAAATGCCTTTTGTGACCCACAGAAATACAGTTTACAGTGTGGGCCAGCAAATATATACATGTGCATATACGTACATACACAGATGCATAAACAAGGCAAAAGTTTCATGAAGTAATTCTTATTCGTGTATGTGTGTGTGTGTACACTTAGTTGTGTCTGCACACTATTTTCTACTCAGTTGTTTTTCTTCTGAAAGTTCCTGGTCACAATCCAACACATTGATTCCATGATCCACTCAATAGGTCAGGACCCGAAGTCTGAAAATCCTGGCTGAGCATTAGAACCACTTGAAAAACACTTAAAAATATAGATTTCCAGGGCTGAGAACTATTAACATGAAGAAGAAAGGTCAAGGGAAGAGGGAGTCTTATGTTTCTCCTTTGAGAACATGGCTGGGCTGCTAGTTTTCTGATGATTAACTGATTACGACCATCAAAGGACTGAGTCATGAGAGACACACGTTCTGGGTTCAGCATCAGGCAACACGTTATCCTAGGCAGAAAAATCTCCAGGCAAAGAGAAAGCATTACTGAAATGTCCAGGGCTGTGCTTCTGGCTGCAGCTCTGAGCTTGCCAGGCTGTGCTTGGTGGATAGGACTGTGCTGGGAAGAAAGCAGTTTTCCAGAAATCCAGAGAAGTAGGTTCAAGTCTCTGCCACAGAGGCAGGGCAGAGTTTGCAGCCGATGAGAGAGGGGCTCAAGTTCTGGTGCAACCTGGGGAAAGCTGCAAATGATCTAGACCTCTGCCTGCTTATCTCTGAAGTGGGGAGAAAAGTGCCTGCCTGGCTGTGTTGTCCGTGAGCGTCAGTAAGCTCTCCGGGCCTGGCGCACAGTGTAGGTTTTCCGAGACGGTAGGTGGTTTTCTCACTGCTCTGAGCAGTGCTGTGCCGTGTGAAGTTGGCCAAGTCACTGAGCTCCTGGGTGTACACTGGACACAGCGCTGCTGCCTCAGCTGCCTCCCACAGTTAGTGTGGAGGCCGAGTGAGAAAATGGGAGGAAGGAAGGAAGCGTGATGTGCTCTTAAGGGAAGGTGCCCAGAACAGAGCCTGGGGCACAGAGCTGATGCCAAGGGGACAGGCCCCTGGCCATCTAGAGGGCAGGTGAGCAGGTGCAGAGCAACACACGTACCTCCTGCCCCAGCTAGGGGCCTCTGAACACGTGGGGAGGGAGGCAGGAAATAAGCCCCTCGGCTTCAGTGCTTCATCCCTGTGCCTTCATCCCAGCTCATCCCTGCCACCCCAGCGTCATGAAAATATTACTACTCAAATGAGAAAACAGACTCCACAAGGTTAAATAGCTGGCCAAGGTCACACAGCTTATAGATGAGAGTAGATGCCCCACTTTGGTGGCTGGGCAGCAGTGGCTGCTGCCCAGGCCTCCTGTCCTTCTGAGCAGACTTGCTAATGGGGGTGGGGGTTGCTGGCTGCTTGGGGCTGGGGAGGACCAGTGCAGGGCTCACCCCTGGGGACCCTGCAGCCAGCTGACGGACTCTCTAGCTGGGCTCCCCCTGACCACCAGGGGGCCTTCTGCAGACGAGGGGCTTGGTTCCCAGCACCGGCGTGTGTGTGAAGATGGCCCTGGGATGAGAGCGTAACACCGGTGACAACACCTCTCCCCGCTCGCTCACCTTGGCCAGCTGCCTCACGGTCACGGCACTAGGCACGAAAAGGGAAAAAAAGGTGAGTAGCGCCTCTCCCCACCACCCTTCCACACAGTGGATTCTAACTCTTTGTCTCTCTTTCACCCTGTCTCTCTGTCTCTCTCATACACCCTCATGAATAGTTTCTACAACAGACATCAGGTAATTGTCATCCTACACAATTATATTCTTTCCAGTTGGTAAGAAACAGCACTGATTCCATCATCATCTCCATCTTTCCAGCTGCAATAAAATGGTACTTGCAGCACTCTCTACAAGAGACATCTCATCTCACCTCCAAGTATCTCCTGATACTGCTAAGCAAAGATGAGAGACATCTATGTGATAAGCAACCTTGCAACCATCCGTCTCTAACATAAGATAACACATGGTCTTAGCAATGACAATTGCTCCAAAGTGCCTCCATCTCCTGTTGAGATGAAACCATTCAGGCGTGTGGTAGATTCAAATAGATTCAAGACGTGACAACAGAGAATGTCCTGAGACCCCCAAAAAGAGTAACCTAACAGTCAGGGTTCACAGCCCTGGCTGCACGGTGGGATCACCTGGAGAGCTTTAGATGGACGCCTGGGTCTCACCCCGTGTTTCTGATTTACTTGCCCTGGAGGGCAGCTGGTACCAGAATATTTAAAAGCTTTTGCAGCAGGCTAACGTGCAGCCAAGCTTGAGAACCAGAGATCTAGACGAATAGGGAAATTGGGCTCAGGAACAATGATTAAAGGGCAGGGTCTGGTTATTTCAGAGGAAGGACGATGACAACTGCTCCTCGGTGTGTGTTCCATCGACTGTCTGGAGGACTGTCATGAACAACTGGCAGATCTTACATTTGAAAGTTCTTTTATAGTTTGCAAAGTATTTGATCTTATTTTAACCTCGCCACAATTCTGGGAAGCAGACAAGACGACATGCTTAGATGAGAAACAAGAGCCTCAGAGAGCTGAGGGATTTGCAAAGACATAAATGGGAGAATCACTTTGGGAGAACCATCATCCAGAGTTTCCAGCAGCCCAAAGTCCCAACGAGTTCATTTGCACTATTAAATGCCTTTGTCCTCTCTGAGGCAGAGCAAAATCTATTCATGGGTAAAAGGTAGGAAATCTTTTAAGAGAAGATGAAGTGACGGAGAGAAAACCAACCAAAATGGAAAGTTCCTCAGAAAGCAGATTAACAAGGAGCTGTCTTCCTACGAGGGACAAAGAGCAATGGTTATTGTTTTATTTTCTCCTGTGTATATAGGGCAAAAGATTGATATGGCAACAGAAGGTTAGATAATTGAAGGAACTTTCTAGTTTTCTCATCTATAATACCATCAGCTGGAGCTAGGTGCACGTAGGATCTGTAATCCTGAGAACTCTGGCTTCCATTCCAGGCAGGCCACTTGCCTGTAACCTGCGACAAAATATAATGCTCTTCCTCTCAGGGTCACAGACAAATGAGATACGGTGGGTAAATGGTAAAGGTAAACCATTCAAAGGTCAGTAGTAGTAGTGGTGTTAGTTGCTCAGTCGTGTCTGACTCTCTGCGACCCCATGGACTGTAGCCCACTGGGCTCCTCTGTCATGGGATTCTCCAGGCAAGAGCACTGGATGGGTTGCCATTCCCTTCTCCAGGGGATCTTCTCGACCCAGATACCTTACTGTCTGAGCTACAGGGAAGCCCTGGATTAACCTTTATTCAAAGGTTAATAAAGGAATTTTCTTGATGAAGAAGCCATTTCTATTCATAGCAATATTGTTGGACCAGCTCATTTGGGTAAAAGATGTATTTCTCACATCCATGAAGTCACACATTGGTGCAGCTTCTTTGCCTACTGGCTTGATTTCTTTTCTACCCAGGAAAGGCTGACCTCAATCCATGCTGCCCTTTGTTCTGGATCCTGGATACTTGGTGAGAGCCTCGCAGAGGCCCCCAGCCCCCCACCAGCAAGCAGGAGCCAAAAGCAGTTTCTAAGCTGTTAGCCTCAGGATTCTGGCTACATGGAGAGGAATGGCTTGTTCCCGGAGTGGAATCCGGCTGGAGGACTGCCAACTGCTGGGCTCTGGGAATGCTGCATTTGTTCCAGCAAGGGAACTGGAACTGGAACGCAGCACAATCAGATGTGCTAGAGAACACTCCCCAACTCTGGTCAGTTCCTAAATGCCTTCCTTTGTTAAAAAAAAAACAAAAAACAAACCCTTGGACATTCTTAGAAACTTTAAAAAATAACCTTGCTATTTCTGCCTTGATTATGATAAAGTCATGATGTTTAGTCATTGTTTTTATTTTTAGATTAGCATCTTACTAAATATAATAAGGCTAACTTGATATAATACATAATAATATTCATAAGGAAACAGATGCCAGTTTCTCTGTTTAACAAATGATTGAAGGTGTTAAACTGATTTTAAATAGCTGTCTAAAAATGATTTGTCATTTAGGTTGAATGAATTTTCAAATAACATATTGTGTTTCGTTAGAGAAACACATGAATATAAGACAGACTGACAATATTTAGCTATACAAGAATTTATTAAATAAATATACAAATAGTGCTTTATCCTGAAAAAAAAAATGACAGACTGAATTTCACTATGTGTTGATGGCATTAAAAGATAATTTTTTCATTACCTACTATTAGAATTCTTGAGATCTCCTTCGAGTTATTTTGACAAATTTTAGTGTTTTGTTTCTAAATGAGGAAAAGAGGATAAGGCTTACAGTTGCCATTTGCATGAATGTCTCAAAAAAATAAGATACATAAATGTGAAGAGTATTTTCACCAAATGAAAAGTCAAATTAACTTTAACAAATTATTGTCATTATTATTTTTGATGTTGTTTTTCAAGATAATAGAAAATCTTGGTTGCTCTGGAAGAACTTTAATCAGAAGACTAAAACAGGATCTGAGTAAAGAGCATCCTTAGGCTGATTTGCAGAATTGTTATCACTTATGTGCCATCATTAACTTACCACACACTAACACTCATGTTTCATAAGCACTCTTTTTAACCAACACTTTATTGTGGAATTAAATAAACACTATATGACCAAGAATAAAACAAACTACTTGATTAGAGCCTCATTCAAAGAAATAAACTGCAAAGATCATTGGTTGGGAAAAGCTAGAGAAATGTCAATGTGGTTTGGGCATTAGATAATACTAAAGAATTACTGTTAGTTTGGGGAGGAGTGATAGTATTCTACTGTAGTTACACAGGAAATTTTTCTTATTCCTTTGCAGTGCATCCTGAAGTATTCAGGGGCAAAATACTATGATGTCTAGGATTTACTTTTAAATACTTCACCAAAAAGTAGAAAAGCAAATATGGCAACATGTTAACCTTTAAGCCTTGGTGATGGGCATATGGAAACTCCATACACTTTCCTCTCTACCTTTCTGTACCTGAAAATGTTCATAAGGCAAAACAAGGGAAAAACGGAAACAACTCAGCAAAAGAAAATGTTATCAGGAAGTGGTTCCCACACCCACTGACTCCCTCTAGTGGCCAGTGGCATTAGCTGAGTGCAAAGAAACTACCCAGTCTGGAGCAGACTCAACCCATCTCCTCCAGATACCACACTCACAAGGAGACTCTCAAACTATTTTGTTCTTTCATTTGTTGTCACTGGGTTTATAAAAACAGAAATTTAGGTCTCATTACTCCATTTAATGACCTGAATCCAGAGGAGTAACTTATGGGTCTGAGTGTCGCCAGCTGGGACTTCCTCCAGTAGGTGACTAGGGTCTGAAGCTGGTGGGGGTCAGTCTGTCTTGATTGAGGTGAGCAGGAAGGGTTTTCATAAGAGGCCAAAATCTGTTTTTACCAGTTGTTCTTGTTAGGATTATAGTACACACAAACAATAAAATGTAAGTGCAGAACTCCCATCAGACAACCCACACATGTCACCAGAAAAGTGAACACAGCTTCGGTCTACATTAAAAGTTTAGCAATTGAACGAACGTCTTTATGTCTTAGAATATGTAAGATACTTGAGATGTGTTGGTTTATTTAAGTGATTCTCAACTTTCACCAATTGTGTTCATAAGTCAATTAACTCTTTCATCCTATTAGCATTGGATGAGAGGTTTTCCACCATCCTATAATTCTCTTGTTCAAATCTGAGTGAAAATATCCAAAACCAGATCATAAAAAGAACTTTTTCCCACTAAGTTTGGTCAGGGAATATACAGATCTCCCCCCACTGTTGAATTGTCTCCTTCTGGCATTTTATTTAGACCTGGGCCTCCCAGGCAGTGGTAAAGAACCTGCCTGCCATTACAGGAGGCAAAAGAGACACAGGTTCAGTCCCTGGGTCAGGCAGATCCCCTGGAGAAGTGCATGGCAACCCACTCTAGTATTCTTGCCTGGAGAATCCCTTGGTCAGAGGAGCCTGGCAGGCTGCAGCCATAAGGTGGCAGAGAGTCAGACATGACTGCAGTGACTTAGTGCACACAATATTAAAACCCACTTGCATTTTCTGAGCACACACTGATAACTGGGGCCAGACATGTTCCCCACCCATCCCCCACCCACCCAACTTCAGCCCAGAGTGTGTGGGGAGGCTGCCTGGACTTCCACGTCTGCCACTGTTGATCCATGCACTGGATAATCATATGCCCATCACCAAGCTCTAACTGGGTTAGAAATGGAACGACAGTGAAGCCTGTGGGGAGGTTCTGGAATATTTCACTTGGGTACCTTGAGGTCAGTTACAAGTCTGGACATCACTTCTCTGAAGAAAGTCAAAGAGCAGGCACAACCAGGTAGAGAAGGGACCCTGGAGTCAAACACCTGACTTTCTGGAGCAGCAAGTCCGAAGGCCTTGAAGCTTAGCTTCTAGAAGTTTCTGCTGGGGACTGGCCCCTCCCACGTGATGACACTGTGGGGTGGGGTAATAACAACCCACCTCTGCCCCCGAGCTACTACAGACCCCTACACCAAGTGCCAAGGTAAGAGATGGGTCAGAGCACAGGCAGGTGGAGATCAGCCCTTGGGCTTGTTCCATTGTAGTCCAGGACTCACAGATTCAGGGGCAGAGACACGTGTGTAAGGGAACAAGCTCACCGCCCAAGGGGATCAGGCTGCAGTTAACGGTGGCAGAATCCCGCCCTCTTCCAAGCCTGTTTCCTTACTCACTAGTTGAGGAGAGTGGACTGGTCATTCCTTCCAGCTCTGCCCACCCACCAGGCTGGGACCCACTGGCTGTCGTGGGGTGCACAACAGTCACCAGCAGAGAATGACCACCAGCCAGCGGGTCGTCCCTCATCACTATCCAGGGAGTGGGGGTGATTGGACATCCTTAAGTTGGAGTGAGAACTCATGACTTGGCAAAAGGCAGGGCCACTCTTCCATTGCAGACAGAAGCAGGAGATGGGGAAGAGGCGGTGGTCTGTCCGCTGAGACCCCAAAAAATCTCTAAGGGGCAGGGAAAGGGCTGCTCCAGCCAACTTGCGCAGGGGAGCAGGGGGCTCTGGGTGCAGCTCCAATTCCTGACTCCAGGCCTGGTGGTCAGTGGGAGAGGCCCCGTGGGGAGGGGTTGCTCTGTCTTACAGGCATATCTTGGGATGGGCGGTCATTTTGGCCCCACGTCGGGGTCCGGGCAGAGTGGGAAGGTTCCAGGACTTGGGATGGTCCAGGTCTATCATACCCTCCCAGAGGGAGCCCCGCCCCGGGCAGGGGAAGCAGGATCAGTCCTCCTTCAGTGCCCGGAATTCGGGCAAGCTCCAGGCCCGCGGCGGCGGCGTGTCCCGCTCCACGTCCTCGGAGATGGTGTGGATGTCGCTGGCGAAGGGGGTGATGCGCGCACGGCTCCTGAAGGTGGCCAGGCTGCCTCGGGGGGCCCGCAGGCTCCACTGGCGCGTCAGCCGTTGCGCCTCCTCCTCCTCTTCCATCCTCTCCAGGATCTCCTGCAGCACCGAGCGGAAGAGCCGGGACACCTCCTGCACCTCTGGCTCCTGCTCCGCCACCAGCTGCCGGAACCTGGGTGCCGGGGGCCGGAAAACAAGGCAGGGGTGTGGTGGGTGCAGCGGCGCGTGACCCCAAGGGCGTCCCTGAGCCCCCCGCCCCCACAGTGGGAAATTCCCAGCTTCTCCACTTGCCCACTTCTTCTGAATCAGAAATCCACGCCACCTCCTGACGCTCCAGCCCATCCTGAGGTCCACCCCTGCCACTCCTGGCCTCCATGAGACTCAGCTTCCCCATCTGTAAACTGGGGTCACAGCTACTTTTTTTTGGGGGGGGGTGAGATTAACGCGCTAACATAGGGAAAGATACTGGTAGCTGCTTCTGGTTATCGATGTAGTGAGGAGAGCCCACTGGGGTTTTTCTGGCCTCACTGGTCAGCGTGATCTCCCAGAAATGTACATCCGGTGGTGTCACCGCCCTGTGATGGTCCTTCCGTAGCTCCCCGCCACCTCCTGGCTGAGGGTGCGAGCTGTTTGGTTCTGCTCATCAGTCTCCTGGCTACTTCCTGTCTGCGCTGCAGCCAGGAGTGCGGTTCGCCAGGGCCCCAGGTCCTCCAGGATTCCTGCGTGTGTTCCCAAGCTGTATCCTCTCTCTCCAAGGTCTCTCTGGCTTGGAGCTCCAGAAAGAACCACCGCTAGCAAGTTCATGTAATACCTGGTTCCCTGGTGTGACCCCGAACAGAACACAGACTCTACATTTGCTAATAGTTTTTTTTTCCCCCAAGACCGTGGTTTCTATTGCAAATAAACATGGGTTCTTTTCTGAAAAACACCGGCAAAAGCTCACGTGCCTCTGGAGCTGCCTCCTGCCTCCCTCAGCCTCTAGCACTGACCTGGAAACCGTGGCCCCTTTCTTCCTCCTGCCTTGCTCCTTGTAACGGATCCCTGCTCATCCAGGCCCAGGCTCCAGTGCCATGAGATTATTAGTCCCTGGGGCTCCAGCTGCGCACTTCCGGAGCCTGGGAATGTCCCTGCCGGGTGCCTTGAGGGGAGTTACCTGAGGATGTCTGGAGTTACCTGAGGATGGTGGGGAGTTACCTGAATTACCTG
Organism: Ovis aries; assembly: GCF_016772045.2. Taxonomy (NCBI): domain Eukaryota; kingdom Metazoa; phylum Chordata; class Mammalia; order Artiodactyla; family Bovidae; genus Ovis; species Ovis aries. The sequence goes on along the minus strand of NC_056065.1, from coordinate 71,453,776 downwards.
AGGTTGTCTGGAGTTACCTGAGGATGGTGGGAGTTACCTGAGGATGGTGTTACCTGAGTTACCTGAGTTACCTGAGGATGTTTGGAGTTTCCTGAGGATGGCGGGGAGTTACCTGAATTACCTGAGGTTGTCTGGAGTTACCTTAGGAGGGCTGGGAGTTACCTGAGTTACCTGAGGGTGGTGGGAGTTACCTGAGGATGGCAGGGAGTTATCTGAGTTACCTGAAGATGTATGGAGTTACCTGAGGGTGGTGGGAGTTACCTGAGGATGGCAGGGAGTTACCTGAGTTACCTGAGGTTGTCTGGAGTTACCTGAGGAGGGCAGGGAGTTACCTGAGGATGTCTGGAGTTGCCTGAGGAGGTGGGGAGTTACCTGAGTTACCTGAGGATGGTGGAAGTTACCTGAGGATGGTGGGAGTTACCTGAGGATGGTGGGGAGTTACCTGAAGAGGATGGGGAGTTGCCTGAGTTACCTGAGGATGTCTGGAGTTACCTGAGGATGGTGGGAGTTACCTCAGGATGGCATTACCTGAGTTACCTGAGGATGTCTGGAGTTTCCTGAGGATGGCGGGGAGTTACCTGAGGATGTCTGGAGTTGCCTGAGGATGGTGGGAGTTACCTCAGGATGGCATTACCTGAGTTACCTGAAGATGTCTGGAGTTTCCTGAGGATGGCGGGGAGTTATCTGAGGTTGTCTGGAGTTACCTGAGGATGGTGGGAGTTACCTCAGGATGGCATTACCTGAGTTACCTGAGGATGTCTGGAGTTTCCTGAGGATGGCGGGGAGTTACCTGAGGATGTCTGGAGTTGCCTGAGGAGGTGGGGAGTTACCTGAGTTACCTGAAGATGGTGGGAGTTACCTGAGGATGGTGGGAATTACCTGAGAATGGTGGGGAGTCACCTGAGGAGGGTGGGGAGTTGCCTGAGTTACCTGAGGATGTCTGGAGCTGCCTGAGGATGGTGGGAGTTACCTGAGGATGGTGGGAGTTACCTGAGGATGATGAGTTACCTGAGTTACCTGAGGATGTCTGGAGTTACCTGAGGATGGCAGGAAGTTACCTGAGGATGTCTGGAGTTACCTGAGGGTGGTGGGAGTTACCCGAGGATGGTGGGGAGTTACCTGAGTTACCCGAGGGTGTCTGGATTTACCTGAGGATGTCTGGAGTTACCCGAGGACGGCGGGGAGTTACCTGAGGATGGCGGGCCCACAGTAGGCCGGGTGGATCTTGGCGCAGATGTCCTCCAGCTGCAGCCTCTCGCCGGGGCTGAGGTCGTAGGCGGGCCGCGGCGCGCTGGCCAGCCAGCTGTAGTCCACGCGGGTGCAGACCTTCCTCACCGCGTGGCTGCGCTCCCGCTGCTGCCGCTCAGCCTCGCGCATCTGCCCTGCCAGCTCCACCATGAGCGTCTCCAGCACCATCTCCGCAGGGCTCCGTGACGCCGGTCGCGGCGGCGCCTCGTTCCCCCGGAGCCACGGGAGCAGGGACATGGCCCCCAGGCCCTGCCGGGGCCGGGCAGGGGTGCGTCTTCCTCAGCCCCTCTGTCAGCCAAGGTGGGGAGAACGGGGTGAGGCGGGGAGAGCAGAGGCCCAAGTGAGAAGACCTCCCCCTTCACAGCTGGGCAGCCTCGGGTAAGAGGCTTAACCTCTCTGAGCAATTGTTTCTAGGTCTGTAAGACAAAGTGGTGGTGTTGTGAGAAGCAGTTGTGAATTAACTTGGGAAGCTCCCAGCACCGCATAAAAGTAAGATAATCTCACGGCCATAAACGTCTCTAAAGCATCCAGATGATTGAGCTTCCAGATCCTCGGTCACTCCAAACAAAGATGGAAATGTACTGTTGAAAATAAGGCAACAGGCCCCAGATGGAGTCCTTATGCTAAGCCCCACGTCACCAAACCAAGACTTAGTTTCACCTCTCACAGGAATCACTTGATCAGCACTAGTTAAGTAATCTGCCTGATAGCCCTCTGCCAGCCCCTAAAGGATAATAACTTTGCAGCAACCAATTTGCTTTTTTTGCTTTAACATCCTTGTTCCTACTCCCTTTTGACTATAAAAGTGTTTCATTTGGTACAGCTCCTCAGAGCTCCTTGATATTTGCTAGATTTGAATAGACTTTTTTTTTGCTCAAATAAACTCTTTAAAAATTTTTTAATATGCCTCAGTTTACCTTTTAACAATGCTGTGTGGCTGAGCATAATCTTATCCCTATGGTTTAAGGGGAAATAAACACATACATTCAGAACAGATGTTTTCATAACAGGAAATGCCCCCAGTATGTTACTGAAAAAAGCTGAAGATTGTCTGGGACTGATACTGTCCTGCAAATGATACAACTTACCCACCATTCATTCATTTACTCATCATTCATCAGGCAAAAGCATTAATCAAGCACAGTGTACACATCTGCGGAGGAACAACAAGCATGATAGCATGTCTGGACCCTGCTCTCCAGCAGATACAAGACTTGATGAGTAAAAGCCATAATTTAAGTGGAAAGGGGTAAATGTGACTGGTGAAGCATGGAGTCAGTATTGCTGGGGTAGGAATGGGGAAGGAGTGACTCTGGATGATGAAAGGGGTTTTGAAAAGCTTTGTGGACGAGAGAAGGCTGAATGGTGAGTGCAGCCTTCAGACACACGGACTGATGGAGCAGATATCCCAGGTAGAGGCTCCTGCCACGGTACAAGGTGAGATGTGTGCAAGAAGCGTCAGGTGTGACAAGGATCCTAACTCATCATATTCCCACTGGGTCTTGCTCAGTGTAGGTTTGGTGAATGACTGAATGACTAGATGGATGGATAAGTGAATGATGGATGAACACGTGAGTGAGTGAATGTACTGCCATCTCAGGCATGCCCTGCTGCCTGCTGGAAGTGGGTTCATGCCTCTGACAACAGTGAAGGTGAGCTCCATTCCTGGGCTAAAATCTGAACTGGGTCTTTGAGGAGGCTTGCCTCCCCTTCCTATGCCCTTCTCCTCTCCAAGGAGCTCCCCCTTGCATGCAGCAATGGTCTTATTCCTGCCTAGACCCTCTAGATGCAGACAAAAGAGGTTCAATGAACTCATAACAACATGGTGATGAGGCACACGTCACCTCCTGAAGACTCACATCTTTTTTTAGGCAGCCTTCTTGCCACCCTGCACCAGAGAGGGTTAGCCCATAGAAATGAGCTGTTGACGTTGGGGAATCAAACACAAATGGGAAAATTATTGTGGGGTATCAGTAGCTTCTGGGAGTGACACAAATCAAGCTTCCTACTTGCCCATGGAGAAAACAACAACTTCTCTTAGCAACCACCATAATTAAGAAATATAATAGTGTTCATCCTCCACTTAGTCTGAGTGCATCACCATCATGGAGGCTGCAGATTACATATCCTGACGCCTTCTGGGAGGCTGGGAGGGAAGAAGAGACCATCAGACTGTGATACTGGGATCAGGGGCAGTTAGCAGTTTTTCTTCTCGGTCTTCACTGCTTTATATGTCCAGAATCATGTAGTTGGGCAATAGTGTGGAGAAAGGCTGAGAGATGGGGTGGGTTCTGCTCTGAGAGCCCTGAGGCCCCAGGAATCTCTGCCTAAGGCCAAGGGATCTGATCAGTCAGGCAGAGAGATGTTGTAACTGAATGTGTTATTTTTTCCTGGAGTGCTTGTGTTTTTAAAAGAACGCAAGTCAGGACTTTTCTGATGGTCCAGTGATTAAGAGGCTGCGCCTTCACTGCAGGGGACATAGCTTTGATCCCCGGTTGGGAGGATCCTGAGATAAACTATCAGAGTTCAGATATGGACTCTGAACCAGGCAAACCAAAATGACTGGCCAAAGGAAACTTGGAAGAAATGCCCCATAAAAGTAGTTCAAACTACCACAAAGGTGCGCCTCAGTGATTCTCTAAGTCTGTCCATGTGTCTATACATATGAACTATACTCTTTTCCTCCTAATAAATACTTGTTTCAATACTTTCCATCTTTGAGGGAGTTCTTTTCTGCAAAGCTGAAGAACCACGGCCTTGTCACTGACCACGAGTCTAGTGGCTAGAATTTGGTGCTTTCATCGCGGTGGCCTGACTTCAATCTCTGGCCAGGAGCCGAAGCCTTGCTTCAAGTCTCTGCAGGCCGAGGCTACCTGAGATCAATTAGATACCATAACACCGTGCCTGGGGTCTCTGAGCTGTATAAGGACCTGTCTGCCCTCATCCCCTCAAAATGTCACTGGCCTCAAAATATAAGTAGAGATCTACAAAATTGAAATTAATAAAAATTTCAAATTTAAGTAATGAAACTCCTTTCTACATTTTTATTATAAAATAATTATAATGTGAATTCATTTGATGATGTTTGAGGTGATGTGGAGTGAGGCCTTCAATAGCAAAGGGGTCTAGATTGAAGATCTTCGCATCATCCTAGATTTAAACCCTGGGGTGCTTAAAGGCTTTCAACAATTCCTGATTATCCTTGAGATTAGACTCAGACCCCTTAAGTGGCTTCAAGGCCCTTCATCATGTGGCTCCTGTTTACGTCTTCAGCTTCATGTCTCACCAAACTTCCCCTTACCCCTATGTTCCCCTAACACCCTCCCCAACTCCACCCTCCATTCCCTTAATGCACCCTGCTGCCTCTTGCTTTTAGGGCTTTGTACATCCTCAATTCCTGAATAAGCCCCACCTCAGCTCTTAGCTCATACTCTTGTTTGCTTTAGGAGCCTTCCCGATCCTCCCTGACCAGGCTCCCAGGTGTGCTTTCCCCATCATGGCATGGTCAAACCTGGCTCAGCGAACGATGATGGCCTGTGTGTCTCTCTCCAGCCAGAGCAAGGACCCAGGTCTTGAGCATCATCCTACCCAGGCCCCAGAGCCAGGCACAGGGTCTGGTCTAGAGCAAGTGTTCAACGTGTACTCAGTCGCTTCAATCCTCTTCTACTCTTTGCAACTCCATGGACTGGAGCCCACCAGGCTCCTCTGTCCTTGGAATTCTCCAAGCAGGAATACTGAAGTGGGTTGCCATGTCCTCCTCCAGGGGATCTTCCTGACCCAGGGATCGAACCCACATCTCCTGCATCTCCTGCGTTAGCAGGTGGGTTCTTTGCCACTAGCACCACCTGGGAAGCCCCAGTGTTCAACAGACATCCATAATAAATGGAGTGATACTTGCTTTCTAACTTGTTTGAATAAATACCAGAGTAACGGATAAAGTTGCCCTGTGGGGCTTTAGTCCTTGCTCTGTGTGTGTGTGTGTGTGTGTGTGTGTGTGTGTGTGTGTGTGTGTGTGTGTGTGTGTGTGTAGCTGGGCTAGAAATCTACCTAGACAATCCCTTCCCATTCCAAAATTTCTCCCCCTTCCTAAGGCCCATTTTGAAGGATTCATTTTGGGGTCAAGCACTGCCCTCCTTAAGAGCATTTTTTTTCTTCTTAGTCTGGGATTACATTTAAGTTGAAAGGAGAATGGTTTGGTCTCGGAAGGTCTTCCTGCAGTGGGGAGAAACATACAGAAAGAGGAGGTGGGAAAACCCTAGAGATAACTTATGTCTCCAGGAAAACTGTCCTCTTAACATCCACTCCAGGCCTGGTGGGGGCACCAGGCTTGAGCAGCAGGCCTACAGCTCCCACGTGCAAGGGCCTTGGGGCAGTGCTGCAGATGGAGGCTTGCATACCATATGTTTAAATATTCGCAAATTACAAATTAAGCTAACAAACTATTCAATAAAATACGTTCTCTCCCTTCCTTGTCAAATAAACCTTCATAACAACTGGAAGGGTCTGATTCAAGCTGAGAATTCTTGGATTCTGTGGAGTTCTTCGCTGGTATGTGGAAATGTGGGTTGAGCCTGTTCCTGGCCCTTAGCCTGTCCCCTCTTTCTAGCCACACCCCGAGGGGCCTTGCAGACATGCAGGGAGACGCTGAGCTTCATGTCCAGGCCCACCCACATCCCTGCCAACAGGGCCTCTTAGCCTCCCTCAGACCTAAGGTTGCTCCCACTGTGCTGTGGCTGGAGGTGTCCTGCTCCAGCTCTGGAAGTGGGCGGGTGACTGTCCAGGCAAGGATTTCTGGATCTCAGCACCTAAGGCCTGACCTGGAGGGGATGTGACTCAGAGTGGGCACATCTCTAGACTTCCCCAGACTCCTTGCTCTGGATTGGGGAAGCCAGAGTGCAGACCAGGATGGGGCGGGGGCCCTCTTCCAAGGTAGAAGCCTGTGCCCTTGACCCAAGTTGGCTGCCAGAAACGGGGTGCTCAGCCCACGGCAGATGGCAGAGCCTGGGCAGGGATTCCGCCTGAGTCCCAGGCACAGTGGGCTCTCAGTTTCTCTGGCCCAGGGGCTGGGCTCTCAGATGGTGGAGAGGGGTGGGGTGTTTTGAATTTTCTCCTCCCCCCAATCCCTGCCTCCTAGCCCAGGCTGGAGGCTCTGACAGAGACAAGGCTTCTGCTGGAGCTATATCTGTCACGGGTGCCAGCTGTTCTCCTGGAGGCTCTCCAGCAGGTCTGATTAAGTTCTTAAGGGCAGAGGAGGGACGGAGGGGGAGATGGAGGGAAGGAGGGAAGACATGAGGGAGAGGGGGAAAGGTAGAGGGAAGGAGGGAATGCAGAAACAGAGAGGCAGGCAGACCAGACCATGCCAGAGCTGGCTGCTTGGCTTATCGCTGGGCCTCCCCGGGACCTGAGTCTGTGTTGGGAAGCACCTGATGCCAAGCTGTGGTCTGATTAAGACTAAAGACACCCAGAAGGCTCATCAGAATTGCTGTTAGGTGGTCTTGCCCAGTTGGATTCTGCCCGTCCCTTGCGTTGGATTAACCCCCATGGCAGAGCCAAACTCCCAGCTAAAGCCCTCGCTCCCACTCAAATCCTGCCAAGTGACTCCAGGACCTTCCCATGAGGAATATCTGCTTCCTGTTCAGGCAACAGCACCTGCAATCTGCATCCAACACACAAGCATTGTTTGAATCTGTGTTTTTAAAACATTAGGACATCTGGGAAAATCTGAGTATGAGCTGTATGTTAGGGAATGGGTGTTGCTTTTCTCGGATATAAAAATGGTAATTATGGTTCTAGGGGAATCTTGACAGTGCAATCTTGGGAGGCAATGCTGGACTGTTCCTGGCTGAGTGTCAATGATTGTCTACAAGGTCTTACATTCCAGTCATTCAGATGATGCCACATGTCCAGCTACACGCGTGCATTCAGGTAGGGTAAAATACTTTGTCCAGGGGGAATTTATGCCTGGTTTTTTTTTTTGCACTATTATTCCAATTGTATTGCGTGTTTGAGAGATTCATAATTTACAAGTTGGAATACATCTGGCTCAAAGCTCACTTCTTGCAGGAAGCCTTCTCAGTCTATTCTATCTAGCGGTTGACTTGCCCCTCAGCACCTCTGCCCACAGTTTAGACCTGACTCGTGAGTAGTGCTGTGGTGTTTCTCCACAGCTGGGGGTGGTGTTGAGGTAGTGAACGGTGGCGTGTGCTGGGAGGCTCTGGGTGGGCGAGACCAAAGCCCAGGCCTGAATTCTGACTCATGATGCACTTGCAACTCAGTAAACATGGGTAGGGGTGTGTGCAGTGTACCTGTCCCTGTGCAGGTCTGGGGCCCCCTCCAGGAGCGTGCATTCAAGACAGGAGTGGGCACAAGGAGACAAGCCATCTCTGTGCTGTCTGGAAGGGTGCTGCCATCCAGTAAGGGACACTGCCCTTTGGTTCCTCACCAGCTCAGGTGAGGCAGGCTGGTGTAGTAGGGAGAGCCAAGGTTTTAGCAGAGAAATCCTAAATTCAAGTCCTATGCCCTTCTGGTCCCACACTGTGCTGCCTTCCCAAGTTACCTTCATTGCTCCAAGTTTCCCCATCTGTAAGATGGGGTAATAAGGTACCTACTTGAAGTTACTGTGAAGACTAAATAAGGTAATGCGGACTTCCCTGGTGATACAGTGGATAAGAACCTGCCTGCCAAGACAGAGGACGTGTGTTCCATCCCTGGTCCAGGAAGATTCCACATGCCGTGGAGCAACTAAGCCTGTGTGCTACAACTGCTGAGGCTCACACACCTAGAACTCAGGCTCAGCAACAAGAGAAGCCACTTCACTGAGAAGCCCACGCACCATAAGAGTAGCCCCTGCTCGACATAACTGGAGAGAGCCTGCGTGCAACAATAAAGGCCCAGTGCCATCAAAAATAAATAAATTTAAAAGTTCTCACAACCAATTTGAAAAAGCAAGGTAATGTCCCTTTAAGTGCTTTGTAAACTAACAAGAAGTTGGTTGATCTGGGTCTATGACTGTTCCTTGGCGCAAGGGCTTCAGGAGAATTCAGAGTTTTAAAACTTGGATAGAAAAAAAAAAATCTTTATCTCCTCTATCTTTAACTGAAATGTGATATTTTTGTCAGTTATGAATACTGGCCCCTGACTACGGCAGTGTCAGTACTCCTGTGTCGGTTTTATCTCCCTCAGAAGTCAGATTCTTTTTTCATAATACTTTAAAGTTGTTATTCTTGAAATATGGTTTGTGCTCATCAGGGCTATGAAATCATACTCATTAGCCCTGCCACTAGAGTTTACTATTTTACGTGTGGCTACAGGGCTTCCCTGATAGCTCAGTTGGTAAAGAGTCTGCCTGAAATGCAGGAGACCCAGGTTTGATTCCTGGGTCAGGAAGATCCGCTGGAGAAGGGATCGGCTACCCACTCCAGTATCCATGGGCTTCCCTGGTGGCTCAGCTGGTAGAGAATCCACCTGCAATGCAGGAGACCTGGGTTCAATCCCTGGGTTGGAAAGATGCCCTGGAGAAAGGAAAGGGTACCCACTCCAGTATTCTGGCCTGAAGAATTCCATGGACTCTATAGTCCATGGGGTCTCAACGAGTTGGACATGACTGAGTGACTTTCACAGAGGCACATACATTACTGTATCTTAAATTGCTTCTTAAAAATATTTCAATAGGAGCCTGGTTTCAGGGAAAAAGCGTTCAATAGCTGCATTTCAATACAGCGGTTTCTTTCGTAATTGCAGGAACTTAGCTGTATGCATTGAGGAACATTTCACTGAGAATGCGTCCACAGGCTTCACATACTTCCAAAGGGTCAAGGACCCTTGGCTTGGGGCAAACCTGACCCCAGTCCAGCTCCTAACTTGCTGGGCCTTGGCGCTGGGAGAGCTGTTGAAGGGAGAACTCAGGGGTGGAGTCTCACGTCCCAGCAACCTCTCGCCTGTTCTGGGGCTGCGGTCCCCAAGTCCTTTTTCTTCCGTTCTCTGCTCTTCCTTTCTCTTCCTTTCTGCCTCATTATCCTCCCACCTCACAAGCTCTGAGCCTTCCCTTCAGCCTATTTTTGAACACCCCTGAGGATAATGTCTTTTCCGTGGCTCCCTGGGTGACACTGGCACCAGCTGTAGCTCGTTGATACGCTGGAGAAAGGAGCCCCATCCCTTGAGGGCAGGAGGAGTCTGGTTCCTGGCAGTTAGCACAGGAGGGGAGCAGGGGTGTTTCTGCGGTGGGAACAATGCGGGGTGTGCCCGTGGAACAGGCAACAAGGCTCTGACCCATCCTTGCCCCCCGCCAGAGGTGTAAGAGACCATCTGCCTCTGGTGGGGACCGAGGCCCCTTGCCTCTCACCATCCAGGGAAGGACCATGCACTTTCTGCCGGGAAGCTGTTTTCTCTGGACAAAACCGCCCACCCAGGCCCCGCCTCTAAAGCTGGGCCCTAACAGCTGAGCTGGGCATCTGCAGGCTGGGGCAGGGGCTGCCCTGTGTGCCCCCCAAAACCCATGATCCCAGAGCAGCACCTCCAGAGTGCAGGCTGTGAGGCTTTGTGGGAGCTGGCCCCGAGGGAGGGGCAGAGGCCTCCAAGAAGCAGGTGCAGAGAGTCTGTGCTCCCTCCGCCGACCCACCTTCCTCCCAGCCTTATTTTTGCCAAGACCAACTTCACAGAGTACAAATTACCTTATTTCTTTTTGGCGTCATAGAAAAATAGCCTGTAACCCACCAAGCCAGGCGGGACTCAGCCAGTCCTGTGGGCCTCTGCCCACCCGAGAAACATCCGCTCATCTTTTAAGATGCTACAGCCTGCCCCTCACTGGCCCCCAGAGGCTAGCAGAGCTCTCATTGCAGCATCTCTAACAAACATACGTCTCTCTTCTTTGGTTGTAATTCTCGCTCCCTGACTCGGCTATGAGCTCTATGAGGAGAAGAGCTTTGTTGAATCTGTTGAGTCTGTATCTGTTGAATCTGCTGGGAGGCAGTAGGCCCTAATGAGTGGTTCCTGAGTGAATGAATGGACAAATGAAGGAATAAGGCAATCAGTCCTCCTCAGACTGAGGCAGGAGTGAAAACAGAAGGGGGATGAGTGCTCAGGTCCAGCTTGCCCCTTGGAGATCTTTGTCAGAGGGGGAAACACCCTGGTCTCTTTCTGAGAGAAACTGCCCTAGTCTTTATCTGAGAGGATATGCTATCCATGGTCCTCATCTGAGGGGAGAGGCTCTGGTCTCCATCTGAGGCGAGAAGACGTGGTCACTTTCTGAGGAGAGATGCCATGCTCTCTCAGTCTTATGGGAGGCTCCTGGACTCTGTCTGAGGGGAAAGCCCTGGTCCTTATATGATAGTAGCACCCTGGTCTTTGTCTGAGAGGAGACACCATAGTCTTTTTCTGAGACAAGTTACCCTGGTCTCCAAGAGGAGAAGCCATGGTCCTCATCTGAGGGGAGAGGCTCTGGTCTCTGTCTGAGAGGAGAAGACTTGGTCCCTTTCTGAGGAGAGACACCATACTCTCACGATCTTAGGGGAGGTTCCAGGACTCTGTCTGAGGGGAAAGCCCTGGTCTTTATATGATAGTAGCACGCTGGTCTTTGTCTGAGAGAAGATACCTTAGTCTTCTTCTGAGACAAGCTGTTGTGGCCTCCGTCTGAGAGAAGAATCCACAGTCCTTATCTGAGGGGAGACAGAGATGCTCTGGTCTCCATCTGAAGGGACAGTCCGGGCCTTTTTCTAAGAGAAGTCACTGTGGTCCCTTTCTGAGAGGAGATGCCCTGGTCTTTTTCTGAGACAAGTTGCCCTGATCTCTATGTGAAGGGAGGACTCAGGTAGTTTTCTGAGAGAAGTCACTCTGGTCCCTGGCTGAAGGGAGATGCCCTGGTCCCTGTCTTAGGAGAGAAGCCCTTCACTTTTTCTGTGAAGAATCACCCTGGTGACTGTCCCAGGGGAGACTCCCTGAGCACTGTCTGAGAAGAGGCACCTGGGTCTCGGTCTGAGAGAAGTTGCCCTGGTCTTTATGTGATAGAAGTCACCAATATCTGTCTGAGGTGGGACACCCTGGTCTCTGAAGGAAGAACCTTGGTCTTTTTTGAGAGAAATCGCCATGATCCCTTTCTGAGGGGAGACACCCTGGTCTCTGTCTTGGGGGACACTCTGCTCCGCAGACTCTGCCCGAGGGGAAGTCAGAAATATCATATATTTCTTTATATGATAGAAATATCCCTTCAACTGACCAGTAGGAGGAGGCTGGTCCCATGGTGGATGCTCCTTCCCAAGCCTGATCTTGTCCCTGAGGCCCCATCCAGGCCTGTTCTCCCAAACGTATCTTGGGGACTCACGGGCAGCTCTGTAGTCAGAGGGACTGAAGCCCACACATCGCCCATGTACCGTGGTCACTGGCGTGTCCTGAGATGCTCCAAGCCTTGTCCTTTGTGGTTCTCAAGTCACAGGTTCAAATCAAGGAAACTCTGATTTGCATTTCCCCTCGCTTCCCTCTTGAGCTTCTCTGGTGGCTCACATAGTAAAGAACCTGCCTGCAATGCAGGAGACCTGTTTGACCCCCTGGGTTGGGAAGACCCCACTCCAGCATTCTTGGCTGGAGAGTCCGGTGGGCTATAGTCCAGGGGGTGCAAAGAGTCGGACACAACTGAGCAACTGACACACTTGCTTCCCCCTAGATGGATCCTCCCTGTAAAGGCAGAAGGGAAAAGCCTTGGGCTGGGTCCTCCCTGACAGGCTTGCTGCCTCTGGAGTAGACAGAAACCATGACTTCCTGTGAGTCCGTGAAGCAGGGACCAGGCCATGGCACGGAGGCTGCTGCAGAGTCTGCCGCCTCTTGTGGGACAGACGAAGACAGTCGGGGCCTCCCTGCGGCCATCGGGGCCCTACGCTCAGATGGCGCGGTGGACTGTCCCCTTCTACTCAGCTCAGCTCAGCCGGCCACTGCTGTAACTTCTGTCCCCTGGGGAGGTGACCCTCTTACCTGGCTTTCTGAGGTCAGGCTCTGCAGAGGTGAAGGTCCCAGGGGGTCCTGATTCTGCTTCCCTGTCTGGGAGACGAGAGTGTCTGGATCCTTTCAGGGAAAGACAGGAAGTTCATCGGCCACAGGAGGACAGGGTCAAGGGAAGACTACATCCAAACGCCTCCCTCCTCTTCCTCTTGTGCTGTGGGCTCCTGCCTCACGCTTCTTCCTCCTTCTACCTCTCAGAAGTTGTGCTGAGAGAAAACAATGCTGACCAGAGGAGGGATCCACCCTGGGCTGGAGTTTGCAGTGTGTGTGTGTGTGTGTCTCCAGAGGCTGGAACCACACAGCTCCTTGGATGAACCCCAAGGCAACCCAGCTCCTGATTGGTGGTTGCCATGGAGACCCACCTAAGCCTCTTCCACCTGAGCTGTATTATCTGAAGAGGGAGTCTATTTGACCTGACAGTCACCTGAGAAGACCCAGGGGGTGAGAGCAGGCCCGTGTCCGGATGGCCTTCTGCCCTGGCCTCCCCCAGCTGGCGCTTGGGCTGGCACAAGCTGGGGAGCCAGGACATGCTTGCTGCACCCTCTGTAGAGCCCTAGGAGGACCTGCTTAGAGCAGATGTTTCCAGGTACCAGCTGGATGGTTCCTGGCCAAAGCACGCTCTTTCTACCCACTCCCTCCGCCAGCAGAGGAGTGATTCAGGTGCCGAGAGCAGGAACTCTCACCTTTAATCACAACCCTCTCACCTGCCCTCCTCTTGGCTCATGAAAATTCTCTCCTTCCCTCAAGGCAAGCTCAAGTGCACAGAGTTCTTCTTCTGATGCTCTGGAGGAGGGGCTAGGCTGAGGAAATAATCCCAGCAGAGGAGGCAGGGTAGACTGTGATTACTGACTTTGAGATAAGATGGGGGGCCGGCAGGAGTGGGCCCCTTGCTATTCCTCCTGTTGCTATTCTTCCAAGTCCTGCACTTGCCTCTGGGCCTCCTGCCTGTCTCTGTGCCCTGCACACTGTCACGTGGAGACTTTTCAAGCTATGGGCCCCGTGTGGGCCAGCCTGCCCCCATCAGACATTAGAAACCAATGCCCGCTGCCCCGTGGGGGCATCCAGGGTGCCCTAGTGGGCACTAAGCTGCCTTGTAATAGATCTCAAGTGATGCCGTACCAGGTAGTACCAGGTACCAGGCAGTAGAGTGACTTCTGGATATGTCTAGTCCTGAGTGTATCGAAAATAAAGCAGAAAGCATCACCAAGAAGAAACCAAGCCATGCCTGATGAACCACCTCACTCCACTCACCTGCCTGCCTGCATGTTTTGATTATGTCCCTGAGTGCTAGGCCGCTTTGCGCTTCCTTTGTGGCTGGATCCATTAGATAGATCTGCCTTTCCCCCCTCCAGCTGCTCAAGCAGGGCTCTGGAGTCAGGAGCTGCGTCATACACCTCTCTTGACCAGTTCACAGTACAACAGTCCCAGTGATGGGGAAGGTCCTTCGGGGATAGGACACTCCCACATTTTTAGGAGCTTAAGTTGACCTCCTCACACTCACAGATCCACGGTGGCCTCCACACCCAGGATAAGCCACAGCCAGAGCAACCTGGGGCAGGTAACCAGGAGTCCCCACCTCTGAACATCCCACCACTATGCTGACACAAGGGCAAAAACTCTGAGGTGTTTCCATGCTGGCAGGGAGGGGACCAGTAGGATGAGAAGGCTCTGCTCTCTCTTCGGGAAAGTTGCTAGAAGTGGTAAGAAGAGGCCTGTGACTAAGTCACAAGTTCGTTCATGCAGCACGGATGTCCAGAGCACTCTTCTGTGCAGGCAGGATACCAGATGCTGGCTGAGGGTTCACAGTTCCCTTCCTCACCTCTCTCACTCCACACTTCCCAGCCAAAGCCCCTTGAGGCTGGGTCAGATGAGGAGAAGATGGAATTCTTGGGATTTCCCTGGTTGTCCAGTGGTTAGGACTCTGCACTTCCACTGCTGAGGGCATGCATTTAATCCCTAGTTGGGGAACTAAGATTCTTCAAGCCTTGAGGCACAGCCAAAAAGAAAAAAAAATTATTTAAAAGAAGAAGAAGAACATGGAATTCTTACAGGAGAGTGCGGAGCAGGGACAGAATTAGAGTTCGGCGCAAAATGCCTTTTTCTTCCTGCTGTGTAGTCTTGGGTCAACTACAGACCATTCTATTGGAATAAAAAAATTTACCCTATGGATTAGGCTTAAAACCTCACCCTCACACATACACACACACGCGCGCACACACACACACACACACACACACACACAATTAATGTAAATGAGATCATGCCAACTCTGAGCCATTAAAGGAAGATCCGTCTGCAGCAGTGTGCTAAGGACTCCTGACCTGTGACTCTGGGGAACATGCACACAGATGACTAGTTTCTCAGCGTCCTCCCCTCCCAACACAGCTGGCCCCTTCCCTCTACTTTTCAGTGACACCTATGCCCAGAGGAGGGGGGTTATGCCTTCCTACTTCCCTCCCTCCCCCACCGCCCTGACACCATAACTCAAACACAGCTTGGTGTTGGTGCCGACTGCTCATCTCTTTTCACCCGTTAGCCTGTGGAGGCTTTGTGATTATCCACGCTGAGTGTGAGTTTTACTAGGGAGAGAAAGTGGTGGTGGTTTTTCCCTCATTTGGCATCCCACAAAGTCGCTGAAGTGTAGTTAAATATTCAGCAACCATTCAAATGGAGAAATACCAGCAGGGCTGTGACATTGCCTCACAGATGGCATTTGATTAATAAATTGGAGATGTGGAATTACGAAGCCACTGGGTGCAGAACTGGATTAAAAACTGCAAGGAGATTGGAGGAGAGCCCTGATCCCAGATGTCAGGCTGTGCCATGGGCTGCTCTTCCCGATCCCTCCTCCCTGGCTTCCTTCCAGGCTGTGGGAGCCAGTCCAAACCATTTCTAAGCGCTCTGTCATGCATTGGGTTTTCAGAGCCTAAAGAGGGATAAAAGTGGCATAGTAGTCACAGGCAGACCAGACTCACACTCACCTGTGCCTCCCTGGGAATGGCTCCCCATCCAGTATTCCTGCCTGGAGAATCCCATGGACAGAGGAGCCTGACGGGCTACAGTCCATGGGGTCGCAGATTGGACACAACTGAGCGGCTAACACTTTCACTTTCCTCCCTCTGGGCAGCCCTCTTTGCACTCCCGTGGCCACATTTCCTTCTAGCCAGAGGCAGCTTTGCAGATGACTG
Source organism: Ovis aries (assembly GCF_016772045.2). NCBI lineage: Eukaryota > Metazoa > Chordata > Mammalia > Artiodactyla > Bovidae > Ovis > Ovis aries. The sequence continues at coordinate 71,438,354 of NC_056065.1, read as the reverse complement.
CAGGGAAATAAGAACCTCACCTTCTCCCAGCTGGCTTGCCTAAGTCCCTGCTTCCTCACTCTCTCCTTCTCGCCCCTCTTCTCCATTTAGTCTCACACTGTTGTTTTTTTCCTCTTAATCTGTATCATCTAACTATTTATCTATCTAAAATAATGAAAGGGAACTAGGGAGAGAGACATAATACATCTCTCATTCATTTATTCACTAGGTGTCTGTTGACCATCTACCCTGCGCTAAACAGTAACTTGATGCCTGCTTTCTATGGAATTCACTCACCACTGACTTCTTTTAGGTTCTGCCCTATGGTTTGACTGATCTTGAGAGCCTGGGCAAAACCAGCTAGCTGTCCATCAAAGATTCATGCCCCTCTTCCAGAGTGAGACATACTTTGGGGAAGCTGCTGTCCAACCAGGGACCCCATTACCCAGCCTCCTTCACATCCATACAGGACCATGTGACAATGAAATGTGGATGGAAGGCCTGGCTTATGAAACACTGCTGTGCAATTCTCCACTTCCCCTCTTTCTCTCACTTGCTGATGGTCGATAAGGACTCTGAGGCCCCCAGAGGGTGGTAGAGCCCCAGTTTTGAAAGAGCCCAGGTCCCTAAATTACTATGCGCCAGGCCACCCATCAGTCATCCGTGTTGAACTCCAATATGTGCAAGCAATGTATTGGGTCAAACACTAAGACTTGGGGTTTCTCTCTCACAGTGATTGGCACTCTCATGATTAGTGCAAACCCTGTGGGAAGGGATGGATGTGGAAACTTTCTGCCTTCCTTGGTTCCTGAACATCAGAGATCTTCTTGATGGGTCCCCTCTGGTTTCTCCATCTTCATCCCAAAGAACCAATTACTCTACCCTATCTTGTCTCATGCCTTTGTGCGCAGTGCTCACTCTGTTCCAAATGCTGGGGGTCCAGGGGGCTGTCTTACTCATCCCTGAAAATCTACCCCAGTGGTGAGCCTCAGTGAACCTTCTGTCTGCCCAGCTGCCCCCTCCTCTCCATTCTCCAAAGCTTCATTCTTCTCTCTGTGTATACAATCAATCCTCATTACTCACAGTTGCAAAGCTGGCTACTCACTAAATGTATTTGTAATCCCCAAATCAATACTCAAGGCACTTTTGTGGCCATTCTGGACATGTGCAAAGTGTTAAAAATTCGACATTCCCAACTGAAGTGAAACGAGGCCATCTCCTGTCTTCCTGTTTTGGCTCTCAGATGGTCAATAAATATCCTTCCCCTGGCCTATTTAGTGTCCACTTTGTGCCTTTTGCTGGTGATTTCACTGTCCAAAATGGTCCCCAAGTGCAGTGCTGAAGTGCTGTCTACCGTTCCCAAGTACAAGAAGGAGAGAATGCATGGCTTAGATGCACTTCGTTTAGGCATTAAGTTGCAAGTTATATTGCTGTTGGCTGTGATTTCAATGTTAATGAATCAACAACGCACAAAAATAAGGAGTCTTTGAACAGAAATACACAGAAGACAAGGTTGTATACTGACTGGCTGATGAAAATGTCCTGACCAGAGGCTCACAGGAACCTAACCGTGTGTTTCCCCTAGAAGCGGTGGTTCAGGGCTGGCAGTGACATTCAGAACATGACGACTGCAAATAATGAGAATCAGTGGAGCATCACATTGTTGGCTGAACTTCCCTGCAGAATAAGGACTGCTCGAGGGCCAGGAGCCCAAGCCCCAGCGTGTGGTGAGAGGTCAATGCTTTTAGACACCCTGAACCTGCTGTCTGCACCCAGCAAATGCCCTGGACCTGCCTCTGTCCTCCTGAGCCTGAGATCAGCTGTCACAGGCCCGAGGACCCACAGACCACAGACATAAGTAGACAGGAGTGGACTGTGAGGGGCTGAGGTCACCCACAGGTGGGAATGTGCAGAGGCCAGAGGAAGCAGGCGATGTGAGGGCTATGGGAGGGTGGTCTGGGAGCCTGGGCACTCGACAGTGTGGGAAGCCAGTCCAGGTCCAGGGCTAAGAAAGCAAGAAAGCTGCTTCCGCTCAACCCGGAAATGCTTCTGGGAGGAGGCTGAGTACCAGCAAATCAACGGGAGAGGGGAGCCAGGATGTGCCCTGCATTAGAGGGATAAAACCTGAAATGACATGAGCTGGTGCAGGCCCTCTGGGTGGGTACTGACTCGGGGCCTGAAGGGATGCCTCGGACCCGGGAAGGAAAAGAGGTGGTGTTAGTGATAAGACAAGGAGCAGCTGTGACGCACAGGGTGAAACAAATTGTCACATGTGGATCTGAATGTAGATTCTGAAATCAGTTTCCAAAGAAGAATGCTGGTGAGTCCAGACCAATAGTAGCAGCTTGGTAGTTAGTACACTGCCTGGCTCCTGGAATAGTGCCCCGAATAGTGTGGAGGATGACGGAGAGGGTGGAATTGTCTGGAAATCCTGACTTGATGGTGGGGAGTCACAACACCCTAGGGGAGGAGCAGAAAGGAGGGGAAGCTGACTTGGGGTCCCTTGGTGGTGTGGATGGGAAGGCGAAGGTGTCTTCATGACTCCCAGGAGGACAGACCCAGTGACCAGCCCCACACATGGAGGATGGGTTTAGTGAAAAAGTGAAAGTTGGTCAGTCATGTCCGACTCTTTGAGACCCCTTGGACTATACAGTCCATGGAATTTTCCAGGCCAGAATACTGGAACGGGTGGCCTTTCCCTTCTCCAGGGGATCTTCCCAACCCAGGGATTGAACCCAAGTCTCCTGCATTGCAGGCGGATTCTTCACCAACTGAGCCACAAGGGAGGATGGGTTTGGCTGAAGATAAAGATCTGGGGGTCATCTGAGTCAAGGGAGGCGTTTGATGTTGGACACAGGGGACTGACTCAGCTCACATGGGACCTGGGATTGACTTACAGGCCCAGGGGAGGGGCGGGCTGAGAAGGGCTTGGGAACCTAACCCTGTGCACTTGTTTCCACTGCATTCCCACCGCAGTCGGCTCTAAGGAACCAAGGGGAGCTAAGTGGGCATTGTTCGGTAATGTGTCTCCCTGACGCTGCTGCTGCTGCTGCTAAGTCGCTTCAGTCGTGTCCGACTCTGTGCGACCCAATAGACGGCAGCTCACCAGGCTCCCCCGTCCCTGAGATTCTCCAGGCAAGAACACTGGAGCGGGTTGCCATTGCCTTCTCCCATGTGTCTCCCTAGTGTCCAGTCATCGTCTTGTGATGGCCCAAGTGATAGGAAGTCTGTGAACTTTTAGAAGTGTGGGGACTTCCCTAGTGACCCAGCGACTAAGACTCTGCGCTCCCAAGGCAGGGGCCCTGGGTTCAATCCCTGGTTGAGGAATTAGATCCCACATGCCACAACTAACGATCACACGTGCTGCGAGGAATATCAAAGATCCAAGACACAATACAGCCAAATAAGTAAATGAACCTTTAAAATAAATAAAAGGAGAAGAAGAAGGAGGAGAGAAAGTGCTGATCATGCAGAGTTAGCAGGCGCCTACTGACAGGAGGTCAGGGGAAACACCCCAGAGAAGTTGAGGATGGGAGGTCGAGGTCAGTGTCGGTCCTTTGCAGCCCGCATCCACATTGCATCCCCCTGGGCCCTGGCGGCTCAGAGGGCAGCTCTGGCAGGCAGTTCTGTTTGAACTCAGAGGTTCCTTTCATTAACAACGCCCCAGCCCAGGCTCACAAGCCCCTGAGGCCTGGGATGCACACTGAGCCCACCGACAAGTGTTGTTCCCAAATGTGAGGCGCTCAATATCACTGGGGATGATTTTCATCCCGTGAGGGGTGCGAGTGGGCAAAGAAACATTCCACATCCCCACCCACCAGGGGGACGGTCCTTGGAAGGCAGGCCGTCCCAAGTCCCAGGGGCTTCCTGGGGCTCGCACCCCGTTGTCCTCAGGATTGGCCCTGAAAACACACTCGTAGGTGGTTTCTCCGCCTTCCTGTCTCACTCTCCTTGTGCCCTCCTCACTCCTGTTTCCCAAGTCACCTCCCAAATCCTGGACTCTGCACCCAAATCTCAGGCTCTGCTTCCGGGATGGCCCCAGAGGAAAAGCCAAGAATAGGGGCGTGGTCTGTGACGTTAAACGCCACCAAGACGTCAAGCAGAATGATGGCAAGGAAGAAGCATCAGCAGCAGGGAGGTGGCGCAGGTCACTGGGGGATGCTGCCGTTGGAGCACTGGGCTGGGAGCAGAACCCCAGCAGCTGCCACCCCAGGGTGCAGAGGCGGTTCTCGCTCCGTGAGAGCTTTAACCCGGGGCTCAGTGCCTCCCTCAGTCTCCAGGAAGAAGCTAAACTTCTAAACCAGAGTTTACTGAAGATTCTATCAGTTCCTTCAGTGGCTCAGTCATGTCCAACTCTGCAACCCCACGGACTGCAGCACGCCAGGCCTCCCTGTCCCTCACCAGCTCCCAGAGTTTACTCAAACTCATGTCCATCGAGTCAGTGATGCCATCCAACCATCTCATCCTCTGTCATCCCCTTCTCCTCCCACCTTCAATCTTTCCCAGCATCAGGGTCTTTCCAAATGAGTCAGTGCTTTGCATCAGGCGGCCAAAGTATTTTGGCCATTGGAGTTTCAACTTCAGCATCAGTCCTTCCAACGAATGTTCAGGACTGATTTCCTTTAGGATGGACTGGTTGGATCTCCTTGAGGTCCAAGGGACTCTTAAGAGTCTTCTCCAATACCACAGTTCAAAAGCATCAATTCTTCGGCACTCAGCTTTCTTTACAGTCTTCTTTATAGAAGATTCTATAGACAAGATGAATCAGGGAGTTTTCATTGTGTCTCGCACTGCAAACTCTGTCAGTTTCCTTTGGACACTGACTGCTCAGCCTGTCTTTCCAGCCACCACCAGGGCACCCCTTTCTGCTGGATCCTGTCCCCGAATCCTGGACACCCCACCTCCACATGGTCAGGCTACCTCTGTCAGGAGCCACCTCCAGGAGGGCTGGGCTCACATACCCAGGGATGCTGGGAGGTAAGCCCAGCGTGAGGCTTGAGGCATTGAGTGCCCTTGTCCTCCTGGGGTTCCCACATCAGTGATGCATGTCCTCCCGCAGCAGCTTTTTATAGAGAAGACATGCCAAGGACAAGATTAGATCCCTGCTGATCTAATAACAATCTTCCCCGCCCATCAGAGTGGACGCCTTGCTGTTGCTCTCGAAGGGCTGAGAACAGTTCTCTCTGGAAGACTTTCCCCCGAGATGTTCTCCAATAGACTCATAACTGGCTAGAATTCCCTCTAGGAACTCCAAGCGCTCGGTTTTTCCTTCACCACCTCTGCCCCTCCCTGCACACCCCAGCCTTCATCCACTTCCCCAGCAAAAGATGACTTGGCACCAGGGCTGGGTGCCAAGGGTGGAGGTGCAGTAGGCAGGCTCATCTGTGTCCTCAGGGGCTCCCAGCCAGAGGAGGGAGCCAGGCCATGTGCTGCTGGGCTGGGGGTGCTTCAGAGACTCAGAGATATACCTCCTGCCCCTAGAGCGACCCCTGGCCTCCCGGCTCCCATGCATCTCCCATATCATCCACACCTCGCTCTTGACCCTAGGCTGTTCTCCTGAGAATCCCAGAGCAGCAGGGGGTTTGGCTGTCCCTTACTCCCACACCTACCAAGTTCAGAAAGGGCAAGCGACTAGCTCAGACACCGCAGCAAGTGAGTAACAAAGCAAATCCTGCAAACAACCAGGCTCTTCTCTTCCAAACTATTGCCCTGCCCGCTGCCGCCTTGGTGCATCCACAAATCAGGCAGAAGCCTGTGGGCATGTAGACCTTAAGCCTCAGCCATGGCCACCAGACACAGCTCATTTTTTGTGTGTAACGAGTGTGTTTATCTAGAGAGGGTGAGGTGGTATGTGTGTGGAGCGGAATTCCATATTACGTGAAAGTGTTCGTTGCTCAGTCGTGTCTGACTCTTTGTGACCCCGTGGACTGTAGCCCACCGGCTTCTCTGTCCATGGAGTTCTCCAGGCAAGAATACTGGGGACGGTTGCCATGCCCTCCTCCAGGGGATCTTCCCGACTCAGGGATCGAACCTGGGTCTACCGCATTGCAGGCAGTTTCCTTACTGTCTGAGCCACCAGGGAAATCCATGTTACTTACTCTTCTCATAATCCTGGAAGCCTGCTTGGAAGAGGAAATATTTCAGCCATCTCCCAGTTATAGATTTACTTGTTGGGCCGATGAAGGAGGGCCCCTAGAGACAGGAGGGGTGGGATAGAAATCTGGGGCTGATGAAGGAGCCGGGATACGTGGTATCACTGTGAGCTGAAGCTGAGCACCCATCTTGTAGCAGACCCCGTGCTGGCTGCTGGAAGTTGCCAGAAGGCAGCAGCAGGCTCTCCAGTGCTCAGGGATCTTTTCCCAGAAGATAAGCCAAAGGGCTTTAACCTCCTGCTGCCAAACAAGCAATCAGGAAAGCGGAAAGACCAGAGCCATCCAATCCACCCCAAGAGAAGCAAAGCGAGCAGCGACTGTGTGTTGAGGCACCAGCGTGCTCCTTGCGGGGCTGAGAGGCCGCTTTCTCTTCTGGGTAGAGGCCAAGGGCCTTGTTGGAGTTGCCAGATGCCTAGAGTCTCTGGACACTTCATGGAGAGGAAACCGGAAACAGGTATTGAAAACGTTGAGATTTAGACTCTGGCATTGACCACAGTGGAAGCAATCTAGCTGTCCAACAGTTGCGGGGGCAGGGGCTACTTACAAATTAAGGTACCTCGGTATCCCAGACTTGATGATGACAAAGCATGCTTCTAGGCTCCCAGCCTGTGAGAAACAGCAGACCTGATCACGGTGGGCGTGCCCAGGGATGGAGCAGGGAGGTAAAGAGTGTGGAAGAGACACCCGTGTCAAGGTGGAATTACATTACTAGCCTGGGTGAAGATAGGGACTGCGCATTTGCTGGAGTTCTTTTCAGAAGATGCAACTTGCAGGCCCGGAGTATTATACAAAAAAGGACTCTTGAAGCAAAAAAGAACTTTTCCATTTATTTCCTAGCTGGTAGCTTCTCTGTTTCCACTGAGTTCACATATTTTATTGACATACATGAAACTCAGAGAAAACTGAAGCACTTCTTTTGAGCCTGCTCATTTCTTCAAAGGTTAGTTGAGTTCAGACTGCCTGCCTTTCTTGGTTTTCTCTGCAGGCTGAAAAGGGACATGCGCATAATTGTTCAACTGGTAGGAATTAAAGCCTCTTCCTGTATTTAAACTCAGGAAACCTCTCTTGGGGAATGTGTACTGCCTACTATCTGGACTACACTATACAGGGTGAAAACAAATTGCATAAGACCACGATTATGGGACATATTTGTTTTGTGACTTCACCAAAGAAGGACTAAACATAGACATCCAACCTCAGGGACTTCCCTGGTAGTCCAGTGGCTGGGAATCCACCTGCCAACACAGGAGACGCGGGTTTGATCCCTGGTCGGGAGGCAGCCAAGTAAATAAATAAATAAATATTTTAAAAAAGAAATCCAATCTCATAATTCATTGTTAGAGTAATTATTTCCTTGATAAGTTGCAATCATATTGCAATTTGCATTGCACCTGGAAATTTACAAAACACTTCCCCGTCCTCAGTCTCATTTCACTAACAAATACTGCTCCTCTCTCACAGAGCCTGATGAGGAGGGCAGACAGAGTCCTGCGTGCTGGAGCCAGCAGGAGCCCTCAGGGCTCACCCTTATCACCATCACAACTGGCCTCTGGAAGGCCATGGACATGTCAGGCAACCTCACTCTCACAGTGGCTCCACGATGGTGTTCTTTATTCCCCATTTTGCCAGTGAGAAAACGAAAGCTCAGAGGATGGCTGTTGAAAGTTTCAGAGCTGAAACTGGCCAACTCTGAAGGCCAGAGCCTTTGTGTTACACCAGGGGCTGGAGCTGTGACCTGTGGTTCCGGCAGTGGCTGCACTGAGCCACAGGCCTGCTCGAGGTGATGGATCACGGACGGAGGCCTGGTTCCTAAGGGGGCTGGACCTGTGGCCAGGGCCTCATTCCCATGACTTGTGAGACAAGGAGCCAACACTAGACATGACCGCCATCCCCCCTGCCTCCATGCAACCTGACCCAGAGCCCCAAGTCCACAGAACTGTCCAGCAAGCTGCCCCAAGTCACCCTCCTTGCCTCCTCCTTCTCAACCTTTATTCACCGGGGCAAACTCAACCACCCCCAGCTCCCTTGTCTGTTCCCTCAGACAAGGGATGCCCTGAACTGCAGCGCTCAGAATTCCCCGCTGAACCCTGCACCTACCTGTTAACACAGAAGTCAGGTGCCACACCTGAGAGGCTGCTCGGAGAGCTCAACGGAGCTCCGCTGGTCCACCTCAGTCCCCGGGGCACCTAAGCCAGTGCATGTGGCAACCAGAGCCACCTGCCCCCGTAACCTGGCATCATCCTGCGCTCAGACCTCCCTCCCCCACAGCCGAGCAGACACAGAAGCACTCAAGCCCGGGCTCCAGCTGGGAGACCAGCTATTGTGCTCACCACACGCAGAGACACTCTGTCCCCAGGGGCTCACTGAGGCCCCAGCGACCCAGGGTCCTAGGGCAGCTTCCCACTTTGGGATCTTGAAGTTTGGTGCTATCAAATGATGCTTGTTGATAATGCGTCTTCTGCCAAAGACTGTCTTATACACAGTAGGCACTATACACACTGGTTAATATATATGTATTTATACATATTTATGGCTTCCCTGATACTCTCAGTGAAGAATCAGCCTGCAATGCAGGAGACCCTGGTTCGATTCCTGGATCAGGAAGATTCACTGGAGAAGGGATAGGCTACCCACTCCAGTATTCTTGGGCTTCCCCTATGGCTCAGCTAGTAAAGAATCCGCCTGCAATGTGGGAGATCTGGGTTCGATCCCTGGGTTGGGAAGATCCACCGGAGAAGGGAAAGGCTCCCCACTCCAGTATTCTGGCCTGGAGAATTCCATGGACTGTATAGTCCATGGGGTCGCAAAGAGTCAGACTTGCTTGAGCAACTTTCACTTTCATTTTCATAATTATATGCAATAGAAGATCAAACTAAATTAAAAAAAAAATAGATACCAAGACACAGACTAGAGACCTCCCTAGTGGTCCAGTGGTTGACTCTGGGCTTCCATTGTATGGGGCACGGGTTTAACCTCTGTTAGGGAACTAAGATACTGCAACCAGTGTGGTGTGGCAAGAAAAAAAAAAAAAAGGACAGTTCTTAGACCCAGACCGTGGTCTTAAAATTACATTTATCCCTGAAACTAATGGTTTCTTGGAAAGAAGCTGATTCCAGGTCTGGGCAAAGTGAAAGTGAAGTCGCTCAGTTGTGTCTGACTCTTTGAGACCCCGTGGACTGTAGCCCAACAGGCTCCTCCGTCCATGGGATTCTCCATGCAAGAATACTGGAATGGGTTGCCATTTCCTTCTCCAGGGGATCTTCCCAACCCAGGGATCAAACCCAGGTCTCCTGTATTGCAGGCAGACGCTTTAACCTCTGAGCCACCAAAGGAGAGGTCTGAGCAGGAAACAAATGAACCCGGAACTTTGTAGAGCACATAGCAAAGAAATAATCAAAGGTGGCTAGGGTCTACAGACTGGATGGTAATGCTGGATTTAAGTGGTTTTACGAAGTACCCAGCCATGTTTGGGAGATGCACATGGCAAGGTCCTGTGGGCAGACTCTCATAAATGTTGGCAGCCTCTAGGAACTGACGGGGGCCTCCAGCCAGCAAGAAACCAGGGCCCTCAGTTTCATAACCTCAAAGAAATGCTTCTGTCAGCAACTTGATTGAGCCTGGAAGCAGAGTCTTCCCCAGTCACATTTTCAGATGAGAACACATCCCAGCTGACACCTGGATGGTAGCCTGGAGATTCTAAGCTGAGGACCCAGCTAAGTTTGTGGTACTACTATTACACAGCAAAAGAACGCTAGTACAGTTTTCTATTTCAGTCCCAGGCCACAGGTAGGGAAGGCAGCACACCCCTTCTCCCACCTACCCTTGTCCCAGTGCACGTATTCCCAGCTAGGAGAACACTGAGGACTGTGGCGGCTTGGACCCAGGAACTGCGGAGGAGATGAGATGATGCTCATGTCTCCTCAAGCCCACTCCCTGCAGGAGGCTGGCCAGCCTGCCACCCTCTCTAGACAGACAGGCAGCAGAATCGTTCCTCACAGGAACACAGGAAGAAGCCAGGGGCTGCCTGGAGATGAGCAGTTGGACCAGACCAGGATAGATGGTGTGCCTGTGACATGGGTCAGCGCCTTTCCCTTCTCCAAGGCAAAACTGCCAAGGCCACTAACTTGTAGCCTTTCTGGACAAACTGGGGAAAGATGGGGAAAGAGTCACGAAATGTAGAGCATCCCAAAACCCGCCGGAGGGGGTGGAGGATGAGGAAGCTGAGCGAGGCTCCCCCCAGCCGCCTCCTCCTGCCCCTGGGGTTTGCCTCCACCCTTTCTCTTCCTGTAGCCTGGGGCATCCTTCCACCAGCCGTTCACAGCTGATCTTGTTTCTCTGCTCCAAAAAGAAAAACAAGGCCACTTCCTCCCTGACACTCTCTAATGCACGTACCCAATCCCGGCCCCCTCCGAGATATCTCTGCAACCAGGTTTTATTTTTGTCACACTACCATCTGAAGTGGCTCTGTATTCTTTTTGCTATTATCTGTCCCTACTTGTCCCACTAGAATGCAAACTCAAGCCTTATCTGTCTCCTTCACAGTTATTTCCCTGAGCATGCATCACAGTGCAAGCCTCCAAGAATTATTTGTTGAATGAATGAGCTCCTAATCAATGCAGTACCAGTCTAGTGCTTCTGACGTCGTGGTATTTCACCGGAAGCCCACTGATGCTGGCAGGGCCACCTCTCAGGCCTGCGCACTTGGCCTAAGGGTAATTTCACAGCGTCTGAGCCCAACTGTTTGAAACCCAGGTCTGTCTCTTCCTACCTTTGGGATCTTTTTTTTTTTTTTTTTTTTGTGGTGGGGAGGGGGTGCAGCAGCTGGGGAGCAGAGATGGGGGCAGTGTTTCCATGCCCCAAGGCGTTCAGGATCTTAGTTCCCTGACCAGGAGGGAAGTGCAGTGCCCTAACCACTGGGATAGTAGGGAATTCCCTAAACCTTAATTTCTTCATCTGTAAAACAAAATCATAATAAAACTACCTACCTTGTAGGTTACTATGAGAATTAAAAGAGATTAGCACAAAGAGTCTGGCACAGAACAAACAATAAACATAACTTTTTCAGCCTCAAACCAAGAGCACACCAACTTTTAACAACAAACACTTTCTTGCCCTGCTAGCTATCCTCTCTTGGCTTTATCTTTTATTTTTCCCCTACTTTTGTTTCTCCTTTGGTCCTGATGTTCTGCCCTCAGTTGAGTTCAGTGGCTCAGTGTCACTCTTTGTGACCCCATGGACTGCATCACACCAGGCCTCCCTGTCTATCACCAACTCATGGAGCTTACTCAAATTCATGTCCATCGAGTCGGTGATGCCATCCAACCACCTCATCCTCTGTCATCCCCTTCTCCTCCTGCCTTCAATCTTTGCCAGCATCAGGGTGTTTTCTAATGAGTCAGTTCTTCGCATCAAGTGGCCAAAGTATTGGAGCTTCAGCTTCAGCATTAGTCCTTCCAATGAATATTCAGGACTGATTTCCTTTAAAATGGACTGGTTGGATCTCCTTGTAGTTCAAGGGACTCTCAAGAGTCTTCTCCAACACCACAGTTCAAAAGCATCAATTCTTCGGTGTTCAGCTTTCTTTATAGTCCAACTCTCACATCCATACATGGCTACTGGAAAAACCAGAGCTTTGACAAGATGGACCTTTGTTGGCACAGTAATGTCTTTGCTTTTTAATATGCTGTCTAGATTGGTCATAACTTTTCTCCCAAGGAGTGAGTGTCTTTTAATTTCATGGCTACAGTCACCATCTGCACTGATTTTGGACCCCCCGAAAATAAAGTCTCTCACTGTTTCCACTGATTCCCTATCTATTTGCCATGAAGTGATGGAACTGGATGCCATGATCTTAGTTTTCTGAATGTTGAGTTTTAAGCCAGCTTTTTCACTCTCCTCTTTCACCTTTATCAAGAGGCTCTTTAGTTCCTCTTCACTTTCCACCATAAGGGTGGTGTCATCTGCATATCTGAGGCTATTGATATTTCTCCTGGCAATCTTGATTCCAGCTTGTGATTCTTCCAGCCAAACATTTCTCATGATGTACTCTGCATATAAGCTAAATAAGCAGGGTGACAATATACAGCCTTGACGTACTCGTTTCCTGATTTGGAACCAGTCTGTTGCTCCATGTTCAGTTCTAAATGTTGCTTCTTGACCTGCATACAGATTTCTCAGAAGGCAGGTAAGGTGGTCTGGTATTCCCGTATCTTTCAGAATTTTCCACAGTTTGTTGTGATCCACATAGTCAAAGGCTTTGGCATAGTCAATAAAGCAGAAGATGTTTTTCTGGAACTCTCTTGCTTTTTCAATGATCCAATAGATGTTGGCAATTTGATCTCTGGTTCCTCTGCCTTTTCTAAATCCAGCTTGAACATCTGGAAGTTCATAGTTCACGTACTATTGAAGCCTAGCTTGGAGAATTTTGGGCTTTATTTTGCTAGTGTGTGGGATGAGTGCAATTGTGCAGCAGTTTGAAAATTCTTTGGCATTGCCTTTCTTTGGGATTGGAATGAAAACTGATCTTTTTCAGTCCTACAGCCATTGCTGAGTTGTCCAAATTTGCTGGCATATTGAGTGCAGCACTTTCACAGCATCATCTTTCAGGATTTGAAATAGCTCAACTGGAATTCCATCACCTCCACTAGCTTTGTTTGTAGTGATGCTTTCTAAGGCCCACTTGACTTCACATTCCAAGATGTCTGGCTCTAGATTAGTGATCACATCATCATGATTATCTGGGTCGTGAAGATCTTTTTTGTATAGTTCTTCCATGTATTCTTGCCACCTCTTCTTAATATCTTCTGCTTCTGTTAGGTCCAGACCATTTCTGTCCTTTATTGAGCCCATTTTACATGAAATGTTCCCTTGGTATCTCTAATTTTCTTAAAGAGATCTCTAGTCTTTCCCATTCTGTTGTTTTCCTCTATTTCTTTGCATTGATCACTGAAGAAGGCTTTCTTATCTCTCCTTGCTATTCTTTGGAACTCTGCATTCAGATGCTTATATCTTTCCTTTTCTCCTTTGTTTTTCACCTCTCTTCTTTTCACAGCTATTTGTAAGGCCTCTCCAGACAGCCATTTTGCTTTTTTGCATTTCTTTTCCATGGGGATGGTCTTGATCCCTGTCTCCTGTACAATGGCACGAACCTCCGTACAAAGTTCATCAGGCACTCTATCTATCAGATCTAGGCCCTTAAATCTATTTCTCACTTCCACTGTATAATCATAAGGGATTTGATTATAAAGAAAATCAGAGTGAATGTAGTTGCACCAGGATTCATTCACACAGATATTCACAAGAAAGACTTGAACGAAGAACATTTAAAGAAGAATATCCCTCTGGGAAGGCAACAGAATTGACTCAGGGCAGGCTGCGATGGCGCAGGAGTGGCCAAGAGGAGCTACCCCATGTCCGAGGTCAGGGGTGGCAGCCAAGAGGAGCAACACTCCACTCGAGGTCAGGGGTGGTGGCTGGGAGGAGCTACCCCACACCAGAGGTCAGGGGCCATGGCCGAGAGGAGCAGGGCCACGGCCGAGAGGAGCAACCCCACGTCCAAGGAGCGGTGGCTGTGCTGGTGCAGGAGGGCCTAGAGGAACTACTCCACGTTCAAGGTCAGGAGGGGCAGTGGAGGGGAGATACCCCTCGTCCAAGGTAAGGAGTAGCGGCTGCGCTTTGCTGGAGCAGCCGTGAAGAGATACCCCATATCCAAGGTAAGAGAAACCCAAGTAAGACAGTAAGTGTTGCGAGAGGGCATCAGAGGGCAGACACACTGAAATCATAATAACAGAAAACTAGTCAATCTAATTACACAGACCACAGCCTGGTCTAACTCAATGAAACTAAGCCATGCCCTGTGGGGCCACGCAAGATGGGCGGGTCATGGTGGAGAGGTCCAACAGAATGTGGTCTACTGGAGAAGGGAATGGCAAACCACTTCAGTATTCTTGCCTTGAGAACCCCATGAACAGTATGAAAAGGCAAAAGATAGGACACTGAAAGAGGAACTCCACAGGTCAGTAGGTGCCCAATATGCTACTGGAGATCAGTGGAGAAGTAACTCCAGAAAGAATGAAGGGATGGAGCCAAAGCAAGAACAATACCCAGCTGTGGATGCGACTGGTGATAGAAGCAAGGTCCGATGTTGTAAAGAGCAATATTGCATAGGAACCTGGAATGTCAGGTCCATGAATCAAGGCAAACTGGAAGTGGTCAAACAGGAGATGGCAAGAGTGGATGTCGACATTCTAGGAATCAGTGAACTAAAATGGACTGGAATGGGTGAATTTAAATCAGATGACCATTATATTTACTACTGTGGCCAGGAATCCCTTAGAAGAAATGGAGTAGCCATCGTGGTCAACAAAAGAGTCTGAAATGCAGTACTTGGTGCAGTCTCAAAAATGACAGCATGATCTCTGTTCGTTTCCAAGGCAAACCATTCAATATCACAGTAATCCAAGTCTATGCCCCAACCAGTAACGCTGAAGAAGCTGAAGTTGAATGGTTCTATGAAGACCTACAAGACCTTTTAGAACTAACACCCAAAAAAGATTGTCCTTTTCATTATAGGCGACTGGAATGCAAAAGTAGGAAGTCAAGAAACACCTGGAGTAACAGGCAAATTTGGCCTTGGAGTATGGAATGAAGCAGGGCAAAGACTAATAGTTTTGCCAAGAAAACGCACTGGTCATAGCAAACACCCTCTTCCAACAACACAAGAGAAAACTCTACACATGGACATCACCAGATGGCCAACAGAGAAATCAGACTGATTATATTCTTTGCAGCCAAAGATGGAGAAGCTCTATACAGTCCACAAAAACAAGATCGGGAGCTGACTGTGGCTCAGATCATGAACTCCTTATTGCCAAATTCAGACTTAAATTGAAGAAAGTGGGAAAACCACTAAACCATTCAGGTATGATCCCAAGTCAGTAGGTACCCAATATGTTACTGGAGAAGGGTGGAGAAATAATTCCAGGAAGAATGAAGAGACAGGACCAAGGCAAAAACATCACCCAGTTGATTTCCTTTAGGATTAACTGGTTGGATCTCCTTGCAGTTCAAGGGACTCTCAAGAGTCTTCTCCAACACCACAGTTCCAAAGCATCAATTCTTCGGCGCTCACCTTTCTTTATAGTCCAACTCTCACATCCATACATGACTACTGGGAAAACCATAGCTTTGACTAAATGGACCGTTGTTGGTAAAGTAATGTCTCTGGTTTTTAAATTTTTTTTTTTTTTGTCTTTGCTTTTTAATATGCTGTCTGGATTTGTCATGGCTTTCCTTCCAAGGAGCAAGCGTCTTTTAATTTCATGGCTGCAGTCACCATTTTCAGTGATTTTGGAGCCCAAGAAAATAAAGTCTCTCACTGTTTCCATTGTTTCCCCCTCTATTTGCCATGAAGTGATGGGACCGGATGCCATGATCTTAGTTTTCTGAAAGTTGAATTTTAAGCCAAAATTTTCACTCTCTTCTTTCACTTTCATCAAGAGACTCTCTTTAGTTCTTCTTTGCTTTCTGCCGTAAGTGTGGTATCATCTACGTATCTGAGGTTAGCTTTATCTGTAAGAATGTTCTTTTTCGTTCTTGATATTGGCTGTCAGTTTGGGGTTGGACTTATTTTCCTTAATCAGTATCAACAGAAGTTTGTAATTTTTACTGGTTTTTTTCAAGGACCAATTTCTAGATTTGTTTGTCCTCTCATAATATGTATTTTCCCTGCATCCTTTTTAATCTCAAAGCATAATTTATACATAATAAAGTGCACAAACTTTAAGTGTACCATTCTCTGAGTTTTAGTAGTTGTATTTACACTGTATGCCCAACATTCTGAGTCAATATATAGAAACATTTATCAACCAGAAGGTTCCGTTTTGCCTCTTCTAGTTAACTCCCCACCCTCCCCAGAGGCAACAACTGTTTCGATTTCTATCTCTATAGATTAGTCCTGCCTCTTCTAGAAACTGATGTAAATGAAATCACACAGTGTGCTGTGTTTTGCATATGGTTTCTTTTGCTCAATAATTTTTTAAAAATAATTTCAAATTTAAAGAAAAGCTGCAAGAGTGGTAAAAGAACTCTATATCCTTCCTTCTCACCCAGATTTCCACAACTGCTAACATTTCATTTGCTCATTTCCTCTATTTTTCTAGTTTTCCATATAATCCGTTGTCATTGGTCTTTTTCCTATGTCATTTGAGAACAACCTTCAGACAAAAATAAGCAGTTACCTTTAAGTACTTCAGGGTGGGCATCTCCCAAAACAAAGAGCCCTCCCCTCCAGGCTCCAGGTGTGAACACAGGAGGCGGGGACAAGGCAGGGGTCCACCTGGAGTATTGTCTGCGACAACCAGAGCTTAGAGTTCATAAATAAGTATAAATGTTCTTTCTTCCATGATGTACTTAAAAAAAATATCGAATTGGGATTTATCTTCTGTTGGAGAATGACCTCTTTCCCCTGTGAATAGTCATTATTGACAAGAGTCAATGTGTTGTCTTGCTCTTCTCCAGCCAAGGCTGTTCCCAAAACCACAGCTGGACAATTGAACATACGCTTTCTAGGGACTTTGACTCTGGATAGATTCATGCAAAGGATGGAAAGCTGCATCGTTGGTACAGGAGTGAGTCTCTTTGCGGGGAGTCAGGGCATGTCAGGAATTCACACACCTCTATAGGGGTTGCGAGGAAAGGCATGGGGAGGGGTGCTTTCTAGGTAAACAGAAGCTTCAGGTCAGAGCTGAATTAGGACTAAAGGAAGAGGGCTTCCCTGATGGCTTAGCAGTAAAGAATCTGCCTGCCAGTGTAAGAGACGCAGATTTGATCCCTGGGTCGGGAAGATCCCCAGAATTGCCTGGGAAATCTCATGGACAGAGGAGCCTGGAGGGCTGCATGGGGTCTTAAAAAAAAAAAAAAACAACTAAACTAAAGGAACAGCACCATTTGTTGGGCTGGTGGGGGGCGCAGGGTGGGGAGCCCTGCTGGCTGGCAGAGGGTCAGAACCTATATCAATTCTCAAACTTGAGCTTGCCTCAGAATCTGCCAGAGGGCTTGTCAAAAACCCAGATTGCTGGGCCCACCCCCAGAGCTTCTGTCGTTGGGACCAAAAGTTGGTCCAGTCCAGTTCAGTTCAGTTCAGTCACTCAGTTGTGTCCAACTCTTTGCGACCCCATGAACCGCAGCATGCCAGGCCTCCCTGTCCATCACCAACTCCCGGAGTTCATCCAAACTCATGTCCATCGAGTCACTGATGCCATCAAACCATCTCATCCTCTGTCGTCCCCTTCTCCTCCTACCCTCAATCCTTCCCAGCATCAGGGTCTTTTCGAATGAGTCAGCTCTCCACATCAGGTGGCCGAAGTATTGGAATTTCAGCTTCAACATCAGTCCCTCCAATGAA
Source organism: Ovis aries (assembly GCF_016772045.2). Lineage (NCBI taxonomy): Eukaryota > Metazoa > Chordata > Mammalia > Artiodactyla > Bovidae > Ovis > Ovis aries. The sequence continues at coordinate 71,420,819 of NC_056065.1, read as the reverse complement.
CAACCAGGACTGATTTAGGATGGACTGGTCCAGTCCCGTGCCCTCTAATTTGAGCGGCAGCGACATCTTGTGGTGAGGATGGGAACGAACCTTGCCTGCCCTGAACCTCAGCCCCGGCGGTGCCCTTGGGTCCAGGATGGTGAGGCCCGCCCCACAGACGCCGGTAGGCCCACTCCTCGCTCCAGAGCGGGCTGGACACTGAATGCCTCATTTTACCCTAGAGACAGGGAGGCCTAATCTTGTTTCCTGGAACTTTCAACTTCATTTCAAATGACTTCCATCTTGATTTTTGTCAATAAATTTTTCCCCTGGTCTTTCTACTCCCCAAAGGCCAAAGCCCATGAACCCACATACTGAAGTCTCCGCCACACATGGGATGCTCCAGTGTCAGGAGACTGACTTCTGAAACGAAATGCCTCACTGAACAATCGCTTTCAACCCAAAGGAGCGTTTTATGACACGAGCTATAAATACCCCTGGAAGCTTGGCATGGGCCTTTGGCAGGATCTCCTGACTGATTAAGGCTGCAGTAATGACTCGTGAGTGGGTGAAGAGAGCCTGTAGGCCTGGGCACTGCCCACCGTATTTCCTCTGCTCTGGTAGCTGCTAACCCAGTAGACTGGGGTGTAAGGATTTCCGGAGCTGGGCGGTTGTTGGTAAGTAAATTCTCACTGGGCTTGTGTCTGAAAGTTCTGGGTTTCGTTCTTGGCCCTGCCTCTGTACTGCGAGCCTGGGGCACCTCACCTCCGACAGACTGAGTTTGTTCATCTGGAAAATGGGGGTGGAGGTGGAACCAGTCACTTTGAAAGCATCCTGTAGGGTCTGGCATAGAGAGGCGGCCCTGGACGAGCTCCGGGTCAGAGGAGGACAGAGTGTGGCACCCGGACCAGGCTGGGAGGGCACCCAAGAGAGAGGTGCTGTGAGGCGTCCAACAGTGAACGGTTCCTTCCCCATCCCCAACCCCATCCCACCCCAACCTCCCAATCCCCCAACCTCCCAATCCCCCCACCTCCCATTCCACCCACCCACCCCTACCCCGGCGGGCACCCCTGACCTTCCCTGCCCTGTCCTCACCTACCCTGGCAGAAGGAGCAGCTGGACGCACCTCCCAGCTGCCTCCCTGTCTGCGTCCTGCGTGATAGGAGGAGAAATTAATTACTAACCACCAGGTTAATGGAGCAGGTGGGGTGCAGAGGCAGTGGGGGGCTGCCCCCAGTCTGGGTGACCCCGGGGTGGTGCGGGAAGAGGGGCACAGGCCACCCCCTGCAGCTCCCCACTCTGCACTGTGCTGGCGGGGTGCTGGTGCTGGGTGTTAAGTCACTGTGGCCTCTGCAGTCTCCCCTGCTGTGACCTCCCCCCCAGCCACTGGCTCACTGCCCTCGGCCCCCAGTATCCTCTGCACCCCTCACCCCAGATGCTTCCCATGTGTTTGTGGCTCCTTGGGCCCTGGGTGCAGGGCCTGCGGTGCTGTGAGATGTGAGTGAGTGAGCAGGTGACACCTCCCCCCAAAACCATAACCCTCCCCACTGAGAAGACTAGGCCACCTCAGACTCACCCCCCACACACACCGCATTTCCTGTCCTGAAGCTGCCCAGTTTCACCGAGGTCAGGAGGTAGAGCAGGTCAGCCTCTTGCCTTCCAGAAAGTGGAACTCTCTGTGATGATGGAAATGTCCCATATCTGTGAGGCCCCATGCAGTAGCTAGGGAACACTCCAAATGTTTAACTTGTGAAACTGAGGAATTTTTAAATTTCATCTTATTTTTATAAACTTAAATTTATTTATTTGGCCATGCCGGTGACTTGAGGGAACTTAGCTCCCGAAACAGGGACTGAACCCGGGGCCCCAGCAGTGGAAGTGGGGAATCCTAACCACTGGACCTCCAGGGCATTCCCTGAACTAAAATTTAAATAACCACAGGTGGCCAGTAGCTTTAGGCATGCCCCCGTCACTCCTCCATTAGCCCCTCCCCCAAAAACAAATTGTTCTGGAAAAGATCAGTTAAATTAAGGATAATAAGAGGTGTGTAACTAACATGTGGTTACAAGCCTCTTTTTAGTCGGCTCCAAAAATCTGGGCTTCAAAATCACCTCAGATGGTGACTGTAGCCACAAAATTAAAAGATGCTTACTCCTTGAAAGAGAAACTATGACAAACCTAGACAGCATATTAAAAAGCTGAGACATTACTTTACTGACAAAGGTCTGTATTGTCAAAGCTATGGTTTTTCCAGTAGTCATGCACAGATGTGAGAGGTGGACCATAAAGAAGGCTGAGCACTGAAGAACTGTTGCTTTTGAACTGTGGTGTTGGAGAAGACTCTGGAGAGTCCCTTGGACAGCAAGGAGATCAAGCCAGTCCATCCTAAAGGAAATCAACCCTGAATATTCACTAGAAGGACTGATGCTGAAGCTGAAACTCCAATACTTTGGCCACCTGATTCGAAGAGCCAACTCATTTGAAAAGACCCTGATGCTGGGAAAGACTGAAGGCAGAAGGAGAGGGGGATGACAGAGGATTAGATGGTTGGATGGCATCACCAACTCAATGGACATGAGTTTGAGCAAGCTCCCGGAGATGGTGAAGGACAGGGAAGCCTGGCATGCCGCAGTCCATGGGGTTGCAGAGTCAGATGTGACTGAGCAACTAAACAACTAATATAAGACAAAACAGCTCTACCCTCCCTCCTCGGGGTCAGGACTTCACGCTAAAGCAACAGCTGCACAGAGACTGGTGCTGGGGTTCAGGGGGCAGGGCGCTCTCCCAGTATCTCAAGGCCCTGGAAGCCACTCCTGAGGTTAAAGCCTTCATGGGTGTCAGGAGAGCTCCCCCAATTCTGATCATCAGATCGTCAGTGGAGATGCTCCAGAATTTCGGTGTATCCCATCTCCAAATCCCAGGGAATTCTCCTTTCTCGAATTCCCTAGTCATGAGGTCAAGGAAGTCACTTAACATTTAATGTGGGCCCTACCTGCCAGCCCCGTTTCCCCAGCCCCCCGAATCCAGTGCTCCACCAGTGCCCACTGCCTGTCCCTTTCACTCACCTGCACCCTCTCAGCTGCCCCTTAGGGTTCAACGGGTCACACCCGGGGAAAGCTCAGGGATCACGTGGGCAGATTTGCCCCCCACAGTCCGAGTCCTTTGGACAGCAAGGAGATCCAACCAGCCATCCTAAAGGAAATCAGTCCTGAATATTCATTGGAAGGATGGATGCTGAAGCTGAAACTCCAATACTTTGGCCACCTGATGCCAAGAACTGACTCAGTGGAAAAGACCCTGATGCTGGGAAGGATTGAAGGCAGGAGAAGGAGATGACAGGAGATGAGATGGTTGGATGGCATCACCGACCCAGTGGATATGAGTTTGAGCAAGCTTCAGGAGTTGGTGATGGACAGGGAGCCTGGCATGCTACAGTCCATGGGGTCACAAACATTCGGACACGACTGAGTGACTGAACTGAACTGAACCTGCCGGCAGGTAAAAGGTCACTGTGCATGTCCCGCAGGTTTTACCTCACCTGCAGTGGAGGCTCTGGTGTGACTTCTGCCCCCTGGTGCTGTCCCTGCACTGCGTGGAGTTGTGTGAAATGGGAGAGGCCCCGCAGAAGGCTGTGACCCCAGGGACGAGGCCACAACAGCAACCGGACAGACCAGCCCATGACTGTCCCCACAGTCCTGAGCCTGTGGGGGGCAAATCTGCCCATGTGATCCCTGTGCTTTCCCCCGGCCTGACCCGCTGAACCCCAAGGGGTAGCTGAGAGGGTGCAGGTGGGTGAAAGGGGCAAGCAGTGGGCATTGGTGCAGCATTGGGTGGGGGGTGCTGGGGGAACGGAGCTCTGACCCTCGTTAGTCACTGCAAACTTATGTGATGACATGGAGTTTCTGTGCCTCGGTTTCCCCAGTTGTAAACGCCATTAATGATAACCGTCTGGTCTGCCTCCAAGGGTTGCTATAGGGTGCAAATCAGATAACCAATGTCATTTATTAATCTGTTCATTTATTGTTTGTTAAGAAAATGCCTTGAACTTCCCTGGTCGTCCAGTGGTTAAGAATCTGTGTTTCCAATGCAGGGCGTGTGGGTTTGATCCCTGGTCAGGGAACGAAGATCCTACATGCTTCACAGTAAAGTAAAAAAAAAAAAAAAAAAAAAGGAACCTGTTGGGAACATGAAAATCGGTCTTTCTAGTGGCAGCAGAAAGATTTAGAAGAACCCCCTGCCTGTGGCAGCTTAAACACCAAACCCTGGAAGGGGAGATTGGGAGAGAACGGATACATGTATACATATGTCTGAGTTCCTTTGCTATCTACTTGAAACTATCACAACATTGTTAATCAGCTATTGTTGCTCAGTCACTAAGTTGTGTCCAACTGTCTGCAACCCTGTGGACTGCAGCATGTCAGGCTTCCCTGTCCACCATCCTTTGAAGCTTGCTCAAATTCATATCCATTGAGTCTGTGATGCTATCTAACCATCTCATCCTCTGCTGCCCCATTCTCCTCCTGACCTCAATCCTTCCCAGCATCAGGGTCTTTTCCAATGAATCGACTCTTTGTATCAGGTGGCCAAGGTATTGGAGCTACTGGTTCAGCATCAGCCCTTCCAATAAATATTCAGGGTTGGTTTCTTTTACGATTGACTGATTTGATCTCCTTGCTGTCTAAGGGACTCTCAAGAGTCTTCTCCAGCCCCACAGTTCAAAAGCATCAATTCTTCAGTGCTCAGCCTTCTTTATGGTCCAACTCTCACATCTGTACATGACTACTGGAAAAACCATTGCTTTGATTATACGGACCTTTGTTGGCAAAATGACGTCTCTGCTTTTCAACACTCTGTCTAGGTTTGTCATAGCTTTTCTTCCAAGGAGCAAGCATCTTTTAATTTCATGGCTGCATTCACCATCTGATGTGATTTTGGAGCCCAAGAAAATAAAATCTGTCACTGTTTCCATTGTCTCCCCATCTCTTTGCCATGAAGTGATGGGACCGGATGCCACGATCTTAATTTTTAGAATGTTGAGTATATTCCAATATAAAACAAAAAGTTAAAAAAAAAAAATCAAACCCTGTCATGTGTGCATACAGACTCAGCACCAGCCTTCCTCAAACCCTGTGGAGGCCTTCTTAGGGTGGAGGAGGGGAAGGGATGGAACTGGAGGGAGTAGGGAGGAGTGTCTGCAAGGCTGGAGGAAGAAGGAGGAGGGTGATGGGGAGGAAGCTGTGAGCTCACCAATCCCGGTAGAGCTGCTGGTTCCAGCAAGGCCCACCCAGTTGCCCCAAGCAGGTTGTGGGAATTGTCTAGCTGGGTGTGACGTGACTGCCCATGTCTGCTCAACCTAGTCTCAGACCTCTCAGCACCATCTTCTCTGTCCCTGCCTCCGCTTTCTCTCACTTTCTCACCCAGCCTCACAATCACTTTCTACTTTACCTGTCTCCTCCCAGCCTCAGCAAGGTGGGTTTGGAAATGGAGAAGCCTGCCAAGAAACAGACAAGAAGACCCAGCGGGAACCAGCTTGCTCCTCATTTCCGGTCCAAGCTCCTGGGCCCTCTCCCTGTGGCAGAGACTCCACCAAGAGCGCCTGGACCAGCCTGGCCTTATGGTTGGTCCTTCCAGGCAGATGAGGGGCTGGGCCGGGGCCAGAGGGTGGGGTCCGGTCATCCGTGCAGGTGCTGGGCTGGGACCCTGGGCACAGTGAGTGGTGAACCAGGCCATGTGGTGAAAACGGGCTGGGACAAGAAAAGCAGAGGTAATGGAATGGTCATGGGAGGCCGGCCTCATCTGTGCTTCCGGGTGGTCAGCAGGCTTCCTCTGACAGAGGCTGGCACGTCAGTCTGATGCCCCGGAGCACAGACTTGACCTTGTCTTGTTAGGTTTCTCCCAACGGACTGGGAATTTCCCAAACGTGCGGCCGTCTTTCCTCGTCATCTCATACGCTCCACCCTTGGAGTTCGATCAGTGCTCACTGAGCATCTGCCAGTCCGTGGGCCAGGCCTGCTGGAGAGCAGGCAGGGTGCCAGGTGCTCCTGGGCATCCTGAATGGCTCACTGAGCCAGTCTGGGCCCCCAGTGTGCCAGTTACCAAGCTCGGCCTCCTGGGCACATAGTGCTGGGTGAAGCTCACGGCCATCTTCCGTGCAGCTGGTCAAACATCCCTGTCCACCTTCTCATCACCTTCTGGGATGTGTGTGGACCAGAATCCCTCTCTTAGGATGTTCAGATGAGCCTGTTGGTATAGACAGAAGTAGGTGGAGGTCCCGCAGCTGATGGGGGACCCAGAAAGGTCCTGCTACCTTGCTCTTCCCACCCCTTGCTCCCCAGATAGTTCCAGCCAGAGGTCAGCCAGTCAGCTCAGGGGGTTGGGCACCTACTGTGTGCAGAGCTGGGTGCTCAGTGTATGGAAATCACTTTTCCTGATGCTGCCCGTCATCCCTTCCCCTTAATTCTGGCAAAAGCATTCCAGTTCTGACTCACTCCCTGTAGTCTGTTAGGGTTCCTGTAAGTGTCATTGCTGGGAGGAAGCACATGGCCCAGGCCCGGCCAGTACCAGACGTAACACCCCCCACCCCGCCACCCCACCAGCTGTAGCAATCAGTGCAGAGATCAGCATCCAAGTTTTTGCTGAAACTAGTCGGGGGGGGGAAACTCTGTCTGCTGGTAGGACTTATGAAACTGGGATTGCTGGTGGGCATCTTGCCACCATGGGAGAACCAAGGCAGGGAATCAAGAGAGTCTAATTCCCTTGAGGTCCTAAAGTGACCGAGCCTAGAACTGTCCAGCATCTACATTTCCTTTTGGTTAATTCAAGTTGAACTTTCTGTCACTTGGAGCTGAAAGAGAGGAGGGTGTAGGGAGAAATAAAGAGAGGAAGTGAAGTGGTTTCTACCTTCAGAAAGGTCCCAATCTGCGAGAAAATATGGTTTCTTTCTTGGGGGTCTCTGAACACATGATCTTTCATTTTTAAACCTTTGTGTGTGTGAAGTATACATTCAGAAGAGGTCTTATACTTTTGATTTCTCTACCAAGCAATACATATTCATAAAGAAAAATTTAACAACAGCCAAAAAAAAGAAAAAAAGGATGGTCCATTGTAAGCCATTGTTACTATTTTTTCTAAGTGTTTAAAAACGATAGTAGGGTCATACTGTACATATCACTTTAGTCTATTTTTCTCCTCACCTAACAGAGCATGGAGATCTTTAGGAACATAAAAAGAAACCACTAGGAGACAAGTTTCATGGCGTGACTGAATCCACAAACACTTTATCCCCTAGCCTCTCATTTTGTTGCAGGAAGGGACACAGGAGGCCCTCTTTGGACAAAAAGTGGTGATTTTTTCCACCATGTCACCTTCAAGGAGGTCTAAAAAACACAAAATTCAAATCCAAATATTATCGCTCAGTTGTGTCTGTTTGCACCCCATATAGCTCATCAGACTCCTCTGTCCATGGGATTCTCCAGGAAAGAAATGAGTGGGTTGCCATTCCCTCCTTCAGGGGATCTTTTTGACCCAGGGGTCAAACCTGTGTCTCCTGCCTTGCAGGTGGAATAGTATTCATTAATTCACTCATCCAAAGTGTAAATGCCGAAGAATGCTCAAACTACCACACAGTTGCACTCATCTCACATGCTAGTAAAGTAATGTTCAAAATTCTCCAAGCCAGGCTTCAACAGCACATGAACCATGAACTTCCAGAAGATCAAGCTGGTTTTAGGAAAGGCAGAGGAACCAGAGATCAGATTACCGATATCCGTTGGATCATCGAAAAAATGAGAGGTCCAGAAAAACATCTACTTCTGCTTTATTGACTATGCCAAAGCCTTTGACTGTGTGGATCACTACAAACTGTGGGAAATTCTGAAAGAGATGGGAATACAGACCACCTGACCTGCCTCTTGAGAAATCTGTATGCAGGTCAGGAAGCAACAATTAGAACTGGACATGGAACAACAGACTGGTTCCAAATAGGGAAAGGAGTACGTCAAGGCTGTATATTGTCACCCTGTTTATTTAACTTATATGCAGAGTACATCATGAGAAACGTTTGGCTGGAGGAAAGCACAAGCTGGAATCAAGATTGCCGGGAGAAATATCAATAACCTCAGATATGCAGATGACACCACCCTTATGGCAGAAAGCGAAGAACTAAAAAGCCTTTTGATGAAAGTGAAAGAGGAGAGTGGAAAAAGTTGGCTTAAAGTTCAACATTTAGGAAACGAAGATCATGGCATCTGGTCCCATCACTTCATGGCACCTAGATGGGGAAACACTGGAAACAATGAAAGACTATATTTTTGGGCTCCAGAATCACTGCAGACGGTGACTGCAGCCATGAAATTAAAAGACGCTTACTCCTTGGCAGAAAAGTTATGACCAATCTAGATGGCATATTGAAAAGCAGAGATATTACTTTGCCAACGAAGGTTGTCGAGTCAACGCTCTGGTTTTTCCAGTGGTCGTGTATGGATGTGAGAGTTGGACTATAAAGAAAGCTGAGCACTGAAGAATTGATGTTTTTGAACTGTGGTGTTGGAGAAGACTCATGAGAGTCACTTGGGCTGCAAGAAGATCCACCCAGTCCATCCTAAAGGAAATCAGTCCTGAAGGATGGATACTGAAGCTGAAACGCTAATACTTTGGCCACCTGATGCCAAGAACTGACTCATTGGAAAAGACCCTGATGCTGGGAAAGATTGAAGGCAGGAGGAGAAGGGGATGACAGAGGATGAGATGGTTGGATGGCATCACCGACTCAATGGACATGAATTTGAGTAAATTCTGGGAGTTGGTGATGAACTGGGAGGCCTGGTGTGCTGCAGTCTATGGGGTCGCAAAGAGTTGGACACGACTGAGCAACTGAACTGAACTCAACTGAAATTGTAAATATTTCAGTGCCTCCTGTGTGCCAGGCACTGAAATATTTACATGCTCGGGATGTGATGAGCAAAACCAGACATAATCTCTCTTCTTGTGGAGCTTATCAGAGGGTGAGGGAAAGCCATTCATCAAATACTTGCCAAACAAGTGCCACATTTGGGCTGTGAGCACTGCTCTAAGTGCGTACCTTGAGAGGACTGGACCCCTCAGGGAGGCTTTCCTGAGAAAGCAGGCTTTGGGCTGGAAGGTGTTGACAGGCCAAGGGAGGGAGGCGAGAGTTTCACAAGAAGGAACAGCACAGGATGGGTGTCGTAGCTGGAGAGAGTGCAGCGAGTGTGTGTGAAGGTCAGCGTGGCCGGCTGCAGTGGAGGGAGCGGAGGGTGTGTCACGTGATACAGAGTAGGTAGCAGAAAGAAGTCAGAGCCAGGTGGCATGGGACCCTGAAAATCACATCAAGAAGCTTTATCTTTAAGAACCAAGGGAAGTTCCTGGAGTTTTCCAGAGCAGGTGTGTGTGACATGAGTAGGTCTGTCTGTGTTCTGTGAAAGGCCGTGTGATAGCCTGGTGAGGATGAGATCGGGCAAGTCCAAAATGGGCTCAGGTGTAGCAGATAGACGGCTGTTGCAATCGTCAAGTAGCGAAAGGTCAGGGTGCTAGGGTAATGCCAAAGGAAATGGGTAAAGAGGGGAGACCGGAGCAGTATTTCTTTAATATTCATTAATAAGTGTTTTTGAATATTTATTAATTAATATTCATGTGGCCACGTTGGGTCTTAGTCGCAGCACACAGGAGCTTCCTTGCATCCTGCGGGATCTTTCATTGTCTTCTAGCACAGACTCTAGCTGAGGCACCCGAGCTCAGTAGTTACGGCATGTGGGTTTAGTTTCTCTGCACAGCACGTAGGATCTTAGTTCCCCGACTGGGTATCAAACCCACATAACCTGCAATGGAAGGCGGATTCTCAATGACTGGACCACCACAGAAGTCGCTGGAGAAGGATTTAGGAAGTAACATCAGCAGAACTTGATAACTAAATACAGAGGTTGAGAGAGAGAGAGAGAGAGAGAGAGAGAGAGAGAGAGAGAGAGAGAGAGAGAGAGTGTGTGTGTGTGTGTGTGTGTGTGTGTGTGTGTGTGTCCCAAGGGAGATTCCTGGGTTTCATCCTGGCTGGCTCAGCTAGGCAGGTAGAGCTACCAGTCAGCGAGCCAGGAAGCGCTGTAAGAAAAGCTGGCTGGGAAGAAACTTAAGTGCTCAGTCTTAGACACCTCGAGCTGGAGGAACATTTGACACGTCCCGAAAGAGATGTCAAGCAGGCAGCTGGATGTCTCAGTCAGGAACTCAGAGACTGTGCGGTGTCATTTGCAGGCTGTGCGCACTGGCCCATCAGAACAACCAGCTGGGGTGGCTTCTGATCCTACTCATTGTGCTTCAGGGATCAAACCGCTGACCCCTCTGGGACCCAGGGTCAAGTGTTTGATGAGGCTGGACCAAAGCTTCTGTGCTTGGAGATGAAGTATTTCCCAAATATCCCAGAATCCTCCTCACCTCACTCCCCCTTACCCCCCGACCAAAGCCAGAGAAAGAAGCTTCCCAGTTTGGGGAGAGTTCTTGGTTCTGTTAGGTTGGCCACTGGGATGTTCTCGTTGTGACCCTGGCTGTCCCCTCCCTGGTCAGATCATAGACCATCCTAAGCATTCCAGATTCATATTCTTCCGTGAAAAACCCCAGCCCACCCCACCCCCCACCCCATCCTTGTTAGAGTGGAAGCATGATGAGCTGCCTTGGCCCATGGTGAGGCAGATTCAGTGAGGAATGTTAAGGTCAAAGGTGTGAACTGGAAACAAAGATACTTCTTGCCACTGACCCTCCAGGGCACTGTTCCCAAGATTTCCTCTATCTTCCTTGTCCCTGGCTTGCCCTCCCCTGAACTCTTTTCTTTCTGAACTCTTACCAAAAATGTGTTGCTGGACGTCCATGCTGTTTGCTTATTTCACAAATCGCCCAGTTCTTGGTGATGTCCCAGGTTCTACTGACCTTGCTTGACCAGAGTAGCCCATGGAATCATGCCTTCCTGGAATGCTTTGATACCCAGCTCCCTCTCCTGGGTCCTGGCTAAGGGCTAAAAACCACTCAGGGCTCATTATTAATGTCTACTACTTAGACACTGGAGAGGTGAAATGAAAGAAACCCAACCCTGGCCCCGGAGAAACTTCCCTGTCAGTGGTTTTGAAGTGTGATCCGGACTATTTTTCCCTAAATTCATTACCAACATTTTCACCATATTGAAATCTCTTTTCCATTCACACACTTAAGTTTTAAGTTTGTCCCCCCAAATCATAGATACAGCGGTTATCATTAATGAAGTCTTATTACGTACCAATGTTAGTGCCAAGCTCTTCATATCCCTTTATTTCATTTAATCTTCAAAACAAGGGATGTGTGGACACAGGGGGAAGGAGAGGGTAGGGAGATTGGGAGACTGGCACCAACATATATATACTACCATGTGTAAAATAGATAGCTAGTGGGAAGCTCCCACAGGGAGCTCAGCTCTTATTACTGCGTAATTAGGTTAGAAATCAATATCTGAAGATATTTTAAAATAACCCATATGTTTTCAAGTGCAGTGTGACATTTACCAAGATAAACCCAGCTTTGGCAACTATCAGCTACAATATAAGTACATTAATAACATAATGAAAGTGAATCTCTAGCTGGGTGCTCTGGTACCCTTCAAGTTAAAGGCCTAAAGCAGGAGTCAATGAAGCCATCAGTAAGTAGATAGATATTTAGATTTTTCACATATGTTTGAATATCTTCCTTTAGACCAGAGAGCCTAGATCTGTGCCAACACTTGCATTTGTCAGTGACCTTTATTAAAGGTAAAAGGTTTTTTAGCAAACAGTGAAGCAACACTTTTGAGAAGAGTAAACTGAAGCAAAGTTCATTATTTTCTAAATTTATTTTCCTGCTGAGAACTTTGGGTGTTGGCAGGGCTGTATTCAAAGGATCGATCCCAGCCCTTCAGATCCAAGCAAACCCTCCTTTCTATACACCCATTTCATCCCAGGCTCCCCTTCTGTCATCCTCAGCAACCATGGATAGCAACCATGTCAGACTTTCCCTCACTTCGGGGTCTTTATCCTTGCTCTTCTCTCAGCTTGAATCTCCTTTCCCCTTCCTCTTCACCTGGTTAAGTTTTACTCATCCTTCAAATTTTAGACAGCCTTCACTAGTGCCCCCTGGCACACCCCCACACACCTCCCTGCATGCACCACCTGGGGTCAGTGACTCTCTCTGTGTCCCTGTGACACCAGACATGTGACACAGCAGGACTGCTGTTATCCCACCCTCCACCTCCCCAGACTCCCTGTCTGTCAGCAACAAGCACAGAGCGTGGCCCCCGGTAGGTATTAGCAAATAACACAGTGGTCCATTGCTTAAACACCTTAGCAGATAGTTGTATGTTGAAAAAGAATCAATCAGTCGACCTAAGAGAGAAATGGAAAATTTTATGTGAGCCAAACTTGAAGGTTACAACTTGGGAAGAGCATCTCAGAAAGCTCTGAGAGCTGTTCCATCCATTAAAAGTCAAGGCATCGTTGCTGCTGCTGCTGCTAAGTCGCTTCAGTCATGTCCGACTCTGTGTGACCCCATAGACGGCAGCCCACCAGGCTCCCCCATCCCTGGGATTCCCCAGGCAAGAACACTGGAGTGGGTTGCCATTTCCTTCTCCAATTCGTGAAAGTGAAGTCTCTCAGTCATGTCCAACTCTTCGTGACCCCATGGACTGCAGCCTACCAGGCTCCTCCATCCATGAGATTTTCCAGGCAAGAGTACTGGAGTGGGGTGCCATCTCCCACAGATGGCTGTACATCCAGTGATGTGTTATTGACAGTTTACAGAATCTGGATCTAAGCATCATCGTGGTGGGTCACGTAACCCCTTATAAGCTCAGGCCAAAACACTGTCTTGTTGATGCTGGGAGAATCTTGCTGAGTAATATGGTTGAGCAATATTTCTAACAATAGGGTGGTTTGGTCCATGAGTAATGCAGATAACACAGTGCACATTGCGGGTGGGAGGGCAAAGAGCAGAGAAGTTTTCTTTGTTTAAATTTTTCTTGTCTTTGCCATATAATCTGAGTTTTATCTCACATGTAGGACCACTTGGTAAGTACCTAGACTTCGTGCCAGGCCTCTAACATGTGTCATTCCTAAGCCTTACAACCACCTTGCAGAGTAGTTTTAATCACTCCTCCTTGAAGCAGAAGGCAGCTGGAGCTCAGAGAGGCTCAGTAACTTGTCGAAGGACATGTGCTCAAGAAAGAGACGCAGTTTGGGTGGGAGTTCGCTGCTTCCCGGAGGGCTCAGCTGGTAAAGAATCCTCCTGCAATGCAGGAGACCCTGGTTCGATTCCTGGGTCAGGAGGATCCCCTGGAGAAGGGAGAGTCTACGCACTCCAGTGTTCTTGGGCTTCCCTTGCGACTCAGCTGGTAAAGAATCCGCCTGCAATATAGGAGACCCTGGTTCGATTCCTGGGTTGGGAGGATCTACTGGAGAAGGGAGAGGCTACCCACTCCAGTATTCTGGCCTGGAGAATATCATGGACTGTATAGTCTATGGGGTTGCAAAGAGTTGGACGTGACTGACTTTCGGAGAAGGCAATGGCACCCCACTCCAGTACTCTTGTCTGGAAAATCCCATGAGTGGAGGAGCCTGGAAAGCTGCAGTCCATGGGGTCGCTGAGGGTCAGACACGACTGAGCGACTTCACTTTCACTTTTCACTTTCACGCCTTGGAGAAGGAAATGGCAACCCGCTCCAGTGTTCTTGCCTGGAGAGTCCCAGGCAAGAGTACTGGATGGACGGGGGAGCCTGGTGGGCTGCCGTCTATGGGGTCCACAGAGCCAGACAGGACTGAAGCGACTCAGCAGCAGCAGAGCGACTTTCACTTTCCCGCCTTTAGGACATTCTCCCATTTGTGCCAGCTCCAGGCTTCAAGCCGCCCAATTCTCTGTCATCTCCAATTTCAAACTCCGCGCACAAAAGATGAGATTGTGATCCTAGATAAGGCATTTGACCCCACTGGGTCTCAGTTTGGTCAAGTGCAAAGCGGGGATAGGAGAGTGGGGAGGTTGATCATATGAACCCCCAGGTGGGCTGTGGCGTGGTGGTGGGGTAATTATACAGATTAGGAGAAGGTGAAGCTTACAACCCTAAAGGCGAAGAACCCTGGGACATAAACCTATCCAGGGCTTTGGGGAGTGTGCACAGGGCCTCCGAGCTTTCCAGATTGCATGTGCCAAGAGCCCCTGAGTCTGCCAGGCCTGTGGGTGTTTGGCGTCTGTCTTGACATGGCCTCCTGCCCCTTCTAGACTGACCTGCCCTCAGGAGGGGTGGACTCCGGCCATTCCTGGGGAGAAGACTCCCGCAGTGTGCTGCTCTCACCAGGTTCGGCCAGGCTGACCTACTCTCTGGGCCCTGCAGAGGCCTCCCCAGGGTGCCAGGCCTCCCTGGCCCTACACAGCCCTCCTGCTCCCCCCACCGCAGCCCCTGCAGCTGTCCACCACCCAGTGGTCTGCTTCTCACGTGTGGAGCTGTGTCTGCAGAAGCTCGAAACAGACCGCTCTGCACCCAGAACAGGGAGCCTGTCAGCTGCAGTGGGAAGGCTGGGGTATCCGTGGAAAACTGCCCTGGAAACGCTAACAGGGCTTGAGGGGCACAAGTCACATAGATTTCCTAAAGGAAATCAACCCTGAATATTCACTGGAAGGACTGATGCTGGAGCTGAAGCTCCAATACTTTGGCCATCTGATGTCAAGAACTGACTCACAAGAAAAGATCCTGACGCTGGGAAAGATTGAAGGTGGGAGAAGGGGACAACGGATGAGACAGTTGGATGGCATCATCAACTCAGTGGATGTGAATTTGAGCAAGCTCCAGGAAATAGTGAAGGACAGGGAGGCCTGATGTGCTGCAGCCTATGGGGTCACAAAGAGTCGGACATGACTTGGCGACCGAACAACAAAAGATGGTAAGAGAATAAAGAAAACTGAAAGAAAGAAATGCAAAGATGTAGGACCTCTGCAGGCGGGGGTGGGGCTGATGTGCTCCAGGTTACCAGGAGTCCTGCCCCAGGGCGTCCTCAACCAGTCAGAAGCTGGCTGGCGTTCAGTCACCTCCCACCTCCGCGTCCCCCTCCTCCGTACTCAGGAGCCCCCTTCTCTTTTGATCAGGAACCCTGCAACCACTGTGAATCCCTGTGGAAGGGACCTGGGCCCAGCCCCTGATGGCCCCCCTCCATCCTGCCCTGAGATCCCCCCAGATGAACCCTGAGATGGGCTGTGGCTGGAGCAGGGCAAGGCTGGGCTGGGGAGAGCAAGGCATCTGGCAAAGCAAGGCGTTTGATGTCAAAGCCTGCTTTGCAGCAGGAAACAAAACTTCACAAGGATTCAGGGGCCGGCCCCTCATCTGGCTTCCTTCCTTCCGGGCGCTGGTCTAGAATAAAGCTCCCCTTCCCCACACACCCCGCATTCTTCTACCCTCCAGCCTCCCAGCAGGGGGGCTCCTCCCTTTCCCCCACACATCCTCTCCCTCCAGGCCCCTGGCTTCCCTACTAGGGGGTGGGGGTGGGGGGCCCAGTCTCTGCTGAGGCTCAGGACACAGGGTCCTCACCCCTGCAGGCCTGTGGTGGAGGGGGAGCCCAGCCCCCTTCCTGCCCCCCTGCGCCCTCCACCCCCCCACCGGAGCTCATGGGCCCCAGCACCTCTAGAAGGCAGACAGGGAGAGTGCAGCCCAGCGGGGAATCTCCCTGGGCCTACTCTAGACAGTACATGAAGAGCGTGCAAATATGGTGCAAAAATAGCATGCAAATCAGCGCGTCTTCCACCACCTCGTCCTCTACGCGCCCCTCCTCCCCCAAGGGTCCCCTCTCCCTTCAGACCACGGAGGGAGAGGCTTTCTTACCCTCCCCACCTAACAGCCTCAGCGACCTTTGTTCTGCTCTCCCTCCTGACCCCTAACTCCAGCCCTTCCTCATCCTCACCCCACACCTGACCTTCAGCAGGTTGAGAAACACAGTGTTTGCCACCTGGACTGTAGCACCTTCATGAGGGGCCTCTTTGTGGGTTCAGACCCTAAAACAGTGATGGGATGGAGCGGGAGAGGAGGAGCCTTGCTGGGGAGTCCATTCCTAGCTTCAGACCGCCAGGCACTTTGTTGTTGTTCAGTTGCTCAGTCGTGTTGGACTCTGCAACCTCATGGACTGCAGCACGCCAGGCTTCCCTGTCCTTCCCTGTCTCCCAGAATTTGCGCAAAGTCATGTCTACTGAGTCAATGATGCCATCCAAGCATCTCATCCTCTGTCGTCTCCTTCTCCTCCCGCCTTCCTTCTTTCCCAACATTAGGGTCTTTTCCAATGAGTCAGTTCTTGGCATCAGGTGGCCAAAGTATTGGAGTTTCAGCTTCAGCATCAGTCCTTCCAATGAATATTCAGGACTAATTTCCTTTAGGATTGACTGGTTGGATCTCCCTACAGTCCAAGGGACTTCCAACACCACAGCTCAAAAGCATCAGTTCTTCAGCGCTCAGCCATCTTTACAGTCCAATGCTCACATCCGTACATGACTTTGCTCAAGTTCAAAAACTCCAGGTAAGGGTTGGCAAGGGTATGCTTTGCCTTTTACCTGGCTAGACCCCCTCTTATTATGATTACTGCTGCTCTTGCTATTTTGTCATTAGGAGGAAGCCCCTGGGCCCCAAAGAGTGGGGTTCATGATAAAGGAGCAGAGTGGAGGACTCTCCTGGTGGTCCAGTGGTTAAGAATCCACCTGCCAATGCAGGGGACACAGGTTTCATCCCTGATCTGGGAAGATTCCACATACCAGGGGCAGCTCTGCACCACAACCACTGAAGCCCGCACACCCCTAGAGCCTGTGCTCCAAAGCAAGAGAAGCCACCACAATAGCAAGCCCATATACTACAGCTAGCGAGTAGCTCCTGCTTGCCACAACTAGAGAAAAGTCTGAGCAGGAACGAAGACTCAGCGTAGCCGAAAGGAATTAATTACTTAATTTTAAAAAAAGAAACAGTGAAGTTTGATTGTGATAATAGCTACTCAGTATACACACATATCAGCATAAACATTGTAAACCTTAAATATCTACAATGTTTAGTCAAAAAAGGAGGAGGAGGAGAGGACTGGACAAGGAGAGGAGGGAGGGCTGGATATCATCCCTGAACTGCCGAGCTAATCAGCCAATTAGAACTTAAGTATTTGGAGAATTAAATGCAAAACAATTGCCTCAAGCCACATGAATATTCTTTGGAAGGACTGATGCTGAAGCTCCCAACACTTTGGTCACCCGATGCGAAGATGCGACTCACTGGAAAAGACCCTGATGCTGGGAAAGATTGAAGGCAGGAGAATAAGGATGAGATGGTTGGATGGCATCATCGACTCAAGGCCATGAGTCTGAGCAAGCTCCAGGAGACAGGGAAGGACAGGGAAGCCTGGTGTGCTGCAGTCCATGGGGTCGCAAGGAGTGGGACACAAGTTAGCAACTCAACAGCTACCTGGAGTAGTTTCACAGACACAGGTTCTTTTAGTGAGCTGCCTGGGGCCCAGCCTGCCTTGAAGGGACAGCAGTGGAGCTCTGCCCCCTGTTCTCAAACCACCGGGCTGGGCGGGTCCCTCTGCCCCCATCCCTAGTCCGTGACTGACCCCTGTCCTGCCTCCTCCCCAGCCCCTTCTCCGAACTGGAAGAAAAGCTCTCACACCACAGTCTTCCCAAGCTTGGCTGAGACTCAGACTGGATCTGGCGACAGCTCTGGGGTAGGGAGGAAGCCCAAGGACCTGTTAGCCTGACGCTGCCCAGGACAGGAAAGACTTCAGGCAGTTTCAAAGGCTCCGTAACCAAGGGAAGGAAGCCACTTAGGGTGGATTCCAAGGGCAGACCAAGGTCCATGCAGAGCAGGGAATAAATGAGAATGCCAGGCCTGGAGCCTTGGGGAAAGGATCCCAGAGCCTGCCTGAGGCTGGACTATAGAGTCCAGATGGAGTTGGGAAGAGGACTAGATCTGCCCTTGAACCCAGCGCTCATGAACCATTGAACCCACGGCTGCCACACTGGCTATAGCTTCACGGCCTGGCCTCCAGGGTCAGGAGACCAGTGGCTGTAAGCAACTCCACCTCGGGAATCATTCCTGTGACTCCAAGTAGTACTCTATCCCCAAACCCCAAAGGGTGAAATTCTCTTCTCCATTCGGACTCTTATTTGTCTATTTATTTAAATTGGAGTAGAGTGGACTTACAATATTAGATTAGTTTCCGGTGTATAACATAGTGATTCAATATTCTTATAGATTGCATACTCCATTTAAAGGTATTATCAAATATTGGCTGTATTTCCTATGCTGTACAATACATCCTTGTAGCTTATTTATTTTGTACATACTCTTGGGGCTTCCCTTGTGGCTCAGACAGTAGAGACTCTGCCTGCAATGCAGGAGATCAGGTTCAATCCCTGAGTCAGGAAGACGCCTCTGGTGGAGAAGGGAATGGCATCCTACTCCAGTGTTCTTGCCTGGAGAATCCCATGGACAGAACAGCCTGGCCAGCTGCAGTCCATGAGACTGCAAAGAGTTAGACAGGACTGAGAAACGAATATAACACTTTGTATCTCTTAATCCCCTACCCACCTCTTGCCCCTCCCTGCTTCCCTCTTCCCACTGGTAATCACTAGTTTGCTTCCTAAATCTGTAACTCTGTTTTGTTATACTCATTCCCTTGTTTCATTTTTAAAATTCCACATATGAGTGATAACATGTAGTATTTGTCTTTGTCTGACTTCACTAAGCACTCTAGGACCCTAGAGGTCCATTCATGTTGTTTCAAAAAGCAAAATGGCAGTCTTTTTAATGGCTGAGTGGGCTACCATCATGGGGTCACAAAGAGTCAGACACGACCAAGCAACTGAGCATGCATGCAGTGAAAGTGAAGTGAAGGTCACTCAGTCTTTGGGACCCCATGGACTATATATACAGTCCATGGAATTCTCCAGGCCAGGATACGGGAGTGGGTAGGCTTTCTCTTCTCCAGGGGATCTTCCTAACGCAGGGATTGAACCCAGGTCTCCCGCACTGCAGGGGGATTCTTTACCAGCCGCAAGGGAATCCTGCACACATGCAGTATTCCATTGTATCTGTACACCACCTCTTCTTTATCCACTTGTCTGTTGATGGGCACTTAGGTTGCTTCCCTATCTTGGCTATTGTAAAAAGTGCTGCTATGAACACCGGGGTGCATGAATTTTTTCATATTAGTGTTTTCATTTTCTTCTGATATATACCCAGGAGTGGAATTGCTGGAAAGTATGATAGTTCTATTTTTAATTTTTTGAGGAGTCTCTGAATTGTTTTCCCCAGTATATGTACCAATTTACATTCCCACCAATGGTGTACAAGTGTTCCATTTTCCCCACATCCTTGCCAGCCCTTGTTACTTGTGGTCTTTTTGATGATAGCCATTCTGACAAGGGTGAGATGATATCTCATTGTGGTTTTGATTCGCATTTGTCTGGTGATTAGCGGTGTTAAGCGTCTTTCCACAGTGTCAAAGACTTTCAGAACAGTGACTCTGCAGCTTACCTCAGTATCCACCCTTTGATTTATGTCTCACTGTAGTACCCTTATGGCAGAAAGCGAAGAGGAGCTAAAAAGCCTCTTGATGAAAGTGAAAGAGGAGAGTTAAAAAGTTGGCTTAAAGCTCAACATTCAGAAAATGAAGATCATGGCTTCAGGTCCCCTCAATTCATGGGAAATATATGGGGAAATAGTGGAAACAGTGTCAGACTTTATTTTGGGGGCTCCAAAATCACTGCAGATGGTGATTGTAGCCATGAAATTAAAAGACGCTTACTCCTTGGAAGAAAAGTTATGACCAACCTAGATAGCATATTCAAAAGCAGAAATGTTACTTTGCCAACAAATGTCCATCTAGTCAAGGCTATGGTTTTTCCAGTAGTCATGTATGGATGTGAGTTGGACTGTGAAGAAAGCTGAGCGCAGAAGAATTGATGCTTTTGAACTGTGGTGTTGGAGAAGACTCTTGAGAGTCCCTTGGACTGCAAGGAGATCCAACCAGTCAAGGAGATCAGTCCTGGGATTTCTTTGGAAGGAATGATGCTAAAGCTGAAACTCCAGTACTTTGGCCACTTCATGCAAAGAGTTGACTCATTGGAAAAGACTCTGATGCTGGGAGGGATTGAGGGCAGGAGGAGAAGGGGACGACAGAGGATGAGGTGGTTGGATGGCATCACCGACTCGATGGACATGAGTTTGAGTGAACTCCGGGAGTTGGTGATGAACAGGGAGGCCTGGCGTGCTGCGATTCATGGGGTCACAAAGAGTTGGACACGACTGAGCGACTGAACTGAGAGGAGGATTGGGAAAGATGGAACAAGACCAGATTCTACTGTGGCAGGTGGGTTTCCAGACGTAAATTCATTCCAGAGTAAATACCACTACCCACCTTTTATTTCAAGGCAGATTGGACCTGTTACCCTGACACTAGCACAACCCACTGGGGTCTCAGGAGCCCCTGGGCTCTCCCACAGGCCAGTCCCTCAGACCCCCACCCAGCCCACTGGCAACCCCCAGCCTCCCACCCCCAGGCCTCCAGGCTCTACAAGCAATCCTTGATTCTCACTGAGAGTTTCACCGAGACATGGAGACCTTGATGAATACCCAATATTTACAGGAACTTCCCTGGTGGTCCATGGCTAAAACTCTGCACTCTGAAAGCAGGGGGCCTGGGCTTGATCCCTAGTCAGGGAACTAGATTCCACATGCCGCAACCAAGAGTCTGCATGCCACAACTAAAAAAAGATCCCACATCTACAACCGAGACCCAGGCAGCCAAATAAATAAATACATTTTTTTAAAGTTTATTTAAAAAATACCCAACATTTCCAGTCCTATATTCTGGGAAATGGCCAGGAGAGTTGGAGGAGGAGAAAGCATCAATCCTGTTGTTAAAACCTCTCCAATCTGTCGGTGGAGGTATAAATGGGTTGAACCTGGAAATCTTTTTTGACAAATCTACTAAAGCTAAATATAAGCCTACCCTAGCAAAGTCATTTCTTGTATATAATTAACAGAAATTAGGATTTATGTTCTCTAAAAGGCATATACAAGAGTGCTCATCAGAGTTTTTTTCATAATAGCTTCGAACTTAAAGTAACCCAGATGCCCATCAATAGGAGAATGGATAAATGAACTGAATACATGCTGTAGGGCAGTGAGGGGAAAATGAACAGCTACATATGGCAAGAAACATGAACCTCAGAAGCCAGACATAAAAGAGTGCTTATGATATGATTCCATTTCTGTGAAGGTCAAGAACCGGCAAAATAAAACGTAGCAGTAACCTCTGCCTGGGAAAAGAGTGTTTTCTAGGAGAGTTCTTGAGAAGGCTTCTGGGGGTGCTGGAAATGCTCTCCATGTTTATCTGGGTTGGGTTTTCACAAGTATATATATATATTGTGCATGTAAAAATCCATTTGGCTGTACACTTGAGGTCTGTAAACCTTGTTATGTAGGTTATGTCTATCCACCTACCCACCAACCACCCCAAAAGAAGGCAATAAAAATACTGGATGATTTTGATTTGATTTAGTTTGGTGGGTTTTTTTTTTCTTTGTTTCTGATTAATTTTCTCTTGGGAAAAATTAACGGGTTGTCTCATGTCTAACCTAAGCCCATCTTATTATACAATAGATGGATACTATTTCATCATCTATGGCGCAGGGAGAGACTAAGTGTTCCCTCAGTGTCTTGGCTGAGTCAGAGACTGGTTTCCTGTGAATGTGTGCGTGCGTGTGTGTGTGTGATGTTCAGTTACACTACAAACCGCTATAGGGCAGAGGTGGTATGTGTGAAATTCCCTTTAACACTGTGCCACCCACAGAGAGATTAATTTCAACCAAATGTATGGGGTGCCTACTATGCACTATTCTGGGAACTGGGGATATAACAGTAACACTGACAAAAATCCCAGTCCTAGTGATACTAATCAAGGCTTGTAGACAGCGGTAATGGGGAAACACAGATCCTGGGGGCCCTCACATCCTCGTGGGCCACACCTTTTCCAATAGAGAACCAGAAGCTGCTCCTCTGTGGGCTGAAAAGGAGGGCGGGACGTGTCCCAAGAGATCTGATGTCAACAGCGGTTACCAGTCAGTGCTGGCACATGGCTAGAGGCAGCTGGAGCCGGGGTGTAAGGTGGGTCACGCCCACGGATCAGGAAGGAACAGTCCCTACCACGTCAGGCCATCAGGGAGGCAGGTTGATTGGCACATTTTGGTCCACTCCTGGTCCTCCTGCCTCTTTGAATCATTGCAGGCAGGTCATTTAATCCTCGGAGTCTCCTTTTTCTCATCTGTAAAATGGGATGGTCGTACCTACCTCAAAGGGCAGGTATATATTTATCGTGAAATAAATAGTAGTTATTTAGATTACAGTTGACCCTGAACAACATGGTTTGAACTGCATGGACCCACTTATGAGCAGATTGCTTTTTCAATAGCAAACACAAGAGTTGTGCACAATCCACGGTTGGTTGAATCTGTGGGTGCAGAACTTTGGCTACAGGGGAACTGGGGCTACAGAGTGCCAACTGTAATATTCAATTTTAGCTCAAATGTGCAGAGGGTCGGCACCTCTAACTCCCACATTGTTTATGAGTCAACTGTAACTGGAGAGACAGAAGGTTCGCGTGCAGGTGGAGTCCTTCACCCATCTCCCACTCCAACCTAGAGCAGGCTTGGTCCCACGTCCCCAGCCTTGCACCCGGCAATTCAAACTCCTATACCCTCTGTCAAGTCAGCAGGCTTCCCACCTTAGGAACAGGAGACGCTTTCTTCAGCAAGCCTCCCACTGGTCCCTTCATGGCAAATATCCCCACTTCAGACCTCCATGTCTCTGCTGCCCAGGGCAATGCCGCCTTCATGGTTGAACTCCCGTGGTTTTGCCCATCAGACAAAGAGATGCCTGTGGGCAGGGACACATCTCTTGACCAGATTAGGATCCAGACACCAGCCCCTTTGGAATCTTCCATGCAATAATCTTCAGAAGTCACACTCCTTTCTAGCTCAAGATCTTAGCAGGTGCAACTCCCTGGCCCTGAAATGCTTGTCACTCAGCCCTTCTCATCCCCTTCTCCCAGCTATTCATCAAAGGAACTCTCAGAAACCCTCCAAAACTCAGCTTAAATACCACTTCCTCCAGGAAGCCTTCCCAGACTGAAATTCCTTATTTAATCCTCTTGTGATATCCAGTAATTCTCCTTCAGAGAACTGACAGCTAAAACTAGTTGAATACAAGCAAGTCTCCTCTGTGAAACTGAAAGTTCAATGAGGATAGAAACCACGGTTTCCCTGGTATATTCTCAGCCCTTAGCTCTGTGTGTAGTACACAGTAGAAGGGTAATGAATACTTTTTAAATGAATGAATGAGCAAGTGAGTGAGTGATGAATGAATGAATGAATATAGTCTCTCCCCACCATTCCCAGATCCTAGCAGGAATCTATCCACAGAATGCCCTCAAGGACCAATGAGAAGGACAGATTTAAAGGCCTTTCTCTTCCAGCTGAGGTCTATTTCTTCATGGGAACTTGCTGACCTTTCTTGGTTGAGCCTTGCATCTCCCCTATCCTCCCAAGGAACACATTCCGCAGTCTGAGGAAAAGGCTCCGAAGGGTTCCCCCACAAGGAGGGACTGGGCAGCGATTGCTACCGCAGCAGAAACCACAGGCTAAATATACCCTGTTTCGCATCCTGTTTGCTTTGAAGCGCACCTGGCAGACACGCATCACAGGCTGGGAATCGCATCTCACCCGCTCACCACTCCAGCTCCAAGAGGCAGCCCACTGAAAGAGCCCACAGATCCGTGGGTCCACTCCCAACTCCCACCCTGGGCTCTTATTTCCCTTTGCTCCATTCTAAGAGGTGGGGGTCACACCAGAGCCTTGAGCAGCAGCTTGAGCCTGGAGAATTACACAGCATGGGTCTGCAGCCCAGCACACTGTGGCCCAGAAGGTGCTGACCCAGGAGGGTCTGGTCACCGTCTGCTCCTCCAGCTGCAACCCGTCATGTCTCTTCCCTGAGCCTGGTCCCTCACTGGTACACGGGGCTGGGTTGTGATCACACCAGTGCTTCCTGCCTCCCCGGGTGGTTGTACAAGCCAACCAGGGACTCAGAGAGGAGGCCCTGCAGTGGGCTGGCCACCATACAGGGTGCTGAGAAATAAAGATGAAAGACGTTGGTCCCTGCCTTCAGAGAGATTATCAGCAGTAAATGGGCAAGTGAAGCTGAAAGTGAAGTCATTCAGTTGTGTCCAACTCTTGGTGACCTCATAGACTGTAGCCCACCAGGCTCCTCTATCCATGGAGTTTTCCAGGCAAGAGCACTGGAGTGGTTGCCATTTCCTTCTCCAGAAATGGGCCAAGAGACACTCATAATAGAGTGTGACTGAGGAGTGGGGCATGACACATACGAGAAGAAAAGACCCCTGTGGAGTGTGTAAGACTATCCACTGGGAACTCAGATCGACAAGATGGCAACTTTTGCCTGCTAGCTGTGCGACCTGGCAAGCTACCTACCCTCTCTCTGCTGTTCTGGACCTCACAGAGGTGTGGTGAGGATCAGCCTATGTAAATGAACCTGTGTAGAGTGCTCTGCAGAGAAGGCAATGGCACCCCACTCCAGTACTCTTGCCTGGAAAATCCCATGGGCGGAGGAGCCTGGTAGGCTGCAGTCCATGGGGTCGCCAAGAGTCGGGCACGACTGAGCGACTTGACTTTTGCTTTTCACTTACATGCATTGGAGAAGGAAATGGCAACCCGCTCCAGTATTCTTTCCTGGAGAATCCCAGAGACAGAGGAGCCTGGTGGGCTGCTGTCTACGGGGTCACCACGACTGAAGCAACGCAGCAGCAGCAGCAGAGTACTCTGAGGCAAAGTAGGTGCTAAATAAGTATTAGTTGTCACTGTTGTTATCATCATTAATTCATTCAACAAAGTTGCCCAAGGCTCTCTTTTAGGCATGGGGACATGTCAATAAAACAGACTGGAAAGACCTGCTCTCGTGGAGCTTACCTTCTGGAAGGGGAGCAGACAAAAAGAAGCACGTTATTTAACTGGGTGACGAAAGAGCTTTGAGGAGAAAAAGCAGCAGAAAAGGGGAACAGAGAGTTCCCCCAGGCGTGGGGGAGGGTTTCTGTCTTAGGTATGGTGGTCAGGGAGGGGCAGGTGGGAAGGTGAAGGTGCGCAGAGGCCCGAAGGAGGTGAGAAACAGCAGCGCCAGGAGGAGCCGGGGTCCAGACGGTGGCAGCAACGACTTCTATGCTGCTGTGACTGTATCATTAGCGGCAAGCACGTGTGTGTGTGTGTGTGTGTGTGTGTGTGTGTGTGTGTGTGTGTGTGTGCTCAGTGGCATCCTGCTCTTTGCGACCCTTTGGACTGTGGCTCGCCAGGCTCCACCGCACTGAACATGGAGTGGTGGCCCCGCCCTCCTTCCAGAACAAAAGCTCCACGAGAGCAGGTCTCTCCAGTCTATTTTGTTTACGGACATGTCCCCGTGCCTAAAACAGAGCTTTGGGCATCTCTGTTGAGTGAATTAATAATGATAACAATAGCAATAACTGATCGAGGCACTTTACACAGGTCTATTTGCTGCTGTTGTTCAGTTGCCAAGTCATGTTCAACTCTGTGATCCCGCGGATTGTAGCCCACCAGGCTCCTCTGTCCATGGAATTTTCCCAGGCAAGAATACTGCAGTGGGTTGCCATTCCCTTCTCCATGGGATCTTCCCTACCCAGGGATCGAATTTGAGGTCTCCTGTGTTGCCGGCGGATTCTTTACCGTCTGAGCCATCAGGGAAACCCACATGCCGTGTTTAGTGAGGATTAAATCAGATAACTCGTGAAGGGAATGGCAACCCACTCCAGTATTCTTGCCTGGAAAGTTCCACGGACAGAGGAGCCTAGTGGGCCACGGTCCATGGGGTCACAAAGAGTCAGACATGACTGAGTGACCCACACAACAACAACAACACAAATCAGATGACAAATATCAGGCATCTACGAGGTGCCGAGTACGTGTGAGCTCCTCCCCTCCCCCATTCTTCCCACAGCGCTCTCTCCAGCTGCTGGAGAAGCCAGGATATCCAGAGCAGAACCCGCTTCCCTCCCAATCCCTTCTGTCACCTCTGTGCCTCTGCCCGGGGGCCCTCGCCAGCTGGGATCTGAGTCAGGTGCTGGGGGTCCTTGAGAAGACTTGGGAGCCCAGACCCAGAGTTTGGAAGGTGAGTGGTGGCCTGTCACCTTCTAGATGTGGGGTCTCAGCCAGGGACACTAATAACAGCTGTCGCTTATACCAGCCACACTGTCACTTCATCCTCCCACCAGCCCTGCGAGGTGGATGAGGAACATGAATCCCAGGGAGGTTCTCACAGCCAGAAACTGGGGAAGCTTTGACTATATGGACCTTTGTTGGCAAAGTGATGCCTCTGCTTTTCATATGCTGTCTAGGTTTGTGATCGCTGTTTCCCTGGGTAGGATACAAAAGGTTCTTCCCCATTACAGCGCTGGTGGCACTGCTGGCCCTTGAGACACAATTGGAGACAGGAGAGGGAAGAGAAGGAAGGTGGGCCGCAGTCTGGGAACACTTTGTCCACGCTGAGCCCCATAAAATCCAGTGCACCCCGCTTATCTCTGCTTTCCCCATCCCTCACCTCTAGGTTGCTAAAGCTGAACCCCACAGAGGGGCTGAAGAAAGGGGCTGGCCAGCTCCTCCTCCCTCCGCCGGGGGTCCTCTAGGACCCCTCCCTCCCTATCCCACGACCACCCCTGAGGCTCCATCTGCTGCCTTCCCTGTGGCCTCCGCATCTTCACAAAGTTTGCTTTGCTCAAGAAAGCCCCAAGGGCACCCACCTCAGAGGTGGGCTGGAGAGATGGGCTAGTGTTCCCTCTGATCTAGAAAAGTCTGATCCAGCCAGCCCCAAGCTGGGATGGTGAAACACTGGCCAGCCAGGAGGGTAGGTCAAGCAGGAGGCAGACATGAGGGCAGCTAGGAGCTCAAACGCCCTTCTGAGCCTTTCTAGAACTCTGCAGAGAACACTGTTCTCTCCTGGAGGAGCTTCTTGGCAGGATTGAGGCAAACAGTGAGGACGGTAAACCCCTACCTGTGGGCCCCAGACTGCACAGGGGGCCCTTCTGTGGGTGCCTCCCAGGCCCCCATCAGTCCCTCAATCCTGATGCTGAGCTGGTACCTGCAAAGTGCCTAGAACAGTGCCTGGGACTTGTAGCATTCAGCATGCTGGCCGTTATCCTTGTCATCATTTACTGCACACGGCACCTGATGACCCATTTCTAAGCTCATCTTCCCCATGGAATGGTGAATTCCTACGGCTTGTGTTTTAGTTCATCTTAGTGGTCCCAGTGTCTGCCGTGAACCATTATGTGCTCAGCAAATGCTAGTTTAAGGAAAACGATAGTATTTGATCTTTCCTTTTTTTTTTTTTTTGGCTGTGCTGGGTCTTCCTTGCAGTTCATGGGCTTTGCTTAGTTGTCCCAAAGCATGTGGGATCTGAGTTCCCCAACCAGAGATCAAACCTGCGACCCCTGCATTGACAGGCAGATTCTTACCCACTGGCCCACCAGGAAGCTGATCTTCGCTGTTTTATGTGACGGAATTTCCCCCAGTCCTCGCGGTGTTTCATGCGCACGTGGACCATAATGTCACTGACGCACTCTTGTTGCGCTCCCTTCCTTTCATGAGGCCTCAAACCCCTGCCAGCTCTCAACACCCCCCATCCCCTGCCCCCACCCCGGATGCCTCCTCCAGGGTTTCTGCCTCCCCAGTGTACCCCGCTGGATGTCACCAGCCACAGCTGCCAATTGCTTGGAGCTTGGGTGTCAGCGGACCTGGACTGTGAGAGTGGACACGTCTCCCCTTGGGCTGCACTTGATTGGAGGGGCCAGGGTCTGCATGGAAATGGTCTTCTGATGTACACACTGCAACGTTTTAGATTGCTAACCAACAAGGACCTACTGTAGAGCACATGGAACTCTGCTCAATGTGGTGTGGTAGCCTGGATGGGAGAGGAGTTGGGGGAGAATGGATACATGTGTATGTATAGCTGAGTCTCTTTGCTGTGTACCTGAAACTCACAACACTGTTAATGGGCTGTACCCCAATACAAGATAAAAAGTTTAAAGCTTAAAAAAAAAAAAGAAATGGTCTTCCTGGTTTTTTGATTTTTCCCTCTGGGGCTCAGATAGCATCAGACTACACTGTCCACTTCTATGATGAGATGCAGGTCGCTTCTCCCCTCCCCTGCCTCCTCGCCAGGGTAAATCCTGTCCACAGTGGTTCCAGGAACTCGGAGCAAAATCTCTATAGGTCAGCGCCACCAGCCAGACACCTCTAAATCCTGCCTTAGGGCCCCTGCATGGGGGACCCCTGCCATGGCTACCCTGGGGAGTCACATGCACACACAAGCACTCATTCGCACACCCTCATCCCTACACACTCACACCCTTACCCTCACATGCACACAATAACACAGCCTCAGCTCTCTCACCCACACAGCGTCACCCTCACACACACAGCCACACAGCCATACACACAACACAGGCTCACAACCACTCACACACACACACACACACACACACACACACACACAGCTTCACCCTCACACACACAGTCACACAGCCATACACACAATAACACAGGCTCACAACCACTCACACACACACACACAGCTTCACCCTCACACACACAGTCACACAGCCATACACACAATAACACAGGCTCACAACCACTCACACACACACACAGCTTCACCCTCACACACACAGTCACACAGCCATACACACAATAACACAGGCTCACAACCACTCTCACACACACACAGCTTCACCCTCACACACACAGTCACACAGCCATACACACAATAACACAGGCTCACAACCACTCACACACACACACAGCTTCACCCTCACACACACAGTCACACAGCCATACACACAATAACACAGGCTCACAACCACTCACACACACACACAGCTTCACCCTCACACACCCCCGCTCACACACTCACACCCTCAACCCCTCTGAAATCCTCTACTGTCAGCAGCTCGCAAATGAGCTACAATGCAACCAACCCACAAAGCACATGCTGTAGAAAGAGTTGTTTACTACTCAGGAGCTCCCGTGAGTGGGGTCCACAGAAGTTCTTAAGATCTCTAAGTTTGCCCATGTCAAGATCAGCCCTGACCCTCTACACAGCCTCCTTCTGGACCCCAGAGTCCCTCTGCTCCCCCTTCTCTCTTGGCCCAGAACTTTCTTGCTGGTTGCACCCCATTAATGCCCCCAAACATCCAGAGCGGGGAGACCCAACTCCGCTCCCCAGGGTGGGCTGAAGGGCACAGACAGGCTGGGCCTGTCCCCCTGCCGCCTCCAGACGCGTCACCGGGTCAGTGGGAGCATCAGACGGGCACTTGCTGGGCACGCACAGATTTCTGGGTCCCTGGCTCAGCTGGGGCGCCGCTGCCAGCCCCGCATGCTGTCTCCCTCTTCGCCTCTTCTCCTGTCTCTGCCCAGGCCCCCCGCGGACCCTGCAGGTCCAGTCTTGCCCTGCTGACACACAGCACCCCACAACCCCCACTCCACCCCTGCCTGCACCTGCTCCTCTGGCCCCTCTGCTCCATCCTGCTGGCTCCTCTGTCCTCTCCTGGCCTGGCAGCTGGTGCCCCCTCCCGCTGGCCCTTTAAGGAGCTCCCTGCTGAGAGAGCCACCCTCAGGCCAGGGGATGGGAGGGGCAGGCGGGGGAGGGGTGGAGAGCAAAAATAGCTCCTTATCTGAGCCTCAGAGGGGCCAGAGCCCAAAGAGCAGGAGGGATTCCGAGACCCAAAGAGAGGGTGAAGGACCTGCCGCCTGGGTGTGTGCCTGGAGTGGGACCCTGCAGCCAGTCCTCCCGGCCTGGGCCTGGAATTCGATCTTCAAAGTATTGGGACCTCCTGGGAGCCTGGACTCAAGGCTCCTAATCAGGGTTCTCAAGAGCAAGATGATGGGCCCCAGGGACCCTGTGGCAGCTCTCAGAGCAGTCAGACCTGAGTCCACGTCGTATTCATTCCATTCCTCCATTTGGGACTTAAACCCACGGTCTTTTAACCAAGATCATACATCTGGTCTCAGGACTTCATGAAGTTCAGGTTCTATGATGTCTCCTTGCAGAAAGAAATCAGTGAGCCACAACGTGGTAGACGTGGATTTACTTAGAAACAGCCCGCAGTCAGAGTGCGGACCATCTCAGAGGGCGGCAGCAGCACCGAGGTACGGGGTGGCCAGTGTTTATAGGGCGGGTAATTTCACAGGCTAGTGAGCGGGAGCGTTATTCTAACTATTCTGGGGAAGGGGGCAGAGATTTCCAGAAATTGGGCCGCTGCCCAATTTTTAAAAATTAATTAATTATTTTAATCGGAGGACAATTACTTTACAATATTGCTATGGGTTTTGCCATACATCAACATGAATCAGCCTCAGGTATACATGTGGCCCCGCATCCTGAACCCCCTCCCAGCGCCCTCCCCACCCCGTCGCTCTGGGCTGTCCCACGGCGCTGGCTTTGGGTGCCCTGCTTCATGCATCGAGCTTGCACTGGTCATCTGTTTCACGTATGGTAATATACATGTTTCAGTGCTGTTCTCCCACTCATCCCACCCTTGCCTTCTCCCACTGAATCCAAAAGCTTTTGGACCTTTATGGTCAGTCTTGGAAGTGTCGTGGCACCTGTCATTTAGCTTGATGACAAGTTACAGTATGTTTTACTGAGGTTCAAGGTCTAGAGAAAATCAATCATCTGCCCTCTTGGACCTAGCTGGTTCTGATCCATTTATGTCATGTCCGCCGGCTGTGTCTTCCTTTTACCGGTTGAGCCCTACCCCCTTCCCTCCTGTTTTAATCTGACCCCACTCTACCTATCTTGCCGACCTCTTGCCCACTGTGCCCCCAACCACACCCCAGTCCACAGCTCTCTAATCAAGCTGGTCCCATTGGTCCCTGGGCACTGACCTCTGTGATGTCCTTCCCTTCATGGGATTGTCCTGTCCCTCCTGTCCACCTAACTCTCCACATCCTTGTGGACCCTCTGTGCAGGCCCAACTATGAGAAGCCCTCCCTGGTCCCCTGGCTTCTCAGTTCCAGCCCGTGTTCCGCAGGCATGGATGGAAGCCCGTTGGTCTACGAGCATCCTCCCCAGCTGCTGTGATGCTGCCCAACAAGAAGGACGTGCCTTAGATACTTTTTTTTTCGGCATCATCATCATGTTATTATTTTATTTAGATTATCATTATCATGTGTATGAACTCTCCCACAAAAAGAAACTCCCCCTTGTTAAGAGCTCTCAATGTACCTATGATGGCAGAACATGATTTCATCTTCACCACACCCCTGGGGAGTGGACATTGTAACTCCTGTCTTACAGGGGAGGGGAACGGCAGCTGTAGGCAGAGCAAAAACTGTGAGGTTTGATTCAGCACCACTTGATACAGCTGGTCCCTTCCTCCGCTTTGAAGCTCTCTCTTCACGTGGCTCCAGGGACACCCGTCTTCTTGGGTTCCCTCCTACTTTCCTGTTGCTTGTTCCCTTCTCCTCAGCTTCTCAGCACCGGAGTCAGCCCTTGTCCTTTGTCTGTCTGCACACACACACCCCAGGATCTCATTCAGGCTCATGGCTTCAAACACCATCCACGGGACAACACGTGCATTTGCAGCCATGACTCCTAAGCCCAACTTCCTGTCTGCCTGGTCCAGCAGGAGCGACAGATATCCCTAAGACTGGAGCTCTAAGACTTACTCCTGTCTTCCCTGCCCCTGCCAACAAGCCTGCTCCTCCCTCAGCTCCCAGTCTCAGTTGATGGAAGCTCCATCGATCGCTCAGGTGAGTGCCCTGAGGTTTTTCTCTGCCTCCTCTTTTTCTCTCACTCCCTAAATCCAATCTATGGTTGCTGTTGCCATTCAGTCACTCGGTTGTGTCCGACACTTTGCGACCCCATGAAGTGTAACAGGGAAGCCTGGCGTGCTGCAGTCCAGGGGGTCGCAAAGAGTTGGACACAACCAAGCAACTGAACCAAACTGAACTGGACTGCAGCATGCCTGGCTTCCCTGTCCTTCACCATCTCCCAGAGTTTGCTCAAACTCTTGTCCATTGAGTCAGTGATGCCATCCACCCATCTTGTCCTCTGTCGTCCCCTTCTCCTCCTGCCCTCAATCTTGCCCAGCATTAGGGTCTTTTCTAATGAGTCAGTTCTTCACATCAGGTGGCCAAAGTATTGGAGCTTCACTTTCAGCATCA
This sequence comes from Ovis aries, assembly GCF_016772045.2. Classification (NCBI taxonomy): domain Eukaryota; kingdom Metazoa; phylum Chordata; class Mammalia; order Artiodactyla; family Bovidae; genus Ovis; species Ovis aries. The sequence goes on along the minus strand of NC_056065.1, from coordinate 71,388,533 downwards.
GTCCTTCTAATGGATATTCAGGACTGATTTCCTTTAGGATTGACTGGTTTGATCTTGCTGTCCAAGGGACTCTCCTTACTATCCAATCTATTGAGAGGTCCTATTGGCTCTTCTCTTAGCTATATCAAGGATCAACTTCTCCTCCACCTCCACGGCATCTGCCCTTCTCCCAGCCTTCTCATTTCTCACTTGCACAGCCCACCAGGTTACAGCTGGGCTCTGTTTCCGCCTCCACCCTGCACAGCATCGAGAGGGGCTTTTACCTACCGTATAGCACGGGACCTCCACTCGATGTTATGTGGCAGCCTGGATGGGAGGGGAGAATGGATACCTGTATATGTACAGTTGATTCCCTTCACTGTTCACCTGAAACTGTCACAGCATTGTTTTTTTTTTTTTAACTTGTTTTTTTTTATTATTTTTAAATTTTAAAATCTTTAATTCTTACATGCGTTCCCAAACATGAACCCCCCTCCCACCTCCCTCCCCATAACATCTCTCTGGGTCATCCCCATGCACCAGCCCCAAGCATGCTGCATCCTGCGTCAGACATAGACTGGCGATTCAATTCTTACATGATAGTATACATGTTAGACTGTCATTCTCCCAAATCATCCCACCCTCTCCCTCTCCCTCTGAGTCCAAAAGTCCGTTATACACATCTGTGTCTCTTTCCCTGTCTTGCATACAGGGTCGTCATTGCCATCTTCCTAAATTCCATATATATGTGCTAGTATACTGTACTGGTGTTTTTCTTTCTGGCTTACTTCACTCTGTATAATCGGCTCCAGTTTCATCCATCTCATCAGAACTGATTCAAATGAATTCTTTTTAACGGCTGAGTAATACTCCATTGTATCACAGCATTGTTGATCGGCTATACCCCACGATAAACAAAAAGTGTTTTTTAAAAAGAGGGTTTTTTATACATAGACATCAGCTCTGTGACCTCTGCCTGTGGCCCCTCCTTGGTTGCCCTCCTGCCTGTCCAGATCCTGAGAGACCCAGAGGAGTCTGTCATGCAGAGAGATGGTCACTTCTCTACTCAGAAATGGCCTCCACTTTCCAGCCCTGGATCCCCCGTCCCTGCCTCATCTCTGTCTACTCTTCCCGTCACCCCACCCCTCCAGCTCCTGTTCTCCTGCTGATGCTCAAACACACAAGCTGGTGCCTCCTGCCTTGGTTCTCAACCTGGTGGTTCCCTCTGCCTGGAACACGCTTGCACTGGAGCTAAGAGATAGCTTCTCCACTTTGATGGCCGCCTGTTTCCATGGTAGTCAGGTCTACCCCCGACCCAGTCACGCATGCATTCCTGGCCCCCCTTTTCTGCTTCCCAGGGTCTTTATGTCACAGCCTTTGTGACCTGGTTGACTTGTTTCTCACGGGTATTACCTACAGTCTCCTCATTGCCCACCAGAAACAACCAGGGGGCAGGCTCTCCGTCTTTTTAGTCCTCTGCCGCATCCCAAGCAACGATGGTACCTCGCATACATAGGGGCTAGGTACCCTACCAGCCAGACGATTCCTTTCTTCCCTTCCACTTCTCTGCGTGTCGGAACCTTATGAGGCTTATCTGGGAAGCTGGCCAGGCAGACAGAATGCATTTTCTTAGCCCAGTAACTTAGGCACAAGGAAGAGAAGGTCGTAGAAAGCCAGGAAACTGCTGGGGCGAGCGAGTTTGGCTGGTCCAGCTAAAAACAACTGCTCGGGTTGGGCTGAGCTCTGTGACCTCTGCCGGCGGCCCCTCCCTTGTTACCCTCCTGCCTGGCCAGAGCTTGAGGGGCCCAGAGGAGTTTGTCACCCCACCTGCCCTTGTCACCCAGCCTGTGTGCACCCCACCTGTCGCCCCAACCTGCTTCCTCTCACTCACTCCTCACAGCTTCTCCAAACACCTCCCTGTCATGCGGAGCTGCCTCTCAAGTGCCACGCACACGCACGCCTGTTTGATGTGGACGCGCTCAGCACCGAGTACAGGCAACGTAAACACTGCCACACCCACACACATGTACACCCCTGCAGCGTCTGATACCACGGGAACTGCAACGGAGGCAAATGGACTCCATGCAAATCCCAGCTCCACCGCTAACTAGCTCTGTGAGTGTGGACACATCTACTTATTTCCTTCATCTGTAGGGAGGGAATCGCTGCTGTCCCTTAAGGTTGTTGTAAGGGACTTTCCCAGTGGCTCAGCCAGTAAAGAATCTGCCTGCAATGCAGGAGACCTCTGCATTCAATCCCTGGGTGGGGAAGATCCCCTGGAGAAGGGAATGGCTACCCACTCTAGTATTCTTGCCTGGAGAATCCCATGGACAGAGGAGCCTGGTGGGCTACAGTTCATTGAGTCTCAAAGAGTCAGACACGGCTGAGTGACTAACACTTAGGGTTGTTGTAAGAGTTAAAGAGGTTATGTTTGCAGAGACTCCAGTGCTGCACCCAGCACCTAATGAGTCTTTAGTAATGGCTACTACTCTCATGAATGCCCACTTCTTGGATGTCTACCGTGTGCCAAGCACTGTTAAATACATCTAGGAAAGCGCCCCTCTTAATGGGCAGCATCAAGATGACAGGCTGCAGCTCAGAATGGCTGCTGGAATTCTACCTTGGATGACAAGCAAACCAAAGACATGGTGTGTGTGAGTTGTGGCAGGGTGGGGAAGGACCACCAGAAACTATTCTGACTCCTTGATGTTGGCGAAATGAGTGACATTTAGTACGGGCCAGTACCAAGTGGGGCTAGAAAAAAACGTGTGGGTAATCTGCAAAACCCATGGAGAGAGAAAGGGTTTAGGGGTCAGGCAACTCTGGTTCAAACCTCAGTTCCACGGAAAAAAGACTGGAAGGATACGCACTTCTCTGGATAGGGCTTGCTTTCTCTCCCCAGACCTTTTTATCAACATGCCGTTGGTGATGGTGTCACAGTAGGCTGCCACCTCTGCGTCCCAAGCATCTTTGACATCGGTGGGCAGTGCTGCGAGGATGGCCGGTCACCAGAGAGTGACTGGGCATTGAGACCATCATCTGCAGAGGTGCCTTTGGGCTCTGTCTCTGCTTCCTGGCACCACACTCCACGCCTTGGTTATGCTATGAAACTTCCGACTTCCCAGCTAGCTGAGCTAGGTGAGCTCTGCCTAAAGGTCAACACTTCCAGATACCTTTAAAACAACAACAATAAATAAATAAATAAATAAAGGAAAAAAGCAAGAACAATCTCTGAGGCTATGAGCCTCCAGGCAAAGTTCTGGAGGCCAAGCTGCCTTCCCCATCCCTGTCTGGCTTCCACAACTCTGCTTCTCACTCTCTTCCTCCCCAGGATCTACATTTAAATCACATCCTTAAATATTCAGTTTGGCCTGAAATAGCCGAGAATCATGAAGCTTGTAATGTCTCCCAGGGATTAGCAAAATCCCTTAATCCCTTTCTTTCTTATAATATCATATAGGGGAACTGGTTATGCCAAACGCATTTTTGAATTGCACAAGCGTTCTCAAAAATATGGCTCTACAGTATGTCAAGGAACATTTTCTGAACCGAAGCATCAACTGTAGTCAGACTTTTGCACCAAATTGTGTGTGTGTGTGTGTGCGCGCACATGTATGTTTAAATCCCAACTGCCTCACTGATCTTGGGGCCTGGCACAGGTGCTCAGCACCCCTAGCCTCACCCATAACGGCCGTGTGACGTTCCTTTAAGAATCCACCGAGCCCCTTCTGTGGCAGGCACTTCTCCAGGCCTTGGGCACAGAGCAAACGAGACAAATGAGACTTAATCTTTTGTGTGGAGGGGCCAGTCAGTTATGCATCTCGGATCATTTTAAGCATTTAGAAGAAATATAAAGCAAAGTAGGGGCACAGCGATGTGCCTGATAATCTATTGTGTGGACCATGTTAGGGGGTCTAGTTTTCTGGTCTCACCGCATCACCCCCTGCAGCGCCCTGACCAGAGATGGAAATGCCCCACCCACGTGCCTCACGTTATGACATCTTTTTCCTTTTTCTCCTCGCTAGCTGACACCAAGATAGAAATGGCAGTGGGCATCGGTTTGAGCACGTGAAAAGACTTCAGGAATATTTTTCTTTCTTCCACAATTATTTATAAAGCCTACTGTGTGCCAGACAGCTGGTCTGCATAATGTTTTTTAAAAATCGGAATGCTTTACATAAACAGCCTTAGTTCTGGAACTTCTTGACAAATTGGAAGCCTCTGGCAGTCCTGGGCAGGCCTTTCCTTGGGACAACACTTAGCCATGCCAAGAGGTGGCTGCTTACTTCAGAGAGTGATTATTCTCTGGTTCACTAGCCTTTATGGTCTCTGATTCCTGGCCAGCTTCACTCCTGGCTGGCTCTGGCAGTCATTGATTTGAGTTTGCAAGCCCAGACTCAAGCTCTCCGCCTAATGAGGACATAGAAACTAAGATAAGAATACCGAAAGAGATGATTGTTTAAGTCTGTGACATTCGGTCCTTGGAGAAGTGAAGTCTGTGTCCCTCCCTTGAATCTGAGTGGTTTCTCTCTGCTTTAGCCAACAGTCAGTGGAAGTATTGATGTGTGACGTCAGAGGTTAGAACGTAAAAGGCCGTGCACTTCTGCTTACTTATTTATTTTTGGCTCTGCTGGGGCTTCACAGCTGCACGGGCTTTTCCCTAGTTGCACCAAGTGGGGGCTCCTCTTCGTTGCAAAGCTCAGGCTTCTCCTTGCAAGGAGTGGATCACAAGCTCTGGGGAGCGGGCTTCAGTCACTGCAGCACGTGGTCTTAGTTACTCCAAGGCATGTGAGACTTTCCTGGACCGCGGATCACACCCGTGTCTCCTGCATTGGCTGGCAGATTCTTTGCCAGTGAGCCACCAGGGAAGCCCCAGGCACTTCTGCTTTATTCTCCTCAACTCTCACTTCTGGAGCCCTGAGCTCTGGAAGGAAGAAGTCCAACTGCCCTGGCATCGCCATGCTATAAGGAAGCCTGAGCTGTGGGGAGAGACCGTGTGTTGGCACTCTAGTCCACAGTCCCAGATGAGCCCAGCTTGTAGCCTTTCTAGTCGAGGCAATAAATACATGTGTTAAGAAGTCTCAGAGGGAGAGGCTATATGTATACCTATGGCTGATTCATGTTGATGTATGGCAGAAACCAATGCAGTTTTGTAAAGCAATTATCCTCCAATTAAAAATAAGTAACTTTTCAAAAAAGAAGTCTCCAGCTAATTCCAGCCTTCAGCCATTCAAGTCGCCCCCCAGCTGTTCAAGTCTTTCGACCAGAGACAATTACCCCCACTCGGCCTTGTCCAGATTCCTGACCCCGCTAAAACATTGACTGTTCACATCACATTTGGGGATGGTTTGTTATGTAGCAATAGATTATTGGAACAATGTCCATTAGGAAGCAGCAGTTGACTCAGAGCTCAAGAATAACTGGGTAAGAAGTGGAAAATTTGGGCAGAGCATTTCAAACAGGAGGGACAAGAGGTACAAAAGTCCTATGGTGAGAGGAATCTGGTAAATTAAAGAATTAAAGAACCAAAAAAAGAGAGAGAGAGAGAGAGAGAGAGGAAACAACAACAAAGAAAGAATGCAACCAGAAACCTTTCCAGGCATTTCAAGCACAGACTTTTGTTTTGTTTTGTTTCCAGTTATTTACTTTTGGCTGCCCTGGGTCTTCATTGCTGAGAGCAAGCTTTCTCTGATTGCAGCGAGTGGGGGCTCTTCTTTGTTGCAGTGAATGGGCTAAGTTGCCTCATAGCAAGCAGGATCCTAATGCCTTGACCAGGGATAGAATCCATATCCCTTGCATTGGAAGGCAGATTCTTAACCACTGGACACCAGGGAGGTCCCTCCAATAATGCTTCAGTCTCCTGAGACTTGCCCGTCTTTCTTTTTTCTTTCATCTCTCCAATGCCCTTCTTACCCAGTTTAGATGACCGACTCAGTCGTTACAACCACTCATTTGCATATACCCTCAACTCCCTTGTCCCTCTCTTCCTCCACTGAACTCTTCCGGAAAAACACCAACTTTGGTTAATTCCAGCTCTCGATCTTTTCAACACCTGCCCTGCCAACAGCTGATAAGTGACCTTACTTTAAATTCACAGCCAACTGAGGTCAAGTGGATGCTTGCTGCTTCCAGAGCACTCCCATCTCATTTCCCTGGTCTATCCATCCTCCCATCCTTCAAGAGGGCTATTTTCTATGTTCCCCTCTCTTCCAAAAACTCCAACACCTCCTTCTCTGTCATCAACTCTCAACTGCTGCCTTTACTTCCCATTTTATGGAGAAAGTACAAGAAAACTTCCACGTGCTCCCACCGCGTCTGCTGGCTCATGTCTGGACCCCTTTATTATGCTTTTCCTCTGGTTGCTATGGATGAGCTGTTTATGCTTCTGCCTGCAGCCAAAGTCTGGGTAAACTAGAAACCATCCTCTCTCATCTATCCAAGGCCTTAGACTCCAACAGTTTCTCTCTCCTTCATCATCAAGTTCTTGCCCATCACCAGATCACTCCCATTAGCCTGTGACTATATTGCTATTTCTCCTCTTTCAAAAATAGCCCAGCTCTCTCCTAATCCCACATACCCTACCAGTGGCCGCCCCATCTCTCTGCTTTACTGCACAGCAAAACTCTTCAGAAGAGTCACCTGGACTGCCTTTGATTCCTAACCTCCACTCTCCCTTGATCCCACTTTGATCAGCCTCATCCCCCTCACCTCTCCGCAAAACACACCTCTAGGTGGCCAATTCCTTGCCAGGTAACTGAGTCCCACTTCGCATCTCACTTGGCCTCTCAGGACGTTTTAACCCCACTGAGCATTCCTTCCTTGAAACACTTTCCCCTGTGGCCTCCAGCACACCACGTGCTCCCCACCTCCCTCTTGCCTCACTGGCTGCTCCTTCTCTGTGTCTTTTACTGGTTTTTCCCATCTCTCGACCCCAAACACTGAAGTGGCCCAGAGCTCTGTCCTTGGCCTTCTCTCCTCTATCTCCTTAAGAGCCCACTGAGATTTGTGGTCATGATTCTAATTTAGGCTGATTTTCAGCCAGGCTCATGGCTTTAAATACCGCCTGTAGCTGCCGACTCCTAAATTTATTTTTTTCAGCCAGAATTACTCCACTGAATTCCAGACTTGAACATCAAAATACCTATTTGATATGCAACCCAGCAATGCCACTACTGGGCATACACCCTGAGACAATCATAATTGAAAAAGACACACTACCCCGGTGTTCACGGCAGCACTACTGACAATAGCTAGGGCATGGAAGCAACCTAGATGCCCATCGACAGAGGAAAGGATAAAGAAGTTGCGGTGCATACATACAATGGATATTACTCAGCCACAAAATGGAATGCATTTGAGTCAGTTCTTGCAAGGTGGATGAACCTAGAGCCTGTTATACAGAGTGAAGTAAGTCAGAAAGAGAAAAACAAATATTATATACTAACACATGTATATGGAACCTAGAAAAATGGTACTGACGTGCCTGTTTGCAGGGCAGGAAAAGAGACATAAAGAAAGACTTACGGACACAGCAGGGGAAGGGGAGGGTGGAATGAATTGAGAGAGTAGCTTTGAAATGTGTATATTACCACGTGTAAAATAGATAGCCAATGGGAAGTTGCACTATAATGCAGGGAGCTCAGCTTGGTGCTCTGCGATGGCTTAGAGGGGTAGGAGGTGGGAGGGAGGTTCAAGAGGGTGGGACACATGTATGCCTTTGGCTGACTCATGCTGATGTATGGCAGAAACCCACCCAACGTTGTAAAGCAATTATCCTCCAATGAAAAATAACTAAATTAAAATAAATAATTAAAAATACCTCGTCCTCCCAAATACCTATTTGACACCTTCTCTGAAATGTCCAACATGTCGCAACACCAAATTCCAGATCTGGTCCCCCAAACCTGCTTCTCCTGTACTTTCCATCTCTCTACGTGGCAAATCCATCCTTTCAGTTGTTGGGGCCAAAAGTTTGGAGTCATCTTTGACTACTCAGTTTCTCTCCTACCCCATCCAGTCTGTCAGACAATCTTGACGACTCGGTCAAGTGCGTCTGGACCCTGGCTACCACTCACCTCCAGCGCTAGGACAGTGTCAAGGTCCCATCAACCCTCTCCTGAATGGTCACCAGAGCTTCCTAACGGATCTTGTCCTCACCCTCCTTCATGCTATTCTCAAGAAAGTAGTGAGAGCGTCCACTTAAAACAGAAATCAGATCATAGATTACAGTACTCAGCTCAAAACACTCCACGTCACTCAGAATAAAAGTCAAAGTGCAAACGCCCTGGCACTGCTTTGCTTCCACCTTCTAGCTCCTATTCTGTTCTAGTCTCACCGGCCTTCTTGTCCTTGAGCAAGGAAAGTGTGTTCCCGCCTCAGGACATTTGCACTTGCCAGTCTCTCTTCCTGCCATGCCCTTCTTCCATATATGTCTGACTTGTTCTTTGTCTTCTTTTAGGCCTTTGCTCACACAGCTCAAACAATCAAGGAAAGTGAGGTTCACAAGGGTATCCTCAAAGTCTAGAGCAATGCCTAGTTCATGCTAGGCATTGGATGCTATTTGTTGCCTTAGTTTAGAGACCAGGTATGAAGGTCACAGGTGCTAGAAGAGGCTGAGAGGTGGGCAGGAGCCAGACTGGCAGGCTTGCAGGTCTTGCTAAAGATCTGGAGGAGGGCTGACATGATCACGAGAGTGTTTAGAAAAACTGCCCTGGGCTCCAGGAGGGGAGAACGCCCCTTCGAGAGAGTTGACTCCTGTCTTTGTGGGGAGATAGGAGGATTTGCTTTCTAGAAAGGCCTCTTCCACTTAAAAGGAGCAGGGGGCTCTGGGACTAAGGAGATCTCTGCTTTTTCACAAGACTCAACACTGCATGGGGCTGTAATTATGGGTAATCAGCCCTGTGCTTCTGAGTCAGCAGCTCAATCAAGCCCTTTACAGACACAGGTTGAGGCTCTGTCCCTCCCACCACCCTGCTGAGACCTCACTGCTCCAGGAAGCCTCGGAAACTGCCCCCGGCATTCTCCCCTCTCCCTCCTCACCCAGCCTCACCCCTCCTTGTCTTCCTGCACTCCTCGGCCTGGAGAGACTTCCGTGGTCACGTCCAAGGGTCGAGAGGCCAGCTGAACCGCTCTGGCCTCCAGACTGTAGGCGAGGAGGCTTCTAGGCACCAGGAAGGTGTGGGGTCTGAGCAGGGAGCAGATGCCGCCCCCAGACCCTCTGAGGATGGCGCCCCCCAGGGAGCCAGGATGCTCAGCCCTGGGGCAGCCCTCCGTTTAAAGCTCCCTCTTAACTACTCTCCAGCTATCCAAACAACTAGACTATTTATTCAGCTTCTCTTCAGCCTACTGGGCTCCTCAAACTCAATGTGCCTTCTGCACATTCCTTGAGGGTTTTTAATAACCTACCAGTAAGAACAAAAAGTCCATTTCTACTAAACTCAGAAATCAAGCCGAGGTGGAAATACCTTTCAAGGACCCCTCCCTTCCCAACTCAGCTGGACTTCGCTGCAGAGGGAAGTAAAATTAATTTTGACTTTGCTGCCAAGATGCACCTAATTATTTAACTTTGCCTAGGAAGCGGGAAGGGAAATCACAGTTAGTGAGGCAGAAAGTTCCACCTCCAAGTACCCAGGAGTCAGGAGTCTTTCTTACCTTCTCACATGCGGGGTTGCAGGGTTCTTGCCAGCGGCTGACCTCCCAGGGCCTGCTCTAGTCACCTTGCCAGGCACACACCAGCTCGTAAGGTTGCAAGGGCCTCATGGAGGGTGTCTGGCTGAGCCAGGGGCGGCCAGGTTTGCTCCGCGACCATCCGCAGGTCACAGGCCAATCCCAGATCAGACATCCTACGAGCGCAGGGTTACTGGCAACAGAGATCAGATGAGAGGGAGCTCCCTGGAGATGCTGGGCCAGACAAGAGGATCAGCAATGCAGACAGCCAACAGCCCCTCTTTGGGTCTTCCATCTCCTGGCTCAGAACTCACGACCATTCATCATTTCCACTTTCTCCTGAGAAAAGTTCCTCTTTCCCCTGTTCCTACTCTTAAAAGTCTAAGTACAGTGAAGTTGATTCATTGGCTGATAGATTGACCTGAGGGGAGAAACATTTCTGTCCATTTTTGGAGATGGGAGGAAGATGGCACAGAAGGAAATTAACAGCTGAGTGCCTTCTGTCCACTTTCATAGGGTTGCCTGGTATTCTGAAAGGTGAACTTAGAACAAGAAGGAGTTGGGTTTGAATCCCAGTTGCCTTGCTTTAACTATGTGGCTTTGGGCAAACTGCTTAGCTTACCCAAGCCTCTGCAGCTACAGCTGTCGCATACGGATAACAGTACCTCCCTTCAAGGGTGTTTGCAAAGACAAAAAAAGATGTTAAGCGGAAATAACAGAACTTAGAATTCCTTTTCCAACCAAACTAGAATCTCTCAAATTGTCTATGGAATTCTCCAGGCCAGCATACTGGAGTGGGTAGCTGTTCCCTTCTCCAGGGGATCTTCCCAACCCAGGGATCGAACCCAGGTCTCCCGCATTGCACACAGATTCTTTACCATCTGAGCTACCAGAGAAGCCACTCTGAAATTAAGACATATTCTAAAAAGAAGAAAAATGAATCCAGGAGGAATAAATAAGTTTCAAGAAGTAGTAAGCTGAAACATAGATGTGTGTGTATGTGTACATACACCAAAGTGTATATACATATATATGTGTGGGTATCTTTTGGTACATGTATTTTGTATGTTGCATCTATATTTAGGTATATACAAATGTTTACTCTAAAAATGAGCAAAATCAAACAAAACTTTCTAGAACTAGACCTTTGATAAATTTGATGATTTCTCTTTGTAATATTAGCATGGATGGCTTCACAGGTGGCTCACTGGTAGAGAATCTGCCTGTCAATGCAGGAGACTTAGGAAACGTGGGTTCAACCTCTGGATTGAGAAGATCCCCTGGAGAAGGAAATGGCAACCCGCTCCAGTTTTCTTGCCTGGAAAATCCCACAGACAGAGGAGCCTGGTGTGCTACAGTCCATGGGGTCGATAGGAGTTGGACACAACTTAATGAATGAGCACTTATGTGCCTGACATGGAAAGACAGCCACGCTCATGGATAGAAGACTTAGTTATTAAAGTTGGTTTGATTTCTCCCAAGGCCTCTCTCTTTGACCTGCAGGCATTCATCTCCTCGCTGCTGTGGCCTGTTCTCTGTGAAAACACATCCTGAACATCTCTTTCCTCTGATGTGGACATCAGTCCCAGTGTATTAGGGCCTCACTCTATCAGCCTTGTTTTAACTTAACCACTTCATTGAAGGTCTTATCTCCAAATATGGCTGCATTCTCAGGTACTGGGTGTTTGGACTTCAACACATGACTTTGGGGGAATGGGCACAATTCAGCCTATAAAATCATTTAATGGGAGAATGGACAGTCTTTTCAACAAATAGTTCTGGGAAAACTAGTTATCTGCATGCAAAGAATGAGATTGGATCCTTACCTTACACCATATGCTAAAACAATTCAAAGTGGATCCAAGACCTAAATGAAAGACCTAAAACTAGCTTAGGATTAAACATAGGTGAAAACTTTATGACACTGGATCTGTGAGGATTTCTTGAATATGACACAAAAAGCATAGCCACAAAGGAACAAATAGATAACCTGGACTTCATCAAAATTTAAAAGCTTTTGTACGTCTAAGGACACTATCTACAGAGTGAAAAGACAACCCATAGCATGGGAGAAAACCATATATCTGATAAGGAATAATATCCAAAATATATTGGGTTGGCCAAAGAGTTCATTCAGGTTTTTCCATACAGGAAAAACTAAAAGGTTTTGGCCAACAGAATAGAAAGAACTCCTAAAATTCAACAACAACAAAAAACAAGTAACCTACATGAAAAAAAAAAATGGATAAAGGACTTCAAAAGACATTTCTCCAAAAAAGATATACAAATGGCCAGTAAGCGCATGAAGAGATATTCCACATCACTAGTAACTAGGGAAATGCACATTAAAACCACAATGAGACGCTGCTTCACACCCATCAGGATAGCTGTCATTGTAACAGTGGAAAATAACAAGTGCTGGAGAAGTTAGAACCCTGGGGCCTCGCTGGTAAGCATGTGAAATGGTGCAGCCCCTGTGGAAACCTGCGTGGTGGTTTCTCAGAAAGTTAAGCATAGCATTACTATATGATGAAGCAATCCTAGTTTTAGGCATGTACCCCCAAAATTGAAAGCAAGGACTCAGATACTTGCAGATATCAATGTTCAAAGCAGCATTGTTCCCAATAGCCAAAAGGTATAAACAACCCAAATTTTCAACAATGGAACAGATGAATGGGTAAACCAAATGTTATAGATCCATACAATTCAACCTTAAAAATAATAAAATTCTGATATACCCTATAACATAGATGAGTCTTGAAAACACTGTGCTAGGTGACGTCAGCCAGATTCAAAAGGACAAATTTATATGAGCCCATCTCTGTAAGAAGTCTAGAATAGGTGAATAATTATATTAATAAAAGGAGCAATCTCTCAAGAAGGCGATGAATAGTGACATGCATAAAACACACTGAAATATGAAAAGTAAAACCTGATAGACTCAGAAGTAGATACTGAGAAATATATAGTTCACACATTTCTCTAAGAAAATGACCAATCAAGCAGGCAAAAAAAATTATAGATATGGAGGATTTAATAACACAAATTAACAAATTACTCCCAAGAAACAAGTGAAATACACATTGAATTTGTACAAAACTGATCACAAATTGACCACAAGAGAAATTCTGCAAATTCCAAAATGTTGACTTCATACAGCCTCTTTCACTAACCATGATACATTTAATTAGAAACCATGAAATAAATAATAGCTCCCCAAAGTTCTGCATACCTTTGGATTACATAGGAAGTCAAAATGGTGATGACACAGTCTTTGGAAATGATCCAGAATGAGAATAGCTCATATCAAGATCTGAAGGAATTCAGCCACATCAGTAGTCAGAAGAACATTTATCATCTTAAATACACATCAAATAATTGTAAAGTTAAAAAATGAATGTGTTAAACTTTTAACAAAAGAAGCAAGTAAAAAAGAAACTAAGTAAACCCAACTGAAATGGAATGAAGGAATAAAAACAAAAAATAATGATTGTAAAGCAAATCTGCAATTGTCCCTAGAGCTAACTGATGGTTTTTTGCAAAGTACAATGTAATGGATAATCTTTTGGCAAATATAATGAGAGAAAGAAAACATAAAATAGCAGCTGCAATATGATTAGAGAAACAAATTATATTTTAATAATTATGATAATCAAGAAATGAATAATTCATAGCTTATATAATGTCTTCCATGACACAAAAAAATGGTGGAAAGCTATTCAACTTATTTTAAGAGGCTGATGTAGCTTTGATTCTTAAACCAAATAAAGATATCAGAAGCAAAGAAATCCGTAGGCCAGTATAACTTCTGAGGGGCTTCCTTGGTAGCTCAGCAGGTAAAGAAGCCACCTGCAATGCAGGAGACCCCGGTTCGATTCCTGGATCAGGAGGTTCCCCTGGAGAAGGAATAGGCTACCTATTCCAGTATTCTTGGGCTTCCCTGATGACTCAGACCATAAAAAATCTGCCAGAAATATGGAAGACCTGGGTTCCATCCCTGGGTTGGGAAGATCCCCTGGCTGAGATCACGACAACCCACTTCAGTATTCTTGCCTGGAGAATCCCCATGGACAGAGGAGCCTGGAGGGTTATAGTCCATGGGGTCGCAAAGAGTCAGACATGACTGAGCAACTGAGCAGAGCACAGCACGTAATTTATAAGATAGATGCAAACATATTAAAGAAAAATTTGGGAAATCAAATCTAGCATGATATTGAAAGACTAAGTAAGGATTGAACTGAGAATTCAAAAATGGTTCAACATAGAAAATCTTCAAGTATAACTTAGTATAGTAATGATATAAAAGGAGAAAATCAGATGATCACTTCAATAGACAATAAACAGCCTTTGAAAAATTCAAAATCCATTCATCATTTTTTAATAAACTCCCAGACAGTTGATAAAGGTCAACTTTACCAACTTGCTAAAGTACAGTACTAAAAATATATAACAGATGTAGTACATCTTTGTAAAGTACTAAAGCATTCCCAACAATTGATAAAGACTAAATATCGCCTCTTCTCTTCAGCATTTTATAGGATGCCCCAATCAGTGCAGCTAACATATAAAATGTGCAAATGTTGGAAAAGAAACAAAAAGCTGGCCTTTTTAGCAGATGAGATAATGGTTTGTCTAGAAAATTCAAGAACATTAATTGACAGATTATTACAACTAATTAGACAATTTAACAAGATGCTCAAATACAAAATCAAGATGTACAAACACAAAATAGAACAAGACAAAAAAATAGTAGCTTTCCTACACCACTTACCCCATTAAACAATGTCATAGAGGCACTTGCCTGGTGGTCCAGAGGCTAAGAATCAGCTTTCCAATGCAAGAGGTGCAGGTTCCCTGGTCAAGGAAGTAAGATCCCATACACTGTGGGGCAACCAAGCCTGAGCACTGCAACTACTGAGCCTGTACATGGCAATGAAGGCCTGACCAGCCAAATCAATTAATTAATTTTAAAAAATGTCACAGATAAACTTGCCAACAAATTTGAGCCTGACTCTAATAAAGACTTCAGATATAACTATGTTCAAGAAATATCAGGGGCATTAAAAGACATCGTGTGGAGGCAGATACATTTTGAATGTGGGAAGCTAGATACATTTTGAATGTGGGAAGCTCTTCAGGACAAATGATCAGTTTTCTACCAAATTCAAGACAGAAAAGTCAACGGATAATGATGGATATGTGTCATTACACATTTGGCCAAACACATAGACTATGGCCAAATGCCAAGAGTGAACCCTAAGGTCAACTGTGGACTTCAGGTGGTTGTGACCTTTCAATGTCAATTCACCAATTGTAATGAATGAACCACTCTGGTGGGAGATGTTGGTAGTAGCAGAGGCTATGCATGTAAGGGGGTAGGTGGGAAATCTCTGTGCCTCCGTTTTAATTTTGCTGTGACCTAAAGCTTCTCTAAAAACATTGTCTTTAAAAAGAGACTTAAGTCTTTGCCTTCCATGGTAGTTCCGTAGTCAAGAATCCACCTGCCAATGTGGGGGACATGGATTCGATCCCTGGTCTGGGAAGATCCCGCCTGCCTCAGGGACTTTCTTAAAAGGCAGATCCATGTGCATGAGGAAACGTGGTTAAAGATAGTCATTAAAGCATTGCCTTCAAGAGTAAAAACTAGACCACCCCAAACATCTATCAGTAGGAACCTGACCAAATACAGTCATCACGAGGCAACATGGCCATGGGGTCACAAGAGAGTCTGACATGACTTACAGGCTAAACAACAGAACAACATTGTACATCAGCCACAAAAGGAAAGGTAGATCTTTAAGAACCATGTGTTGTGGAGTTGCAAAGCGTTGCAAAATGATTCAGTTGAGTTGCAAAAAGTTGCAAAATGATTCAGTTGGGAAACACCTCCACAGAAACAATCCTGCAGAAATTAAGACAGGTATTAATTATACATAAGTAACACATATATACACACATATATAACGTGTATATGGCTTGAATACCTATACTAATACTCATTAATTTAATATCTGTATTGCATATATATATAGGTATATATATATATTCATATCTATGTATTTGTTTCTATATAGATAGGAAAAGGTATTGAATGATACCAAATTGAGGATCAGGGGGAGGGCAATTAAAGCACAAAACCATATGGTCATAAAAATTTAATTAAAAAACATTTGATAAATTCAAAAGCCTTTACTTAAAAAAAAAAAGCAACTTCTAAAAAACAAATAGAAGGAAATTTTCTTGAGCCTTGTCAGTATTACATTAATGATTTACTAGGAGAATGCATCTGCATATAAATTGTGTAATTAAAACTTACTTTATTTCCTTAGCTCCCAGAGTTGAGTACTCTGCTTTGGCCACACTGACCAGAGGAGCCTTAGGACAGAAGCAGAGGCAGCTGAAGTGCAAGTTTTCATCTCTGCAGGCCTTCAATTGCTTGAGATGAGCATTAACTCAGTGACCTCCACTGCCCAAAGCAGGTCTTCCCCAGGAAACATTTACTCCCAGGCCAATGACCATCCTTCTACCCCCAACAAAACCCACTTACATGGGAAAAACTCTAGTAAAGAGCCTTTGAATCTGTAACTTCATGGATATCCACAGATATATTTGATAGAAAGCAAATAATTCTGCAAACACACACAGACAAAAACATTATCAAAATATGACGCATCTGAATTAGCAAGCCAAAGCCTTCGTGAATCTCCTTTCCTTTTTTCCCCCTTGTCTTGTTATTTATTTGTTTAAGTGAGTTCCACTTGGGCTTTCTGTTATTAGTAGACAAAAGATTGTGTATCTATATTCTTAAAACACATGCATGATAGATCTTTTTTTGAAATAGTGATCTCTCTTGCCACATTCAAAACAGGTTTCCACTCACCAGAATCCATTTGTAAATCTAAGTCTAAGGAACAAGGAGAATACCGAGGTCAAATGGGAAAGACACCTAACTCCTTCAGTACGAGGAAAGGGGAGGCAATTTCAACCTTTGATTAAATTTGTTAGCTTTTCTGACTTGGTGCCACCCTGACTCCAGGTCGAGTTCCTCCAGTGCGTGTTTATTTAGCACGTGGACATCCATTTTCAGTTGTGATTCTAGACAGGCAAGAACCACAGTTCTATCTATCTTGAGATAAGGATTCAGAATTGGAAGGAATTCCCTGATGGTCCAGTGGTTAGGACACAGGGCTTTCAAGGCAAAGAGCCTGGGTTCAGTTCTTGGTCAGGGAGCTAAGATCCCAGAAGTCACATGGCACAAACAACAAAAGCCAAACAAACAAACACAAACACATGGAAAAGGTTCACAGGGACTTTCAGTTCTGTGGCTAAGACTCTGCGCTCCCCTTGCAGGGGCAGGGGTTCCATCCCTGGTTGGGGAACTAAGATCCCACATGCTGTGTGGTGCAGACAAAAAAAAAAAAAGAATTGGACACGCTAGTGAGGTGGCTGTGTTGCTGGTGTGGGAGTGCTCAAAAATATAAAAATAATCATGATGACCAGTTATTGAGCTTCTGCTGAGTGTTAGCACTGTGCTAGCCACACTCCCTACTTCACCACCGTTGAACTCAATCTGCTAAGACAGAAGCACTCATGTCCTCATTTTACGGGTTAATAACTTGCTTACGGTTACATAACTCATTCTTGCCAGACTTAAACGAGTCTCCGGCTCCGAAGTCCACATTCTCGTCTGCTGCATTCAGCAGGCTCCTTTTTCCGGGGAGATCATATCACACTGGAGGCTCACTCCTTCTGGGATAAAGCATTTGTTCAGAACTCCAGGAGTTCAGACAGCAAGATGGCATCAGGGTCAGTGTCAGCGAAACGGCCCCTCGTTTCACCCTGCAGAGGATCCACGGGACCTGGAGGCCTTGGGACTAGAGCTGGTCGCCCAGCGGGTTGACTTTCACGCACAGAACCCTGCTGAGTCACCGAGCTTGTCACTGCCATTATGCAACAAATCAGAACGCCACGAAACCAGCCCGGCTCCTCAGGATTGCTTCAACCCCAGGCTTTAGTGACTCAACAAAGGGCCAGTGGCTGATGAAAGGGAAGGCCAAATGTTCAGAAAACCTGCTTTGTGGAAGTAATTTGACCTCCAGTCTGATCAAAGAATCAAGAAATTGTTTCCTGGAATGTGAACCTTCCCTTGGCGGCGTCCATTCCTGTCCTCTAGCTCCCCCTCGGGACTCATGCCCTACTATTTCCTCTTCCTGAAAGGCTCTCCTCCCAGAAGCTGAGGGACTTGCCTTGCCTCCCTCTTAGTCAACTCAAATACCTGTTTTTCATTCAGTCAGGCTTTCCCGGACTTTATATCTAGAATATCAACAACAACCTTCCTCTCCAATATGTGGTTCAGTCGCTAAGTTGTGTCCAGCTCTTGCGACCCCATGGGCTGTAGCCCACCAGGCTCCTCTGTCCATGGGATTCTCCAGGCAAGAATACTGGAGAGGGTTGCCATGCCCTCCTCCAGGGGATCTTCCTGACTCAGGGATCGGACGCAGGTTTCCTGCATTGCAGGCGATTCTTTACTAAGCCCCAGTGAAGCCCAATACAGACACATGTAAATTCATATTCACTTAGCCCTCTTCCCTGCATTATCTTTCTCTCCTTAGAATTTAATCTGATGTCATTTTACTTCTTTGTCTTGCCTCTACTCAGACTTCACGAGAAGCTTCCTTCTGCAAGCTCCACAAGGATATGGATTCTTGTTTACTGCCTTAGCACATAGGACAGGGCCTTCTGCATAATAGGCACACAGTAGATGCTTTTTGGATGGAAACAATCTGTGCTTCAGAGAAAGGTGAAATCCTGGAAAACTCCCATGGGTTTAAGAGAAAAATCAAGAGTTTTAGAGGCCCAGATTGGAATCTAGACCTAGCCTAGATGAATGTTCAATCTGGTTTAATAATTAATCTCAACTGATAATCTAGAGTACTACTTGGACGTCCCTGATGGCACAGTGGATAAGAATCAGCTTACCAATGCAGGGGACATGGGTTCAATCCCTGGTCCAGGAAGATCCCACATGCCAGGCGCAGCTAAGCCACAACCCACTGAGCTGTCGTGCTACAGCTACTGAAGCCCACGAGCCTAGGGCCTGAGCTCCACAGCAAGAGAGACCACCACGATGAGAAGCCCATGCACCACACCTAGAGAGTAGCCCCCCACACCCCTGCTCTCTTCAACTAGAGAAAGCCCACACAAAATAACAGAGACTCAGCACAGCCAAAAATAAACAAATAATTGTTTAAAAATCTAGAGGTAATACTCAGTCTCACTAAGCCTCATTTTATGATTGGTTGAGGGAGAATGTTTGCCTCCTGGGATTATAGGGAGGACCAATAATAATTTCCTGAGTCCCGTGCCAAGGACTGTACATGCATTATTTCTTTAATCCTTACAACAATCCCATGAATCTATACCGCTCTTGTCTCCAAAGAGACCGAAGTGATGTGCCCAAGGCAATAAAGAAAGGAAACAGGCCACAGGACTTCAACTCTCTCTCCAAAATCCATGCCTTAATCACCACCCTGGATGGAAAATGAAAGTGAAAGTTTGTGTGAATAAAATGCTGGGCCCTAATGGACAAAGGGCTTTCCTGGTAGCTCAGCTAGTAAAGAATCTGCCTGGCATATGGGAGATCTGGGTTTGATCCCTGGGTTGGGAAGCTCCCCTGGAGAAGGGAAAGGCTACCTTCTCCAGTATTCTGGCCTTGAGAATTCCACGGACTGTATAGTCCGTGGGTCGCAAAGAGTCGGACACGACTGAGGGACTCTCAGTTTTGCTTTCAATGGAGAAAAAAGGGGCCAGCAGTGTCCCTTGATGTCTCCTCCACCCAAGCCCCTCAGCAGAGCTGCTGCAAGCCAGCAATGCTCCTATACTGCCCCGGGCTCTATACTGCCCAAGGAATGGCTCACCCCTGCACTTGCCCCAGCCTGGTGACTTGCCTTGTCTTTCACATTCAAGAATAATCTCACTGTCTCCCCAGCCACCACACCTGCCCCTCCAGGATCGTCTTTGGCACCAGACCCTGGGACTTGGTCACTTATGCACAGAGTAAATAATATATAAGGAAAAAATATTTTAACTTCAGATCAATTGCTGTTCAGATATCACTAAATTTGTTCTATAAGCTTCTTTTAAATGTGATTTCACCCTGGAGTAAGAAGGAAATGGTGACCCACTCCAGCATTCTTGCCCGGGAAATCCCATGGGCAGAGGAGCCTGGCAGGCTATAATAGTTCACGGCGTCTTGAAAGAGTCGGACATGACTTAGTGACTAAACTGCAACAACAAACCAAAGGAAATCTAGAGAGCAATACTGATAGCAGATAAAATGGAAAGTAAGGCTAAAAGCATTAACAGATAAAGATCTTCACTTTAAAATGAGTTTTTAAAAGTCTTCAAGAATATATAACTATCATGAACTTGTATGCTTCTACTAATACAGTTCAGGCATACGTAAATGAAAAACTGATAGGATCACAAAGAAAATTGGATAAACTCACATTTATAGTGGGAGACTTTAACACAGCTCTCTTAGACAGTGATAGACAAATCAGACAAAGTGATGAACAAGGATGATGTATTTGACAGCTATATTAACAGAACCATACACCCCCCTAAAATAGACATCATACATTTTTTGATATTTACGTGGCATATTTACCAAAAAAATTAAGTCACGAAGAAAGTTTCAACAAAATTTTTAAAGATAAATAAATGTGATCTCACAATTCAACCTAGTGCTGTTTAACAAGTGGCACAAATTGACTTCTTTTTAAACAAGAAAAATATTTGTAGGCACATATATATGCACATATATAGTTTTAAAATATAAGTTGATATATTATTGATACCATGTGTTCCAGCATCAAAAAGGGTCAAAAAAGTGCTTTCAAGACCTAATTTATACACAGAATAAAATTCACTGGGTTTTTTATTTTTTTATGCACACAAAATACTAGTGTTTAGCTTTAAATGATGAGGTAAGAGAGTTTCAGGTTGCTCTTTGCAAGCCCTTCTCCACAAATCCCACACTGCGGGCAAGAGCAGTCTTGACTTCCAATAACCGAAAAACCACATGGGGTGGAATCTGCACCGTCTTTTCTCTTTAGTATCAATATATTGGATTTTGGAGGAGGGTAGACATTTTCATGTCCTATTAAATGAGTTATCAAATGAATGTGACACGGTAATCTGGGGAAAGCAGATATTGAAGCAATTCTGCAGAATCTTTTTTTTTTTTTTTTTGCTGCTTATTAATTTATGTTTCAAATAGCCGCCTCTTCTGTGACTTGTGTCTAAGTTATAATTAAGAGAGCAAAAATCCAGCTGAAAACCCTAAGACAGCCAAGGTCCCAAAGCAGCTAATGATGTTCAGTAAAAATGCCTGAGCTGCTGACTCAGAAGCTAGCTCACCAGACCTACCCAGGCATGTTCACCGGCAACGCACTCAGAGGTTCTCAAACAGTTCAGTTCCAATAAAGGGGGGAATGTGAAAATTATATGGTCCGTTGATTTAGAAGGAGGTGGAGAAAGAGGAAAAGAGAAAGGAGAAGAAGAACATGGAGAAGAAGGAGGAGAAAAAAACGAGGAGGAGGAGAAGGGAAGTGGGTGTTATTGCCTCCTTTGGGTCTGCTTCTCTGGAATTGCAGAGGGTGGCCCAGGCCTGTTGGGTTAGTGCAGTGGAAAAGCACAATCAGGACTCTCCATTCTGTCATGCCATCGTCCCTTAAAAGGATTGAATCTCAGCTGAAAAGTTCTCAGGTCCAAGCTTTGCCCTTTGCGGACATCATCATCAGGCTACCCAACAACATGAGGGCAGAGAATGCACGCTCAAATCCATCACTGACCCTCCACAGCCTGCGTGAATTGTTGGAACTGTCTCTTTTGTTTTGAGCCTCAACCATTTTCTTCCTCCCCAACACTGCCTCCCCATAGCAGTCATAGGATCAGTCATCAGGTAAACAACTGTTTGTCCTCAAGATACTTTACTATCCTGCAGGTAATGCTTGTCGCAAAAGTTGCCTGGAGGGGTAAAAAGAGTCTAATGATTTTGAAAAAGAGAAATGTGGTACCATTGAAAAGAGGAAGAGGAGTCCAGAGTGGGATTAATCAGGGTCTTGTGTGCCTGAGTGCACATTAAATCGCATCTGTGCTGTCCTGTACTGTGTTTAGTTGTTCAGTTCAGTTCAGTCGCTCAGTCGTGTCCAACTCTTTGCGACCCCATGGACTCCAGCATGCCAGGCTTCCCTGCCCATCACCAACTCCTGGAGCTTGCTCAAACTCATGTCCATCGAGTCAGTGATGCCATCCAACCTTCTCATCCTCTGTCTTCCCCTTCTCCCCCAACCTTTAATCTTTCCCAGCATCAGGGTCTTTTCCAAGGAGTCAGTTCTTTGCATCAGGTGGCCAAAGTATTGGAGTTTCAGCTTCAGCATCAGTCCTTCCAATGAATATTCAGGACTGATTTCCTTTGCGACCCTCTGGACTGTAGCCCACCAAGCTCCTCTGCCCATGGGATTCTGCAGGCAAGAATACTGAAGTGGGTTGCCATGCCCTCCTCCAAGGGATCTTCCCAACCCAGGGATCGAAGCCCTGCCTCCAGCATCTCCGGGATCGCAGGTGGAATCTTTACCACCGAGCCACCAGGAAAGCCCAAGCAAGGTGTTAGGGGGCACTAATTAGGTTAGGAAAAGAGAGAAGACAGAAAGAATGGAGAAGAAGGAGGAAGAAAAAGAAGGAAAAAGGTGGGGAGTAAGAAATAAGGGAATAGAATGCAAACTGGCTAATGTTTATTGAGCACTGAATGAAGGGCAGTAATTGTTCCAAATGGTTTATTTATGTTGATTCGTTTAATCTATAACAACCCTATAAAAAACACTTCTAGTAACCTCATTTTTCAGATGAGAAAGCTAAGGCAGACATCTTACCAAATGTTACACAGTCAGTGAGTCTGGGATTTGAAGCCTGGCAGTCTGACTCCACAACTAACCACTTTGTATACCATGTAATTTGAAGAGCCTCCATCACTCAGTTCTCCTACCCTCGTGTCATAGAGTAATTGGCTAAAACATTTAGCATAGTGCCGGAACACAGAATGTGGTAGAGAGGCTTCCCTGGTGGCCCAGTGGCTAAGATTCTGTGCTCCCAATGCAGGCGGCCCGGGTTCAATCCCTAGTCAGGGAATTAGATCCTGCATGTCACAAGCAAGAGAGCCCATGAACCACAACTAAAGATTCCATGTGCTGCAACTAAGACCTGGTGCAGCCAAAAGTAGGGGAGGAAGGCACATGCTCATTTTTGCCCCGTGTGGTCCTCACAAGAACCTTATAAAGGATGTATTATTCCCATCTCACAGATCTGAAAACTGAGTCTCCAAGAAGTACCAAATCAGCCAAGGCCATATTCCTAATAAGATGTGGAGGTGAAGAACGGGCTAGAGAGAAAAGAGAGAGGAGGAAGGAGGTGAGGAGGGGGAAGCAGGCTCTAAGTGGAGCGAGGGGAGACAGGCGAAAAGAAAACGGAGCCTGCGGTGGTGAGTGCTGCTCTATAGTCACTTCAGGGGGCCTCCAGGCTTTCCAAGAGGACATCTCTAATCCACACAAAGCTGATTCACTCACCCTGAGCTCTTTCTTTCATTCAGCTGGGTCCTGTCACAACATACGAGGAAGTCTGGACTCCCACCAAACCCCTTAAGGAATTGCTTATCCCTGAAGCTTGATATCACCCACATAAAAACTCAGACCACATGCATAAAGAAAACCCCTGATTGTATTTCACGTATTCAACCTTAGCATCTTCTTCCTACGTTAAAACCATATATCAATGTTTCATTAACTTACTTATCCAAAGAAAGTGATTGCATAAGCATGAAACAAAAGCTATACCATCATTTATGGCATCTGGCTCTTTTCTGATAAAATTCTATTTATAAGTTAGTCTGTACTTTAACTTCATGATAGCAAAGGTTTGGTAGTAATAAATACAGAAGTTTAATGTATCAATCATATTTATGCGCTAATAAATGTATATTAGTTTCTTATTGCTGTTATAACAAGCTACCACAAACTTAGTGGCTTAAAACAAGACAAACATACTTTACATGTCTAGCGGTCATAAGTCCAAAATGGGTTTTATGAAATAAATGCAGGCATCAGTAGGCTGCACTCCTTCTGGAGGTTCTAAGAGTGAATTGGTTTAAATTAAAGTCTCACACCTCCCAGTTCACACTGGGAGGCTATTCTGAGACTGTTTAAATCAAAGTCTACAAATAACAAATGTTAGAGAGAATGCAGAAAAAAGGGAACCCTCATAAACTGTTAAGGGAAATGTAAATTGTTAATTGGTGTACTCTTATGGAAAAAAGTATGGAGGTTCCTTAAAAGACTAAAAATAGAACTACCATATGACCTAGCAATTCCACTCCTGGTTATATACACTGAAAAAGCAAAAACACTAATTTGAAACAGTTAGATGTGAACCCCAACATTCGTAATGGCACCCCACTCCAGTAGTTTTGCCTGGAGAATCCCATGGACACAGGAGCCTGGTAGGCTTCAGTCCATGGGGTCGCTAGGAGTTGGACACAACTGAGCAACTTCACTTTCACTTTCATGCATTGGAGAAGGAATGGCAACCCACTCCAGTGCTCTTGCCTGGAGAATCCCAGGGACGGGGGAGCCTGGTGGGCTGCCATATATGGGGTCGCAGAGTCGGACACGACTGAAGCGACTCAGCAGCAGCAGCAACGTTCATAGCAGCACTATTCACAATAGCCAAGACATGGAAGCAACTCAAGTGCCCACCAACAGATGATTGGATTAAGAATATGTGAGATATATATTCAACAATATATATATATAACCCTCTCTCTATATAACAACAGAATGTTAGTCATAGAAAATGATGAAATTCTGCCTTTTGCAGCCATGTGGATGGACTTAAACAATATTAAGTTTAGCAAAATGAGACAGAGGAAGACAAATACTATATGATATCACTTATATGTGAAATCTCAAATATGATACAAATGAACTTATTTACAAATAGAAATAGACTCACAGATATAAAAAAATAAATTTATGGTAACTAAAAGGAAAAGGAAAGAAGGAGGGACAAATTAGGGGTATGGATACAAACTACTATAAATAAAATAGATAAGTAACAAGGACACACCATGTAACACAGGGAATTATGCTCATTATCTTGTTATAACCTATCTGTGCTCACACTCAGTCCTGTCCGACTCTTTGAGACCCTTTGGACTATAGCCCACCAGGCTCCTCTGCCCATGGAATTTTCCATGCAAGAATACTGGTGGGTACCATTTCCTCCTCCTATAATGGAACATAATCCTCAAAAATACTGAAAAACTATGTTATATGCCTCCAAGTAACATAATACTGTAAATCTATACTTCCAAAAAATAAAGTGCAGATAAATTTTATCTAGAATTGTCCTTGACGTTTTCACAATTAGAAGAAAAATTAGGATCAATCCTTAAAATTTCTATTTGAATATTCAAATCCATACTTTAAGGGCACTGGTTTTGAACCCCTTTTACAATGCCAGAAATTCGAGTCTTATACTCCAAAAAAAGATATGGTTTCCATGACCAATTCAGTTGGCGACATCTGCACTGCTTCCTTAAGCAGAACAATCTTCTTAACCTCTCAGAGGAGTTCCTGTCTACCTGGTCTTTTCAATGGCTGTAAGTCTCAGAAATCAAATCTTCAGGTTGTCTATTTGACTCTGTAGGAATGGAACCTTGGTTCTTGGACTTTAGGATGGGACTGAAGTTCAAACAAAACACAAAGAATCTATGATACTCGGTCTGTGTAAAAGGAGGAAAATAGAGATAGCATTTGGATCATGAGGGAGAGACTGGAGGAGTCCCACTGGGTCAGTCCTTCATGGTGGTCCAGGGCCAGCCTGCTGCCCTCGGAGACATTTGAAAAAGTTGGGGTGTATTGATTTTGAGCCGGGGGAAGTGGAGGAGCTACAAACACTTGTGTGGAAGGAGGTTGGGTTACTAAATTCAGCACATGAGACACTTCTGTACTATGATACATTTTCTCACCCAAATGCTAATAGCATCTGTCGAAAAGCAAATCATCTTCTACCTCCATCTCCTCATTCACATTTAGTTCAATCACCTCTGCTCTCCAGTTCTCCAAATGGCCAGTTTTCAGCATAAAAAGTGATGTAGGCTATAGGTGTTTGTGCTTCAAGGGGAGCAGTCCC
The DNA here is from genome assembly GCF_016772045.2 of Ovis aries. Taxonomy (NCBI): domain Eukaryota; kingdom Metazoa; phylum Chordata; class Mammalia; order Artiodactyla; family Bovidae; genus Ovis; species Ovis aries. The sequence goes on along the minus strand of NC_056065.1, from coordinate 71,362,640 downwards.
TACCTTAAACAACACTTGTACTAATAGTGGCTTAGCTGACTGCTTTGTAATGATGGCCACTGTCTGCAAGGCTAGACTGAAACCAAGAGACATTAACTTCTAAAAAATAGTTATTCCTCTGCCACATGTAATTTGAATGACACACCATAAGTTCTGATTTTTCATCTGGTGACTATGCTGATGTTTTTTGTAAATATCATATGCTGTAAAATGTATTTTTTTTCCCCTTTGGCCCATCTATTGCTGCTTGTTGCATGAAAATTTAAAAGAATTCTTCATTCTGAGTTTACTTATGAAATAGGTTGTTGACAGTTCAAAGTAATGGGAAAGCATGCGACTTGATGCGTTCTAGATCTCTTGCTCCATTCCAGTTCTGGCTCCATCACTATCTGGATGCCTTTGGGTAAGGTACTTGATATCCGTTGGTCCGCCAAATGGGAATAATGGAAATGTGGCTAACAGTTTGTAAGGATTAAATGAAAATGTATGTGGCTGGTAGGTAGTAACTGCTCAGTATACTTTCGCTGTTAATAGTGTTATTGCTATGTCCTCTTCCACACCTGTCATTCCTCAATATTCTTTCAAACACCTTTGAATGCTTAGTGTGCTAGATTCTGAGCAAATAAAGAAGATAGCTCTGACCTCATAGAATTTATAATCTTTAAAAAGGAAAAAGGTTTGTAAATAAGCAAATGCAACAAAGTGCTACACTACTTGATTTAAAAGAGAAAAGGCTATACAGGCTATAGTGAGGAGAGGGCAAAAATGGTCAACTCGGAAGGCTCAGAAATGTCTAAGGGATTTCTTTAAAAGCAACACTGTCATTGACTTTCTTAAGCATATTTTCATCTAATTCAAAAGCAACAGCTCTCATCCAGATGTGCAATGCATAGTACATAAGGTTTTAGGAAATGTTGGCAGTACTTCTGGAAAGACCTGGTAATTCTTTCTGAATGATTAATTGTAAGATACATGCCAATAAGAAACACAATGGGCCAAAAGGAGTGGTTAAGATACCACCGATTGTATTGATGCACTGATCTCAGAAAAGTTCAAGTATGAAAAAAATGTGGAATCAATTGTAGTAGTCTCCTCTGGTGCTGTAATTCAACACTGGATCTTACAATTAATTGTTTGGAAAAGAATTACCAGAAAACACAGTCCAGTAGTCTTCTCTTGGGCTTCACTGGGGGCTCAGATGGTAAAGAATCCGCCTGCAATGTGGGAGACCCGGGTTCGACCTTGGGTCAGGAAGATCCCCTGAAGAAGAAAATGCTAACCCACTCCAGTATTCTTGCCTGGAGATTTCCAGGGACAGAGGAGCCTGGCGGGCTGCAGTCCACAGGGCCGCAAAGAGTTGGACATGACTGAGTGACTAACACACACACACACACACACACACACACACACACACTTTTAGTCTCCTCTTATCCAAGTCCCCCAGTGGTTGCCTGAAATCATGGGTAGTATGATATTGGTTCAATCCCTGGTCTGGGAAGATCCCCCATTCTCCAGAGCAAATAAGCCTGTGAGCCACAACTACTGAGGCCATATGCACAAAACAATGAAGTAGATATTAAAATTAGTTTATTTTTCTACTTAACTTTTAATAAATGAGAAGAAACACAGTAGTCTGTCTCATAAAGAACATTTATAATACATAACAATCCATAAAGCCTCATGGTGAGGTAGGAACAGCTTTGGAAAATAACGCACAGTCAGAAACATACAAAAAGTTAGGTAAAATGTTGCAGCACTAAAGACATTTTATCTGCATCTGCTTTTCATGAGATGATAATTGCATTTAACTGTGCCACATCTGGCCCAAAGGACACACTGTGGCAGACACAAAACAACACAACATAGAAGTTTCATAAAGAATCACAGAATAATACACTGATACACTTCATTGTGCTGTTTCAAGGCAGAACCATAACATGGCAATTTGTGTCTTTTTATATATAACCACATATTAATTGTATGTTACATTCCCTTCAGTATCTTTTTGCCAAAGACACTGAACCATAAAGTTTTTGGTTTAAAAGTTTAAACTGAATGACATACAAAAGGCTCCTGTGCCAGTGAAAATGACTGCTAAGTATTTCAGAACTTGTTAGTAAAACTAAATAGCATTGCCACATAATAGCAGTAAAGTTACATCAAAATAGTGCTATTATAATTCCCGTTTCAGATGGTCAAACACTGTATGACAGTTTCAATTTAAAAAACAACGAACCCTCTACCTTCCCAAGTTTTAACACTGTTTTATGACTTAACTGAAACTCTATTAAAATAAATATTTCTATATTGTAGGATTCTTCTCCATATTTGTGTATGTGTGAACATCTTAAGACAGCAGGTAAATGACATTTCATCAAATGATATTTGTTTATAAACAGTAAAAATCTACAACTCAATACCAGTTAGCCTACTAAATACTTCATATTAGGTTCCATAGGCCTTTTCCTTCAGAACTTTCAAAAATTCAAAATTAACTGAGGATGTTAACAAGATACAAACATTAATAGTCATCTACTTGTGATTTTCCAAGGTGTTCTTGATGCAAATTCTTCCTGGTCAAATTACATACCTTAGTTACTCAAACATACTACTTTCTAAAATGTTAAAATACACACAACAAAGTTTCTGAGTTTTTTACTTTTCCTTTAGGTTCTAGTTCATACTTTATACAGGGCAGATGCTCTCTGAAAAAAAAAATTTTATTAAACAATCATATAACTAAAAGGTGACAATGGAGAATTAAATCTCTCTCATCACTAAGGCGGAATTTAGGTTGGAAAAAAATGTCTGGGTTGGTTTTAATTCAGGCACATGCAGCACCTCCATCTTACTAAATTGAGACAACAGACACATTTCTAAACACATATTCTAAATACACTGATCTTGCTCAAATATAAAAGAGCCAGCAGGAGAGATGCACCTCCTAAAACTGATGCAGTGTTATAAAACAGCATTTAAATATTGGGTTTAAGTCTCCTAATAATTAATGGAATTTCCCTCATTTTCTTCCAGGAAAGAATAAACTATTTTGGAAAAGACACTTAAATCCCACAATATTTAAATATAAAAGCATTTCTAAAAGATAATGCTAATATAGCTAAAAATGGGTTAGAAAGTGCATTGTAAAGAAATAAATAATTCTCTGCTAAAACTGAAAAGGTGGGTCAGTGCCCACTGATTTTGCTATTATGACAGAAATCCTTTGAAAAAGAGAATCCTATGGTACCACTTTGTTACTTATGAGCTACTTAAAATTATGAAAAGTGAAATAACTAAAATTTAAAGGCTGTTACTTTCAAAGCACTTTGAAAAAAAAAAATAGCCCTTGTCCCATGCTTATACACCATTAAAAAAAAAACTTATTTCAATTGATGTCTTATGCCTTATGCAACCTTTAATTGACCCAATAGAGCATTGTAAAGAAAACCTCATTGAATGTAATATATATTACCAGTTATCCTTTTATATCACTACTGAAATATTTCTGTAACATAAATTATTTTGAGATCTTCAAAAAATGGTAAATCAGGAATGTACATGATATAATTTGAAGCTTTCTCTTGTTCATTCATATGAAATTCCAATTTCATGTTTTAAAAAAAAGTTTGCAAAATTCCAAGTAACTACCAGTTTAGGAATTGAAATATACAATATCAGAAGAGTATTAAATGATAAAGATGTATTGCAAATTGGCAGGTTATGGTTTTCGCCCATTATAGTAAATATGAACTTACAAACTGTGTTCCTAAAATTACCTCATTCTCAATGGAAAAATCGGGTGTTCTTAAACAGGCCCATTGCCAGCAACAGGCTTATACTAGGAAAAAATCACACCATCTACCATAAAAGATCGTCCCTTTAAAAAGTTAACTGTCAAATGCCAACGTTTTCATCTTAAGACCCACTAAACAATGAATTATTTCAAATCCCAAAAGGTAGCCATCCCCAAAGTAGTCAGCTATAAAAGGTACTAAAGTAGTCAGGATACCTCGTTTCTAGAAAAATAGAGCTATACATGATAACTGATATTAATATTCATCCTTTTGAGGACAAAAATCTAGTTTCTTCACAAAGCATAATCCCTCTATCAGAAAAATATAACTTAAATACCGTTAAATAATATTTGTGTATGGATTTGAAATCCATACAAAGAAATAGCCAAAAACAGTTTCCTGTATAGATACTATGACATCTTGCAAAATAAGCCACTATTGGAAGGTCTGAGCAATGTCAAGACAGAATGACTTATAGAATCTCAATTATTAATTTTGTCTTAACTAATTTTGCTTTTTGACAGTTTAATATCCAAACCGCATTAACCTTCAGATTTTTCTCTCAAGTCAATGGCTCTTGGTAAAGCACAAGCATTGCTGGTTGGGCTCAAAAAGCTATTTGAATCCATTCATAATTGGTCACTGTGAAATGACTCAAATTATTTTTAACACTCACAATTTAAAAGATTAGATTAATAAGCTTTCATTTAACATGTAATTATTAAAGTCTTAAAAATATTTATTGTATATATTTTATGAGTAAACTTTCAACTCTGTTTCTAATGCCAATCTTTCAAAGAAAGTAATGCTGGTGAACACATTCATCTTTTAGGCTACCTTTGTTTTTTGTTTTTTTTTTAAAAAAGTTAAAATTCTCAGAATAATTTAGATATGTAGTCTGATTATTAACTTACAAGAATCTAAATATTTGATTTGGTAAAACTTCCTTCCCTGCTCTTACTGTCCATATGCCCTATTATAGGTATACTAGTTCAATTTAATTATCTATTAGAATAATACTCAGCAACATAGGATACAGAGGAGTAACTGATCTTCAGTATCATAAAACCCCATGTGAAGAAAAAAAAGAACTTTTCCTAATAATATTCATGAGTCATTCTTAAAATATGCTGCCATTATGCTATGTAATGATCTCAAAGGGCAAGTAAATATTACATAAAACATCAAAGGAAACAGACCTGTTAATTTTTAGAGTTCTAGCAATTATAATTCTAACAAACAAAATATAACACTGGGGGAAAAGAAAAGCAGAGAAATTCCAGTAACAATTTAAATTTATTTATCCCCCTAATTAGTTTTTTACCATTGAAAAACTGGAAATCAAATAGCATTATGTTATATAAGGTTTATACTTAAACAAAAATGTAACATAGTGTTAAAACTGGCTTTCCAAAACTGTTACAGCATAGCTGTACTCTGCACTAATAATCACAAAGTTGTAATATAGAACTCTGTTAAGCAGTCCCATTATGTTCTTACAAAAATAGAATTAAACTGTGTGACCAGACAAGGACTTCAATTACACTACTTGGCAAACATAGAATTTCAATAGAGTCTTTTTTCCTCTTGCAGTTTAAAGCAAAAGTCAAACATCACATCTTTTTCAAGACTCACAAAGATGATTCAGGTTGTTTGTTTGGCATTTTTTTAATCTCTATCACAACAGCAGGGATGTTTTCAACTTTAGTCCTCTTGGGCTGCTTCTCTAGATTGTCACTAAGTTCTAAACAAGAAATGCTAACTGATGGGGCCTTTTCTGCATCCTTTCCAGACTGGGCTTGTGGCCGTGTCCCACAACATTGCTTCAAAGCACACTGAGTTCTGCAGGCAAGTTCACACGGGACTACACTTGACTTAGAGCCTACACTAGCAAATTCAGGCTGAATGGTGGTAGCGTGAATTCCGTGATTATGGAAAACGTCTTTAATGATCTTAGCCACCTGCATGTATGATGTCGGGTCTTCACATTTTATGTGAGCAGTGGCAATGATTCTGCTTCCAGCAAGTTGCCAAACATGTAATTCATGAACTTCCTCAACTCCTTCAACATTTCGAAGTTCTTTTATCAAGTTTTTGATATCAATTTGTTTAGGAACAGTTTGGAGAAGAATAAGAGCAGACTCCTTAAGCAATGGATAAGTTGTGTAAAGAAGTATACAAACCATTACAATACAAAGAGTTGGATCTAAATACAGTACCCAGCAAGGACCAGCCTCTTGAACTGTTGCCTGAGTACTATTAACTAATTCTACAAATGCTTTGCAGGGGTCAGGTGTACATGGGTTCACACAAATCTCCCCTTCAGGACAACCTTTCCAATTAAAGTAAAAGACTAAGGCATTTACTACCACAATCACTGAACCCAAAGCATCTCCAAAGACATGCAGAAAAACTCCACGCATGTTAAGTTGTCCAGTCTTATCTTCATCCTCTTCCAATTCCACCTCTTCGGGTTCTCTGATAAGATTCCCATTCACTTGTACTTCCATTGCATCATTTCTGGACTTTTCTGGATCTACAAAGAAATAAAAATTCTGTATCAAACACATCTTAAGTGTTTATATAAACATTCTTGCCTAATTCCATTTAAGAGATGGAGGTGAAAATTTTTCATAAAACATACGAAGAAATGTGCTCAGAGCAATTTAATATAAGTTGACATACTGGGTACAGGCCAGGATATATGGTCAGGGGTAAATTAAGTATCATCATTAAGATGATACTCCTTTCTCATACTCCAACCTCCTACCTTCCCACTTCCAAATGAAGTTTACCTTTTCTGTGGGGTCCTGGGAACATTCTATACTTGTTGGTATATATCAAAAACAACAAAATTGAATGCTATCACCCCCAAATCATATGCAACTATGGATAAGTCTAATACAAACAGCTGACCTGACACAGAGCTCTAGTCACTTTTCATCATTAAAGCGTTAAGGTTAACTTTTAGACTTTTGTCACTTATAAATGATAAGAGTCCCTTGATAGAAGGGGTTTAGAAACTGACAAATCAACCATATAAGCCTATCAACAATCACACAGAGACTTCACGAAAAGTTGGAACTAAATGATCACTATCTATCCTACTAGCTCCTTTTAAGGAATTATACACACCAGAACAGCTTAATATTCTTTGGAATAACTCCTTGCAGAGTAGAAGTGAGAGGAAATTCAATTGTTTATTAAACGTTTTCAATGTACAACTTCAATTTCATTAACATGATATCCTGAATCCTAGAAAGAGGAAAATTGTCTATGTAGTGTCATGCGTGTGTGGTTTCACACAAATAGGTAAACAGAAATTGATATTTCCATATAAATGGAAAACAGTGGGAGGAAATACACCAAGCTATTAAAAATATCACTGAGATTGGTTAGTAGGGCATTAGGATGATTCCTTTTCCCATCTCCTCTTTCAACACCTATTTCCCAATTTCCTTCCAAGAGCACTTAATGTTTAGAATGAAAACTACACATTAAAAATATAAGATGAATAAATTATCATCACTTTTACCTTAGTACAGAAACGACAAATCCTAAGTGAAATGTTAAAACATGCCTTCCGCAAAAAAAAAAAAAAAAAAAAAAACCCAAAAAACATGCCCAGACAGGTCTTAAGTCTAGGATTTTCAGGATTGGGTTTAGACTTTAGAAAATTAACCGAAACATGCATTGCTGTTCATAACAGAAACCTTTAACCAAGATTTTGAGTTCAGGAAAGACAATCACTAAGATCGCTCTGAATACAACATTAAGAAACTTGTTTGAAGGGCAAAAGCGCTACTTGGACAGAGCAAGGTTCCAAACATCCAACAACTAAGGATCAAATCGAGATTCTCTCCGGTTTTCCAAGAGGGCCAAGAAATTTAATTAGGAAGCATTGCTGATCCTGCTAACGCCAAAATCAGACAGTCTCTTGGAACGACAGCCCGTAAGAGACTGCCAAGTGCAGCTGCGGACCGCAGCGGGCTGAGGGTCACCTCCTGACCTTTTGCCCGCTCTCACCACCGCGGTGCCATCTACACCCCCATATGGGGGCGGAGGACGCACTTCCCCGGCTCCTGACACCCGGCTGACAGCGGGGAGCGGGGGTGGAGGGGGTCGTCTGTTTCGGCGGCTTCCCCGCAGGTGCGGGAGCCCGCCCGGCAACGAGCGGCCCCGAGGCGGCGCGGCGCGGTCGGCTCGGGCGCCAGGGGGCGTGCGGGCCACCCCGCCCGGGGCCATCCCGGGGTCTGGGCTCCCCAGGGCCAACCACCTGCGGCGGCGACTTTTCTCTCCTCACCTGTCTGGTCCAATTTCAGCCCGTTGGAGTTGCTGCTGTTGGCCACCAGGATGTTGGTCTCCTCCTGGTCGGGACCCTGCTCGCCCGGGGTCACGGCGTCGTCGCTACCCCCGGCGCGGCTGCTCTTGCTGCGGGCCCCCTTGGGGAGGCCGTGGCTGTGCCCCCCGTGCGAGTGGCTGTGGCTGGAGTCGTCGCCGAAGCCGCTGTGGTGGTGAAAGAGACAGAGCCCCAGCACGTTGACCACCAGCCCCGCCACGCCGACCCCGAAGACCACCAGTGGCTGCTGCATCTCGTGCGGCTCGATGAAGCGCTCGATGGCCTCCAGCAGGATGGCGAAGCAGAGGCCGGTCAGGAAGATGGCGTTCACCAGAGCCCCCATCACCTCCGCCCGGATCCAGCCGAAGGTGTTCTTCTGGGTGGCGTGGGTCCGCCGGGCGAAGCGCTCGGCCACCAGCGCCACCACCAGCGCCAGCACGTCCGACAGCATGTGGAAGGAGTCGGAGAGCATCGCCAGGGACGTGGTCACCCGGCTCACCACCACCTCCAGGACCATGAACATGAAGGTCAGTAACAGCATGCAGAGCAGCCGGCCCCGGTTTCGACCCCAGCACCCCATGGCTGCGGCTGAGGAGCCCGCCCGAGCGCGGCCCGGACACTCCTGAGGAGGCGGCGAGGCGCCGAGGAGCCGGCGACGGAGGGAGGGAGGGCGAGCGGCGCGGGGCTCGGGAGTCTGCCGCGGGGCCTCGGTGACTGGACAGGAGCGGGCGAGCCCGGGGTCTAGCCGCCGAGCCCCCGCGCCTGCGGGCGTCCCCGGCCGGCCAGCGGCGCGCAGCTCCTCCTCAGGCGTCCGTCCTCGGAGCCGGCGCCGAGGCCCGGCTCAGCCCCAGCAGCCCCCCACACCCACAGCGGGGCGGCGGCGGAGGCGGCAGGGAGCTGGGGCTCCCGAAGCCCGCCGACAGAGAGCCGGAGAGGGAGCGGGCGGGCGGGCGGCGGGGGCGGGCGACCGGCAGCTCAGCGCTGAGGAGGCTCCAAGCATCTGCGGGTTCTCCGCGCAGGTCTTCCCCTCCGGCGGTCTTCCTCCGGTGTGGCGCGGACCGAGGAGGCGACGCCTGAAGAGCTAAAGAGGCGGCGGCCACGGCTGCTGCACTCGGCCCGGTGTCGGGCGCCTTCTTCGCCACCCGCCACCCCCCCCGCCTTTGCAGACGGTTTACAAAAAAACTTTGCTTTGCACTCGGAACCCCCGTTTTCACACGGACCCGAGCGTGACAAGGCCTCGCCGCCCCGCCCACCAGGCCCGGCACGTCTTCTCATTGGCCAGAACCCCCTCACGACAGCCGCCGCGTCCCGCCCACCCGCGCTCGCTATTGGGCGGAGGCTCAGAGGGGCGGGGAGGAGGCGGTGTCGCGGCTTCAACAGATGGGGGCGGGGCCTTTCCCTTCAGGAGCCGGGCGTGGGCCGGGGGCCGCGGCCGGGTGCAGCGACGGGCGTCGTGGGGGAGGGTAGGGGGCGCGGGCCGCGTGCAGCAGGAGGGGGAGGGGCAGGGCGAGGCAGGCGGGGTCCCCGCGGCGTGGCGGGCCTCTTGTCCAGGCGCTGCGGGTCCTAGCAGCCCACCTCACACCTGCCGGGGGCCAGCCAGCAAACAGACTTTGATCCTCCCAGCCGGGTCCACGTGGGGCGGGCCGCTCGGCCGCCGTGTGACAGTCGGCAGCCTGGGAGGGGCCAGGAGGGGGAGCCCCAGTGTGAGGGGCGGCGGGAGGCTCGGGGACGCGCTTCTGTCAGAAGAACCGCGATTAGGGCCGACAGACTCATAAACAAGTGCAGCACGTAACTTGTGACTGCTCAACACCGAGTTGAGGAGTTCGTCCAGGACGGTCCTGCGAGGCGTTGAATGGAATCTTTGTAAATGTTTCAATAAAGCAAATCACCCCCTATCGCCACCATCGCCCGGAGACCTTGTGTGAAGTCAGATATTTCTGTCACTGATTATCTAAGGATCATTCAGGGTGCAGACTTAGAGCAGGAGAAACCTGGGTTCTGGTTCTTGCTTTGCCACTAGCCAGCTGGGTGACTTTGGGCAAGTCAGCCGGTCTCTCTAGACCTGTTTCTTCGTCTATGGAGAGTAAAGGACTGAACAAGAGGAGATCTTAAGATTCCCCCTGACTTTAAAATTCTAAGGCTCTAAGACTTAAACATTGTATTTATACACTACAAACAGCAGAACCCAGTGTTGGTTGCTATGGGGAACGGGAGGGGCAGTGAGAATACGGAATAAGCTTCTGTCCAGGTGGAGGTGAAATATATAAAATTTTAAATTACGGTGAAATACTCCTGATAAATTGTGCCAACACTGCTTCAGATTGGATACATACCTTGCTGTGCTCTGAATGAAGACTAGCTAACTTGAAAGTGAAGGCTTCTTGAAAGTGGAGGGGTGGCTAGAGTCAGAGTGGCCTGAACTGGACTCCCAAAGGCCTCACTCGGCCCCTCAACAGCGAAAAGGACCTCCAACTGCTCTGGATTGCTGGGAGACAAAGACAGTGCTAGCCAGTGCCTCAGGGTCTGTATATAAGGCTTGTTTGGGGCCATGTATTTTTGCATTTAAAAAAATATTATTTCTAGAAAAGTTTATTCACTTGTATATGGTGTTTCTCATCTCACCATCCAGACTAGAGAGCCAGATCCTCTTCTATTTCTGTTCTTCCAGAATGCAAAAGAATGGAGGAAACTTCCTGAGATATTTATTGAGCAAGAATTGACAGGACTTGATTAATTGGGTATTGGGAGAGTGAAAGCTGATGAGGAGAATTTTAAAAACATAGTTTTTAACCCAACAAGGAACATATTGCTTAAAACAGGTGGAGAAGTTGGAAAGGGTGTGCAAGGAGCTGCTCTTAAGGAGAAAATACTGAGCCTGTTTTTTAATGTGCTGAATTTTCAGTGAAGTCTGGATGGTGGCACTGCTAAGGAGTGGGGAGATGGGATTGGGGACTTCCATAATCTTCTCTCCCTTGGTGAAGACAATGGATGTTTGTGAATTCATGTATATGAATACAGCCTCAAACCTCCTCCAAATCAGGTCCTCCTATATAGACACTGAGGAGCCACGTGTGGGTCAAGATATCCCACGGAAATGGCCAGGAGGCAGTGGAAGACCATTTTGCCTCCTATTGGGAGCTGCTGGGTCCCTTTACTTAAAAGATAGATTCCTTCAGGGAGTTCCTTGGTAGTCTAGTGGTTAGGATTCAATGCTTTACTTCTGTGGCCGTGGCTCAGCCCCTGGTTAGGGGAACTGAGATCCTAAAAGCCATGTACTGTGTGGGCAAAAGCAAAAAGAAAAGATATTCCTCCAAGTGTAAGTATTTAATGTCCAAAAAGAAACCAATAAGACGATGCCGAAGGCGAGGATGCTCAGCAAACAGTAGCAATCCTTTCAGTAACTAAGCAGACTGAGTTGGGAGACGTTCAGACCCACGTAAAAGGGGCTCTAGGTTCAAGCCAACTCAGTAGTCACTTAGGAGAACCTGCGTGGTGCCACATTTTCCCCCCTCTTGCAAGCCACTTCCCAGACAATGTGCTTTATGCGCTCACAACCTAGAAGCGGGGAGGGGTGTCAGAGATGCATTTTCCAGATTGGAAAAGTTATAATCATGCATTCCAGAAAGAGTAATATTTACCTCTCAGCAAACCATTTCAGTCAAATAAACCTTTTTCCCCTCTAGCATAGTGTAGTCAAAATACTTTGGTAGCTTGACACAAAGTTGTCCTTTTTTAGCCGATTGTCTTGGCATAGCATTAACACAGCCAGAAGTGGGTTAAAATGAAGGAAAGCCATACCATTATTCACCAACACTCCTGGAGTTTGTGGCCCCAGGTTGAGTAAGATATATTGGCTTTTTCTTCCTAATTCTTGAGAACTCTCCTGACAATTTGCTTAGTGCTCAAACTGACTAAACTCAGCATACTTTAAAGATGAGAAAATAATGCTCATTTTGGAAAGAGACTGCCAATTTGAGTGAAAGTCAAATGTTGAACACAAACTTTGCAATTTCAGAGCCCTCTAAGACATCTCCCTGCTTTATCAATGCCAGGCTTCTCCAAATTGGATCTTCTTAGCTCAATGAGCTAGCCTGAACCTTATCAACCCAAACTGTAGGTTTAAAAGGATTCTTATAAAAAACAAACAAAAACTGCTAAACACAGACACACCTCTGAATATTGGTTTTCAAAAATCATGAGTGTTTGAAGCTGTGTTAAGGACAGAGAGATGAATAAAACCATGTGAAAAGCAGATTGCATTTGACTTTGGTTGATGGCCAATCAATTCTAATGTTCAATCTTAGGGCAAAAATGATGGGGGAAGTCAAATATGTTTGTCTTATTTTGGAATGTATTGACTAATTACTAAAAATATAAAATCTCTACCAACAACATGAGGGCCAAGGTTTGAATTTGTAACTGCTCCCGGAGGGAACAGGCAGTATAAAAAAAGAATAAACAAGTAACAATGCAGTAATAAAGTCCAGAAACATCACAAAAGGGCTCAGAATTATAAGGGAAACCATATGAAAGAAAGGGTCAGAGCTGGAAACCCTACTGGGAAGCAAACGGGAAACAGGAACGGGGTAGGGAGTAGAATGTCCAGTGAGAGGCCCCAGACAATCACGGAGCTTTTTGTATGTGTTGGTTAAGCTAAAGAATGGCAGGTGAGAGTGAATAGCAAAGGAAAACTCATTTTTCTTAGAGACTGAAAACTGGGTCTAAGATCTTGTCATGCCTGGAAATTAAATCTAGAAATAAAGACCCTGACACCTATATAGCTCGGCTCATGAAAAGCATTTGTGAATTTCTTGGGTGCAGTGTTACATAACACTAGAAATTGTGGAAGGCGTAGTTAGTCAGTTTTAAGGTTTAGGCTGAATGCCCATTCTTTCTTTAGCCCTTCTAACTCTAGGGGTGGGAGATTGTAATTAAAGTACAAAGTACAGAAGTCTAAAAAAAAATTTAATTTAAAAGCATATTTTTATGACTCTCTTCGTTACTTGTCTATAAAGATGATGTTGACCAGCAGAGTATGTTGAGAGTTTTATATACCTGATGACTTTTAGAAAGTTCAGGGAACTGATCCTTAAAAATGACAGATTTTGGACAAGTTATTAAAACTCTGTAGGCCTCACTTCCTTATCTTTTTAGTGAGGGGTTCTAAGGGATGGCCATTTAACTGGACATGTGTGTGTGTGTTGGTTGCTCAGCTGTGTCTGTCTCTTTGCGACCCCATGGACTGTAGCCCACCAGGCTCCTCTGTCCACGGGGATTCTCCAGGCAAGAATACTGGAGCGGGTTAGCATTTCCTCCTCCAGGTGATCTTCCCAACCCAGGGATGGAATCTGCATCTCCTGCATTGCTGGCAGGTTCTTTACCATCTGAGTCACCTAAGATGTGACTGCAGAAGACGATACTGCCTGCCTCCTATTCTCATGAGGGGTGGGAGTGAGAGCCTTTTAGGCTGCCTGTACTTGGGGTCACCATGAATCCAGGACTGAAAATTTTAACCTGCAGATTCAGAAACCACACTTTTGTCATTTCACCTGAGGGGAACTGATTCACATAGACTCGAAACGGATTGAGTTGCTGACCAGAATCCCTACTTCATTTACTTACTCTCAGGGGGAGGAATCCATCGCCCAGAGCCTGCCTCCCTCTTGTGGGAAGGGCCTCTCAGAAACAAGGCTGTATGTGGAGAGAACTGGGCCAGAGGAGTTGGGTCTTCCGTGGAAGAGACGGTTTCAGCTCTATCTCCTGAGCTGTGAGAGTCTCCTCCTTGTGTCTCCGCATGCACCCAGCCCTCCTGTCCCTGAGTCATGCTCCATTTTGCTGCCAGAGTGATAATTTTGAAACCCAGATCTGATCGTAACAAAATACACGTCCTTCCCCACCACCTCCACCAACACCATCACCAGCACCGTCACAGCTGCAATCCCTCTGTGGCTCCCCAGCGCCCAGATGGGATGAGCCAAGCTCAAGCGCACAGGGCTGGCCATGGGCTGGCCTCCCCAGCCTCATCCCATCATCCCGAAGCTAACGGGCCTGGTCTTTCTGACCACCATGCCTCCTTTTGCCAAAACACCTGTGCATACCCTATTCCCTCTGCCTGGGACACTCTTTCCTCCCTTCTTCCCCACCTTAGTTCTTACTCAGCTCTCTGCTTAAGAGCCACTTCCTCAGGGAAATTTTTTGTGACCTCTCTGACCAGGTCACATCACTCTAGTACAAGTTCACTTGGCTCCTGGTCCTGATTTTTGTGGCATAGAGCAAGGATGCCATTTACATTTATCCATTTGAGTATTTGATTAGGCTGTAGGCTCCATGGTGGCCTAGTGGTTAAGACTCTGCACTTCCAATGCAGGGGTCGTGGGTTCCATCACTGATCAGGGAACTAAGATCCCACAATGCCATGTAGCACAGCCAAGAATAAATAAATAAATTGGGTGGCTCTGGTGATAAAGAACCTGCTTGCCAATACAGGAGACAGAAGAGACAGGGGTTTGATCCCTGGGTTGGGCAGATCCCCTGGAGGAGGGCATAGCAACCCACTCTGGTTGGTACTCTTGCCTGGAGAATCCCATGGACAGAGGAGCCTGGCAGGCTATAGTCTATAGGGTCCAAAGAGTTGGACACAACTGAAGTGACTTAGCACGCTCACACACACGCTGCATGTGGGCAAGAGCAGTGTGTGCTTTTCTGTTCACCATTGTGTCTATCCCCAGCCAACCTGGGACTCACAAGTGTTTGTTGAAATGAATGAATGAGTGAATGTTGGTAAATTACCTTTCTCAAGTTTAGTAATTCGGGCATTTGTTCAACAGATTCTGACTGGATATCCTTGTTTCCCTGTCTACACTGGAACTTGAGAATCAGAGAATCCTCTTCTTCTAGACAGTGTAGAAGCCACGGTGACACAATCTTATTAATTAGCTCATTGTTTTCCTTACTTCAAGCAGGCTACCACAGTTTTGCCGTGATATTATCTCACACAAGATGCAGTTAATTGGATGAAACTAGGACCCACCCTTGAAACCCGCCATGGCAACATTCTAGGTTCTCCTATAGTTTTCACAACACGTCCACATCCCCTATTTAAGGTGCATGATGACCCTATAAGGTTTGCAGGACAGATTTTACAGATTATGGGATGAGACTCCAAGAAATGAAGACATTTGCTCAAGGTCCCTCTGCTTGAGAGGCCCTAATCGCACCAGCACTGGGTTTGTTTTTAACTTCATACCCCAAATTGGGAGAAACAAACTCAGTTTGAGGCTCCAGACTTCACACACACTGATTACTACAAATTCTATCATTCGTCTCGGTTTTAAAGGTCTCTGGTTCCATGGTTTTCTTATTAATTTGTAATTACTATTTGTATTACTAAGGGGAGGTGGCCTACATGTGAGTGACATCTCTTTAACAGGTCACTCCCAAATCTGATTCTCTAGTGGTGTGTTCCACAATTGGGTTCTGATCACACAAGACTTTGTAGAGTGAATTCCTCATTTTTTTGCCTACTGTTTTTATGTACCTCTTCCTTTCAATTTCTTCAATAGTTTGGATGCCTTCTGAAGGACTAACATTAGTGAAAATAGTGACCCCTTGCCTGCGGTGCCTTGTTAAAAGCAGATACTGATTCAGTGAGGTCTGTGATGGAGCCTGATATTCTGCATTTCCAATAAGCTCCTGGGGGATGCCAATGGTAGTGTTTCCCAGATCACACTCTGAGGACCAAAAGATACTAGAAGCTTTTTTTTTTTAGGCTGCAGCAAGTCTTACTTGTGGCGCATGGGATCTTCTATCTTAGTTGTGGCATGTAGGATCTCGTTCCCTGGTCAGGAATCAAACCTGGGTCCCCTGCATTAGGAGAGTGAAGTCTTAGCCACTGGAACACCAGGGAAGTCCCAGAAGCTTTTTATTTTTAACCTTGCTGCTGCTACTGCTGCCAAGTTGCTTCAGTCGTGTCTGACTCTGTGTGACTCCAGAGACGGCAGCCCACCAGACTCCCCCTGTCCCTGGGATTCTCCAGGCAAGAACACTGGAGTGGGTCGCCATTTCCTTCTCCAATGCATGAAAGTGAAAAGTCAAAGTGACATCACTCAGTCATGTCCAGCTAGTAGCGACCCCATGGACTGCAGCCTACCAGGCTCCCCCGTCCATGAGATTTTCTAGGCAAGAGTACTGGAGTGGCTTGCCAT
Source organism: Ovis aries (assembly GCF_016772045.2). Classification (NCBI taxonomy): domain Eukaryota; kingdom Metazoa; phylum Chordata; class Mammalia; order Artiodactyla; family Bovidae; genus Ovis; species Ovis aries. The sequence goes on along the minus strand of NC_056065.1, from coordinate 71,346,303 downwards.
TGCCTTCTCCAATTTTTAACCTTAAGAGGAGGCTATTCTGTGGAGTTAATCTGTTCCCATGCAAAAAAAAAAAAACCCTCAAATGTTAAAATGTTTTTATTTTACTTTTTATTTTATATTAATCTGCATATTCAAATTTTACTTTGCAATAAATGATATCACTTATATTAGAATTTTTAAATGAAATCAAATGTCTTTTTCTTGTAGATAAAGTGAAAGTGAAGTTGCTCAGTCGTGCCAGACTCTTTGCGACCCCATGGACTGAGGAGCCTGGCTCCTCAGTCCATGGAATTTTCCAGGCAAGATTACTGGAGTGGGTTGCCATTTCCTTCTCCAGCGGATCTGCCCAACCCAGGGATCGAACCCCAGTCTCCCACACGGCAGGCAGATGCTTTACTGTCTGAGCCACCAGGCAGATCCAAGCACACCTTAAATTAATCAAGCTCCAGGTGTGAATGCATTTCTGGTTTTGCCTTCACTGTGTCAGAAAAAAAAATTCTTGACAGTTTTTGGAAGTATTTGTTATTCTGACTAACGTTAATGGCTCCTGAAGTCTTAATAATGGGTTGGGCTGAGGAGTCAGAGTATGACTGGGCGTCTCTTGCACTCAAACTTTTCATCATCCAAAGTGAAAAGCCTTTCCTATCAATTACTGATCAAATCCTCATTAGGAGCCAAAGAGACTTAAAATGAAAAAGAAGTGTTTAATAATAGGAAGCACTGGAAATGGCAATATACACCAAAAAGGGTAGGTGGGAAGTGAGGCTAGAAATGCTTCCCTCTAGCCTGTCTGCTGATTCTAGAAGACAGCCAAGATCTAGCCTTGTGGTAGCTGCAGCCACAGACCATTCCCATGAGCCCTTGTTATTGACTTTATTTATGCTTTGCATTGAGCTTCAAGGTTTTCCATCGTAAGGTCAGAGTTGACCCTCTCTTAAACTCAAGAGAGACATCTTTCAGTCCCCAAAGTGCCATTGTCTTAAGAGTGAGCACAATCAAGACTACTGGGATTGCGTTTCTAGGCATTGCTCAGGTGTCTTCAGATTTGAGAGCCATCCTTTAATGGAAAAACCAGTGTCTGCTAAATTGGGGCAAATGGAGACTGTTTTATCTCTCAACTGCCTCCTGGTGTGGAACCAGGAGGAAGATGGACGAGCTGAGTCTAATGGAAAAGACCGCCTGGCTCCCCATGCTGGGATGAAAAGAAGGATGGGCTATTAAGTATTCCTCTCTGTTTCTGTGGCCAGACTTTCAGTCCCGGCCGACACGTCTCTCGGAGCAATTATGTGAGCACTTCTAATAGGGATCCCACTCCTGCCCTCCTCCAGTCTGTTTAACACAGTGCTTTCTGATCAATATTCCCATATATCAATGCTCACATGACACTCTTGTTCAAAACCCTCAGTGACTGCCCATTACCCACAAATAAAGGCACACTATTTTATCTAGGTATTTAAGGCATCTTGCATGTGATCTTAACTTGTTTATCTCTCATTCCTCCTCCCGAAGCCTGCTGCTCAAACCAAATTATCCTAAGAAATGATTGCAAGTTACCTAATGGCTCTGTGCCTCCTTCCCCCAATATGGACCAAAATAATATCCTATATCATTGGGTTGTTGTGAAATAGATGGGTTAATGCATATAAGATGCTTAGGACAATACCTGGTACATGGAAAGGACCTGTAATGGGTGGCTCCCAAAGGATATGCCCAATATCCTAATTCCTGGAAACTGTGAATATTCTCCCTTATTTGTGAAAAAATCCTTTGCAGATATAATTTAAGTCCCAATATATTTCCAGGAGGGGCTTCCCTGCTGACTCAGCATGTACAGAATCCACCTGCAATGCAGGAATTACAGGCGATGCAGGTTCTTTCCCTGGGTTGGGAAGATCCCCTGGAGGAGGGCATGGCAACCCTCTCCAATATTCTTGCCTGGAGAATCCCATGGACAGAGGAGTCTGGTGAGCTACAGTCCATGGGGTCACAAAGAGTCAGATGCAACTGAGGTGACTTAGCACGCATGTACATATTTTCCAAAAAAAGCAAAAGGAAGATGAACTTAAACAGACTAATTCTTCTACTAGGGAGATTTGTGTTGAAATAAGTGGGCTATAGTCCCATGCCTGAAAACCTTCCCTCACATGTACGGTGATGTTGGTTATCTTGGTATTTCTCCCAGTGGAATTATTCCATTATTTGCTCACACTTGAGCCTGTTTTCTGTGTGATCCATATAACTCCTTGGATTGGTTGATGAACCCCTAAACAGCAGGGAGCCAGCTCTGCCTTAAGCTTTTTCCATCTGATGACAATTGTTCTCATGGCTCAATGTGGATCATTCCTTTATTCCCCCTCACCCCCCCACACACAGTTTGAGAATTTAAGAGATTGACCACTAATTACTAACGTGATGCCAGACTGACTTTTAAAAAATTCTCCTTATTTGGGCATATTTTCAAACTTAGAAAAACTTTCAAGGACATCCCCCCACACACACACACACACACACATCCTTTACCTAGATTTTATTAACTATTTTATCAACTATTATTAACGTTTTATCCCATTTGTTTTAGTGTTTGAACTTTCTCTCTCTCTTTTGAACCATATGAGGCTAAGTCCCACACATCAAGCTCCTTCAGCACCAAATTCAATGTACTTTTCCTGAAAATAGGAATTTTCTCAACATAACCACAGGGCATTTTTACCAACTTTATACATGAACATCATCCACATTCCAATTTTGTCAGTTGATCTACTAATGTCTTTTGAAGTATTATCATCACCACCCACTCCTGCACAGCATCACGTTTTGGGTCAAACGTGCATTTAGTTGTCTAACCCCTTTAACTTCTAATCTGGAACATTTCCACAGCCTTTGTCTTTTATGACGTCAGCATTTTTAAAATAATACAGTTCCCCTTGCCTTTTTTAAAGAAAATAGAATGTTCACATATTTTTGTTTTTGTTTATGCATTCTTGGCTAGAATATTGAAAATGGATATTCTGTCTTTCTAAGGGTATTACAGCTGAAGGTGCATGATGTCCATCTGCCCTTTATTGGTAATGTAAATTTTTCTCACCCATCAAGTTGTTGATCAAATTGTTTACGCTATATAATCTTTTTCTCCCTTGAACTAATAAGAACTCCCTGGAGAGATACTTTAAAACCATGCAAATATCTTGCTCATTTACATGCCCCCCTTCCCTTAGATTTAGCATCTATTGACAGTTTCTGCCTGATCCCATTTTAATTCGTTAATTAGTTTATTATTTGGGGGCTGTGCTAAGTCTTCATTGCCGAGTGCGGGCTTTTCTCTATTTGTGGCGAGCGGGAGCCCCTCGCTAGCTGTGGTGCTCAGGCTCCTTGCTGCCGAGGCTTCTCTTGCTGGAGAGCAGGGGCTCTAGGGTGAGCGGGCTTCAGTAGTCGCTGCTCCCAGGCTCTGGAGCACAGGCTCAATAGTTGTGGCGCGTGGACTTAGATGCTCTGCGCCACGTGGGATCTTACTAGACCAGGTATCAGACCCATGTCTCCTGCATTGGCAGGTGGACTCTACCACCGAGCCACCGGGGAATCCCTGACCCCATCTTTATTTTGATGATTACCAAACAATTTTCCGGCTCCAGTAGTCTCTCCACGTCTACCAGGCAACCCTCAGTATTCTCTTATGTATGTGTGTACTTATCTGTCCATCTATCTATCATCAGTAAGGCATTCCTGAATCCTACTTTTTCAGTGGTTTATAATTCATCACTCTACTTAATTCTGGTGCTTAATTTGTGCTAAATCCCCAGTGGGATTTAGCCAGTGGGACCCCCTTCAAACAGGCTCCTGTGTCATATATTTAATAAAGATTTCTAGATTTTGATTGAAAGGTAAAATATATGACTTTAATGGTTATTTTCTGTACCTTAGCATAATAAGTCCATTACTCTTGCCTGGAAAAATCCCATGGACGGAGGAGCCTGGTGGGCTGCAGTCCATGGGGTCGCTAAGAGTCCAACATGACTGAGCAACTTCACTTTCACTTTTCAATTTCATGCATTGCAGAAGGAAATGGCAACCCACGCCAGTGTTCTTGACTGGAGAAACCCAGGGATGGGGGAGCCTGGTGGGCTGCCGTCTATGGGGTTGCACAGAGTCAGACATGACTGAAGCAACTTAGCAGCAGCAGCATAATAAGAGAGAATGTAGTATGGTTAGGTTTTAAGAGTCAAAATAGATCCTGGGTTGAGTTTGACTTTCTGATTTATTGTCAGTGTTCCTTGGGTAGATTACTTACCTCTTTCTATACCTCAGTTTCCTCATGATAGTATGATAATATTAGAACCTAATTCATAGGGCTGTTTCGAGAACTAAGTGAGATAGTGTATGTAAATTGCTTACTAAAGGAATGGATACATAAGTCCTTGATGCTTGTGGGTTATTTCCCGTATGACAGTTTGGCCATGGGTTGGCTTGTCTCAGTTCCTCCTGCTACTTCTTACTGCTAGTAGCCCCGATCCAAAAGTCACCCCCAATTCATATCTATCTATCCTTTTACAACACATATCAATTAACAGAATTGTTGAATATTATGGGTTTCCAGGGATCCAGAGATAATCTCATCCCACTTTCCTTTTGCTGAAAAGGAGGAGTCTGAGACCCTGAGACTTTAGATAGCTTGTTCCAGGTCACCCAGAAAGAGAGGAAGAGCTCAGAAGCATGCTCAGTCTTCAACTGTATACCCTGTAGGCCATCGCCTATATCTACCATATCAAGAGCAACATTTAGGGGCTTCCCTGGCAGTCCAGTGGTTAAGACTGTGCCCTTCCACTACAGGGGCCTGGGTTCTATCCTTGGTTGGGGAAATACTGTGGCAAAAAGAAGTAACATTCATTTGGTTTCTTTTCCCAGTCAAAGGGTATTATTCAAAGCATCAGTGGGAAAGTATCTCATTTTCTGTATGACTCATCCTCGTTCCAAGATTAACTAACATGCTCCACTTTCATTCTTTGCCTCCCACTCAGTTTCACATCCAGGCAAAGCCCTAAGAGTCTCCTTGCCTTCTCTGCCCCCACCGCCCTCCCCATCCTATCCCCTCCCCAGCTGCGCTGTTACCTCCTGGCCCCAGACTGTCCAACCATCCTCAGATTCCTCTGACCATTTTTGTTGGACTCTGATTTAAGAAAAGCATGTCTTCCTGAAATACCACTCTGAGCTATGTTGAAAATAGACTAAAGAAATAGACTTACATTGAAGCAGATGTACAGGGACAAGTGTTTGTTCATATGTTTCCAACATTCCATTAACATCCCAGCATTATAGCAAAAAGCATGCATTTCTGGACATATACATTTTATTTTAACCTCCTCCAGAAAGAAAAAAGAATTAGGGATTCTTCTGATGTGTTAAGATGTTGTTGAACCAAGTAGAACTGGGAATAAATGTGCTATTAGCTGCGGCTTGGGGGATCTTTTTATTATGTCAAGATTTTCAATTTGGGGTTTGTTTTTTGAAACACGCTCTGACCTGCATAAGTTGATCCTGCTTACATTAAAATGCTAGTAAAAATGCTGCTATATTTACCGATGGAATGCTACAATGTCTGGGTTTTGTTTCTGCACAATCCATGATGTGGGGAAAGTGGGTCGGGGTATAAAGGAAGCAAGATTGGCCATGAAATGATAAGTGCTGAGTACACAGGGGTGCTGTATCTTTCTATGTGACTGAAAGGATCTATATTGAAGAGTTTTAAAATCCTAGTTTAAATGTTCATAGTTTGCTTTCTACCTCCCCCCCCCACTTATTTCTATTTGTTTGTTTTGCTTTGCTTCTCCCAAATCTGCTCTTTCTTTAAAGCGATCTCTAGCCATGCACCCTTTAGTAAAGCCTTTCTGAATATCTGACTACTTCCTTAATCCACTAAAACACTAATACCATTCTGGCACCCTAAATGAGTGAGTTAAGACTTGTAGCCCCCTAGCTTGGGCAGTTTTTAAGGGCAGGGACTAAACCTGATACTTTGGGATAAAGCCTACACTGCATGGCCTCAACCTGGCCTCAGTCAGGACATGATGGACATGCTTGTTGGTAGATTGGAAGAGACTGGTGAAAAGTGTTACAAAAAGTGTCAATGTAAAGAGCAGTCTATTGATTTGTCATATATATTTTTTTTCTTTAAAGCTCATCTCCATAGAGTTTACAATATCTCGTTTCATCTTTAGGGAGAGTTGGCTTAAGAAAAATTCTCCTTGCTATTGAAGCCTTTCAAGTTAGGCAGGGATTCAAGAGCAACTAGTGAATAGTTTACCCCCAAAGGAGACTTAACGAAATCAAATCCTATGCGTGGGAATAAACCTCGAACTCTGTCTGTCTCCTGCTGCACAGTCTAATGGAAGGAGGCAGGAGGGGGAGAACATATCAAGAAAAAAAATGTCAGTTTTAAAGCTTGCAAACTTTGCCCAGGGAGCCATCTCGGAACCATCTCATTTTAGGCTTCTCTGTGCTGGTTTAACGCAGGGTGAGCGCCAAACTCAAAGGGCAACTCGTGGAGGTGCCCTTTCTTAGTTCCCTCACACACGCAGATCCTTCGAAGTCTTCAGAACTGGTGCTTTCTCAGAGCAGGGGAAGAGCCCCTGAAAAGTTGGAAAGAGTCCCAGTAAAGTGCCCCTTTGTTCCCCCAATGGGGAGCACAGCGAAGTCACCCCTGTGTTGAGACCATCTCCTGTCTGTAGGTCCTCCTGGGAAGGACAAGCCACAGCCGCGCTCTGGATCAGATCTGACTTCAATAATAGCCCTCAGAGTGAGGAAGACCCCTTCCATCTGCCTAACCTGAAAGCCGTCACTCCACAGTTTCCAAGGCTGTGGATATCGTCTCTTACTATCTTCTGTCTTCGCGTTCTCACTGATTCGCCTTCAGCCTTCTCTTCTCCAGGGAAAATAATCCTTGAGGAGGATGAATCGGGAAAGCGCAGTTGCCTGGCATTCAGCCAAAGTATAAAAGAGCCAAAAATACAGACCAGTGTGCCTTTGGCGGCAGAAAGCTCCCCACAGGGCCTCTCTGAGTGGGCCTTTCAAGATTGCCCTAGAGCCGACTCTTCAATAGAACAAATGAGGCCTCACATTAGAGAAGCCCTGTTCTCTCCATGAAACACTGGTTGGGATGATAGAAAGAGTTGCAGCAAGAAAGCATTCGGTTAGACTTAAGGAGAACTATAGGGAAGAACAAACTCGAACCCAGAGGTGAGGGGGTGTTATGAAGCCTACACCCCCAGACAGTCGTTAGTCTCGGCCGCTTCCGCTGGTCACCTGCAGTGAAGCAAGTGAGCCAAATGACCTCTTGAAATCCCTTCCAGCTTTCGTGTCCTTTGATTCTAGAAACCCAGCAAGTTTCCCTTCTGTTGGATTGTACTCTGAACTCCATGTGAGTGACCTTGGCCGGGCTTTAATCACTCCGTCTCTAGATTTCCTCAACTGTAAAACAGTTGCAAGTGGTGGCAAGTCCAAGGGGCCAGGGAGCTGTATGACATGCAGCTGCCAGATTTCTTCTGGCAAGGTGGCACTTTTGAGACAGTCGATAGCGCTGTGTGGCTGAGTCCCAGCAGATAGGCCTGGCGGAGAGAGGTTGACGGAAGCTTTCTGGGGTATCCAAAGGATGTTTTTCTGTAGGAGTAAAGAAATTTTAGTGCACTCTTAAGTGTGCTGTGAATAGGGGACCTTCTTTGTCTGAAAGAGAGCCCTGAGGTGTTTACGTTCTCTCCCCGCAACACCCTGAAATGCCTTCTAACTATAGCATGAGTTAAACACAGGCATGATGCTGGGTGTATACTATCTCTCAACTAATACTTCTTTTGTTGTTGTTAAATTTTGGCTGCACAAGTCTCCCTTGTAGCATGAGGGCTCTTCATTGGGGAGCACAGGCTTTCTCCAGCTGCCAAGGTGGGCTCTGCAGTTAAGGTGCACAAGCTTAGTTACCCTGTGGCATGTGGGATCTTTTGGTTCCTCCACCAGGGATCAAACCCCGGGCCCCCTGCATTGGGAGTGTGAAGTCTTAGCCACTGAAAGTCCCTCAACAAATTCTCCTTTCTTGACTGTTGTAGGGTATGTCTCCTGCATTCAATGAAAATGCCCGCATTCAAACTTTGGGCCTAGGAAAGGCCAGCAGTAGACAGGACCCCCTGGGGCGTGATAGCACAAGTGGTGTTTCTTCCTCAACAAAGACTCTAAGCAGACCATGGCTTTGAGAGCCAGGCTTTGTAAACAGTGACCACAACCACAAACCACGGGGCATTAAGGGTTCATATACCAGGGTTTCCCTGGTGCACTGGTGGTGAAGACTCTGTGCTCCAAACGCAGGGAGCACAGGTTCAATCCCTGGTCGTGGAATTAAGATGGGCACACACCCTGCAGGAGAGTTCATGTACGGAATCAGGAGACGTGTCTCACATTTCCCTATCTTGTCTACCACAGTGGAATACAAAAGGCCAGTGGCCTTGTCTTTGGAAATGAGGGACAGATTTGTCTGGCAGCTGTTACGCAAATAGCACAGGTCCGTCTGCTTGGCAGAGCTAGAAGTCACTGATCAGCGCTCCCAGGGGCAGACTGAAGCCACACTCCACTCTCCAAGGTGGCCCCTTGGGTAACGGAAGCCAACCAGGTAGTCTGGGTAAGAATACCCGTGTGTTTGTGCTTCTACTTACGTAGTGAAAGGAGCAGTGGGTCAGTCAGGAAACCTGGCTGCTAGGCCTGGCTCTGACCAATAGTCTTTGCCACCTTAGACAAGTGGCTTTCTCTCTTTCCGGGTCTCAGGCCTCCATCTACTAATTTAGAGACTCATCGGTGTAATTCAGGTGCTGGAGGTCTCCCCACCCTCTCACACCCAGACCTACAGGATCAGTCTCCAAAGGGGAGTACTGGATACGTGAAGCCTGCCAAAGCTCCCCAGAAGGTTCTGAAGTGCACACCAAGAAAGGGACCACTGGACTGAGACTGGTTCTCCAGGCCCGAGAGGATACAGGAAGCCAGCGGGTAGCTCCCACAGTGGACAGTGTAGCCCTTAGCCCAGTTTAGGTCTCTCCATCTCCAGGAGCGATCAGGAGGCTCACTGCCTGTTTGTGCAGTTTCTCCAGAAATGTTTGGGATTGGTTTCAAAAGTTTATACTGTCTAATGAAAATGCCAGTGCACTCAAGCCTTGAATACATTAAAAAATAATGAAGATAATTCTGTAATTACCAGACATGACCTCACGAGTTACCCTTATCCTCATGGAATCTGCTGAGGATGCTGCTTCTCCCCTTCTGGATGTATAATCTACAGCCTCCTAAGTTCTCTAACAGGGACCTCTGAGAGAGCCATCTGGCTCAGCTAGATATGTTGAAAAGGATTACACTCCCCACAAGTTTCTCATCTGAGCAGTTTCCTTTGAAGGTATTACGCACGTCTGTGGGTGGTGAGATGAAGGAAGCATTTGGCCAGGAAGCCCAGGAAGGCCCAGACCCTGTCCTCTGGCCACCAGCCCCTCGCCATGAAGTCACCCACGCTCAGAGAGCAAGGTGGCAGCAAAGACTGTGACTCTGGGACATGGGCCCCAATCGGTCCCCAATGTGGAGCCGGTAGTCTAGGCTGGGCCGAGCCCCTGCAGAACCCCTCTGACTTAGGCATGAGGCAGCTTCTTCCTTTATCATTTTTCCATAAGTGCACCCCCAGGTCTAGATCTCACCGTGTCCAGAGGAGAGGAAAGTCCAGCGACAAGAGCACAGGGACATCCCTGTTGGCTAAGACTCTGCACTAACAGCTCAGGGGCTCAGGTTCAGTTGCTAGTTGGGGAACTAGATCCTACACGCTACAGCTAAAGGGGGCTTCCCAGGTGGCGCTAGTGGTAAAGAATCTGCCTGCCAATGCAGAAGAGAGAAGAAACACGGGTTCGATCCCTGGGTTGGGAAGATCTCTTGGAGAAGGAAATGGCAACCCACTCCAGTAGTCTTGCCTGGAGAATCCCATGGACAGAGGAGCCTGGTGGGCTATAGTCCATGGGGTCACAAAATGTCAGACGCTACTGAAGCGCCTGAGCACTCTGGCACGCCACGGCTAAGACACAATGCAGCCAAATAAGTAAAAAATGAATAAGTTTAAAAAAAAAAGAGAGAGAGAGCACAAGGAGCAGGACTCTGGGGCAGAAGGGTGTTTGTGTCACTACCAGGACTGCCCAGCCCAGGCCTCCCAGTCTGCAGCCATTCTGACTTGACAGACAGCTGGAAGAGTCCAAAGGAGGAGGGCCAGAGAGAGCCAGAGAGAAGGTAGACACTACTTCCCCAGCAGGAGGGAGTGTCCGTAGAGAAAAAGAAATGATGGCCTACCTTCTGCTTAGAGGAGGCTGGGGTTGAGCTCCCACCAAGAGTGCCCATCCTGTTAAGATCAGAGACTGTGGCTTCCTCCCCTGTTCTCCTAGGATCAGCATAGTTACTAGCACATGGTGGGTCCTAGGTGCGTATTGAGCTCAATGTGTCTCTCTAAAACTCGTGTGTTAGAGCCCTAACCCCAGTGTGATAGGATTTGGAGATGGGGCATTTGGGAGGTCATAAAGGTTAGATGAGGTATGTAGGTGGGGCTTTTATGTCTCTTATAAGAAAAGTCACTGGAAAACTGCCTTCTGTCTCAGCAGGCAAAGAGAAGAAGCTGTGGGAGCACACAGCCTGATGGTGGCCCACAGGCAAGCCAAGAGTAGACGCCTCTTGTAGCAGTTTGAGAACTGCTTGCTTTCAAACCTACCTTGTAGCAATTTGATCCTGAACTTCTAGCTTGCAGAATTGTGAGAAATAGATTTCTTGTTTAAACCATCCTGTCTATGGTATTTTGTTATGGCAGCCTGAGCTAAGAGAATACTCCACACATTTTAATTGAATGACTGAAAGATTGAACAAAAGAACAGGATTTTGCTTTCCTTGAAGTTGTAGTAGAATGAGTATCATACCACATCCTCTGAAATGCAAAGGATGCCCAACTCAAACAGGCTTGAGCAAAACTGGAGAATGTGTTGATTCGTGTAAGTGAGAAGTCCAGGAATTTGTCTTGGAGCGCAGCTGGACTGAAAGGCACCAACACTGTCTTCAGGAATGTTCTCTCCATCTGTCTGCTCTGTTTCGTTCTGTGTTGACTTCGTATTCAGCAGCATTTCTCCAAGCTTCTCTGTGACCAGCTTAGCAGCCCCAGCTCAGAGCAAGTATTCCATTCCCAGGGGCTTCCCAGGTGGCGCTGGTGGTGAAGAGCCAGCTGCCAACGCAGAAGATCCAAGAGATATGGGTTTGAACCCTGAGTCAGCAAGATCTCCTGCAAAAGGGAACCACTACCTACTCCAGTACTCTTGCCTGGAGAATCCCATGGACAGAGGAGTCTGGTGGGCCACAGTCCATGGGGTCCCAAAGAGCTGGACACGACTGAGGCAACAGCACACACACACTTCACACTGCATTTCTAACAACTGCCACAAAAGTCCGGCAGTTGACTCTCATTGGACTGACTCAGAACACACACCTCCTGAATCCCTCGTGGCTAGAGGGGTGGAAGGTGTGGGTGGGTGATGTGCTCTTCCATGGGAGCTGTAGGGTCAGCCTCACAGGAACCTCTTGGCTTTCCTAGAGGGAGGGTAGTTTCCCCAAAGGCAAACCAGGCCTGCTGCCTGAAGAAGGAGACTGGGGACTGCTCAGGCAAAACAAACATGGAAACAGCAGGTGTCTAACACAGGTTGTGTGTGACTGTTGTGGGTTAATATGGATAGTAAAGCCAGAAATTAAGATTTTTGTTTATTCATTGCTGTTAAAGTTAATATTGTGGCTAATTTGCTTTAGTTGAAAAAATTGGAAATGTGAAAATAAAAACATGCTTGAATTTCAATCAGTGTGCTTGAATTTTATACTAAAGTCTTATCCAACAGTATCCTTTTAAAAATAACTTTTATCTCATTATGCAAGTTATACATTATAAAAGATTTTTCAGAAAATATAGCAAAGTACAAGGAAGAAAATGACAATCCCTTATAATCCTAAAAAATACTAACTACTAAAATTTTCTTCTGAAACTTTTCAGATCATTTTAAAATTTTTATTTATTTACTTCTGGTGGCACTGCCTCTTCATAGTTGCACGGGCTTTCTCTAGTTGCAGAGAGTAGAGGCTGCTCTCTAGTCACGGTTTTGGGGCTACTCATTGCTGTGGCTTCTCTTGTTTTGGGGCTTCCTAGGTGCCACAGTGGTAAAGAATCCGGCTGCCCATACAGGACGCACAGGAGACCCGGATTCGATCCCTGGGTTGGGAAGATCCCCTGGAGGAGGACATGGCAACCCACTCCAGTATTCTTGCCTGAAAAATTCCTTGGACAGAGGAATCTGGCAGGCTACAGTTCATAGGGTCACAGAGTCAGACATGACTCAGCACGCACACAGGCTCTTGTGGAGTGCAGGATCAGGGCCCTCGGACTTCAGTAGCTGTGGTGCACGGGATTATTTGCCCTGAGGCATGTGGAATTTCCTGGTCCAGGGATCGAACCTGTGTCCCCTGCATTAACAGGTGGATTCTTACTCACTGTGACACCAGGGAAACCCCCCGGATTAGTTTTAATTTTATATATGTGTTATGTATCCTGCAATCTATTTGACAGAATGTACTTGAAGAAGAATATTTGAATGTTGAACATTTTTCATGTTTATAAATATCTAAATCATTGTTTTTAATAACCACACAGTATGATATTTATTTAACCAATTGGTGGGCATTATTTCCAATTTTTCCCTATTAGAAGCAATGCTCCTGTGGACAGCCTTGACCATATAGCTTTACACACTTATAAGATTATCTCTCCATGAGAAATTCTAGAAGTGAAACTGCTGTGACAAAAGGCACAGGTAGTTTCAATTATGGTGCATATAAAAAATTAGCTGTTTATGTCTTTTGCTTATGTATCTATTTTCTTGTTGATTTAGAAAAGTTCTTTACATATTAAGGATATTATTTGGAATTAAAATTTCTAGAAACAGACCCTGAGACAGATTGCCATGAAAGAGTCTATTGGGGAGTGCCCTCGGGATCAAGACCTAAGAGAGGGTGAAAAAAAGCAGGAGTGGACAGAAGGCCCCACTTAGCTGACCCCATGGGGAACTCTTGAGCTGGAGTGACCTTTCACAGTCTGTCTTGAGACAACAGGGCCAGTCTTCATACTCCTTTATCAATCAATCATTGCATGAGAGCTGCCCTCAGGGAGAGGGGATGGCCATGCAAAGTGGCTGTCTTCAGCTGAGGACGGCTGTAGGAGAGGAGCCTAGCTGTGAGCTATTTGACACCTACACTCTCTACAGCTAGGGAGACCCCAGGGCTGTTGGTGGGATCTGACCAGTGCACCCCAACATTCGCTACAGATCTCTCTGACTGCCACATATATTATAGATGTTTTTCCCATTTTGTCATTTTTCTATTGACTAGTTAATAGTTATTGCTTGCTTGTTTTACTGCTTTAAAAAATGTTGTATAGAGTCATATCAATTTGGGTTTTATTTCTTTATGGTTTCTGACTTTTATACCATTCTTTAAAGTCCTTCCCCACTCCAGTATTAACAAAAAATATTCATTTTCTCCACTAGTCTCATTTAAATCTATAATCCTTCTAGAGTTTATTTTGATTCAAGGAGTAAATTAGGTATCTTTCATAATGATAAGGACTAATTTTCCTAACACCATTTATTAAATAATGCATCTTCTCCCCATGGTTTTTAAAATGCCATCTTTAACAAAAATAATTAACTATTTATGTTTCACTTCATTTCTAGTTCACTATGATGTTCTATTGATCTATCCGTACTTGTACTAGTATAACACTGGTCTATTTGATTTTATATTTCAGTTGTCATACAGTAAAACCCACCTCTTGAAATGTACAGTTCTGAGTTTCACCCAGTGCGTGGAGTTGTGTAACCATCGCAATCAAGATAGAGGAATTCCCTCATTCCCCAAATTCCCTCATGCTGCCTTTCTGCAGTCAAACCTCACCTTTCCCTTTAGCCACTGGCAATCACTGATGTGACTTCTGTCCCTGTTGTTTTGCCTTTTCCAGAATGGCATATAAGTGGAATTATTCAGCATGTAACCTTTTGAGGCTTGCTTCTTTCATTGAGCATAATGTTCATACAATCCTTCCCCATAGTTGCATGTATTGACAGTTCCTTCCATTTTGCTACTGAGCCGCAGTCCATTGCACAAATGTGCCATAGTTTGTTTATTCATTCCCCAGCTGAGAAACATTAGAACTGTTTTCCGCTTCTGGAGATGATGAATAAAGGTGTTATCAATATTCAGATACTCAAGAACCTAGGCCTTCATTTCATTTGGATAAATACCCAAGAGTGGGATTTCTGGGTCATACTTTTTATTTTTTGCTATGTGACTTGGCTGTGGGATCCTAGCTCCCTGACTAGGATCAAATCTATCCCCTCATTCCCTCCACCCCCTGAAACCAGTGGAAGCAAGGAGTCTTAACCATATAGACCACTAGGGAAGTCCCAGGGTCATACTTTTAGCTACCACATATGTACTGAACATCACAATGCATATTCATATATGAAAAGGAAAATGACTCTTCCATTACCTTATTATTCTTTTTAGTCTTTTCTTTTTCTCTTCTTCTTCTTCCTTTATATCCCATTACGCTGTTGGCTGGAGTTACATTGAATTTGCTGATATGCGTAGAAAGCCACCTATTTTAGGTCATGTTACCTCCTACCAGGACTTCCCAGGTAGCTAAGTGGTAAAGAATCCACCTGCCAATGCAGGAGATGTAGGTTCAATCTCTGGGTGAGAAGATCCCCTGCTGTAGGAAATGGCAAGTCGCTCCAGTGTCCTTGCCTTGAAAATCCCGTGGACCGAGAAGGCTGGCGGGGTACAGTCCATGTGGTTGCACACAGCTGAACTTGACTGAGCAACTGAACACACATACACACCTCATAACAAGGCAACAAATTCCTAAAACTAAACCAAGAGCAGCCTCGAAATCTGATGAGCAGACAATTTGTAACTTTGCTAATTGTTCCACTGTTACTGTTACAGACAAGAGCAAATACCTCTACCCTTAATGTATGTGTGCTACCAAGTCATTTCCTTTGTACGCAAGCCAGCAAGACCCAGGTGGGCCTAGTTCCTCTAGATCAGGTGAGCAGAATCAGTCGGTCGAGTACCCTGGAGTCAGGTCACCAGAAAAGCATAGGTGATCCTCAGAAGCACCACTGATTGTTCTCAAGGGTAGTCCATCCTCTAGAATCTCCTCACTCTGACACATAATTCACCATAAATCACAGGGAAAGCACGTCCCACTAGGACGCTGGAATTTCCAGGTAGGAAGACTCCTGGGAATTCCCCAGGCTCTTTGCTTGGAGACAAGACTATATTTGAGATGCGAGGAACAAACATTCTCTGACTTCCTTCAGCAGTTATTTCCAATAGGTATCAACCCTCACCATCTGTGTCTAAACCAAAACTTTTTGTTTTCAACACATTTCCTCCTCAACTTTCCTTGAAAAGACAGTAGCTAACTCTTGCAAAACTAGAACTGCTTGTTCAAAGCTAGCCCTGAGAGTGCCGCTTTCATTAGGGAAGGCGATGGTAATTATGTTGTTTATCCACTTAGGCACACTGGATCTCAGCCACCTCAGGGACTTCCTTTTAATTTGTTTGTCTCCTTTTGTTAATTGGATAAGATCAGTGAAATGAGGTGTCTCTTATGGAAGTGCCTGCTCACTGCAAATGTACCAGTGTGGGATTCTCTGGGATTTGAGATACAGAGAAGAATCCACACTTCTCACCTGCCCATTGCACTGGAGAAAGCGCAGCTGCTACTCTACGTCAGGAAACAATCCGTTTCTTTTAAGGGCTCACAAGGTGCTCTGATTTCCTAGTATTTTAATCCATCCTATGTTTTTCAACCTACGGTAGTGATCAATCTACAGCATGGTTATCAAGTAGGACGTTTATTCGGCCATCTATGACTTTGGTGATGGACAGGGAGGCCTGGCGTGCTGTGATTCATGGGGTCGCAAAGAGTCGGACACAACTGAGCGACTGAACTGAACTGAACTGAACTGATGACTTTATCTTTTGGGGCTCCAAAATCACTGCAGATGGTGATTGCAGCCATGAAATTAAAAGGCGCTTACTCCTTGGAAGGAAAGTTATGACCAACCTAGACAGCATATTGAAAAGCAGAGACATTACTTTGCCAACAAAGGTCCATCTAGTCAAGGCTATGGTTTTTTCCAGTGGTCATGTATGGATGTGAGAGTTGGACTATAAAGAAAGCTGAGTGCTGAAGAATTGATGCTTTTGAACTGCAGTGTTGGAGAAGACTCTTGAGAGTCCCCTGGACTGCTAGGAGATCCAATCAGTCCATTCTAAAGGAGATCAATCCTGAGTGTTCATTGGAAGGACTGATGTTAAAGCTGAAACTCCAATACTTTGGCCACCTGATGCAAAGAGCTGACTCATTTGAAAAGACCCTGATGCTGGGAAAGATTGAAAGCAGGACGAGAAGGGAACGGCAGAGGATGAGATGGTTGGATGGCATCACCGACTCAATGGACATGAGTTTGGGTAAGCTCCGGGAGCTGGTGATGGACAGGGAGGCCCAGCATACTGCAGTCCATGAGGTCGCAAAGAGTCGGACATGACTGAGCAACTGAACTGAACTGAATGCTTTGATTCTGCCCTGGAGTTGAATTGAGCACCTACTTTGGGTTGGAAGTTAGATAGTCCTTGATATTCAGGTTATTTATGATTGGTTAGAAACTATAGTTTGGAGATTAAAAATGAAGGCTCTGAAGTGAAGCCAGGGATGGAGCCCGGAAAGAGAAGGAGAATGAAGTCCAGTTTCATACATTCTTGTTAATCCAGCTTCTAAACTGTGTGAGCATGAAGTTCAGCCTTGCTGGCCACAGCAATGGACAGCAGGCATTCCTGCCTCTGTTTTAAAGTCTCCTTGCCCTGAGAGCTGATTCATTCTGAGGTCACAAAGCATTTATCTTCCAAAACAGTGTATTAATATCTAATTGTGCAATTAAACCGGACCTGTCTAGTTCTGCTTTCCTTGGGTTAAATATGTTCATTCAGCAGAAATGAAAAGGATAAATACAAACAAGTCTTTTTTTTTTTTTTCTATTTCAATGTGCAAGGAGGGGATGGGTGATAATAAAACAAGAAAGGCCACTTGGAAACTATTAAATAACATCCTGTGTATTTGCACAGCACATTCCTCTGATTTTGATGCCACGATGTCCATATGAAATAGGTGGATATATGCTTCCGTGTTGCCAGTTTACAGATTCATTCTTTTCTTTTCCTATTCAGGGTCCCAAACTGCCCTTCCCCTTAACCCTCACCTGACAAAAATAAGTACTCGAATATGCTCTATATCATATCTTGTCGTGGATGTCAGCCTTGACAGTCAAGTTCTCACTGGTGCCTTCCTATGAGAGAAGCAGCCTGGGCAACTGGAAAGTAGTTGGTAAGTCATCAAAGACCACTGCTGCTTTCTCCTTTTGATATTTTGTTTTTGAAATCTTAGTGGATTTTGAAGCTTGGGATATATGAAATTCTTAAAAACAAAATACAATTATGCTTCAGTTAACTAGGATCAGTGGGAGTTCCAAGGGGTAGCTAGGAGGAGGCAATGATTTAATTATCCCACAATTTTTTTTGATAGCCACCTCTCGCCATGCCAAAGAGCCGTGCAATCGGAGCAGAATCGGCATGCTTGCTGTGTGAACATGATTTCAAGACAAGCTTCCAGCCTTCCTTCCAGCAGACTGCCAGACCTTAAGTCTCTCCCTTAAGAGGAAACTATTACTAGAAACAATGACTAGAAAACTATACAAGAATGTCCTCCTAGCAACTGAAGTTTATTGAGTTATCTAATGGTTAACCAGAAAAGCTTATTTGTTTTAGGCTTTGTAGTAGAAAACCATACTTATGTGTTTATTCAGGTCTTGCTTTAGTAGCTAGAGCAGCCCTAACACATGTTTGTGAAACGGAGCCAAGTCTGATAGCCCAACCCTATTGCTGTTGCAGAGGAGGCATTCAACAAATGTTTGATAATATAGTTAATTAACAAGGTAGGGAGTGAAACAAAGACAGTGTTTAATTAGTTCACTAGTTTTCTCTAATCTTGTCTTTAACTATGTAACTGACATGAGGCATAAATTACTTGAACATAATAAAAATACATAAATTTTTATAAGTCCCATTGCTTGGACTCTATAAGCTTTCAAGGCATTCCTTTTTACTTAGGTTCATTTAAAGTCATCATTCTTTTGGAAGAAATATTGTTTTACAGAAATATTTACATTCAAGAAACCTCCAAAAATGTCTCAGGGGCTTAAAAAGACAATAGATGTGAATCAGAAAAAGAAGTGGTCATCACATATTCCTCGAGCTTCTGCTGTGTGCCAATCTTGGAGGGTTCATTGGTGAGCAGAACAAACATGGGCCCTGCCCTACAGAAGTACAACTGAACATAATATAAACGTAATTACAATTTGAAATCTGATTCTAGTAGCCACCTAAGGGGTGCTAATTTAGTTAGGAGGATTGGAGAGATCTCTTTAAAGAATAACATTTAAGTGAGACTTGCTACAAGAATAGGAATTAGTTAAGGCAACAAATATTGTCAAGTATTCCCCATAGGGCTTCTCTGATAGCTCAGTTGGAAAAGAATCTGCCTGCAATGCAGGAAACCTGGGTTTGATCCCTGGGTTGGGAAGAGCCCTTGGAGAAGGGAAAGGCTACCCACTCCAGTATTCTGGCCTGGAGAATCCCATGGACTGCATAATCCATGGGGTTGCAAAGAGTCGGACATGACTGAGCAACTTTCACTCACTCAGTCATTCCCCTTAAAGTGATCAGTCTATGAGAAGATCATGAGGGAGGAAGAAATTTGGTACATCCTGGGAATTTTACAAAGCACAGAGATCAGGAGCAAGGTAAGGCAGGGCCAGCTCATGCAGGCCTTCTGGGCCACTTGTTGGGGACTGTTCATTGCCTTTGATGCCTCCAATCCCCTCTCTCTGTCCCCAACATGACCCTGAGCATGTTCCCTGGAGCTGCAGGTGGGGCTGCCAGCCTCTACAGCAAGGAGCTACACGGGATCTGATCCCACCCCTAGCTCAAAGAGTGGCTCCTGATTGGTCCAAGCCAATAAGTAAACCAGTATTGCTCTCAGTTCAGTTCAGTTTAGTCGCTCAGTCGTGTCTGACTCTTTGCGACCCCGTGAATCGCAGGACACCAGGCCTCCCTATCCATCACCAACTCCCAGACTTCACTCAGACTCATGTCCATCGAGTCAGTGATGCCATCCAGCCATCTCATCCTGTCGTTCCCTTTTCCTCCTGCCCCAATCCCTCCCAGCATCAGAGTCTTTTCCAATGACTCAACTCTTCATATGAGGTGGCCAGAGTACTGGAGTTTCAGCTTTAGCATCATTCCTTCCAAAGAAATCCCAGGGCTGATCTCCTTCAGAATGGACTGATTGGATCTCCTTGCAGTCCAAGGGTCTTCTCCAACACCACAGTTAATCTCAGCTTTCTTCACAGTCCAACTCTCACATCCATACAGGACCACTGAAAAAAATGATAGCCTTGCCTAGATGGACCTTAGTCGGCAAAGTAATGTCTCTGCTTTTGAATATACTTTCTAGATCGGTCATAACTTTTCTTCCAAGGAGTAAGCATCTTTTAATTTCATGGCTGCAATCACCATCTGCAGTGATTTTGGAGCCCAAAAAAATAAAGTCTGACACTGTTTCCAATGTTTCTCCATCTATTTCCCATGAAGTGATGGGACCAGATGCCATGATCTTCGTTTTCTGAATGTTGAGCTTTAAGCCAACTTTTTCACGCTCCTCTTTCACTTTCATCAAGAAGCTTTTAGTTCCTCTTCACTTTCTGCCATAAGGTTGGTGTCATCTGCATATCTGAGGTTATTGATATTCCTCCCAGCATTCTTGATTCCAGCTTGTGCTTCTTCCAGCCCAGCGTTTCTCATGATGTACTCTGCATAGAAGTTAAATAAGCAGGGTGACAATATACAGCCTTGACATACTCCTTTTCCTATTTGGAACCAGTCTGTTGTTCCATGTCCAGTTCTAACTGTTGCTTCCTGACCTGCATATAGGTTTCTCAAGAGGCAGGTCAGGTGGTCTGTATTCCCATCTCTTTCAGAATTTTCCACAGTTTATTGTGATCCACGCAAAGGCTTTGGCATAGTCAATAAAGCAGAAGTAGATGTTTTTCTGGAACTCTGTTGCTTTTTCCATGATCCAGCAGATGTTGGCAATTTGATCTCTGGTTCCTCTGCCTTTTCTAAAACCAGCTTGAACATCTGGAAGTTCACGGTTCACGTATTGCTGAAGCCTGGCTTGGAGAATTTTGAGCATTAATTTACTAGCGTGTGAGATGAGTGCAATTGTGCAGTAGTTTGAGCATTCTTTGGCATTGCCTTTCTTTGGGATTGGAGTGAAAACTGACCTTTTCCAGTCCTGTGGCCACTGCTGAGTTTTCCAAATTTGCTGGCATATTGAGTGCAGCACTTTCACAGCATCATCTTTCAGGATTTGAAATAGCTCAACTGGAATTCCATCACCTCCACTAGCTTTGTTCATAGTGATGCTTTCTAAGGCCCACTTGACTTCACATTCCAGGATGTCTGGCTCTAGGTGAGTGATCACACCATCGTATTGCTCTAGTGAGTCTTATTGGGTTAGGAGTGTTCACATGATCTAAAATGGCCCAATCAGATTGCAGAGAGAAATTTAGATTCCTTGACTGGGAAAACCTTCACTCTTCTGTCCTTCCAGATACTAAGCCAAGGGAGGAGTCTACCCTTACTTAGATGCATCCAGTCCCCAGTGCAGCAGAGAATAGAAGTGGACAGAACCTGGACTCTAAGGAATATTACTGAGCTGCCCAAATTCAGCCTGAACGCATCCATGTTTCCTTGTTGGTTAAGATCCTTGAATTTACCAATTCTTTCTTTCTTTTCTTTTTTCTTTTTTTTTGCCAAACACTGTGACTTTTCTGTATTTGAGGATCTTATTTTGTAAAACTATGCTAATATATCTCACACTTGCCTCAAATTTAATTGGTTTAACAGCATTTAACTGAGAATGATTGTAAGATCAATTTGACATGTGTTTTGTCAAGATGTTCTTGTTTTTCAAAATTGTATTGGCTATTCATGAACCTTTTAATTAAAATTAAAATTTGAATCAGAAAGTAAATTTCCATCAAAAAAAATTCTCGAATTTACTCTTCCCTTAGTGTCCCTTGTTTGGACACTACCATCCTAGCTGCCCCATCTCTCTGGTAAATCCTTTGCTGTGCTTTGCTCAGTCACTCAGTCGTGTCCAACTCTTTGTGACCCCATGCACTGTAGCCCACCAGGCCCCTCTGTCCTTGGGACTCTCCAGGCAAGAATACTGGCGTGGGTTGCCATGCCCTCCTCTTTTCTTTGCTGGATCTCCTTAAACCATGATTGTTTTGGAAGTTTCCTCTGAACTTCTCTCCACATTTTCTCTCTGGGAGATCTCACCATTCCTACGGTTTCCCTCTTCACTTAAGAGTCTGCTCAACAAGTGTTAGCATTTCCTTATGACATCTCCGCGTGACTGATGGTACAATTTGAATCCCTCCAGCACACTCGCTGGTAATGCAGATAAGTTCCCCGCTGACGTAGTTTCTCTTTAGACTCCACAGCTACTCCTGATTTCCCAGTTTCAGAAACACTTCCTCAAAATGTATATAAAGAGCCAGTGGGTGTCTCCCAGAGCCCAAGAACAGGAAGTACAAGCAGAACGCTGACAGCCTTCAGGGACCCAGGCTGTGGCTCCCAGGCACTTTCTCGGAAGCCGTATCTGCACTGGCTGTGTTTCTTCACACTGCAGACTTCTTCCTGTGTCCCTTGGTCCGTGTAGAAGAATGAGGCCAGGAGCAGGTCACAAACTCGCCTATCCTATCTTCAACCTCCCAGAGAGAGACAGACCTCACTTTCTCAGTTCTGGCGCCAAGCTGAGGAGAAGTTCTGATGGACCCACCTCAGGTCAGGTGTCCCTAGACAGGGCTGGTATGTGAGCACAGTGGCCTCCACAGTGACTGTGGAGGGATGGTGAGGAGACAGCAATTCCCAGAAGGAGGGAAGTGTCCATTCCTAGAAATGGGAGGAGGGCTAGGCCACCAAAACGATGGGGCTCCGGGACAAGGGCCCCTCCCTGAGAGTGAGGGGACCGCTCGCAGAGAAGGGTTAAGGAGATGGGGCAGGAACTCCAAAATTTTCACCAGGTCAGAGACCTTGTCATTTTTGACTCCTTCTCTGCCACCACCCAACCACTTCCCTCATGTCTAATGAGACACTCTGTTTACTTCTTTCAAAATACTTCCTAGTTGCCCCCTGCATCTTTCCTCTTTGACTTTGGTTTCCTGGCTTCAGTCCTCATTGCCTGACCTCCTGCATTCTCTAATGACCCTGTTGGTTTGCCAGACTTTCGCTTCTCCCAACCGTTCTACAATCAGGCTAATCTCCCTAAAATACTGCCTGGAAGAGGTTGCATCTCAGGGCTGAAACACTCCAGTGTCACCTGGCTGCCTGGGCTTCCCAGGTGGTGCTGGTGGTGAAGAACCCACTTGCATGATGCAAGAGACACGAGTTCGATCCCTGGGCCGGGAAGACCCCCGGGAGGAGGGTATGGCAACCCACTCTGCTATTCTTGCCTGGAGAACCCGCAGACAGAGGAGCCTGGTGAGCTATGGCTCCTAGGGCTGCAGAATTGGGTGCTACTGAAGCGACTTGGCACTCTCGCACGCACCTGGCTGCTTATAGAAGAAAGTCCAATCGGCCGGCTCGTCAAGACGGTCTCCAGCTGTAACCAGCATCCTTGATGACTTCTCAGCACCCGTGACCACCAGAGTCTTTCCAGGGCATCTCCCAGCCACATACCCAGGGCGTGCTTTTACCCACCCCCAGCCTCACGAGTGGGGCGCAAGTGGCTTAAGCCCCGAAATGATGCCCCATCAGCACGGTCCTAGTGACTGGTTCAGGAAAAGCTATGGAGATAGGTCCACACCAGCGTCATTAGCTCAGGAAATGGTCTGTGGGCCCAGATGACCCACCAGAGTGACCCATGTCAGGTGGAGGCACGGAGGCCCTTTTTGTTCCTCTTGGACATAATTAGAGAAGCTAATACAATTCTAGGTGCTGCTGCCAGCCACCTCTGTTCTCAAGAATATCTGAAAGCAGAGCAATTTGCCTAAAATCAATTTCCTGGAAGCCAATTTCTGAATAAAATTTTTAAATATACGCATTTTCATTGACTGTTTTAAAAGAAAATATTCCTTCAATTATGTTTATGGCAGATTGCCTTGGAGCCAGGCCTGTGGGTTTAGGATGATGCTTCCTTCAGGAGAAGAATGAAAAGGTGTTGATGTAAGGTTGTTGCTGTGGCCTCTGAACTCTGGATCCAGCCTTGCCTGAAGTCTGCGATGGGGTGCCAGCTTTTCCCAAACATGAGCCAGTCCAGTCCTGCTGAGTTTAACCCAGATTTGGCAGGGTTTTCTGTTAGGAGCAACTGGAAGCATCCTGATACAACAATTTATCTTTCTGAATGTTTCCAAATTCTGGTCTATGAGCCTTCTGGATCCTTGGCTCCAGTCACACCTGTCTTCCCCTGTTTCCCCAGGTATTCCCCAGGCTTTTCCGTTGCCAGCACTGTTCTCACGACATCCCTCCCTCCTGGCGCTCACCTGTCCCGGCTCCTCCTGGCCTTCCAGAAAAGAACCTCTGTCCTCTCCTCGGGCTGCTCCAGGCCCCCCAAGCCCGATCCTCTCCAGCTGTTCTGGTCCCAAGAATCAGAGACTCATGGAAATCCCTTCGGAAGGAAGCGAGGCCCTCCGCCCCCCACCGCCCTCCACCCCAGCATGCCTTTCTGTCTTCTTTCGAGCGCCCTCCTGGTTGTTTCTCCTGATGTTTTCTGCTCCATGTATCCACTCTGCTCCTATCCGTTAGCACGGTTGTTGTTCCCTTGTAACATCCGCGGACACATGCCCTCCCCGCCGACCCGGGTCCAGAGCCCTGCTTCTCCCTTGGGGTGAGGTGGGTATTCTTTCTGCTTCTGTTCCTTCAGCCACTGTCTCATTTTCTCCATGGGTCCAATCCAGGTTTCCTAGAGAGACTCTATTGGAGTAAGTAATCGTACTTCCTGGGGCATGCTGGGTCCCTGGCTAGCCTCAGCTTGGCCGGTTACTGGTCCTGATGCTGTGGACCAGCAACAGGTTGTATAGTCCCATTGTTCCCTTCCGTAGCGGTGAATAGTGTTCAAGTACCTGGGGGCTGGGAACTGAGCTGTTCCCATCCCAGCAGTTAATCCTGAACCCCCTGCTCCCACAGGTCCCCAGTGATACTCCCCTGTCCAAGGTGACGGTACCCTGCGCCCCACCCCCCCAGCTCCCTGCTGGGGGCCAGCGAAGCAGCAGGCTGTCTAAGGGCCACGTGAACACTCCCAACCACCTCCTGAGGCAGAAGGGGCAGGTTGGTCCACTTGAAAGATGGCGAAGTGAATGCAGAAGACTTCTTTGGGGGTCACACAGGTCTTGCTGATTGCTGGGAGCTGGGGAAGCACCAAGGTCACTTCCAGGTCCTCGCCTCCCTCTGCCTGTCTCCCATCACCCCCACCCCAGTAGACCAAGCGCCACCTTCATTACCCAGACCCCTGCTCATCACTCTCATTCCATCCCTAGAGGCTTCTGAGTCCTGACTTGTACAAAAAAGCGGTGGAGGAAAGGGGAAGAGCTGGGGGCCAGAGGGAGGTGGACGGGGAAGCTGGCGTTCAGCTGACAGTGCCTGAAAGCCGAAGGCTGCCTCCGGCCCATAAAAGCCACACGCTGGCCTGTTTCCCCCAGGCAGGAAGGCACCTGCCAGCCAGTGAGAGGAGCTGTGGGCGCGGCTTTCTAATGACAAGGGATGGGGAAGGCTCCCGGGGAAAAGAAAATCCCCTCTCCTCCCCTCTGCCCCTGTTAGTCCGCCAGTCCATCTCCTGACCCACGGGGCTCCGCTTCTGTCTTCTCAGAGCTGCGCTTTCTGAGCAGGCACAGAGCGTGAGCTAGGACAGTCAGGCCCGCAAGAGCCCTTGGATCTCATCTTGTCCAACACGATCTTTTTCAGAGTTGAAGAAACTGATGCCCAGAGAGGGTCATGTGTTGACCAAGTGCACACAGCTAACGAGCAGTGAAGTTGAGCCAAAAAAAAAACACAACACACACACGCACAGTGCTCTGGACTGCCTCTTATTCAGCTGCCCCGCTAAAAGGCACCCTCAGAGAGTACACTGGCCACGTCTCAATACCGTGTCCAAGAAGCTGGACCTCCTCTGAGCTCCTCAGGCCTGCCTAGGGGCCTCCGTCTGCCCTGCCCTGCCGCAGATTCTGTTCTACCCAGGGACACCCTTCACTGTAGCAGACGATGTCCCCAAAGCAGACTGCGCTGTCTGGCTGTGGTCAATGTAGGGTAAGGGAGTTAGAGAAGGCGAGGCTCAGAAAAAGAGACCAGCACTTTACAGGAACAGATCACCTTTAATGAGGCGAGAAGTGGCAGCAGTCAGATTAGTGAGCTGCTGCACTAACCCAAGGAAAGAGTAAGTACATATAGGCATAGATGTGGAACTCTGCTGTGTTAAGGGGGCCTGTTCTTCTCCAAGGTGGTTCAGAGTAGTTATCTCCTAAATGGCTGGGCAAGGAATTCTGGAGATGGGCCAGAGGCTGGACTGGCTGGGAGCTGGGCGTAATCAACCTTAATGTCCATTTTCTTTCTTCAGGTGAGAGACTCCTTTGTTTTGCATAGAATGGTGGGGAGGACTCAGAGGGAAGTTTTAACTCCAGGCTATTTTGAGCTGTGTAACTTTCCTTCAGTCGGGGAGGCCACCTCGGGCACTGGGCACCACAGCCCGCATGCCACGCACGGGCTGGGTGCCCTCTGGGCTCGGCAGCCTGTGTGCCAAGCGAAGCCCACAGAGCCCCTCCACAGGCAAACCCAGCCCTGCTTGCTGGCACTGCAGCCTTCTGCCCCCGTGGCTCCCTGCCCTCCGCCGGGGTTCGCCCTGCATCCTCTCGCTCACCTGCTCCATGTGTGGGGTGCCTCAAGGAGCCCTCTGTCAGCCCCTGCAGAGGATCACTCCCACGCCTGGCTCTCTGGCCAAAACGGAAAGGCCACCATTTTGAAATCTCGACAAATGTAGACGGGACAGAACAGGCCTTCCAGAGCCTGCTGGGCACCCGCCCTCCACCGGCGCCTACCGCTATCATGGCTCATCTCCGGGGAGCTGGCTGGTGGGGTAGGGGGCAAGGATGAGGGGCAGGGCTTCAGGGCTGCCTTCACACGGTCTTAGAAATAGCCGGGATGAGTGTCCCAGGAAAAGGCTATTAATAGGCCTCCTTCAACACGCTCAGCTTTCCGGGGCTGGAGCGGTGTGAGAATGAGTCAGCAGATGGAAAGGGCTAATGAGGAACGTGGGGGAGCAGAACCATCGCTCAGCAGGGGAAGGGGAGCTGGGAGCTGTGACACTGCGCTTTCCACCAGCCTCTGGTGCTTCCCGCCCGGCCTTCCTCCGAGCACGTGATCCGTTCAGCTGGTGCCTGTGGGCAGACGTTGTCAGTTTCGATTTCTGAAACCTGAAAATTTTTTTTTAATAATTTTTATTTATTTACTATTTATTTATTTTTGACTGTGCTGGGTCTTCCTTGCTGCTTGGGTTTTTCTCTAGTTGCGGCGAGCGGGGGGCTCCTCTTTCTTGCTGTGTGCGGGCTTCTCATTGTGATGACTTCTCTTGTCGGGGAGCACGGAGCTCTAGACCACGTGGGCTCGATAAGTTCAGTTCCTGGGCTCTAGAGCGCAGGCTCCGTAGTGATGGCCCATGAACTTATTTGCTCTGCGGGCATCTGCGATGTCTTCCCAGACCAGGGGCTGAACCTGTGCCCTCTGCATTGGCAGGTGGGTTCTTTATCACTGAGCCACTTG
This sequence comes from Ovis aries, assembly GCF_016772045.2. Taxonomy (NCBI): domain Eukaryota; kingdom Metazoa; phylum Chordata; class Mammalia; order Artiodactyla; family Bovidae; genus Ovis; species Ovis aries. The sequence goes on along the minus strand of NC_056065.1, from coordinate 71,319,237 downwards.
GGAAATGCCTGAAAGCAAAATTTAAATCAGCAAAAACATCCACAAAGTCCATCTTCCCACTCCCCCTCCCATACTTTCCCTTCACTGGCTAAGTCAGTGACCAGGGAAGAATCCCCTCCCCTGGGGCACAGAGCACTGTGTGGGCAGTGTTTATGACCCTCTGCACACCTGCCCACCTGCCGGCTCACCCTGGGACGAGCTCGCATTGTAGACTCAACACACGTTGTTGAACCCCAGTCCCTGTGACAAGCCATTTTACGGATATCTTCCCATCCTCACAATAACCCTATGAGGCCAGGGTATTGATATCTTGCTCTCACAGATGGAGAATCAAAGCTGAGAGATATTAAGCTATTTGCCAAAGGAGCCACAGCCAGTATCACTTATCAAGTGACTCACGTAAGCCAGGGGCCTACAGTTTTCTAAGATAAAGATCCTAGTCTACAGATGAGGCTCAGAGGAACAGAGGCAACCCAGTAAGTGGTGTCATGATTTGGTCCTGGGTCTGGGGCCCCCTCTAGACAACAGGGCAGCAAGGGCGCCAGCTCCAACTCTGCCTCTAAATCCACCACACCTCCTGCCTCTCCAGGAAAGCATTCACTGTGCCCTGACTGAAAGCTCTTTAGTCTGGCGGCGCCCGGTATCAGCACTGGCTGGCTGGCCTCCGGACAGACCTTCTCGTACCACAAATCACACATTGCCCTCCATCCTCCGGAAAGCCAGGCACCAGGCAGGGCAGATCCCAAAGTGTCCGTGTGTACTTAGTTGCTCAGTCTGGTCTGACTCTTTGCGACCCCATGAACATGGACTGTAACCTGCCAGGCTCCTCTGTCCATGGGGATTCTCCAGGCAAGAATACTGGAGTGAGTTGCTACACCCTCCTTCAAGGGATCTTCCCAACCCAGGGATGGAACCCAGGTCTTCCGCATTGCAGGTGGATTCTTTACCATCTGAGCCACCAGGGAAGTGGGAATCTTCCCAATCCAGGAATCGAATTGGGGTCTTTTCACTTTCATGCATTGGAGAAGGAAATGGCAACCCACTCCAGTGTTCTTGCCTTGAGAATCCCAGGGACAGGGGAGCCTGGTGGGCTGCCGTCTATGGGGTCGCACAGAGTCAGACATGACTGAAGTGACTTAGCAGCAGCAGCAGCAGCATTGCAAGCAGATTCTTTACCAGCTGAGCTACCAGGGAAGCCCCCAAAGTGTCCATTCAGGAGAGCAAACTTTAAAAGGTTTCCTGAGAATCAAATATTCTATGTCCAAATTTACTAACTGTAAGCCACTCTTTTGGGTGGCCTAAATCCTGTGGTGATTTGAGTGGAAATTGCCATCAGCCCCAAGTTTAAATGAAGTGGCCTTAAAGGTAACAGATACAGCATCAACCTGCCAATTTTTATCACATCGTACCAGTTCTATGGCTTATGGTTGGTAAATTTCGATAGAGGACTGTTTGATTCTCGGGAAAGTTGTGTGCAAAAGGGGTAGTGAGGGATCAAAGAAGGGGTCTCAATGGATACTTTAACCTCTGCTTTCTAAGAACTTTAAGTGGTGGGCACCATGACAGATACAGAATGCTTTTAACATCAGGGAAAAGGTGTAATAAGACAGCCCTTCTTGAGCCAACCACCCTGTCAGAAATAGCCCTTCTCTTTCCCGTCTTTACTGTGCCTTAACTTTATCATAGCCCGTTTCTCTAACTCACATGACATCATGTATTAGCATCTTTACTTCCTACCTCCCCTCTCTCCCATAGGAATGTAAACTCTGAAAGAACAAAGACTCTGCCTCCTGTCCACTACTGTTTCCCAGAGGCTGGAACACATATGAAGCGTTGTGTTGAAGGAGAGAGTGAGTGAGTGAGTGAGTGAGTGTTCCCTGCAGGGTCATTCAACCACGAAGAGGTACTCCATGCCGGCTTCTCTGGGAGTGGGGATCAGAGTCCCCTTAACCTGGCCTGCCCTCGGCTCAGTGTCAGTCAGATGAAGCATCTCCCCAGGCTCCACTCTTTGAGGAAGAGACAGGGAGCTGGTGCTTATGAAGAGCCCCCTACTGAGACCTACTGAGCTCTGTGTGTGTGTGTGTGTGTGTGTGTGTGTGTGTGTGTTTTAGTTGCTCAGTTGTGTCCCACTCTTTGTGACCCCCAGACTGTAGCCCGCCAGGCTCCTCTGTGCGTGGGATCCTCCAGGCAAGAATACTGGAGTGCGTAGCCATTCCCTTCTCCATTTTAAGCCCTGAACGGAGGATTAAAAAAGTATAGTTCCCACCCCATCTAAGGGAATCCCCATTCTTGAGAGTCTCCCCTTGTGGAGTGTGGCAGTGTCTGAAGCTGGCTGTGGAGAGCAGGGAAACTTTCTGGAAAGCACCACCCACCAGATGACTATAGGCCCTTCAGCTACCCACCCCCAGCCTAAGCCATGCTCTCCCTCCCCCAGCAACGCCAATCCTGTTTTGTCCACCAATTCAGATTTCCAGAACCCCAACCAAATGGCATGTACACAGGGGTACATGTAGTCTGCCCAGGCCTCACGGACAACAAGACACTTGGCAGATGAAGGGAATTCTCCTCGTAAAGGCCCAGGTTGCACAATCCCACTGAGCGCCCTGGAGTAGGAGGCTATTCCCTCTGAACTCGCGATTACCACCGTGGAGATAAAAGGCTTCCTGTGGGAGAGAGCCGGCCCCGGAGCCAAACAACACTGGGGGCTGGCCGGCTGCCATCTTGTCAGGGCCGTTCTTGGCAGCCGGGCCGGGTGACTGGCTCCCTCACGGGCCAACCCGCCTGGGGCAAAGTTAAGGCACCTAGGCCAGCCATCGCTCCTTGGTGAGCGCAGAGCTGTGGCCTGAGCGCTGTCTCGGCCTTCCCAGCTCCAGCCTGGGCCACTTTGGCGAGAGCAGCTGCCTTGGCACATCCAACGGGAACAGACTGAAGGTTGCAGCTTGCTCACCTTTCCCAAGGCCCCCTGAGGATTTCTGATTCGACTTAGAGGCGAAGGAAGGGCATGCTGGGGCGCCCAGCTCAGGGGACTGTGAGGGCTGGGGAAGGTCACCGCCCGAACTCACCACACTTTTCCGACCTGGTCAGTCCCTGGTCTCCTGGCCCTGTGCCCGCAAGCTGGCTCAATAGCAAAAGCGTCTGGAGTTCCCAGTAAGAAAGCGGATCCCAGGCCCCAGCCTGTGAGCTCTGACTCCATACATACGAGGTGTGCAGGCATGCTAAGTCACCTCCGTCGTGTCCGACTCTTTGCGACCTCATGGACTGTAGCCCGCCAGGCTCCTCTGTCCGTGGGATTCTCCAGGCAAGAATGCTGGAGTGGGTGGCCATTCTCTTCTCCAGGGCATCTTGCTGAGCCAGAGACTGAACCCTTGTCTCTTGTCTGCTGCGTTAGTAGGCAGGTTCTTTACCGCTGGCGCCACCTGGGAAACAAGGGCCTGGAAATCTGGGTTTTTACAAAACAGTTCTGACACAAGGCTTGGTGGGCAGCTGTCCTCACCCTCCTTACATGGAGCTGGGAGGAGCAGAGGCCCCAGTGACTAGGGCTGTGGAAGCAGCCCCCAAGGGGCCGACTGCCGTCTGCCACGAGTCTGCAACACTCCTGCCAAAGGTTCCAAAGCCACGTCCAGAATCCCCACACGATGAGAGCACCTTCATCCCGAGAGGCAGAAACCACCTATGCCCAGTGAGTGGTGTGTCCCTGGGGTCGGCTCCATGGAGTCCCCCAGAGTCCCACGATGTGCAGTGACCCCCAAAGTGTGCTATGTGCCACGGGAACACGCACACTCAGGGGATGAGCCAGAGAGGGGCAGACAAAGGCTGGGAGCTGTGCGTCCTTTTAACCAGAAAGGATTCTCTCTCTAGGGAACTGAGAGACAGCTCCTGAAGCTAAAAGCTGGATCTGCTGGAAACACGGCCTCTCTGTCTCATCAGCCCTCATTGTTCCAGGATGGCATGAGGACCAATTCAAAACCCGACAGGCTGCTGGGGCCTCCTTACACACTCACACCCACCACTCATAAAGAGCACACACAGGCTCACAGCCTCATTCACCTGCACATACATCACACACTGGCATACACGTTCACGTGCTTGCACTCACTCACACCACAGACGTACACACGCACACACGCACTCACAGACTGAGCAGGGGGCGGCGTCTAGAGCTGAGGCAGGACCTTGTCCCTGGTGGTTTCCAAGCATGCGGAGAAAGTAGACCCTGCCCTCTCCTGCCCTGGGAGACAGCTGGAGACTTGGGAGGCAGAGGAATTTTCCTGAGGGCCACCCCACTCCGGCAGGGCAGGCCAGCCTGGGCCCCCACCAGAAATCTCTTCGAGCCTCCCTTTCTTCCCCTTGGCCTCCCCTGACGCCCCCTGGGGCGCCCCTGGGGCTCGGGTTGGGGTGGACACCCCTGCAGTCCTCAGTCGGGGGTTGCTGGGCAGGGAGAGAGGGAGCTAGGGAAGGGGGAAAGGCAGCCTTCTCAGGGGAAACTGCCAAAGCGGGCAGAACCCCCCAAGTCAGTGCTCTTTTCTTGAAGACAATTCTTTTCATCACAAGGACAGAAGGTCTGGGTCTCTGGGGAGCTATATCCCCAAGTCTCCACTGCGGTCCGTGCTGCCCACACCCGGTAACCTCGAGCCAGGTGGAACTGTCCAGCCTGATTAGCCAGAGACCCAGGTCTTCCTGGTGTTTGGGAAACAAGCCCCTCCAAGCTTTTCAATGAGGAGGCCCAGGAAACCTACACAGCCACCCACCCTCCTGGGTCCTCCCAAGAGCCTCCCATAAACAGAGCTTTGTAACCTTTGTTACTGCTGGGCCTCCAGGTCCCCGCCTCCACCCACAGCTTCCTAGCCTGGGCGGCTCATCCACCCCAGGACCAGGGCTTCCTCCTGGCACGCCCCATGGCCTGGGCCACAACGCCCAGGCCCAGCAGCCTTGGCCCCACATACAGAAAGCCTGCTTCTGAAATGGTTCCTGTATGCTCGCAGGGCTGGAGTCCCAGCCTCGGACTCCGGTACAACCGGGCCAGCACATTCTTCCGTCCTCCCATTGTCCTGCCCAGCCGCGTTCTTGCCAAGAGCCGCCCTGGGGAGCTGGGAGGGGAGGTGTCTGCTGGGCCTGGGCTCACTTGGCCCCCAGATTCTGCCTCCCCCTTCCCCGCCCCACCACCGTCTCCCAGAGCCCCTCTGCATTCCACGGTTTCCTGCAGCTTTCTCCTGCATCCTGGACAAAGAAGGTCCCTCTTCTGAATTCCTGGTCTGAGCTCCAGATTGCACCATGACTGCCTCACCGAACTCGGGGTCCACAGCTCGAGCCCACCACCCAGAAAAAAGACTTCTTTGAGCAAAGGCATCCCGACTCCCTGGAGGATCCTGTGTCTGACGGACCAGGGCCGATGAGGGCTGTCTGACCGATGAGGGAAACCAGGAAAACGGGGAATTCCAACGTCACTCCTCACTGACTGGGGACTCCACAGCTCAGTCTGGCTCTGGGACCACACCTGGGCTGAATGCCCTGAGGAAGCCTGGGATTCCTTCTCTCTGCTGACTCCTGACCCTGCTTTGAAACTGGTGACCCAGAGGGCCCTGACCCTAATGCTAACACATGTTTTTTTCTTCCTTTAACCCTGACACTTGTTAGTAGCAACTCCCAGCACCCTAAAGCCTCCCCCGCCCTGCCCTGGCCTGGCTGTCTGGTTCCTCTGTTAATGAGACTCTGCATTCCTCTTTGTCTCTTTGATCCAGTTTTTAACTGGCCCAGCCCTCCCCGGCCAGGCGCCTAGGCCACGAGCCAGGCCCTCCCCCAGGGTGGCTGCTGCTAGGAGGCTGGAGGCTGTGGAGTTTTGGTCTCTGCTTTTCCAGGGTCTCAGACTCTCATGGGGATTCCCTGCTCCTTGGTTGGCCCGGCGGCCTCCCAGGTGAAGAAGCTGGACATATCCAGGGATTTCTACCCATTTGTTTGTTCATTTACTCACCCATTCATTCAATGTGGCCAGGACAGGCTGCTCCCCCCCAGGAAAGGTCATACGGCTTAGTCTCTTACACTGTGAGCTCCTGAATCTGTAAGAAGGGCCCCATATTATATTTTTAAGTTTCTAGAGCCCGGTACTAAGTCTAATATATAATATTTCCTTAATAAAGAATTATTGGCTGAATGAATGAAGGCGTCCACGAATGAATGAATGAATTGAGGTTCTGGCTCCGTGGCCCATTGTCCTATAGAAGGAGACTTCCAACTCTGGGAGAGCAGTAGAGACCCCCTGGTAAGTGCGTTCCTGCCCCCCTCTCCCCTGACCCCCACTGTCCTTTAATGTCTATTTATAGAAATGTGGGTTTTCGGGTTTTATGAGGCAGAAGGTTAGATGCTGAGACACTGCAGAACAGAAATGACTGTTGTATCCACTGAAGAAAGAAGTGGCAATGGTGACCTTAGTGTTTGTTTAGAAAGTGAGTGGGGATGGATGGCAGTGGGCTTGGGGTTACTCTGATTCCCCATGTCTCTGCAAATCCTTCCAGAGGAATCCCATTTGGTTATGGTCTTTTCTATCCTTCCAGAGCACACCTCTATAGCACCAGCATATGTGTGTGTGTGTGTGTGTGTGTGTGTGTGTGTAAGTATATCAACAATCAGGGGTCTCCTTGGAACCTTGGAATAAACATAGAAAACATGAGTCCTTGCTCAGTCTAGTTGAGCTGACAGACAAGGAACCAAAATGTGAAAAATACACTGTGGAGTATGCAAAACACAGGGTGGGCCAATGCTTAGTGAGTCTGGTGTGTTAATATCATGAGAGTCTGCCGTGAAGTGGGAACTCATGAAGACAGAGACTTCTTATCCTCAAATTCCCAGCCCAGGCCCCGTGCCTCACGTGGAGACACAGGGTAGGGCTCGGTGAGTATAGCTGGGGCAGATGGATCCTTAATGTGAGCAAGCTTCAAAACCCAGAAAAACCGAAATGTGGAAAAATCAAGATAAGAAGGCAGAACCCTTGGCTCCCCAGGAAAGGGTAACAAATTCACGGAACTGTAAGATAATTCTGACTTGTAACTTCAGAGCAATCCAATGTGGACTAAACCCCAACCAAGTGATGTGGGAAAGGAATGATTAAAGAAGAAAAGTTCTTGGAAATTAAAATCATGATTGCTAACATAAAATACTGAATAGGGCCTAGAAGAAAAAGGTTAACCAGTCTTCCAAAATGTGAGTCCCAAAGAAAGAGAATCAATCCAAGAAGCCCAACACCCAAGAAAGAAAATAAAGGGAGAGAAATCATCAAATAAATAAAGTTTCCCAAATCTGAAAAAAAGATTAAAACCTTACAGTTTGAAAAGGTCCACCACGTGCTGTACAGGATGAATGGGTGGGAAGAACAGCCTGCATTGTAGATGTAGCTTCATGGAAGCACCTGGGTCTTCATACGCAAGTGTAAACGCTCTTTGGACCTCAGACCTTCAGCAACTTTTGCCTGCCATATTTCTAATGGTGGGCAGGGCCCTGAGCCATTCCAGCCCAGTCTACCTGAGAGGGCAGGGACAGGCTTGTGGAGACATTACCCTTACCCTGCCTTGCTTACCAAAAGGGCAATAAAAGCAAATAGGTCCCAGCTTGCTGATATATGTATTTTCCTTTGTTCATTCCCCCCCCCACCCCAAACTGTTGCCCCTTGCTAAGCTTCCCCACGTGGTTTAAAAGCATGGACTCTGGAGCCACCCTGTCTGCATTTGAATCCCATCTCTGCCTTTTACTAGCTTGGGCAAATTACTTAAGTTCTCTGTGCCTCAGTTTTTGCATCTATAAAATGGGAATGAAAATAGAACCTCTCCCAGAGGGCTGTAAGCGTTCAATCATTAATATGTGTAAAATAGGTCTAACAGTACCTGTCCTGAGAACAATACACTAGACAAGTGCTGCTATGATTATTTAAAGACATCAGTTCAGTTCAGTAGCTCAGTCATGTCCAGCTCCTTGCAACCCCATGGAATGCACCACCACCAGGCTTCCCTGTCCATCACCAACTCCCAGAACTTGCTCAAACTCATGTCCACTGAGTTGATGATGACATCCAACCATCTTATTATCCTCTGTCGACCCCTTTTCCTGCCTTCAATGTTTCCCAGCATCAGGGTCTTTTCAAATGAGTCAGTTCTTTTCATCAGGTGGTCAGAGTATTGAAGCTTCAACTTCAGCATCAGTCCTTCCAGTGAATATTCAGGACTGATTTCCTTTAGGATTAACTTGTTGGATCTCCTTGCAGTCCAAGGGCTTCTCAAGAGTCTTCTCCAACACCACAATTCAAAAGCATCAATTCTTCGGCATTCAGCTTTGTTTATAGTCCAACTCTCACATTTATACATGACTACTGGAAAAACCATAGCTTTGACTAGACAAACCTTTGTTGACAAAGTAATGTCTTTGCTTTTTAATATGCTGTCTAGGTTGGTCATAACTTTCCTTCCAAGGAGCAAGTATCTTTTAATTTTATGGCTGCAGTCACCATCTGCAGTGATTTTGGAGCCCCCCAAAATAAAACCTCTCCTTGTTTCCATTGTTTTCCCATCTATTTTCCATGAAGTGATGGGACCTGATGCCATGATCTTCGTTTTCTGAATGTTGAGTTTTAAGCCAACTTATTCACTCTCCTCTTCCACTTTCATCAAGAGGTCAAGAGGCTTTATAGTTCCTCTTCTCTTTCTGCCATAAGGGTGGTATCATCTGTGTATCTGAGGTTATTGATATTTCTCCTGGCAATCTTGATTTCCGCTTGTGCTTCATCCAGCCTGGAATTTTACATGATGTACTCTGCATATAAGTTAAATAAGCAGGGTGACAATATACAGGCTTGACGTACTCCTTTCCCAATTTGGAACCAGTCTGTTGTTCCATGTCTGGTTCTAACTATTGTTTCGTGACCTGCACACAGATTTCTCAGGAGACAAGTTAAGTGGTCTGGTATTCCCATCTCTTGAAGAATTTCCCACAGTTTATTGTGATCCACACAGTCAAAGTCTTTGGCATAGTCAATGAAGCAAAAGTAGATGTTTTTCTGGAACTGTCTTGCTTTTTCTATGATCCAACATATTTACATCAAGGCAATCACAAATGCCGCAGGCCACGGCCTCTTACTCAGAAAGGTGGGTTATCAGCACACCACTAGATAGCCCAATTGTCCCCGTGGTAATTTTTAACCCTTTTGATACCTCCTGCTCAAAATTCCAAAGGTCAGAAGCATGGTCAGCCCTCTCGAGGTCTGTGTTCATCCTGAGCAGAAGTAAAAATTTGCCCTCCTTTCTTGAGGGTGCCTCAGGCCTGCCTGAGCCCCTGAGGAACCTGGCGTTGCCATGGCAGCCAAAGTGTCATCCTGGTGACAGTCCCCTCCTGACATGGTGACAGAGATGTGAACCCTGGGTACCAGATATTCATTATCCAAAATTCATGTATTGTGTATCTATCACATGCCAGACACTAAACCAGAGAGCCCTAGTCTCAGCCCCAAGCCCCTTATGGCTGTCTCCTGGCCATCAGTAGAGCAAAGGACCTAGAAATAGCAGCAGCTAGAAAGCATAAGTCCTTTTAGAATAGTGGCTCTCAGATTCGAGGGAACATCAGAAATACCGGAGCGCAGCAAGTGGCTGAGCACCAGAGCTTCTGATTCAGTGGCTGTCATCGGTGGGGCCAGAAAATGTGCATTTCTTTTCTTTCTTTCTTTTTTATATTTTGGCCACACCAAGCAGCCTGTGAGATCTTAATGCCCCAACCAGGGATTGAACCCGTGCCCCCTGCATCAGAAGGCCGAATCTTAACCGCTGGACTCCCGGGGAAGTCTCAGAAAAACGTGCATTCTTCCAGGCTTCCCAGGTGGCTCAGTGGTAAACTATTGCCTGCAGTCTGGGAGACCCAGGTTTGATCCCTGGGTCAGGAAAATCCCCTGGAGAAGGAAATGGCAACCCATTCCAGTATTCTTGGCTGGGAAACCCCATGGACAGGAGAGTCTGGTGGGCTACAGCCCATGGGGTTGGAAAAAGTCAGACATGACTGAGCGTACACACGCGTGCACACACACACACACACACACACACACACACACAAAACAAGCTCCCAGTTGCTGGGATGCTGACGTGGCTGGTATGGGCACTGCATTCTAAGAACTACTGCCCTAGAGACTGCAAACCAGACAGTGATTCTCCAGGGAGCAAAGAACAATGAGGGAAAGTTTGCATCTCCAACTTACAAATAATTTACTCGAAGTCTCCTGGCTTAATCAAGGTCTTCCCTTGTGGCTCAGCTGGTAAAGAATCTACCTGCAATGCAGGAGACCTGGGTTGGGAAGATCTCCTGGAGAAGGGAACAGCTGCCCACTCCAGTATTCTGGCCTGGAGAATCCTGAATGTATTCCATGAACTGTATAGTCCATGGGGTCACAGACAGTTGGCTTAATCAAAGCCTTTAACCAGTGAGAGGGCTGGCTGAGACCAGTTCCCGGGTGTGGATGCAAACTCACTTGTGGAAATGCACACACATTTGTGTTTACTCGTGGGCAATTCCAGACCTCAGTGCACAGACCGTCCTCCCAGGTCTTTAGTGTTGTAATTACATTTGGGGGGGTCTGCAGTCTTGAAGCCCCGACTTCAGACCTGGCTCTGCCTCTTGCCAGCTGTCGAACCCTGGGCATGTTTCCCACTTTCTCTGAGCTGTCATTTCTTCAGCTGCCAAGAAGGGCCAATAATAGCATCTACTATAAAACAGGACTGTGTCGGCGCAGATGCTAAATGGCATGAGAGGTGCTCAGAGCATGTACAGTACACGCCTGACACTTGGAGGCCATCATTAACCTTGGGAGAAATAATGGTCCTATTGTTACCAATTTGTGTTTCTAATTAAGTGTCTATTAAGGTGGCTGGGGACTGGGGAGAGAGCAGTGTTTCTGTCTGTCAGATGCAGTCCCTGTCCCACATCAGCCTAGCAGCTGGGGTCTGGGACAGTCACCTTCCGCCTATTCCTTCCAACAATGTCCTGCTTCCAGGGCACGTGAAAAATGCCAGGGGGAGCTCTGAGCGCTCAGTTGTTCCAGCTCCACGCTGGAGACGCAGGAGTTAAGATTTCCAGGGGAGGCCTCTGGCTCAGAAGTTTCCTTTCTCTGAAATAGCTATTTCTTTAAATAAAAGGATAGGAGAAATGGTGTTTGTATGTTTTTACATATACATTTTTTACTGCCTCCTCCCACTCACCCCTTATACCGTCAAAAGAGGTTTTACAAAGGCGTGCGTTGTAAATTTCATTTATCCAAGGGCTTTGTCTGTTCTATAAGTGCATGCATCCCCAGGGCCAAGCACAAGGCCTGGTGCGGGACTGGTGGTCAGTAGCTTGACTGACTACTGACCCAAGGGAAGGGGCTTGGTGCAGACGCTTGGGAAAGTAGAAAAAGCAATTTGGCACCGGGTTTCTCCAGCTGGTGATGAGGTGGTCCTGGGAAGACAGAGCTGGTGCAGCAGCTAAGAGCAATGGCCAAGTGTTGGCACTTGGTGCAGGGGGTCTGTGCTCCTGAGCTAAGTCAGTCAGGGCCTGTGAGTCAAATCCATCACGGCCGCTGAGGCCCAGAGCCCTGGGCTCCCGACCAGGCTGGTCATCACTCCTGTCTTTGCTCCCGCTGCTTCCTGAACTGCAGTTGCTTCTTTTAGCAAGTCAAAATTCAGGATGTCCCGGTTAAATTTAAATTCCACATAAATAACAAACTCCGCTTTAGTATACACTTGTCTCAAGCACTATTTGCGACATGTACTAAAAATGATTTTTCTATCCGAAGTTCAAATGTTCTATCAAAAGTTCTGCATTTTTCCTGGCTACCCTGCCTTGAGCTCATCCACTTGGGGAATCTCTCCTCCTTTGAGGCCCAGTCCTGATGTCATGTCTCGGAAGCTTTCTCTGATGCTTCACTCCACCCTAGGCAGATTCACTGTTTAGTCCTGTGGTCCCACTTCACATCTGAATGTCAAGTACAGGCTGGCCATGCCCCCTCTCTGCCCCATACCCTTGGCCCCTGAGGACATCCAGAACATTGGAAGCACTTGTGTTAAGAAGAGGAATGGGGAAAAGTCAGAACAATAGACAGAGGGCTTCCCTGGTGGCTCAGACGGTAAGGAATCTGTCAGCAATGCAGGAGACCTGGGTTCGATCCCTGGGTGGGGAAGATCCCCTGGAAAAGGAAACAGCAATCCACTCCGGTATTCTTGCCTGGAGTATCCCATGGACAAAGGAGCCTGGCAGACTACAGTCCATGGGGTCACAAAGAGTCAGACGTGGCTAAGTTTCACTTTCCACTCTCGGAGGGAAGAGAACAAGTCTCTGACTGTAGACGTGACGTCTCTGGCGGGCTACCCCATCAGAACTTTGTTTCCTTACCCCATTCTTTGCAGACTCTCTAAACGGTGAAACAGAGAACATGGTTTGTTTAAAACTGACACAACTTTCTTTCCAAGCAACTCAAGCCATCATTCAAGGGTCCTTTCGTAGGTGTTCTCTTCCCTACAGAAGATCTAAATCCCCTGAGTGATTTGTTTGAGCAGAAGCACACTCCATGGAAGCAGAAAGGAAGCTGAGGACCCACGCTGCAATTGATTAGGCCATAATAGAATTTACAGCAACAGTGGAGCACCTGCAAGGCGGGGCGCGGGCGGCCCCTCCTCCACACCTCGGAATCCCGGAGGAGTCACACGGTTCTCCGGTTCTCCGGGCTGCCGGCACTCGTCCTTCCCAGGCTCTCAGGCCTTTCCTGGACTGCGGAGCTTCCTGGGATGTGTTCATACAGAAAGAACTGCAGGGGCCCTCCCTACCCTGCCTCTCTCATGAGTCATCTCCTCCAGAAGGAGAAGAAGGCAACTGGTATCTCGACCAGTGGGGCCGCTGGGTGGGGAGGCATTATCTTATCTCAGCAGCCCTGGTGCCTCACTGACTGCACCCACGACAAAAAGGCCAAGAAGCCAGTGGGTAACCAGACCACCTTCCCTCCCCACCGCACCACTCCCTGAAGAACCTGCAGCCAGACTTCCCGGCCAAGGCAGCTCACAGTGTTGGGGGCTGTTGACCGAAACCGCTAACCCTGGCCAGGCCTGCTCGCCTGAGCTGCCTCACAAAGGAAGCTCCAATAAAGAACAGTGTTGTTGCCAAACGCAAACCCGAGGGAGTTCAGGAGGCGCCAAAAGAGGAAGGAGACAACCAAACTCCCTGATTCCTCCTCGCTGGAATCCATCTTGACTGAGTGATATGCCTGAGACCAGGAGGGAACCAGAGGCAGACAACCTGCAAACTCATCCTGTCCCCATAAAACCCCAGCCTTCAGGCCACGTGGCAGAGCAGTCCTCCTGGGCTCACTTACCCTCCAGCTCTCTGCCCAGGTGCACCTTCCCAACAAAGTCTCTTGCTTTGTTAGCGTGTGTGTCTCCTCGGACAATTCATTTCCAAGAGTTAGTTGGACTAGAGCCCACTCTCGGCCCTGGAAGGGCTCCCCCTTCCTGCAACATCAGGGCTCTCTCAGTGCCTCCACCCCGCTGGAGGACCGTGGTCAGAGGGAGTCTCCAGAAGGGAAGTCCAGTCAGAGGACCGACTCCAAGACCCGCTGCACGCCCAGGTCCCCGGACCTCCTCCACCCTCTGCACCCTTGACTCGGGTCCTGTGGCTGCTGGGCCTCTGCCTAGGCCATCCCCAGCCTGAGGATCCAGACCAAGGTCCTTCCGACCAGTGACCTCAGCTCTGGAGGCTCCACCCCCATTTGCCCGCTGAGTTTGAACCCAGTGGAGTGCCAGTGTTAGTTGCTCAGTTGTGTCCTACTCTTTGCAACCTCATGGTCTGTCCATGGAATTCTCCAAGCAAGGACACTGGAGTGGGTTGCCATTCCCTTCTCCAGGGGATCTTCCTGACCCAGGTATTGAACCTGAGTCTCCTGCATGGCAGGCAGATTCTTTACTGTCTGAGCTACCAGGGAAGCTGGAACTAAAATTAGGGCCTTTCAGAGGCAGCAATGGAAACAGTGATAGACTTTATTTTGGGGGTCTCCAAAATCACTGCAGATGGTGATTGCAGCCATGAAATTAAAAGAAACTTGCCTTTTGGAAGGAAAGTTATGACCAACCAACCTAGTCAGCATATTAAAAAGCAGAGACATTACTTTGCCAACAAAGGTCTGCCTAGTCAGAGCTATGGTTTTGCCAGTAGTCATGTATGGATGTGAGAGTTGGATTATAAAGAAAGCTGAGCGCCAAAGAACTGATGCTTTTGAACTGTGGTGTTGGAGACTCTTGAGAGTCCCTTGGACTTCAAGGAGATCCAACCAGTCAATCCTAAAGGAAATCAGTCCTGAATATTCAATGGAAGGACTGATCCTGAAGCTGAAGCTCCAATACTTTGGCTACATGATGCGAAGAACTGACTCCTTGGAAAAGACCCTGATGCTGGGAAAAGACTGAAGGTGGGAGGGGAAGGGAACTATAGAGGATGAGATGGTTGGATGGCCTCACCGACTCAATGGACATGAGTCTGAGTAAACTCTGGGAGTTGGTGATGGACAGGGAGGCCTGGTGTGGTGCAGTCCATGGGGTCTCAAGGAATCGAACACAACTGAGCAACTGAACTGAACTCCAGGAGCAGTGGGGAGTCGGCAGGGAGACAAAGTGATCTCTCTGGCCCAGAGGCAGAGAAGTCCCAGACATGTCTGCGGGGGTGCGGCTGGAGGGGGAGATCGGAGAGGAAGGAGGTGATGAGGCAGGAGGACTCCAGGATGTAATTACAGCCCAATTTCCCCAGCAGCACAAAGGTGTGGGGGCTTTGCTTCGGGAGGTGCTATAATTATATCTCGATTGGAGTAATAGTAATAATGATTCCTTTCTACGTGTTGCCGCTGGAGCAGGGCTGTTGAAAGGGTGGGGAGAGAAGGCCATTCTTTCTTCCAAACCAGCCTCTCTTTCTGCCTCCTTCACCTGCACAGAGGAGGCCTCAGGGGCTGTCATCACTCGGGTCCAGGCACTCACTGCTCGGCTCTGGAGGCGGGAAGCCTGGACTCTCTGGCCCCATCAGTATAGGTAGCTGTGAGTCTTAAGCTCTCCACCCTCTTTCCTGGTCTTCCTGGGGACCCAAGGCTGGTTCGTCTGTGACTCTGAATCAGAGGACAGATAACCAATGCACATGAGCCTGGGAACCCCAGCTTCTCCTGCGACAGCCTTTTGCCCCACGGTCACCCCCAGAGAGTTAGCCACCACCAAGAAGACAAGCAGGAGAGGGGCAGTTGGTGATCATTCTGACTCCCCGGCTGGGAAGGGGAGGCAGCCGTGGCGCCTGAGCCTGCTACCTCTCACGAGCTCAGGTAATGCACCCTCTTATTAAAGGGGAGGTCAGCGTTAAGCTCTTGATGTTTGGCCCATCTCCCGTGGCTAAGGCTCCCTGTAACTGAAATGTCACCCAGGAGAAGGGACGGGATGGATTAACAGGAGCGAGGTGATGCTGGATCCTCAGGTCTTGGGCTGACAATAACAATGTGCTTGCTCAGCTGTGTCCGACTCTTTGCCACCCCATGGACTGTAGCCTGCCAGGCTCCTCAGGGTTTTCTCAGACAACAATACTGGAGTGGGTTGCCACACCCTCCTCCAGGGGATCTTACTGACCCAGGGATTGAACCCACATCTCCTGCATTGCAGGAGGATTTTTTGCCGTCGAGCCACCAGGGAAGCCCGACAACAATACAGGCTCCAATATGGAGAGCACAAAACCCGTGCCTGCGACTGAGCCCTTCCCGACACAATCTCACCCATCTTCATGGTACCCTGAAACACAAGTGCTAAAATTAGGCCCACTCTACTGCTTAGGGAGGCAAATAATTTGCCCGAGTCCTACAGCTGCAGTGAACTCAGGGCTGCCTCTCTTCAAGTCCACCCTCTGAACGTCTGCACTGTGTCCACTTCTGGGGCTCTGTGGTTCCAAACTGTCTGTTGTTCCTGGAGCCTCACTGGGATGATGGCCCTGGGCTAGGGGGGAGGGGAAGGACGTCAGTGGCCAGAGGTATTGATAGAATCCATGATAATCGTCGTGTGCAGTGTGACTCAGAAATTACCCAAGCCTCTGAGCCTTGGTTTCTTCAGTTGTCAAACTAGCATGAGGACGTGTGTGCCTTAGACAAGCAGATGAGGATACAGGAGCTGGTGTACATAATCTAGCAACTGGGTCAGGCTTTCAATCTTACTCTGCAGGAAGGCATCCTACTGCTCAACCTCAGTTTCCCTGTTTGGAAACAAGAAGAATAACTTCCAACCCCCTTCAAGGCTTCTCCTTCTCCAGGCTTATCCTTAGCCCATGCATCCCTCCAGGCTGGGGAGATGTGGCAGGCAGCAGGAGTGAAGACCACGAACTTCATTCATGCCAAGTACACAATTGATTTTTGACTTTGGCCTTGAGAGGCGTTCCCACCGTGGGTGGTGATGCCTTGGCCAGAAGTGGGCTGAATGACGGTTTATAGCTTTGTTTAATGGGAGCAAACAGCCTTGCTCAGTCTCTGAAGACTGTCCAGTGACCTGTAGCTAGGGAATGGACACTTAGGAACATTTTTGGCTTTGGGGGAAAAGCTTGATGGGAGGTTTCTGCAAGGACCTACCGCAGAAGCAAATGTTGGTGGTGCCCAGATGTACTTCCCTGAGCCGTACACCCCTCCCCGAACCCCACACATACTCTCTTCCATTTGCCACTGCCAAGCCATGCATCCAGCCCCTATACTTTTGAGAGGCAGATGTCAGAGCACTATTACCACCGCCAGCCAGCCCCGGGGGCCGCTAGACTGATGTGGGGCCTGCAGTAGGGGCGACTGAGGGGCCAAGGTTGGGGGGCCGCTAGACTGATGTGGGGCCTGCAGTAGGGGCGACTGAGGGGCCAAGGTTGGGGGGCTGCTAGACTGATGTGGGGCCTGCAGTAGGGGTGACTGAGGGGCCAATGTTCGGGGGGGGCGGCTCCAAGTTGTCTCAGGGTCAAGGCAACCATAGCCAGGGACTTCCCAGCTGCCCCGTGGTTAAAACTCTGCACTTCTGCAGCAGGGGGCATGGGATTGATCCCTGGCAGGGATACAAAGATCCCACATACCTCTCAGTGCAGCCAAAAACAAAAAGAAAAGGAAATGTGGCCGTAGCCTTCCCCCAACTCCCGACCTGGCTGGTGGTCAGCAGAGTAAAGCAGGCTGCCTAGTCACGCTTTCCTGTTCCTCCTCCTGTGGAATTCCCCTCAGTGGGGGTAAACCAGATGAGTCTGTGTGCCTCCGTCTCAGGGTCCATGGGGGCCACGATCCTGCAAGGGAGACAGCTAGCCAGGAGGAGGACCTGGGAGCCAGGGAAAGGCGATGGGCGGGTGCACGGTGACCTCACAGACAGGCAGAGTGCAGCCCTTGCCAGAACTCAGGGCTCCTGTGGCTAAAGCCCCGCACATTGGCATGGGATGTGGCTTGGTGCCAGCCAGAGCGGGAGAAAGGATGTGGCAGTCTTCCGGGATGCCCATCCTGGGAGGGAGGCTCAGCCTCCTCACTCCCCAAAGGCCCTGGAGCGGGGGCACCAGGAGGTATGAAGCACGCAAAGATCTCAGCATGGGATGCGAAGGGTTCAGAGAGGACCATCCCACCCCCACGCTCCCCAGGAAGGGCTCTGTCCTGGGTGCTCAGAGGGAGCCAAGATGAGTAAATAGAGTTGAGAGAATTTGGTAGTTCCAAAATAACACTGGAATGTGAGGAAAGAGGTGAGTGAGCTTTATGGATAGGCTTCTGGTTTCATCTCCCTTCCAACTCCCTTCCAAACTGCCTCCCAAGGGAAATGAAAGCAAATGTCTATGTACAAAAGCCCACAGCCACATCATTCATAAAAACCAAAAGGGGGAAGCAATCCATGTACATCCATGGATAAACAAAGTATGGTAAACGTACACAGTGGAATAATGATCCAACCATGAAAAGGAAGAAAGTACTGACGTATGTCACAACGTGGATGGGCCTTGAAAACATTATGCTGGGTGAAAGCAGCGGTCACGAAAGCCTACACATTACATGGCTCCATTTTTGCAAAACGTCCAGACTAGACATGTGGTTGCCTGGGGAAGAGTGGAGGGGGGACTGACAGCTACAAGTTTCCTTGGGGAGCATGCTGAAAATGTTTTAAAATTGGATTATGGTGATGGTTGCACAATTTTGTGAATGTATCAAAAGCCCCTGAACTGAGCACTGTAAGTGGGAGCTGAATCTCAATAAAGCTGTGTTTCTACAGCAACGTGGATGGACTTAGAGATTATCATATTACGTGAAGGAAGTCAGACAGAGGAAGACAAACATCATGTGACGCCACTTATATGTGGAATCTAAAATATGACACAAATGAGCTTGTTTAGGAGCCAGAAATAGACTCACAGATACAGCAAGCAAACTTAGGGTTATCAGAGGGGAGAGGAGGTGGGGAAGGCGTAGATCAGGAGTCTGGGATTAGCACACGAAAACTATTATATAGAGACAACAAGGTCTTATTGTATAGCACAGGGGACTGTATTCAATATCTTGCAATAACCTATTATGGGAAAGAATCTAAAAACGTATGTGTGTGTGTGTGTGTGTGTGCGCGCACGCACGCTTGTGTGCTAAGTTGCTTCAGTCACATCTGACTCTTTGTAATCCTATGGATTGTAGCCCAACAGGTTCCTCTGTCCATGGGATTCTCCAAGGAAGAATACTGGACTGGGTTGCCATCCCTTCCTCCAGGGGATCTTGCTGACCCAGGGATCAAACCCGTGTCTCTTATGTCTCCTGCTTTGGCAGGCAGATTCTTTACCACTAGTGCCACCTGGAAATCCCCATATATCAATAAAAAAAACTTTTTTATCAAAGTATAGTTGACATACAATGTTGATTGTTTTCAGGCATATAGCAAAGTGATTCAGATATAGGTATGCTGTTGCTGCTGCTAAGTCGCGTCAGTCATGTCCGACTCTGTGCGACCCCATAGATGGCAGCCCACCAGGCTCCCCTATCCTTGGGATGCTCCAGGCAAGAACACTGGAGTGGGTTGCCATTTCCTTCTCCAATGCATCAAAGTGAAAAGGGAAAGTGAAGTCGCTCAGTCGTGTCTGACTCTATATGACCCCATAGATGGCAGCCCACCAGGCTCCTCTGTCCATGGGATTCTCCAGGCAAGAGTACTGGAGTGGGGTGCCATCACCTTCTCCGAGATATATGTATACATTCATGTAAATATAAAAATAAAGCTGTTTTTTAAAAAAAGTCTCTCAGTTGGCTATACTCCCAGTCTCCAGGCCCTCTCCCACTCTCCCCTGACCCCAGTCTAGTCAGGCTTTTGCTCACTGCTGACAGGAGCTACCATCAGGATCATCATAAGCTCCCATGGAGCCCAGGGCAGTGGTCAGGTCTTACCCTTGTCTTCCCCATCAGCAGCATTTGACGACTTGCTCCCTCCCGCCTCCCGGGAGGGCTTCCCTTCCTTGCCCCCTTGGTCTCCTGCGCCTGTGCCTGCCTCTCCTGAGACCTTCCCCCTCCCCCCTGCCTCTCATTTTCCTTGCCCGGTTCCTCCTCATTTTGCCAACCTGTGGCTGTTGGGGCCACACCCAGTCCTTAGTGCCATCTGGCAGTGTCAGAACCTTACCCACCATCCCTACAAGGAAAGATGGCCTTAGAGTCTCCAGCGCAGCCTCTCCCTGAAGTCCACACTGGCTCGACATCACCAACTGGACATCCGATGGGCACCTCACACTGACCTGCCCAAGGATGTGGAGAAATCAGAATCCTCACCCCCTGCTGGTGGGAATGTAAGCCAGTACCGTATGACCCACCAATGGCACTCCTAGACATACCCGAGACAGGAAAACAGAGGTCCACACAAAAATGTGTGCTTGAGGGTGTTACCAAAAATACAGTATCAATGTTCATGAACTATTTACTTTTAAAAATCAGTCCAAGTAAAATCAAGGTGATGCTTCAAGCAGCACCACCCGTCTGGCATTCCAGTATGCATGGGTGACGAGAGCTTGTCTCACGCTTGGTCTGGAAATTGCTCAGGGTCATGGGTTTGCTATGGGGGCAAGAAGGTGAGACCCACAGATCAAGATAGCAAGAAGGTGCGGTAGGCAAATGGATGGGGGCGGGGGGGAGAGGGCTGAGAAAGGACTCCTGAATTTTGTCTGAATTTCGCTTCTCTCTGGACACACCCTACCGCCCTCATTAGCTCAGAGTTTGCTCTAGGGGTCTTCTTGGAGACGGTGTGCCTCCCCCCTCAGGTTAGGAGCCTCTCTAGGGTAAAAACGTAAGTCTGTGCATCATGCCAGGAGTCTGCTGAGGGCAGAGCTAGAAGCCCTTTTCCTCACTATCCACTGTCACGCCTTCCCCCCTCACCAGCATTCCCTTCAAAGGGCTGCCAGCAGCACAGACACCTGCTTCAGGGGTTATGGACAGACAGACAGAAGAGCTAATGGGCATCAGAAGGTGCTGCCAGGGAGGTCTTATGCCAGCCTAGGTACTGGCGCCCAAGGTACTCCCAGGCCACACCCTGTGTGGGAGGGAATGTGGGTTTTGCCACCCTGAGCTGAGTCTTCTGTGGTTTCCCCCGAAGAAACCACAGGCTGTGTTACTGGCCTGAGATTTTCCCCTCCTGCTACATAATCTTGGGTCGGGGGGGGGGGGGCTCCCTTGAAATCCCCGTATCCCACCCCCGTAGTTAGAACCACACATCCTGTTCCCTGAGGAAGAGAGTGAGGGATGGCAGTCTTCATGGACTGGGATTCAGGGAGCATCTTTCCAGGCGGGAGAGCAGGAAGATCCCCGCTGGCAGCTTACTCAGCCCCAACAGCTCCTCTCTGCCCACACGGGAAAGCAGCCAGGGCCGTGGGCCCGGCCAAGGAGCACTCAGGGCTGGCAGCAAGCTCGTTAAGTTCTGGTTGTTCCCTTCCCTCCATGTTATGACAGTTCCAGGGGAAAATGAATCCAAGGGAGCCGCTCCCCAGACTAAGTGGCTATCACACAAAAATGGCTTCTTTACTGATGCTGAAGCTGAAACTCCAATACTTTGGCCACCTGATGCGAAGAACTGACTCACTGGAAGACACCCTGATGATAGGAAAGACTGAAGGCAGGAGGAGAAGGGGACGACAGAGGATGAGATGGTTGGAGGACATCACGACTCGATGGATACGAGTTTGAGCAAGCTCTGGGAGTTGGTGATGGATAGGGAAGCCTGGCGTGCTGCAGTCCAAGGGGTCACAAAGAGTTGGACACGACTGAGTGACTGAGCTGAACAGAACATGGAGTTCTTGTCCCAGCTCTGCCACGTCCTGTGCGTGACCTTGCGCAAGCCAACCTGGCTTTGTGGTCTGTGAGTTGAGGCTAAAAGAATGTCTGCTTGTGAGGACTGGGGGCTTTCCAGGTGGCTCAGTGGTAAAAGATCTGCCTGCCAGTACGGGAGATGCGGGTTTGGTCCCTGGGTTGGGAAGATCCCCTGGAGGAGGAAACGGCAACCCACTCCAGTATTCTTGCCGGGAGAATCCCATGGACAGAGGAGCCTTGCAGTTACAGTGCATAGGGTCGCAGAGTCAAACAGGACTGAGCGACTGAGCACGGCAGGCTCTCGTGAGGATTAACTAAGATGATGCCTATAAAGCAGCTCTGGTGCTGCAGGACTCCGCGAGGCACTCCCTACATGTTATTTTAATATTGTTACTGCTTCTACTATCCCCTCCCACTGTCCTTCTGGAAGCTTCTGGTGAGCTGGGTACCACACAAGCATAAAGGATCTGTGCAAACAGGGGGTATGTATGAGGCCTGCTTTATCAGAAAGGAGAAGAATGGTGTCCCAAGGACATCCTCCTAGGCCCCAAAGGGAAGGAGCTGGCAGCTGGGAGCGTCCTCACCGTGATCCAGCCACCCAGCCTTCCCCATGGGCAGCACCCTGCTTAGCTCTGTTCGGGTGAAGGGGAGTGTTAACCAGCACAAGCTCTGGGAATTCCAGAGAGAGCGCTCCCCACTTCTCAGACCCCAGAGGGGCAAGTTTCCCTAAGAACCCAGATTCTTGGCTTGGAAAGATGAAGTGCCGGGTCTGCCTTTATGTTCTTCAAGGCAATTGAGGATTTGAAATGACATATCTTGTTTGCTCTAGTGACAGGCTCAGTGGTTTAGAACCTTCAGTTCAGTTCAGTTGCTCAGTTGTGTCCAACTCTTTGCGACCCCGTGAATCGCAGCACACCAGGCCTCCCTGTCCATCACCAACTCCCGGAGTTCACTCAGATTCATGTCCATCAAGTCAGTGATGCCATCCCGCCATCTCATCCTCTATCGTCCCCTTCTCCTCCTGCCCCCAATCCCTCCCAGCAACAGAGTCTTTTCCAATGAGTCAACTCTTCGCATGAGGTGGCCAAAGTACTGGAGTTTCAGCTTCAGCATCATTCCCTCCAAAGAAATCCCTGGGCTGATCTCCTTCAGAATGGACTGGTTGGATTTCCTTGCAGTCCAAGGGACTCTCAAGAGTCTTCTCCAACACCACGGTTCAAAAGCATCAATTCTTCTCACTCAGCCTTCTTCACAGTCCAACTCTCAGTCCAACTCTTCACAGTCCAACTCTCACAGTCTCAACATCCATACATGACCACAGGAAAAACCATAGCCTTGACTAGACAGACCTTAGTCGGCAAAGTAATGTCTCTGCTTTTGAATATGCTATCTAGGTTGGTCATAACTTTTCTTCCAAGGAATAAGCATCTTTTAATTTCATGGCTGCAGTCACCATCTGCAGTGATTTTGGAGCCCCCAAAATAAAGTCTGACACTGTTTCCACTGTTTCCCCATCTATTTCCCATGAAGTGATGGGACCAGATGCCATGATCTTCGTTTTCTGAATGTTGAGCTTTAAGCCAACTTTTTCACTCTCCTCTTTCACTTTCATCAAGAGGCTCTTTAGTTCCTCTTCTCTTTCTGCCATAAAGGTTTAGAACCTCAATGCTGTGCAATAGAATTTTCTGTGATAATGAAAATTTCCTATGTGTGCACTGCTCAGCAGGGTAACTGCTGTCCATGTGTGGTTAGCGGGCAGTTGAGATGTCCCAGTGCGGTTAGTGTGCTCAAAGCACTGAACTTTTCTTTTTCCTTAATTGTAATTCCTTTCAATGTCAGTAGCCACGTGGAGCACAGGCGGGGCAGAGGCCCCGGTCTGCGCTGAGCAGGTCTGAGGCAGGCTGGGTGAGATGTTCACCTTTCCAGAGCTTTTCTCTCTTCTGTGTCATGGAGATCATGATGGCACCTGGTTCACAGGACTGACTTGAGGATTTTATTTTATTTTTTTATTTTTTTTTTGACTTGAGAATTTTAAAAAGAAGTGGATATAAAACTCTGACTACAATAAGAATTCAACAAAGACCAGCTATCATCATTACTTTTGACAACCTCTAGGCTTCAGAGGTCTTACTCCTTCAGTCACCAAGTAGCTAAACAGGATGTGCCAGACATGATTCTAGGCACTGGGATGCAAAAATGAGCCTTTGAGATCCTGCTGTTTTCAGGAGTCTCTAACTGAGGGAAACTAGGGTAATCAAGGGCTGCCATGCAGTGATGGTAGACACTGTTGTGGGATCCCAGAGGAGACCTGCCAAATAGTCTCAGATGGAAAAGAGGGTCAGGAAAGGCTTCCTGGAGGAAGCCATGTTACTTTCTCTACACTTATTGGCTTGGTAATAACTTCATGTTGCAGCTCCAAAACTCACGCCACATGACCTTGTCTCTGTAACTTTTTGTATTAGTTTCCTTTGCAGCTGTAACAAATTACCACAGGCTTAGCGGGTTAAAACAACATTATTAGTGTCTTATAGCTCTGGAGATCAGAAGTCTGAAATGGCTTAATCTGGGCTAAAATCAAGGTGTCCACAGAGCAGCATTCTTTCTGGAGGGTCTAGGGGATAATTTGTTTCCTTGCCTTTTCCAGTTTCTAGAAGTGACCTTCACTCCTGGCTCATGGTCTCTTGCCCCCATCTTCAAAGCCATAGCATCTTCAGATCTCTCCTCCCTGTGTCTCTTTCTCTCTTGCTTCTCTCCTTTAAGGACACTTGTGATTTCATTAAGCCCACTCAGAAAATCCAAGACAATCTCTTCATCTCAAGATCCTTAATTCAATCCCCTCTGCATAAGGTAACATATTCACAAGTTCTGAAGATTATGACATGGACATCGTTTCTATTAATTCTTTTAACATCTTGAGTGACATATAAATCACATACCATACAATTTACCCATTTAAAGTGCACAACTCAGTGGTTTTTAGTATATTCACAGATATGTGCAATCATTACCACAGGCAATTTTAGAACATTTTCATCACCTCAAGAAAAAACCCTATTCACTTCAACTCTCACCCACCTTCTCTTCTCCACCCTAGCCCACAATCTTAAGCAACCGCTAACATACTGTTGGTCCTTATAGATTTCCCTATCTGGACTTTCATACGGATGGAATCACACAATATATGATATTCAATGTCTAATTTTTACTTAGCATGATGGCTTTTAGATTTATCCATGTTGTAGCATATTAATACTCTGTTGTATGGATATACCACATTTTGTTTATCCATTCATCAGTTAATGGGCATTGGGGTTGCTCTCATCTTTTGGCTATGGCGAATGACACGCTACAAACGTTCATGTACAGGTTTCTATGTGGACACCTGTCTCCATTTCTAGCAGGTATATATCTAGTAGTAAAACTACTGGGTAGGACACAGACATCTTGCAGGGTGGGAGTCGGGTGGTGTTGGTGGATTTGTCTGTCTACCATGTTCAAAGTCTTCAAAGAATCTGACAGCTGAGCCCTGCCTGTAAATTCATTCACTTGGGTCAGGACTGCAACTGCTGCTGCGTGTGGAGGCAAATTCATAGGCATGCACAGGGCAGTGCGTGGCAGGGAGCAGTGCCAACCAGAGCAGAGACCAGTCACTGTGCCTCTGCACACTCCTCCCTTCTCAGATGTTCGCAAGTTGTTCGGCTGTGCCTCATTTTTCCCTTGGAGCCGCTGCAATGAATCCTCTCTACAAACCTCTCCTCCTGCTGGAGCTGGTCTGAGTGGGTTCCTGTTCCCTATATGAGACATGAATACCACTGACGAGGTGGCCTTGAGAATTTGGTGAAGGCTCAGTGAGAAAACTCATGAAAGTGGTGGAGACAGGTGCTCAGCAAATACAGGTCAAGCTAAATCTGTTCTCCTAACTATGTTCTCTTAACATGTTCTCTTAACTATTTCAGAAATAAAGGTTTGAGTTAGGAGGAGACCCAGGTTGAGCTCAAGTTCTGCTGGAGATGAATGCACACATTGGGTGGTCAGCAAGACCTCTGACAATCGCACGCTCAGCAGAAGCGGATGCTTCCAAGCCCATCAGGAAGTGACAGGAGCTGCTCGGGGGAAAGCCCTGGAGGGTACAGCCATGCAGATGGGACTTGTCAGGGACACAGACGAGGCACTCCTGGGACCTTCGGGGATAATCATGGGAAGTTCTCAGAAAGCCAGGGGCCCAACCAGGCAGGAGTGCAGGAGGCCAAGTGACAGGAAGAGTTACTTTGCAGGCTCTCATGTTCCATGAAGCTCTTCTGCACACTGCCACTCAGATTTCCTACCAAGGAGAGCAGAGTGCCCGACAGGCTGCCTCCTGGAAACCACCAGAGGAGGGACCCATGGCATCTCCTTCTCTGGATGAGGCTCAGGGTCACTGCATGGACAGTGTCTTTCATTTCTGCTTCCTTGGGACAGCTGACACCCAAAGCCTCTCTCTGGGAGCTACCTTACATTAAGGGCTTGGATTTAAGAGAGTTTATATATATATTTATTTGCAAGGAGGACAAAGGTTGGGTCAAATCGGTCAGCCTAGTCCAAGTCACAGGGTAGGGGAACTCAGCAGAGGCCAGGAAGGAGATTATCTGGGCACAGGCAGCTAAACACCCTTATCACTGAACAGGCTACCGGGAGGAAGGGAGGGTGCATGGGGAGGGACAAGGGGAGGGAGGTCAACTCAGACAGGTCAGGAGGGCAGAGGTGGAGATGAGAAGGAGATGTAGCAGGCATCCCGAGGAGCAGGGATGGTGCAGAGGGACAGGAAGTGAGGCAGGCCTGGGAGATCACTCACCGCCCTCGTCACTCATTCATTCATTTAACAGGAGCCTACTGAGGGCCTGCTGTGTGCCAGGCCATCTGGCAGGCTCAGGACAACGAGGAGGAGGAAGGCCTGGACCTGCTGCTACAGCCGAGGCTGTGTATGTCCATGAGACAGGAGGCAGGCGGCTCACTCTTCCGACTTCTTTTCCCCACTGACACCTGGTCTTACCTCCAGGGTAGTCTTCTATCTTTGGGACCAGTAAATGGAGAATTATTTCACTGAAAAAGTCTCATGGTCCCCAACCTCTTGGGTGTCAATGTTTATTCCTAGAGGCAGCCCCAAAGGCAGGGCAAGAGTGAGGAACGTGAATGCAGGGCCGCAGCCTGTGAGCTGACACGTGTCCTGGGAACCCCTTGTCTCTACGCTGAGAGCCCCCACACTCCTCCAGGATGCCCCCCATCAACCAACAACATGCACAGGATCATAGACTGGCTGGCAGAGGAAGGAAACCCCCAGAGACATGGCAGGAGAAAGTGTCCAGGGCCTGGAGACAAGGGCAGCATGGAATAGCAGGGCAAGCTCCAGAGACTAAGACAGGCTCTGGGTGCAAATCTGGACTCTGCGGCTCACGAGCTGTGTGACGGGGTCCGGGGCTGTGAGCCCTCTGAGCCTCTTTGCTTCCCCTCTCAGAGGAGGCGTGTCCCCCTGGGGTAGACATAGAAGCTTAAACCGGACAGCATGCCTGAACGTGACCAGCCTCAGGGTCGGGACCCACCTGTTCAGGAGGCAAACCGGGGCTGGGTGCCCATCTCCTCCTTGGGAAAAACATGATCGGGGGCTGTCGCGGGCATCTGGCAGCTGGGTTTCCACAGTAGTCTAAAGGGCAGGCCTGGCTGTTCTAGAGATTACTGCCCCGCCTTTGGGCAGCTGAACTTCGCACAGAAGATGGGTTCACTGGTTTCCCCCTGGAACCTTAAATCTGCCTAGTGCTTCTCAGTGTCACTACCAACCTTGTTAGGCGAATAGGAAAGACAATAAGAAGCCCATTTTACAGATGAAGAA